>NC_133455.1:37917753-38550638 GCF_048565385.1 Saimiri boliviensis | reverse complement strand
CTCCATGACTTTAGGAAAGAATGACATGGAGAAAAAAGGCTAAATTTCCAGGCCTTCACAGATCATCATCTTTTTGGACATGACATTCATAACCATTAATCACAAAAGTAGTCAAATATAATTCCAAAATCAGTCAAAATTCTAGATGATCTGCACCATAGCTGGCCAATCTTGAATTGCTAACATTTCAATATTAATGTTTATGGAAGAGGAAGTAAGTTTAATTTTGTTTTAGAAGGACTGAGCCAGGAATGGTGGCTCATGCTTATAATCCCCGTGCTTTGAGATGCTGAGGCAGGAGAATGGATTAAGCCTAGGAGTCTGAGGCTACAGTTAACTATGATTGTGCCACAGCACTCCACCCTGGACAACAGACCAAGACCCTATCTTTAAAAAAAAAAAAAAAAAAAAAAAAAGAACTGAAACAAGATTAAAAATTACAAGCATGTTTGTAACTTATAAATTACTAACAAATTAATAAACTAGAGGTGGCTACCTACTTTGGAACAGGGTATTGTAAGGCTGGCAGTAATTCTACAGTCTAGAAACCTCTAGAATGTTCTTTAAAAAACAACTGTTCACATTTTGATAATAATTGCACCCAAGAACACCAGTGCACATCATAAAACATCACTGCATGATATTATAGGCAATTTCCACTACAGAAAATTTGAATACTTGAATAGCTAAGGTGCTGGAGACTACCACTAATTCATTAAAATCAAAAGTTTTTTCTTAACTTGAATCAAATGGCTCATATAATGCCACTACCACCAACTTGTATGACAAATCTCTGCCTTTAAAAATACTGACGATCCTGATTATCGGATATGCTTGGATGTGACTGCAAAACCCGAAACCATAGCTCAATAACTCTTCACACCAGGAAACCAAAAACTGACCTCTGATTCAAAGTTGTAGCCACAATTTTCAAAACTACGCAATAGCTACAACTGTCTTGTCTTGGCAGCAAGAACTAACACCACTCCTTGCTACCAAAGCCAGTGACCTTTTCTGTTAGTGCCAAACATAACGCCAACACCTGGCAGGTGATAGAGACCTTTTGGTTTGAAGGAACCTTCAGTTGGGGGGATAAACAGAATAGTCCATTAGGAGATATCAAGTTGTTTTAGCAATCTTTTAAATGTACATTTCAAAAGAAAAGAAGGCATGTTATATTTAGAGACAAAGTTCTATGACATCAAAATAACCACATGGGGAAGATACACATACAAACACATTACCTATTTAACACCTGATTTTCTGTTTCCAGTTCTTCTTTCTTTGCCTCCAAGACTTCTACTTTCTCCTGTAGTCTTTTCAATTTGTTTTCATGAAGAGATTTTCTCTAGAAAAAGAGAAATATGAACAACTATGTCAATACATAATCTCTTATTTGAACTAAACTATATAGAAAATATTTAACTCACTAAAAACTACATTTATATATGAATGTTTTCAGTGAATACTAGGAAAAAAGATTAGTAAGCATGGTTCTTACTGAAAATTGCAAAGATAGTAAACCACAAATCTATCTATTATCCTCAATGTGACAAATAATTATGAATGCCAAACCAAAGAAATAGGTATGAATAATTGCTGCAAATAAAAAAATCTACAAAGGGAAGGAGTCAAATTTTACTACTGGGTCTGCCTGTACATCTGATAAGAAATAATGAGCTTGGCCGGGCTCAGTGAATCACACCTGTAATCTCAGCACTTTGGGAGACCGAAGTGGGCAGATCATGAGGTCAAGACATCAAGACCATCCTAGCCAACACGGTGAAACCCTGTCTCTACTAAAAAATACAAAAATTAGCTGGGTGTGGTGGCATGTGCCTGTAGTCCCAGCTACTTGAGAGGCTGAGACAGGAGAACTGCTTAATCCTGGGAGGCAGGGGTTGCAGTGAGCCGAAATTGTGTCACTGCACTTCAGCCTGGCGACAGAGTGAGACTTTGTCTCAAAATAAATAAATAAATAAATAAAATAAAGAAAGAAATAATGAGCTCTCCATTGTCGCAGAAGACAGCATGTGTTTACGAGAACTGAGCCAGGCACAGTGGGAGGCTGAGGCAGGAGGATGGATTAAGCCTAGGAGTTCAAGGCTACAGTTAGCTATGATTGTGCCACTCCACCTACACAACAGACCAAGATCCCCCATCTTAAAAAAAAAAAAAAACTGAAATAAAATTCAAAATTACAAGCATGTTTGTCATTTATAAATTACTACCAAATTAATAAACTAAAGGGACAGAAAGCTAAGACAGATATGGATGCATCTGTTTAAAAGTTGCCTTTCTAAATCTTAGAAGAAAAAATTTAAACTTTATAATATACAAAGAAAAAAATTCCTAAAAGTAAATCTTGTATGGTTTCATTAAATAATATTGAAAAGTCCAGGTAAAATGCAAAAGGAGTAATTGGAAAAAAGTCATATTTTTTTTCAGTTTTTATGCACAGATCTTTTGTTTTTTAATAGAAAAACACCTATAATGTTAAAACTCATTTAGTAGCTACAAACCTTTTAGTTATTTTTCTTAACTGAAGTATAATCCTATAGAAAAATGCACAGAATACAAATGTAAAGCTCAATGAAAAACCTCAAAACAAATGATGGCATGACTCCTGTGTAGGTCAGAGCACTGCTGTGCCAAAAGAGCCCCTACCTTTCCCCCTTCCAATCACTAGCCCCACCATCCTCTGAAAAGGTAACCAACTAACTTACTTCCAAAATTCTAGTTTACTTTTACCTATTTTTGAACTTCATATACATACATAGTGTGTATTCTTTTATTATGACTTTATTTCACTCAACATTGTGAGATGTTACAGATATACTTCACTCACTGCCACCTATTATATTCCACTTATGATTACTGCATAGTCTAGTATATTCACTCAGTACACCATTAAGGGTTATCTACATTATTTCTGGTTGGGACTATTACAAATAACTTTGCTACAAGTATTCTTTCTCATACTTTGATTGTCCCACATCCTCCAATATCCCAGAAGGCTTCCTTACGCTCCTGTCTACCCTGACAAAGGTACTCTTCTGGCCTTTACCACCATAAGTATTTACTTACGTATTTATAGATAGTTAAGGAGTCCATCTATCCAACCACCCATTAATATGAAAGAAAGCATAAATATATGCTTTTGTATCTGGACTTTTTTCCTCAACATTTTATCTACATGACTAAGTCGTGGTGTTTTATGTCACAGTTCTTTTTAACGTTGTCATCCATTGTACAAATATACCACATTTTATCCATCTTCCTGTTGATGAAAATTTAAATTGTTTCCAGTTTGGGAATATCATAAAACATTTATGAACATTCTTAAACATGTTTTTGGCAGAAGTACCTCATTCTCTTGCGTATATACCTATGAGTGGGTCATAGTGTATACATGCGTTAGCTTTAGTAGACACTGCCAGTTTTCTTAATAAGTTCTACCAACTTCATCGCCACCAGCAATATGTGAGAGTTCTACCTGTTCTACGTTTTAGCCAATACTTGGTATGGTCAGTCTTTTAGCTATTTTGATGAAATACAGTAGTATTTCAATGTAGTTTTAATGTGCATTTTCCTGAGAGCTAAAGATATTGAGAGCTTTTTCTTATGCATGTTAGTCATCTGGATCTCTCTCGTTAAGTATCCATCCCAGTCTTTTGTCCATTAAAACCTTTGAGTAACCTGGTTCCTATTTTAGTTCTTTATATATTCAAAATATGAAACATCTGTCATATATGTATTGCAGACTGACCTTCTCCAGACTGTGGTGTCATTTCCTTACTCTTAAGAGTATCCCTTAATAAAAAGTTTTTAATTTAAATAAAATTACATTGATCATATATTTTATAGTAAATGCTTTTTGCATCCTGTTTATCTTTACTATGCCAAGATCCTAAAATTTTCTCCCAAGTTTTCATCTAGAAGCTTTTAAAAAAAAAAAAATCTTTCACACTTAGGTCTATGGTTCATTTTTTTTTTTTTTTTGAGACGGAGTCTCACTCTGTAGCCCAGGCTGCAGTGCAGTGGTGCACAATCTTGGCTCACTGCAACCTCTACTTCCTGGGTCCTGGTTCAAGCAATTCTCCTGCCTCAGCCTCCAGAGTAGCTGGGATTACAGGCATATGCCACCACGCCCAGCTAATTTTTGTATTTTTAGTAGAGACGGGATTTCACCATGGTAGTGGGGCCTGCAGACTGTCACTGCTCCACGTACTGGATTCAGCCCCCTTCCTATGGATATGTACAGGGGTCTAACCTGCTTTGCTGGAGCTGCAGTTGCTTTTGATGGGAAACCTGGGTAGTTCCCAGGGCTCTGGGTGTATCTGAGTGGCTACATTGCTGAGACTCCACATAATTGTGTGTATCAAGCTGCAGGCCCTGGCAAAGTGGGTTCTCAAGGAGATCGCCTGACCCAAGGGTTGCAAAGATCCAAGGAAGAAGCGTGGATCACCAGGGTCACTCACTAACTCACCCCTTCCCTGGGAAGAGGAGGCTCCCCTGGCTCTGTGTTACTCACAAGTGTGCGACTGTCCTGCTTGCTTTTCTCCATTCTTTCTGGGTCAAGTTGTTTTCTTGATAAATCCCAATGCATGTACCTGGATGATTCAGTTGAAGGTGCTGAGTTTACTTAACCCTTCTATTTCTCTCCATGAAAGAGGCACACACTAGCTGCTTCTAGGCGGCCATCTTGGCCAGCCTCCCCCTCCATTTCTTTTCCTTGTCTTATTACACTAGCTAGAACCTCTAATAAAATATTAAACCAAATAGTGATAGCAGAGATATCTGTCTTGTTCCTGACCTTGGGTAAGTAAGGAGAAATGGTCAATATTTTTAATCAGTAAGTTCAATATTACTTACTGATTAAGAATTTTTGTAGATACCATTTATAAGATTGAAAATTCCCTTCTGTTCCTAATTTGGCAAAAGTTTTTATCATGAGTGGGTGGTGAATGCTGTGAAACTATGTTTCTATGTCTATTAAGACGATCACAATAGTTTTCCTTCTTTGTCCTGTTAGGGTGTTGAATTACACTGAACAATTTTGCCTCTTAAGCCACCTGTATTCCTAGAAGAAAACCTAAAAGCTCATGACATATTATCTTTTTTTTTGTAGAAAAATATTTTTTTACACTATTTTTATAGAAATTTTTATAGATATTATTTATAAGATTTAAAATTCCTTTCTGTTCCTAGGTTGGCAAAAGTTTTTATCGTGAATGGGTGGTGAATGTTATCAAACTATGTTTCTATGTCTATTAAGATGATGACAATAGTTTTCCTTCTTTGTTCTGTTAGGGTGTCAAATTACACTAAACAATTTTGCCTGGTAAGCCACCTGCATTCCTAGAATAATAAACTAAATGTGACTTCTGCCAAGATGGTCAAATAGGAACAACTCCACAGAGCAGTTCCCAGCGAGAGGGACCCAGAAGGCACGCGATCTCCACATTTACAAACGAGGTACTGGGTTCATTTCAATGGGTCTGGTTGGACAGTGGGAATAGCCCAAAGAGGGTGAACCAAAGCAGGGCAGGAGTAGCTCAAAAAGGGCTAACTGAAGCAGAACGGGCACTGCCCCACCTGGGAAGTGCAACTGGCCCAGAGGATCAGGGGACCTTACCCCCTTGGCACTCTGGTCCAGATATTGCACTACCCCCACAGCCTCCACAACCTACAGTACAGGAGAACGCAGCTGGGCTGAAAAGTGCGAGTTATCAACACAGATCCGAGCAACAGCTCTGGCCTTCCCGGCACCGCCAGTTGTCCGCACAGACCTGTAAAAGTTTTGACTAACGCTGAGAACACCTGCAGGATGGAACTACCCATCCCCCAGAAAGAGGAACAGTTGAAAGTAGGGAAACAGGTGATATGGCTTGCAGGTCCTACCCCTACAAAGTCCAGCAAACTGAAGCCCTCTTGCTAGAGTTTTGCAGTCAACACATCAGTTTGAACTCAACTCAGGACGACTGAGCTCAGCAGGAGAAAGGATGCCATTGGGAAGGTGGGTTTAATCTCACATGTGTAAACAAAACTCAGAGGAGGACTACCCAGCAGCCGGGCTGAGCCCAAAGCAGCCAGCAGTGCCTCTGCAGGCAGACAAGCAACAGACTACATCATCAAGTGGCTTCCTGACACTGCTTAACCAAAAACATGCCCCATACAAGAGAAATACCTTCAACTTCAACAGAAGACATCCACTCAGGGATCCCATCCGAAATCACCAACTTCAAAGTCCAAAGGTAGATAAATTCACGAAGATAGGAAGAAACCAGAGCAAAAAGGATGAAATTATCAAAAATGAGAACGCCTCTCCAAGAGACCACAACTCCTCACTAGTAAGGTAGCAAAACAGGATGGAGAATGAGTTTGATGAACTGACAGAAGCAGGCTTCAGAAGGTGGGTAATAACAAACTTCTCTGAGCTAACATGTTCTAACCCAATGCAAAGAAACTAAAAACTTTGAAAAAAAGTTAGACGAAATGCTAACTAGAATAACCAGCTTAGAGAAAAACATAAATGACTTGATGGAGCTGAAAAACACAGCGCAGGAACTTTGCAAGGCATACAGAAGTTTCCGTAGTCGAATCAATCAAGCAGAAGAAAGGATATCAGAGATTGAAGATCAACTCAATGAAATAAAACAAGGCAAGACTAGAGAAAAAAGAGTAAAAGAAACAAATATAACCTCCAAGAAACATAGGACTATGTGAAAAGACCAAATCTGCGTTTGATTGGTGTACCTCAAAGTGACAGGGAGAATGGAATCAAATTGGAAAACACTCTTCAGGACATTATCCGGGAGAACTTCCCCAACCTAGCAATGCAGACCAACATTCAAACTAAGGAAATACAGAGAATATCACAAAGATACTCCTCAAGAAGAACAACCCCAAGGCACATAATCATTAGATTCAACAGGGTTGAAGTGAAGGAAAAAATGCTAAGAGAAGCCAGAGAGAAAGGTCAGGCCACCCACAAAGGGAAGCCCATCAGACTCACAGCGGACCTCTCAGTAGAAATCCTACATGCCAGAAGAGAGTGGGGGCCAATATGCCACATCCTTAAAGAAAAGAACTTTCAACCCAGATTTTCATATGCAGCCAAACTAAGCTTCATAATTGAAGGAGAAATAAAATCCTTTATGGACAAGCAATTGCTGAGAGATTTCATCACCACCAGACCTGTCTTACAAGAGCTCCTGAAGGAAGCACTAAACATGGAAAGAAGCAACCAGTACCAGCCACTGCAAAAACATACCAAATGGTAAAGACCAACGATGCAATGAAGAAACTGCATCAACTAATGGACAAAACAACCAACCAGCAACAAAATGGCAGGATCAAATTCAAACATAACAATATTAACATTAAATGTAAATGGCAAAATGTCCCAATCAAAAGACACAGACTGGCAAACTAGATAAAGAGTCAAGACCCATCGGTGTGCTGTATTCAAGAGACCCATCTCACATGCAAAGATACACATAAACTCAAAATAAAGGGATGGAAGAAGTTTTACCAAGCAAATGGAAAGCAAAAACAAGCAGGGGCTGCAATCCTAGTCTGTGATAAAATGGATTTTAAACCAACAAAGATCAAAAGAAACAAAGAAGGGCATTACATATTGGTAAAAGGACCAATGCAGTAAGAAGAGTGAACTATCCTAAATATATATGCACCCAATATAGGAGCACTCACATACATAAAGCAAGTTCTTAATGACCTACAAAGAGACTTACACTCCCGCACAATAATAGTGGGAGACTTTAACACTCCACTGTCAATATTAGACAGATCAACAAGACAGAAAATTAACAAGGATATTCAGGACTTGAACACAGATCTGAACAAAAGGAGCCTAATAGACATCTACAGAACTCTCCACCCCAAATCCACAGAATATACATTCTTCTCAGCACATCACAGTGACTCTAAAATTGACCACATAATTGGAAGTAAAACACCCCTCAGCAAATGCAAAAGAACAGAAATCATAACAGTCTCTCAGACCAGAGCACAATCAAATTAGAACTCAGGATAAAGAAACTAAAAACTGCACAACTACATGGAAACTGAACAACTTGCTCCTGAATGATGAATGGATAAACAATGAAATGAAGGCAGAAATAAAAATATTCTTCGAGATCTCTCCAAGTCACTGCATGTATCAATCCTTCATTTCTTTTTATTGCTGAGTAGTTTCACTGTATAAATGTATAAGTTTGTTTATACATTCACCCTTTATAGACATTTAGATTGTCTCCAGGCTTTTGCAATTATGAATATACTGCTACAAATATCCAAATAGAGGAGTTTGTGTGAACATAGCTTTCCTTTCACTGAAATAAATAACTATAAGTGGGATTGTTGGTTTATGTGATAATTGCATGTGTAACACTCTAAGACACTGGCATCATTGGCATTTGTTTTTGTATTTGTTCTGTTTGCATGCATTTTTTATTAAACGGTATTTTGTTAAAGAAAAATATTCTTCAAAACCAATGAAAACAAAGACACAACATACCAGAATCTCTGGGACACATGTAAAGCAGTGTCTAGAAGGAAATTTATAGCAATAAATGCCCACATGAGAAGTGAGGAAAGATCTAAAATTGACACCCTCATTGTAGGGAACACTCCCGTGTGAGACCCCTAAAAGGCGTGAGTCTCACTATACGGTGAGTTTGATCCCAAACACAGTTTCCTACTGGAGGCAGTCGAGCTATCCAGAAATATAGGAAGAAAGATGAATGATCAGTTTCTAATATCAACCACAATATCGTTTGGGCCTAAAACTATGCGTTGCTGCTAGACCAAGTAACCCCCTGCCAGCAACCGGTTCCTGCTTTTAACCTTTTTATGACTTTAAGAATAATCCTTAAACCTTACTTACCAGACTGCCTTGTACCCTAGATAATGGTTTAACTGTCGATATTTGCAAAGCAAATGCCACCATAAGGGATGGCTTTGATTCCTGACTCAGAGATTCCTGAATGGGGAAATTGAGTTAAGTTGAGTTAGGAGTAGACAAAGGAGAATCCAGTTAAAAGATATTCTGATAAGCAAAACCAGAAAACCTTTTCACATCTCAGTTCTAAAACAAGATCAAACCGGAGATACCTGCAGCCAGGAGGAATAATGTCTGGATGTAAACAAGCTTTGTGATCACAGGAAATTGTTACCTTTTACAACCACTGATTGTGTATCTGACTTTTCAATTGTATAGGGCATGTAAGGTATACATTTACATTTCGTCTTGCAACCATTGTGTATTTGACTTCTCTACTGTATAGGCCATGTGAGGCATACATTTACATTCCTCTTACTATGACGTAAACCAGAGCCAAGAAAGTGTATTTATTCCTGGCCTTTGAAAAATAAAATTTGCTGTTTAGGCACAGCCTATCAGCCCTCCAGATGCCTCGCTTTCTCTCTCTCTGTCTTTATTATTTTCTCAGGCGCACTCCCTCTTCCAGGTATTGGGATCCTCTTGCAGGTCGAGAGACCCCCGGGCAGACGTGCCTACCCGTCCCGGACGGTCCACGACACCTCATCAAAATGGAAAGATCAAAAAAACTCAAAAGCAAGGAGAAGACAAGCAATAACTAAGATCAGAGCAGAAATGAAGGAGATAGAGACACAAAAACCCTTCAAACAAATCAATAAATCCAGGAGCTGTTTTTTTATTTAAAGATCAACAAAATAGACAGACCACTACGCAGACTAATAAAAAAGAAAAGAGACAAGAATCAAACAGATGCAGTAAAAAACAATAAAAGGGAGATCACCACCGATTCCACAGAAATATAAACTACCATCAAAGAATACTACAAACAGCTCTATACAAATAAACCAGTAAATCTGGAAGAGATGGATAAATTCCTGGACATTTGCACCCTCCCAAAACTAAACCAGGAAGAAGTTGAAACCCTGAATAGATCAATAACAAGAGCTGAAGTTGAGGCAGCAATTAACAGCCAACCAACCAAAAGAACTCCAGGTCCAGACAGGTTCACAGCTGAATTCTACCAGATGTACAAAGAGGAGCTGGTACCATTTCTTTTGAAATCATTCCAAACAATACAAAAAGAGGGAATCCTCCCTAACTCATTTTATGAGATCAACATCATCCTGACAGCAAAACCTGGCAGAAACACAACTGAAAAAAGAAAACTTCAGGACAATGTCCATGATGAACACTGATATAAAAATATTCAATAAAATATTGGCAAACCGAATGCAACAGCACATCAAAAAACTTATCCATCACAATCAAGTAGGCTTCATCCTGGGGATGCAAGGCTGGTTCAACATTCACAAATCTATAAATGTAATCCATGACATAAACGGAACCAAAGACAAACACCATGATTATCTCAATAGATGCAGAGAAGGCCTTCGACAAAAGTCAACCGCTCTTTATGCTAAAAGCCCACAATAAACTAGGTATCAATGGAATGTATCTCAAAATAATAAAAGCTATTTAGGACAAACCCACAGCCAATGTCATACTGAATGGGCAAACATTGGAAGTATTCCCTTTGAAAACTGGGACTAGACAAGGATGTCCACTCTCACCATTCCTATTCAATATAGTACTAGAAGTTCAAGCCAGAACAATTAGGGGAAAAAGAAATAAAGGGTATTCATTAGGAAAAGAGGAAATCAAATTGTCTCTATTTGCAGATGACATGATCATATATTTAGAAGACCCCATCGTTTCAGCCCAAAACCTTCTTAAGCTGATAAGCAACTTCAGCAAAGTCTCAGGATACAAAATCAATGTGCAGAAATCACAAGCATTCCTATACACCAATAACAGAAAAAGAGTCAAATCATGAGCAAACTCCCAATCACAATTGCTACAAAGAGAATAAAACACCTAGGAATACAACCAACAAAGGATGTTAATACACCTCTTCTAGGAAAACTACAAACCACTGCTCAAGAAAATAAGAGAGGACACAAACAGATGGAAAAACATCTCATGCTCATGGTTAGGAAGAATCAGTGTCATGAAAATGGCCATATTCCCCAAAGTAATTTATAGATTCAATGCTATCCCCATCAAGCTCCCATCGACCTTCTTCACAGAACTGGAAAAAAAAAAAGAAAAACATTTTAAACTTCATATGGAACCAAAAGAGAGCCAAGACAATCGTAAACAAAAAGAACAAAGTTGGAGGCATCAAGCTACCTGACCTCAAACTATACTACAAGGCTACAATAATCAAAACAGCATGGTACTGGTACCAAAACAGAGATATAGACCAATGGAACAGAACAGAGGTCTCAGAAGCATCACCACACATCTACAGCCATCTGATCTTTGAAAAAACTGACAAAAACAGTCAATGGGGAAAAGATTCCCTGTTCAATAAATGACATTGGGAAAACTCATTAGCCATGTGCAGAAAGCTGAAACTGGACCCCTTTCTAACACCTAACACTAAAATTAACTCTACATGGGTTAAAGATTTAAACATAAGATCTAACACCATAAAAACGGAAGATTTAAACATAAGATCTAACACCATAAAAACTAGAAGAAAACCTAGGCAACACCATTCAGGACATAGGCGTAGGCAAGGACTTCATGACTAAAACACCAAAAGCAACGGCAAAAGCCAAAATAGACAAATAGAATCTAATTAAACTTAAGATTTCTGCACAGCAAAAGAAACAATCGTTAGAGTGAACCTACAACCAACAGAATGGGAAAAAATTTTTACAACCTACCTATCTGACAAAAGGCTACTATCCAGAATCTACAAAGAACTAAAGCAAATTTACAAGAAAAAAACACAACCCCATCAAAAAGTCGGATATGAACAGACGCTTTTCAAAAGAAGACATTTATGTGGCCAACAAACATATGAAAAAATGCTTATCACACTGGTCATTAGAGAAATGCCAATCAAAACCACATTTATATACCACCTCACACCAGTCAGAATGGCCATCACTAAAAAATCTGGAGACAACAGATGCTGCAGAGGATGTGGAGAAAAAGGAACACTTTTACACTATTGGTGGGAGTGTAAATTAGTTCACCCACTGTGGAAGACAGCATGGCGATTCCTCAAGGACTTAGAAATAGAAATTCTATTTAACCCAGCAATCCCATTAATGGGTATATACCCAAAGGATTATAAATTGTCCTACTATAAAGACACATGCACACGTATGTTCATTGCAGCACTGTTTACAATAGCAAACACCTGGAACCAACCCAAATACCCATTGATGATAGACTGGATAAGGAAAATGTGGCATATATACACCATAGAATACTATGCAGCCATAAAAAATGATGAGTTCATGTCCTCTGTAGGGACATGGATGAATCTGGAAACCATCATTCTCAGCAAACTGACACAAGAACAGAAAATCAACCACCTCATGTTCTCACTCATAGATGGGTGTTGAACAATGAAAACACCTGGGCACAGGGAGGGGAACATAACACACTGGGGTAGGTTGGGGGGTAGGGGGCTAGTGGAGGGACAGCAGGGGGCAGAGAGGCTGGGGAAGGAAAACACTGGGAGAAATGCCTGATGTAGGCAACGGGGGTATGGAGACTGCCAAACAACCATGGCATGTGTTTACCTATGCAACAACCCTGCACGATGTTCCCTGGGGCTTAAAGTACAAAACAAACAAAAAACCTAAATGCTCATGATATTATTATTACTATTATTTATTTATTTATTTTTTTTGAGACGGAGTCTTGCTCTGTCACCCAGGCTGGAGTGCAGTGGCACAATCTCAGCTCACTGCAACCTCTGCCTCCCGGTTCAAGCAATTGTCCTGCCTCAGCCTCCCAAGTAGCTGGGAATACAGGCACAAGCCACCATGCCTGGCTAATTTTTGGTATTTTAGTAGAGACGGGGTTGCACCATGTTGCCCAGGTTGGTTGCAAACTCCTGAGCTCAGGCAATCTGCCTGCCTCAACCTCCCAAAGTGCTGGGATTATAGGCGCGAGCCACTGCATCCAGCCCTTTTCTGTATCACTAAATTCAGTTTGTTAATATTTAAGATTTTCACATCTATGTTTATGATGCAATTTTTCTTTTCTTACAATGATTGTATCAGGTTCTAACCTCATAAGTGGAGATGTGTTTCCTCTTTTTCTATTATCTGGAAGAGTTTGTTAAGCTTAATATCAATTATTCCTTAAGTATTTGGAAAAATTTACCAGTGAAGCCAAATGAGGCATTTCTTTGCAGGTTTTAAACTGAAAAAAAAAAATTTTTTTTTTTAAGATTTCATTTCTTTAAAGATATTGGACTATCCAAATGACCTAATTCTTCTGGTATTCGGTTTGTTAAGATGTTCTTAAAGAAATGCCTTCATTTATTCTAAATTGCATGATTAATTAGCATCATAGTTTTTATACTATCCCTTTTAATATCAATATGTAGATAGTTAATATCTGTATGTAGATATCCCTTTTTTCTTTCACTATATTGACATTTGTGGCTATATCTAATCTCAGCTCATCTACTTTGTGGGGAGTTTGAGGATAATCAGTCTTGCCAAGGCTTTATCAATGTCATAATCTTTTTAAAAACCAGCTCTTGGCATTGCTATTTTCTTCATTATACATCATCTGTCTGTGTCATTGATTTCTACTCATCTCCTGATGATGCTAATGTTGTCCACTATTAAATCTATTCATTGAGTTAATTATTTTCATCACTGTATTTTTTTAGTTCTAAACTCACCTTTTTAAATGCTGATTTGTAACCTAGACTACTAAAAAGTGGTTTCCCTGATTCCTATTCTGCCCCTCTACACAATAGACAGAGATTCTTCCAAAATGTAATTCAGATATCATTTCTCAATTCAAAAATCTCCAGTGTGTTCCTACCTTACTCAGAATAAAAGCTGAAGTCATGGCATAATTTGGCCTCCTACTACCTCTCTCCATTCTAGCTCCCCGAGCTTCCCGTGTTCCTTCAACATACCAAGCAGATTCCTGCCTCTCTTGTACTTGCTATTCCTTCTGTCTGGAACAGCCTTACCTTGCATGAAACAATGTGGCATCCTCTCTCCTTTCCTTCAGTCTCTGCTCAAATGTTACCTTACCAGAGAAGCCTTGCCTGACCACCACATGAAACAGCACCCCCTACTCCTGTCAATTTTCTTTCTTTTTTTTTTTTTTTTGAGATGGAATTTTGCTCTGTTGCCCAGGCTGGAGGACAGTAGTGCCATCTCGGCTCACTGCAATCTCTACCTCCCAAATTCAAGCAATTTTCCCTGCCTCAGCCTCCTGAGTAGCTGGCATTACAGGCGCCTGCCACCATGCCCAGCTAATTTCTGTAGTTTTAGTAGAGATGGCGTTCATCATATTGAACAGGCTCGTCTTGCACTCCTGACCTCAGGTTATCTGTCTGCCTCAGCCTCCCAAAGTGTTGGGATTACAGGGATGAGCCACGACACCCAGCCTACTCCTGTCAGTTTCCTCTTAGTATTCACCTCCACCTGAGAGTATTTCTCTTTTTATTCTGTCTCCCAACCAACTACAATGTAAGCTCCTCAGTGCAGGGTCTTTGTTTACTTCCATATTCCAGTGAATAAGTGCCTGATATATAATCGATGCTTAACAGATCTGTTGAATAAACTGGATAAATGAATACAGATAAATCTTGTAGTGAAGATAGTCTGACTAAGGATGTTAGTAATAGGAATGAAAGAAATGGGGTGGGAGAAAATTTGAGAGGTATCATAAAGGAAGAATTCATCGGCCTATGAGATATTTTGAGTTGAATAGTGTTTTCCCAAAATTCACGGGCATCCAGAACCTTAGAATGTGACTGTGGTATAGTAAGAAATATATCTGGTCTTTGTTCCCCAATCCTGGTACAGAGCTCCTAAGACCTGTGGAATTGAGTAAGTGATAGGAGTGTTTTTTTTATGATTCATAACAAGTCTCTTTCAATCATACCTGAGTTGATGTCAATGATGTAACTTAGAGTTGAGGCCTCTAGATAGCCTAAGGATGGGGGCTGGTCACCAGAAAGACCAAGCGATTAAATGGTGAATGCTTTTAGCTTCACTCCCCTGACCTCTACGAAGGGAGGGGACTGGAGACTGCGCTCTACAAAAACTCTCGAACAATGAGATTTTGAGAGCTTCCAGGCTGGTGACCACATTGACTTGCTGGGAGGGTGGCTCACACAGAGAGGGCATGGAGGCTCTGGGCCACAATACCTGACACCCAACACCTTGCCCAATGCATTTCTCCCATTTGACTATTCCTGACTTTATCCTTTATGATAAACTGGTAAATGTAAGTGTTTTCCTGAATTCTGTGAGCCACTCTAGCAAATTATCAAACTGGAGGAGGGGGTCATGGGAACCCCAAGTTAATAAGTCAGAAAGAATATGGGTGACTCAGCTATGCAACTGGTGTCTGAAGTTAGGGCAGTCTTGTGGGACTGAGCCCTTTAACTTGTGGGATCTAACTCTAACTCCAAGTAGTTTCAGAATTGAATTTTTGGACACCTGGTTGTTATCCAGAGAACCAAGAAATGATAGCTGGTATTGAAAAACACACCTGGGTGACCTTATTTGGAAATAAAGTCCGCAGATGTACTGAAGATGAAGTTAGAGTGGATTAGAGTGGACTCTAAATCCACTATGACTGGTGTCTTTATATAAGAGGAGTGAAATTTGAACAGCCACAGATACACAGAGAGAACATCATGTAAAGACAAGGCAGAGACTGGAGTGATGTCTCGCTCTAAAAGCCAAGTAATGCCAAGGATTAGCAGCAACTACCAGAAGCTAGAGAAGGGGCATGAAAAAAGATCCTCCCCCAGAGCCTTTGGAAGAAGCAAGCTCCTGCTGGCACTCTGACTGTGTATTTCTAGGCTCCAGAACTGCAAGAGAATAAACTTCTGTTGTTTTAAACCACAAGGTTTGTGGTAATTTGTCACAGCAGCCCTAAGAAACTAATATAGTGCCTGACTAAATTTGGAGATAAGGCAGACCTCAGGATGAATCACAGGTTTGAAGCCTAAGTGGCTGTAAGAATAACTTCTACTGAAAGAAATGGAAAGCCCAGAGGGAAAATTAGTGGAAAGGAATGATTCAAACTTTTACTTGAGAGGTCCAACACAATCACAGATAGTCGAACGGATGCCTTAGTATTATAAACATTATGACACAAAGACTAATAAATAGAACAATTAAAAATACAGATAGAAGAATTAAGGCTGGAATTCCCCTTTTACCACCTTCTAGTCAAATCCAATTAACTTTTTTTCATTAATGTTAATGGCCATTTATCTTTGATATCTTTACCTTTGGTTCCCGTAACATCACAATAGTTTCTACCTCTGTTAGCAGCACACCTAGCTCCTTGTTCTAAGTAAATTTAGTATTCAGCGATCTGCAAAATCTTGAGTTTCTAATTATCTATCTCTAATTTGAATTATTCATCTCTGTACTTCACATTCTATTATTTTTAGTTATCTATACAATATCTTTACTTAAGGATCTAAGTCATGTCTACATGGATGTACCACCATCATTTCCTATCTGACATGTGTTTTGTATCTTTCTACTCCTCAACTGACATTCTTCAATCCATTATAATAACTGCATTTATATCTTCTCACAGCTAAAATACTTCATAGTTATCTTTCTCATTTACCAATATATTCTGTAATTATTTTTTCCTTTGGAATACCTCTGGCAGTCACCCTTCACCTTCATTCCTATATTCCAAGCCCCAATTTCAGACTTCTTACTTCACTTTAAGTTTACTATGACAGCTTCCTAAGTGGTCTCCTTGTCTTCAGACTTTTTTCTGTCTAGCACACTGGTTTTTAATAGCGTCCACATAAATCACCCAGGAGTGACTAGTGGTATTTAGTAGTTTCTTGCATGTTATCTTATTTCTCCAACAAGATTATACAGTCCTCAAAGGCAAGGAGTAATCGTGGCTTCTATTTCCCCCCTCCAGCGTATAGCATAATCTAGGCCACACAACATATTCTGTAAGATATTTTGCAACTTCAGACTGTAATTCATCTCTTTTTCGAAAGCATTAATAACAGCATCTGACCAAGAATTATTTCAGAGACATACACCTTAGAATAAAAATAACAGGCCAGGCACAGTGGCTCATGCCTGTAATCCCAGCAGTTTGGGAGGCCGAGGTGGGCAGATCACAAAGTCAAGAAACAGAGACTATCCTAGCCAACATGGGAAAACACAGTCTCTATTAAATAAAGTATCAAAATTAGCTGGGTGTGGTAGTGGATGCCTCTAGTCCTCGCTACTTGGGAGGGCGAGGCAGGAGAATGGCTTGAATCCAGGAGGCAGAGGTTGCAGTGAGAAAAGATCATGCCACTGCACTCCAGACTGGTGACAGAGACACTGTCTAAAAAATAAATAAATAAATAAAATTAAAAATAAAATAAAAAATTGTCATTTCAGGTGCCTATTTAAAAAAAAAAAAACTCACTGTGTTCACTTCAAAGATCTCCTTTCAGTGGGGGTGGGGAAAATACATTATCTCGGTATGTATCAGTCACAGAATGGCAACCCAACTCAAGATCCTAGTCAAGCTTTTCCAAACAATTCAACACAACAAAACATCCTATACACCAAAGACTACCTAAAAACAGCGGAAATGACAATCTTTTTGCTTTGGAGCTTGGAGCTCGGAGTAAACATCCTCAGACGGCAGCCTGAGGGAGAAAAAAAACTTTTCACAGGAAAGCAACTCTAACAGATTATATTTCTGCCCTAGGGTTCATAAAATGTGATTTTTGTTAAGTCTAATGGCATGAAATGTTATGATTTTTGGCATTATAGAACCAAGTCTGTTGCATTCTTATGAATTATATTTATGCAATCTGATAGCCAAATTTGTCAAATAGAAACATTATCTTTAACTTGAATGGGAAAAGGGCATGAGTTAAATTAATTTACAATAATTATTCTGACATAAGAAGTGACTCAGATGGACCATAATGAAGAGAAAAGTTATGAAGTAATTGGAATCAAAGAAGTAGGAAATTAAAGTGTAACAGAGCAGTGGAAAGAGCAACAGACTGAGAACAGAAACATGTAGATTTTACTCAACTTTTGATCCTTACGAGTCAAGTAATCTGGGGTACCTCCTACTTTAGTTTGCTAACGTGTAAAATCTATCTGAATGCTAAGATCCCTTCAGTCCTATAATTATATACACATATATACTTTCTAATTGTATTTCTAAGTTACACATGATGTTTTTCCATTTTAATTGACATAGACTTGTAAGTTCCTAGAGCAGTGTCCCACATAGTAAGACAACTCTAGGTCATAATAATTCACTGAAATGATCTTACCAATTCTACTATGACTTAAATCACAATCCATAGATCACATTTTTTCTTCTGAGACTTGTCTCACTCTGTCGCCAGGCTGGAGTGCAGTGGCGAGCTCACTGCAACCTCCGCCTCCTGGGTTCAAGTGATTCTTGTGCTTCAGCCCCCTGAGTATCTGGGATCACAGGCGTACGTCGCCACACCCAGTGAATTTTTGTTATTTTTTAGTAGAGACGCAGTTTCACCATGTTGGCCAGGATTGTCTCAATCTCCTGACCTTGTGATCTACCCACCTTGGCCTCCCAGAGTGCTGCAATTACAGGCATGAAACACCGCGCCTGGCCGCAGATCACATTTTTAAAAATAAAATTACTATTTACTATCTTTACACTCATCATTTGGCAAATATTTCAGTAGAAAATCTGACCTGTCACAATACTAATGAAATGTTACTTTGCAGTGTTTTGGCAGTTTTTTTTGTTTCAATTTTTTTTTTTCCAGATAGGGTCTTGCTGTGTGGTCCAGCCTGGAGGGCAGTGGCACCATCATAGCTCTGTGCAATCTTGAATTCCTGGGCAAAAGCAATCATCCCATCTCAGCCTTCCAAGTAGCTGGGACTACAGGCATGTGCCACCATGCAGTTATTTTTTGTAGAGCTGGGGTCTAGCTATATGCCACAGATTTTTTAAAATATCACCTCCTCCCCTCCTTCTGGTATACTTACGATTAGTTGATAATCTCACCACTGGGTGTCACTTTTGCTCCAAAAGAATTCAACCCAAACTAACCTCAATAATTAGAATTTGATCTGTAAGATACTTATCCCTAAAGCCTCAATATTTTAGCTCTTACGATCTCTAGTGATTTCTTGCTGTAATGTGGCTTCAGCTGTTTCTAGGCTTCAAACACAGTGCAAACAAAAATCAGTAGGATTTCTGAAATCACAGGTCATAAAACAATCCTATGAAATCCCATTAATACCCATATACTTTTTAGTACTTACATTGACAGAGAGGAAGAAAAATGACAAATACAGAAAAACAACCAAGTGTGCATATCTGGGTATAAAACACTGGGATCTCCATATAATAATTGCTGCTTTTCTAACAATACTACTTCTAGCATTTTGAGAAGATAAAAGTAATATTCAGAGACCAAGAAAGTAGAGAAGTAATGACTTTTAGACTACTCATGCTGTCACTCTGTCAGTAACATTTGGCAGTGATATCCAATTACATAAAAAGGTATCCGGGAACTGCTATATGGTTTTCAAATTCAGAATATGTGAATGATCTAGAGTTATTTTCTCTTATCCAAATATAAACAGTTAACCTTTCCAGTAATCAAACAGATATTCAGATAATGGTTCCCACACGTAGAAGCATCTTCCTTTCATCTCAGATCTTCTCTCCTCTCCACAAGCAATGCTACTGCTAAGGGAATCTATCAAATGGAGACAACTCAAATCTATCTCTCACACACACACACACACACACACACACACACACACACACACACACACTTTCTCTCTCTCTCCCCCCCAACCCCACCCCCCGCTCCTGTCTCTCTCACTTCATCATGTCCCTCCTCTTCCTCTAATCCTGCTGAAAAGGTTACCATGTCCCTCCCCTCCCTTAATCACTGCCATGAGTCATGGTTACTAATGGGACCTGCTGCATTCCTTGGGTTTACTGAAATAGAAAAAAGTTGTAAGCCACTGAATTAGATGATCCATCTAGATACATTATTTCCACCACACCCAGGACTGTTTCCAAGAAAACAAAGTTTTTAGGTTCTAGGGGAAGTATGCCTGCAAAGGTAAAACTTACAAAGGATCAATGTTGTGGGAACTATTGTAGTTGTTTCAGAAGCCAAAGGAGTCTCAGTTCCTTCTGCTAGGGCAAAAAAATGCTCTTATATTTCTGAACTGGAAATAAAAAAGCCTTTTCACCACAAAAACAATAAAATAGATAGTAGGTATAATTGAAACAAGCTTCATCACACTATAATTTAACTGGAGAATGTGTTAAATATGACTTTCATGGGTTGGCCTGGAAACTATCACTCTGAAAAACACCTTCTGTGTGAGAAAATGCTTGTCAGCTCCAAACAACTGACTTAACACACAAAATTTAGAAACAAACCTACTGGACAGTTTGGATTTTCCCAATTTATTTCTGCAAGGTTGACAGCAAAATGTCATGCTTATATATCAAATTAAACATATCACTAAAATCTCAGATTCAACTACACATTCTCCTAAAAGAGTTAATTAGGCTGGTTGTGATGGCTCATGCCTGTAATCCCAGCACGTTAGGAGGCTGAGGTGTGGGGATCACTTGAGGTCAGGAGTTTGAGACCAGACTGGCCAATATGGGGAAACTAAATAAACTGTCTTTACTAAAAATACAAAAATTAGCCAGGCGTGGTGGCACAGGCCTACAATTCTAGCTACTTGAGAGGCTTAAGTATGAGAATCACTTGAACCCAGTAGACAAAGGCTGCAGTGAGCCGAGATCACACCACTGCACTCCAGCCTGTGTGACAGAGTGAGAATCTCAAAAAAAAAGTTAATTATATTTTACTCTATAGCAATCATTTTAGTAAGAAGCACTTGCCTTTTTCTGGGCAATTGCAGCTCGCTGCAATTTCTCCTTAGCTTGATTATACTTTTCTTCTCTGTCTGTGATACGCTCCTGAAGCTTATGCTTTTCTTCCAACCACTGTATCTGTTTCTCTTCCAATGTCCTGTCAGAAGAATGTATGTAAAACATGGACGTTAAGTAAGTTCTTAGGAATAAATAGATATTATCTCAAGTATAAGCAAACACACTATCTGTCTGACCACATTTGTAATTATCTAACTACAGATCCTCTTGTACGGCTACATGTTTGCAAATCTCACCATACTGAGCACTTCCTAGGAATCAGGCACTGGACTTGGGACACTATGTGTATTCTGTCATTTATTTTTTACAAAAATCCCGAGTTAGGTATTTCTGTCACCTTTATACTTCTGTCCATTTTATAAATGAGGAAACTGAGGCTTAGAACAGTTAACTAAATTGCTTAAGGACTTACATCTACTTAATGGCAAGATAAACACTTGATAACCAGGTATGAGATATAATGACCATCAAACCACAAATATCTATCCTCATAAACTTAGAAAATCAAGCCAGGTATCAAATCTTAATGCAGTGTCTTCTGACTATAGTAAAATTCATACAAATGATATCTCAAAATAACATTATAGCAACTTATATTTTTAAAGCTATTCTGCATACTTTATATGATTTTTTAAGTATTCTTACTACAGGCAGTACAAATAAAAATAACAAACCCCGAGAAGTTAGATTACTTGCCAAAGGTCATACAAGATTTTAAGTATCTTAGCTGGAATTAAATCACATTCCACTGACCCTTAGTCCAGCTATTTTCCTCTATACAAGTCTATAAATATTATTTATTTAAATAATAAATACTTAAATTTGCTAGCTACACTGTCATTAGAATTATTACATTCGTTTCAATCAAACACTTGAGAATTCCAAGGCACACGTTTCTAGTTTTTACAAAATAAAAGAAACGTAAGTTGGATCATCTGAAATGTCACAACATGCTATAAATGTTTATCTTGCTTACTCTTCTTGAAATTTAACCCCATATATAAAACCATGGGCAAACTTTAAAATATGTAATAATAGAAAAACTGAAGGAAAACAGTTTTATGTGGCATGGTGGCCTTCAGAAGAAGAAATGTGAAAAGAATAATGTTTTGTAGATTAAAATAAAAATTTACTTATAAGGCCAGCAAGTTATAAAGACAAAGCAAATACAAAACAGTACAGTGTTCTACCACATCTAAACACATTTTTCCAGAGGATATAAGATCTTCAACTTCACCACAAACATTTGATCCCTACCAGTTTTACTATACTGTCTACTAGCAACAAATTTTAAGACCAAAAAAATAAAAATAAAAATAAGCTTTTCAAAGAAAATCCAAGAGAGTAGTTCTAATTCAAGGAAGTAGCTTCTGTACATCAAAAACAAAACAAAAAATCCATTCTGTTCTCTGGCATTCAGAAGAACAGATTTTTGAAGAAATGTTTTGGTTTACTCAATAAATAAAAAAGTTTTCTTTGAGGTTTTTCAGAATACTATGCTGTCAGAATTTTAATGTCTTTTTAAAAACAATTTGAGTCAGTATAGTTCATTCTAGAGAAACATACATTATTACCTCAGTAGACCATTGTACGCTATCAAAGTGTATTTGTAACTAGTTCCTAAAATATAATCACCATTGGAATCATTACTAAAATAACTATATATTATATAGAAAAAAGAAAAAAAGGTTTGTACATAAAGAGCAAACTCTACTTTTCAGCTTCTAGTTGAGCTTTTTCAGCTTGGCTTCTAAAATTTCGGCATTCTTGTTTTAACCTCTCCACCATTTCCTTCAGCATTTGGTTGGAGTTCAGCAAGTCATTCTCTGACTGTGCAAGTGAGGTCACTTGGATCTGCAAACTACTGATTTGCTTAAAAGAGAAGAAAGAAGATAAATTAAAAGCCACTAAATAAATGTGGTAAGGTATGAGAGAAGCAGAAGATACCAAACATCTCCTTTTGCAAATGCTCCCCAAAGTTGGTGTGCCCTTGAAGATGCCCCCTAAAGGAAATAATAAATAGCAGCACCTAGGAGCACTTCTTATAACCAGAGACCATCAACAACTACAATCCTCAGTCACTGAATCCTCTACCTCTTCTTCCCAAAATACGCAGGCCAGGAGAGTTATGGGGAATGAGAAAAAGGGTTATTAGGGGGATAGAAGGGAAATGAGAAAAGGGAATCCAGTGATTAGAGTGAGTCTCCTATCACTCTAGCCATCCCCTCACTTTCTAGGGAAAACAAACAAACAAACAGATTTTAAAAGCAAGTCAGCTGAGAACGCAGCTAAAAAAATCCATCCTCTTCTTCCCACAGACCCTGAGATCAGCAACCTCCCAGAAGTTCTACTCTCCAAGCAATCAAAATTGTTCACTATTAAATATGGGAAGGATCACTCTCACATTGTTTTTAAAAGGTTTCCAAGCAGTCTACATGTCCAGTGCTGCTGGGCAGAAGAAAGGTATCTGGGAAATCTAATAAATGCTACAGATCATTTGGCCTCTACAGCCATTTACCAAACTACATAATGTCACTCAAACCTTTTTTTTCCATCCCAATTTACCTTTATCTGGTAGTACTTTTTCTCGAGAAAAGGTCTAATCACAGATTAACAGGCTAGAAAGATACACACTCTTCTAAATTACATCCAAATAATCTTCATTTAAGACAGTTATATATACCTCTCCCACAAACTATTTTACCAATTAATGAATAATAAAAGTCCCCATTTTCCTTTCACTTCCTTTTATCTCTCTTAGCCATTTCTGAGAGACATTTGAGAGCAAACACAGTCAAGAGACAGGAATCAAAAGAACCCATTATGAGATTCAAGGGCAAAAAGAAACAAGATTCTTATATAATTAAATAAATGAATAATAATCCCAATACTTCTTAATGGTAACAGAACCAATTCAGATAGGATTCTGAAGGTCCACAGAGTAATTTTTAGCAGAAAACGAAATGGTGTATCTCAGATTTCTATTTTAGAATGAATTTCTACATGTAGAACTATTCACTCTTTATTTTTAACTGGAGTGGCAAATATTAAATCTGTATTACAGCTGCTTGAATAAGCAAACTTCAAAGAGCTTAATACCTCTCCATATGCAAAGCATGACAGAAAGCCCAAATGCCAATGAGACTAAATAACTTCTCTCTGGGTATCAAACATTATATCCATCTAGTTAAGACTTAGAAACCATAACTTCATGCACATGAAAAGCAGTACCAACTAGCATACAAGCATGAATTCTAAAAATGGAATCCTACTTAATAATTTATAGGGACAAAAACAACAAAAAGAAAGAATTCAGAAAAGATCATTCTTCCATGTTTTATCCAACTTTATACAAATCTTTCCTGTTAATTATAAATATAAATTTCCTTCCATAAATACAAATCTTAGATTGCATAGGGACATAGTAAAAACTACCTCATAATATTAAGTTACACGTCAATCATGCCTGGAAAATATTTCTACTGAGTTTTTAAAATTCAGAATTTTATAATACTGCCCTTTTAACTGCAATTTAAAAAAATTATCATGGGCCACAGCATGCATACACACACACACACACACACACACACACACAGAGAGAGAGAGAGAGAGAGAGAGAGAGAGAG
This sequence comes from Saimiri boliviensis, assembly GCF_048565385.1. NCBI lineage: Eukaryota > Metazoa > Chordata > Mammalia > Primates > Cebidae > Saimiri > Saimiri boliviensis. Next base: position 38,525,996 of record NC_133455.1, on the reverse strand, counting down.
AGAGACAGACAGAGAGACAGAGAGAGAGACAGAGTCTTGTTCTGTCACCCAGGCTGGAGTGCAATGGTACACTCTCAGCTCACCACAACCTCCACTTCTCGGGTTCAGATTCTCCTTCCTCAGCCTCCTGAGTAGCTGGGACTACAGGCACATGCCACCATACCCAGCTAATTTTTGTATTTTTAGTAGAGACGGAATTTCACCATGTTGGTCAGGCTGGTCTCGAACTCCTGATCTTGTCATCTGCCTGCCTTGGCCTCCTAAAGTGCTGGGATTACAGGTGTGAGCCACCGTGCCCAGCCTATACATCTTAAGAGTAACAGCAGTTAGCAAAAGAAGCTTACTAAATTATACAGGTTTAAACATTTTATCTTTACATATTAACCTCCAACAGTATGTTATTAATTGTGGGTACATTCTAAAAATACTAATTGCAAATTTTTTTTTTTAACTTGCAAAACACAAATTTAAAGAAGCACTTGAGAAAAATAAAAGGAAAACCTTTGCGAAAATCATACCTGTCTTAGGTCAGAATTTTCATTTTTTTCCTTCTCTGCATGTTCAATAGTCACAATTTGTTGTTGAAGTTTTAACCTAAAAATCACAACCCAATAAAAGACATTATTAAGAATCCATGGTTCATTTATTTTACTGAATTAAACAGTCATTTTATGGAATGCCTGTTTGGTACCAGTCACTGAGCAAAAGTATAAATACAACCAAAGATTGAGACTTCAAGACACTAGATTGTGTTCACATACAACAAAATTGTTAAACAAATCACTGCTATTGTGATAGGAAAATCTACAAGCTATGGGGATAGAGAGGATAAGAAACCAAGTGTGTCCAGCAGTACTAGATAATACTACATGGATAAAAACCTGACAAGTAGGATTTTGATATACATAAATAACAGCCTGAACAAGTAGCATTTTGTGGAAAAGTACAGAACGTCTTGCTAAGGCAACAGAAAGTAGTCTAGTTTAGGAGAGGCCAACTTACATCTATATAGTATTTTACAATTTACAAAATTCTTTCAGACACACAGTACTTCATTTTCATTCTACAAGGCTACAGATTTAAAAGAAAACTAATACAACACACCATCCTGTATTCTATAAATTATCTCATGGAACTTTTCATCCCTGAGATGAATGTATACTTACACATTTGTAGACTCTTCAAAGGGAATAATACATCTACAGCCAGAGCCTTAAAATGCAGAGCAGCTCTAGTGACCAAATCAGTAACCTCATGAGGAAGACATTACACTAATTAGGTTTGGCAGGATAGGCTCCTCAGCCTCCTCCCTTTCAAAACTCATCAAACGCCTATCTTAAATATAATTCACTTGGCACTTATTTATAGCTTGGTATTATTAGCATGTCTTATCTAACCAAGTAGAAAGTGTTTATCTGAACAATGCTCTCAAGAACCTAAGTCTATGCTTTAAACACAATAAGGATTCAATAAACATTTGTTGATAGACTAAATAAACCTATCCAAATCATGGATTAACTGTTTAAATGTGTGAGATGATTGGACAGTATAACATGGAAAAAACCTTAAGATAGAACCCATTGTTTCCAGAGATGTTTACAAACAAATGCCAGAAACAATGAATCTAAAGAGGGCCAGTCCTTTTCCTTTTGCTCCATATCAGTACCAGTCACATTCTTATTTCATAATTCTAGCTATATGATTACTCTTTCAAACTTTCTGGGTACTTCCTCCATTAAATGTTTATGAATGTCACCAACTCGATGACTTTTTTTTTTTTTTTTTAAATAAGAGATGTGGTCTCAGTACATTGCCTAGGCTAGCCTCAAATCCTTGGATCAAGCAATCCTCCTGCCTCAGCCTTTCAGGTAGCTGGGCAGCTAACTTAGGGCTTTTTGGCTACTGACTTAGTAAAGGTTTCTTTCCGCAAAATCATTAAGATGAAAATAGAAGAGAGAACACTGTGGGTCTCTGTTCAGGCCCAGAGTTAGAAAACTAAGGCGCTAAGTACATCCTAGCTCCAGTTGAGAATCTGGATATAATTGGCAAATTAATATGAAACATGACCCAGTTAAGAAAGCATTTATATATATAAACTTATCTATATAAGTTGAATAGACATGAAGAGAAACAATAGTGCCCTACATACAAAATCTGAAGCCAAATAAACTGATGGCAAAGAGTATCTGAAAATCACTAGAATATGAAAGGATGACAAAAAAATTACATGAAATATGAAATAAGTAAAAGCACCATGATGGTAGACTACAGGAGATGACATACAATAAGGCCTTCTTCAGTTCATTTTGTTGAAGCAGTACTGGGTTAGAATCCAGATAATTTAGGATTCTATGAGATAATGGATCTTAACATAAATAAAATAGAATAAGACCAACAGCATTAAATCTACATTTTTGAACAAAAGAGAACAAAAAGGTAGAAAATGTTTCAAAAGACAGTACTATAGATTTTGGAGTACAGTACAGTATCCCTTTTGATTAGGTTTCTAATACTCAAGGTGTGTCACAGTAAGTCAAAAGAAAATATGCTTTATTTTCTTAAAATATATATACTTTAAATATATATATACTTTAAATATACTTAAAATAAATATACTTTATTTTATAAAGTAAGAGTCCGAGATAGAGAAATTAAAGATATAGGTGAGTAAGAGTATAGAGGAAGTAGAGAAGATGGCATTAAAAGCACTGTTCACTTAAGAAGGGGCAAAGGATATTTTCAAAATACAAAGGGAGGAGAGGATGAAGATACTGAAATTCTAAGATGATAAGAAGTCGAGAAAATTCACATCCTTTGCTCCTGTACAAGTAAGAACATCAAACAGTTTCCAAGCTGAAAAGGAATGGAGCCAGGTTAATAGGTTGGAAGAAAAAGAGAAGTCCAAAGACTACTAATTTCAATATCTTCAGTGAGAGTAGCATGAGTAAGAGGGAAAAAAAGATATTTACCTCTTTGAAGTGATGAATTCTAGGTGGTGACAAGGTCCAAGAAGTGTCTAGGTGTACAAGATGCTAAAGTAGAATACAGATAAAACAATGCCAGAGTGCAGATAGAATAAATGATAAAGCTAAGGTGCTGGGTAGTTCAACAACATGAATACATAGTCACTAAGAATGATGGCAAGAGACATAGAAAACAGAAAAAAGTTGAGCCAGATATGAAAATCCTTAGTCACTGTTAAGGAATATACTGTAGGTCATTAATTAGAAGAGACGAAAGACAAGCGTAAAACTGGATGCAACAAATATTGAAGAAAAAAATCACTTTCACCGTACTCAAACAGTAAACTGGAAGCACAAATGGGGTTTACAAATGCTGACTTTGCTTCTTGGTCTCTTGTTGCAGGAGAGAGAAAGGAAGAGTAATTTCTGCTTAAAAGGTGTGCCAGGTTATATACCATGAGAAGAAAGCAGTTTTGGGTAGGTGAAGAGGCATTCAAAAAAATGTTTAGATTGCAAAAAAAGTTATTGATAACAGAATTGGGATTCCAGGGGCTACAGTGGAAATTGTTAAAAGTTTTAATGAGTCAATGATAGGGAGAATTCAGAAGGAGAAAGATGAGTAAGTAGGGGAAAAAGAAACCACGAGATCAAGAACTTTATACTTTTAAAGTAATCATGAAGGCAGAAATAGTAGGTGAACTGGAGGGCCAAGTTACACAGACAATGTAGCTATGAAAAGTTTAAATGGAAATGTGGAATAACATTAAGATGGAGCTGTTTCAAGTTGTCTTCAAAGTATAGGGGAGCCAACTGTAAGGATCATGGTATAGGTCTTCTGCGGCAGGCAGCCAATATATGCTATTTCAACATTCAGCAAATATTTACTGAGGACCTATACATGCTGAGCCCATTCTAAGTGTCATGGATACATCAGAAAATAACAAGGACAGAAGGCCTACCCTTGAGGAGTCTATACTCCAACAGTGTGGTCTGACAGACCTTTCTTTGATCGTGGAAATATTCTATAATCTCTGCCTTCCAATATGACAGCCACTAGCAACATGTTGCTAGTGCACACTTGAAATGTGCCTCGTGAGACTGAGGAATGGAATTTTAATTTTAAATCCTAACTAAAATTTAGGTTTCAATAGTCATATGTGACTAGCGATACCACATAGGGCAGCAAAGGCTCTAATGTAACTTCTTGGCTTCATTTAATGTAACTCTCTGTTACCAAAGGGAAGCAACAAACAGGGCAAACAACAGAAGTTGTATTTGTGATTTCTCTACTGTCAAAGGTTCCTACAAGTCTCATGAGAATGGCAGTGGTCTTCTTATACCAATCTTCTGAAAGAAAGCATGGTTCTTGCTTGTGAGCACTGGAAATTGACATTGGCCATTATTAGCAAAAAGAAACTTTCCTGAAAGAATATAAGAACCCACTCAAAAGAGAACTAGAAAACTGAAACCAGGATACAATAATTGACAGGAATATCACAGGCAAAGACATGCCACAGCTCTGCCTGGTCCTTCAAACACTGGCACATATCTTTTCATCTCTTACTTCACAGTTTAAATTCTTGGGAGAAAACATGTCCAATGAGCCAATATAATTCTTCTCAAGATGTAGTCTAAGTAGAAAGGCATATATTAAATGACAGATTAAAAAAAAAAAAGGAAATATCCACGATTGGCAGCAAAGAAATTCAAACTGATGAAATTTAAACATTTATTACAAGCTCAAATTAAAAAAAAACAAAAAAAAAGCCCCAAATGGGAAAGAGCCCTGGCTTTAAGCCATACAAAAAATAAATCAAGGGGGTATTGCCTACAGGATATCATAAATGTTCAGGTTGCCTTTCCCTTGGTTATAGTGCTATTTTCCCAAAAACCTCCCTCTCCTTTTGATATCAAACTGCACATCATCATTATCCTCTTCCTTCGCCCATTCCACAGAGAGACATGGGGATATAACCTTGGCTGGGCCAGAGTGCCCAATACCCATGGCCACACTGGTAGGTCCAGGGATGAGCATGTGAACCAGACCAAAACTCGTCTGTAGATTTTTGTTTATATTTATTTATTTTGAGACAGAGTCTTACTCTGTCACCCAGGCTGGAGTGCAGTGGCACGGTCTTGGCTCACTGTAACCTCCACCTTCCCAGTTCAAGCAATTTTCCTGCCTCAGCTTCCTGAGTAGCTGTGACTACAGGTAGCCACCACTACATCCTGCTAATTTTTGTATTTTCAGTAGAGATGGGGTTTCATCAAGTTGGCCAGGCTGGTCTCGAATGCCTGGCCTCAGGTGATCTACCCACATCTGCCTCCCAAAGTGCTGGAACTACAGGCGTGAGCCACCACGCCCGGCCTCATCTCTCAACTTTAACTTGAGTTTGCTAACAAGAACTCTGTCCTCTTGGCTTCGACATATGTTCCCAGCATCACAGAGAAAATAGTAGGACAGCAGACAGAGGAGATAAAAAATAAGAGAGGAGAAGAAAAGGAGGGAAAAAGCCACTATTATCTAACTGGATCTGAGTTCTTAGATTCAGGTGTCCATGAAACCAGCATAACCCTTACCCTTCCCACAACTGTGCAAACAAAAAAGCTCCCTTTGTTTGCCTGCATTAGTTGAAGTTGGGTTACTGTCATAACCAAATTAAACTACATATTTTATCATATTTAAACTCCTTTAATTTTTACATGGTTTTAATTTACAGGTAAATTTACCAACTTTGCAAACTGAATAAACGTGCAGTGGAGCAGCCTTTTGAAATACAGTACTTTCATAAAAATAATTTTTATTACTCTTGGCACTATTGATAGTTTAATAGTGAAAAAAACACTTTAACAAAGAGGAAAGACTGGCACATAATTAATAATTTAAAGGATCTACCAAAGCAGTGATTAATATGTAATAGATTAATATCTACTTATCACAAATATTATTTGTAAATAAATGGATATTTCTGCTTTGCATGAGTTATACTTTCCATTTCCTTAGTAAGATCTTTTGCTCCACAGATGAAAGGTACTGCAATTATGATTATTTTATGAATGATCAAAACAGACCTTGTTGATGTAGCTGGACTTATAAATCAGGAAATCATAACTGCCAAGGAAAAAATATCACCACAATCGTAAACACTTATAAAAAAGCCATGCAAATCGTGTGAATTACTCCTGCTAGATTTTATGTCTTCATTTTAAAATACATTGGGGTCATTTACACATTATAAGTGAAAATGCAGAGGAATCAAAGAAAAATCAATGTGACTAACAGAATAGAAAATTGTTCATATTTAAGAAAAGCTAAAGGAATAAAAGCTGTTTTATATAGCAACAACAACAACAAAAAACCTAAAAAAAAAGGGTCAATTTCATTATTGTGTTCAAGTAATGACAGAATGCTGAACATTTTATCACTATGGCAACAGAAACCCAAAGCAGGAGAAACAGCCTGAAATTCTAACAGAAAATATTCTAACTGGCCAAATTGTGGAATTATAATAGGATAAAACAGAGTAAGATGCCTGGGGAGGGTCTCCCCCAACTTTCTGGAGACTGTCAAAGAGAGATTATAAAACTACCTGTCCTGAATAGTTAAAAAATGTACCCATCTAAAAGCCAAAGGACAGACAAGATTGGTTCCTTAAATCTATTACAGATTCATGCTTCTAGAATCAGAGCCACTAACAATATAAACTCATAGTTTATAAAACCCAAGTAAATAATAAGTATACCTCTGCCTGATGTAATGCTTTCCTAAGTAATGCTGATCAAGAACCCTGTCTCAAAACATAACCTACCACTTAATGAACGTGACTTTAAAAACCCACTCACACTTTATGTAATTAGAGACATCACTAAGATGTTAGAATCTAAAAAGCAGACATAAAGAATTTCCAGGTGTTGAAGGTAACAGATGTCTAGCTCTGTGTTATCCATATATTCTGCAAAAATATAGAAAAACAAAGTGAACAAATAAAGCTACACAAAACCTTACCCTTAGCATAACTGGAAGACAGAAAATGCCCAAAACCTCAAAGTAACCGTAAGTAAAATGAAGGAAAAAATACCAAATACCACAAGTGATATCTCCCATTCCTGCCTGTAAATCTTGGCAGTCACGGGCTCACTGCATGTGAATGTACTTAATTTACCCATTAAAATAAAATTTTTAATTTATTAAAATTTGGCCCACAAAGCAAGACCCAACTAAATGCTATATACAAAACACACATTTAAAAAGCAAAGTGATTCAGCAAATTTAAAAATAAGAGGATAAACGTATGCCAAGCAAATAGAAACTATATGAAAACAGAAGTGGTGACGATATCAGACAAGTCAGGCAAAAAGAAAAAAGACCAAAAAAAGCACTTTTTAATGCTAACAGCTACAGTTCATACTTAAAATAGAACTGCTATGTACATTTATATTATGTACCAAATACCATGAAACTCACTTTTATGAGGCAAAAACTACAAGATATACAAGAGTCACATATAAAAACACAGTAATAATAGGAGACTTTAATACATCATTCTTTGTACAAGACAGATGAAGTGGACAAAAAGTAAGTATACAGAAGACCTAAACATCACAGCTACTAAGGCAGATCCTGTGTGTGTGTGTGTGTGTGTGTGTGTGTGTGTGTGTGTGCGCGTGTGTACATATGTATATATATGTAGAACTTCACACTCATTTAAGACTCTTTCCACGTGTTTATGGAACACTCACAATATTTGACTATAGGACTAAGTGACTATAGTCCTATAGTCGCTGGGCAAGTGACATGTCCAGAATGCGAAACTTAAGAAGACACCCATTCTAAGACTCCTGCAAGTGCAGGGTCAGCACATGAGAGTGTCTCCTTAAACTCTACACCCTGGGTGCCTCACCTGCTTTACCCTTGTCCTGCCCTTGATAGATTAGGTCACAAGAAACATGAGGGTGTTCAACAAAATAGAAAAAAAACAAACAATATTCTGATTACAATGCAATAAAACTAGAAATTGACTTTCAAAAGATCTCTCACCTGGAAGTTAAAAAAACTTCTGCTATAGACTGAAATATGTCCCTTCAAGATATGACTACATTTGGAGACAGCCTTTAAAGAGACAATTAAGGTTAAACAAAGTCATTTGGGTGGGCCCTAATCCAGTATGACGAGTGTCCTTATAAAAAAGATAGACATGAGGGGATGCAAAGGCACAGAGAAAAGGCCATGAGAGGACAAAGTGAGAAGTGGCAACTACCTGCAAGTCAAGAAGAGAGGCCTTAGGAGAAACCAAATTGGCCAATACCTTAATCTGTGACTTCTAGTCTCCAAAACTAAGAAAATTAATTCCTGTTGTTTGATCACCCAGTCTGTGGTATTTCATTAGGGCAGACGTTTTGGCAAACTATTACATCTTTTGTTAAATAACTCTTTGGCAAAAATAAAAACACAGATTAAAATTACTGTATTTCTTTAAAAATAATAATTAGAACACTATCGTAATTTATGGGATATACCTAAAGCAGTGATGAGAAGAAAATTCTTAGCACTAAATACTCTTACCAATAAAAATGAAAGAATAAACTGTAATAAAATTAAATTCCCAACTCAAAAACAACCAAATGAACAAAGCAAACTAAAAGAAAGGCCAAGGTTATAACATGACCTTAGAAAACTCTAAGAAATCAACAAAGCAGCTATTAGAAAATATGTGACTTAAGGCTTGGTGCAATGGCTCATGCCTGTAATCCCAGCACTTTAGGAGGCCGAAGCGGGCAGATCACCTGAGGTCGGGAGTTCGAGACCAGCCTGACCAACATGGAGAAACCCTGTCTCTAATAAAAATACAAAAAATTAGCCAGGCGTGGTGGCACATGCCTATAATCCCAGCTACTCAGGAGGCTGAGGCAGGAGAATAGCTTGAACCTGGAAGGCAGAAGTTGCAGTGAGCCAAGATTGTGCCATTGCACTTCAGCCTGGGCAACAACAGTGAAACTCTGTATCAACAACAACAAAAAAAAGAAAGAAAGAAAGAAAATATATGACTTTAGTAAGGTCACGGGATTCAAGATTAATACAGAAAAGTCAACTAACTATACTTCCATAGGCAATGAATAAAAAGACAAATGAACTCCATTTATAACATATTTAGAAATAAAATTGAATGAAAGATGAGCATGATGTATACAATGAAAACTGTAACACACTGATGAAAGTAAGGAGATCTAAATAAATGGAGAGATGTATGATATTCATGGATTGGAAGACACAATATTGTTAAGGTAACAATTCTCAAATTGACCTAAAAATCCAATACAATCTCAATTAAAATTTTAACAAGATTTTTTTTTAAGTTACAAACTGATTAAAATATTTATATTTGAAAGGCAAAGGACCTAGAAGAGCCAAAAGAATTTAGACAAAAAAGAACAAGGTAGAGGACTTGCACTACCTGAATCAAACTTACTATAAAGCTACAGTAATCAAAATGGTCTGATACTGGTTTAAAGACAAAGATCAGTAAAACAGAACAGAGTCCAGAAACAAACCCACACCTGTAATTCAATGAGGGAAAAGACAGTCTTCAAAAAATGGTGCTGAAACAACTGGATACAAACAAAATGCATATGTGTACCACCACCTTACACCACGTAAAAGTTAACATGAATTAGACCTTAAAACCTAAAGGTGAAAACCAAATGTTAATCTTTTAGAAGAAAACATAACATATCTCTGTAACACAGAATTAGGCAAAGACTTCTTGAAGAGAACATAAAAAATAACAAGAAAAAAACTGATAAAGTGGTGTGGCATTATGATGTATATATATTGGTTTACATGTATAGATGAGTTTACTTCCATGGTTCCTGGCTCATACCTTCCATAACCCTTGACCATATTTCCTAAGTGACTAAAACAATACACATATCTTTTGTTACAGTATTTGGCCCTTTGTTCATGGTTCGAGAGGCAGCTTCAGAACAGCTTCAGAGTGATAAAGATGAAAGGCAGTCTTTGGTTATAATACTTGGGTGCTTTAAGCCTCAGAAACACACCTCAAAAAAACAATCTCTCTCTGACCTTCTGACTACCTTTTACCTGTGCCTTTTTCTCCCCAAGGTAGGTACACTAAAAATATACTCTAATCTTCCCCCACCTTTCTGTCTTGGAGCTGGTCATAAAAAACAAAACAAACAAAAAAACCTCTCTGAATTACCTTATCTCATACTAGGTCATAAGACCCCCATTTCTAAAGGGGTCCTGCCCCTTACCCAGGAGAGAGGGAGTAATGCTACACAGAGGGACCAATAAGAATCTAAACAGACAGGCCTTGTTATGATTCTCCATACAGTCTATTAGTAATCGATCGTGTCCTTTTTGTCCAATAAGATTTCCATACGATTGTCCATGCTTCAATCATGGACAATGAAGTGTCCAGAAAAGACTCAAGGGAACAGGGTACAGCAAGCCTCTAGACAGCTGAACTCAAGGAGGATTACACAAAGGAAAACAGTAACTCATCCATGTGTTAGAAGAGTGGTACACCCCAACTCCACAGGAACAAAGGCTCCTGAGCTCTGGACCCAGACCTCACCCTATTATTCATTTTCCCTTTTTTTTTCTGAGAAGGGGTCTTGCTTGGCTGCCCAGGCTGGAGTGCAATGGCATGATCTCAGCTCACTACAACCTTCACCTCCTGAGTTCAAGTAAGTCTCCTGCCTCAGCCTCCCCAGCAGCTGGGATTACAGGTGCCTGCCACCATGCCCAATTAATTTTTCCGTATTTTTAGTAGAGATAGGGTTTCACCATGTTGATCAGGCTGGTCTCAAACACCTGACCTGAGGCTTCCCAAAGTGCTGGGATTACAGGCATGAGCCACTGCGCCTGGCCTATTATTTCTTCATCTACCTGTTGATTTGTATCCTTTAAAAAATCCTCTTCAAAAAACTAGGAAACAAAGTATTTTCTTAAGTTTGTGAACCACTCTAGTAAACTAATTTAGCTGAACCACTCTAGTAAACTAATTTAGAAGAAGGTCATGGAAATCCTCACTTAAAAAGCTGGTCGGTCAGAAGTTCCAGAGGCCTGGAAGTGAGACTGGTGCCTGAAATGGGGGCAATCTTGTGGGACCCAGTCTTCAACTCGTAGGATCTGATGCTGTCTCCATGAAGAAATGACTAGAACCAAATTGGATTAGAAGACTGGACTGGTGTCCACTGCAGAACTGAATTCTTGCTTGTTGATAGGTAGAAATCCATATATTTGGACACAGAAGTCTTCTGCATTGTTGTGGTGTGAAAAACACAGGAAAAAACACCACAGAAGTAGATTTTATAAAATCCACTTTCAGTATACACAATTAAGTAAACGTGGCCAGGGGCAGTGGCTCACGCCTTTCAATTCCAACACTTTGGAAGGCCAAGACAGGCAGATCGCTTGAGTTCAGGAGTTCAAGACCAGTCTGGGCAACACAGAGAAACCTTGTCTCTACTAAAAATACAGAATTTAGCCAGGCATAGTGCCACGCACCTGGCTAAAAATACAGAACTTAGCCAGGCATAGCAGTCGCAGCTACTTGGGAGGCCAAGGCAGGAGGATCACCTGAGCCCAGGTGGCGAAGGTTGCAGTCAGCTGAGATGCACTACACTCCAGCCTGGGCGACAAAGCAAGATACTGTATTAAAAAAAAAAATACATGTGTGTGTGTGTGTATGTGTGTGTGTGTGTGTACACACACATATGTATACATATGTATACATACACATACATATATACACACATATATGCATGTGCACACACACACATATATATACACACACACAAGTAAATGAAAAGGCAAGTCATAGATAAGGAGAAAATATCTGCAAAATATGTATCGAAGAAAGGGCTTGTATGCGCAATACATAAATATTATAAATCAATAAGATAACTTCCCAATGTCAAAAATGGGCAAAATACTTAAACAGAAACTTCACAAAAGTAGCTTATAAGCACACAAAAAGATGCTAACCACCACTAGTCATCAGAGACAATCAAATTAAGACCACAGGTAACATGTTACAACATATCTATTTGAATTATTAAGACTGAAATTAACAAGTGTCAGTAAGCAGGTAAAACAAAATCCTCATACGTTGCTAGCTGCAATGAAAAAATTTGGTTAAGTGTTTCTACATTGGAACACAGTATTTCTGTATGGTATAAAATTAAATACATACTTAACATATTACTTAGTAATCCCATTTCTAGGTATTTAACTAAGAGAAATAAAAACATGTTTCCATTACAAAGACTTGTAAATGAATGTTCACAGCAGCATTATTCATAATCGCCCCAAATATTTGCCCATCAAAAGAAGAATGGATAAATAAATCATATTTGTACAATGAATGCTAGTCAGCAATAAAAAGACATGAACTATTGATACACACAACAGCACGGATAAGTCACAGGTTACCTAAGGCTGGGGGTCAGGAAAAGACATCAACTACAAAGAGACATGAGAAAACTTTTGGGGTAATGAAACTATTCCATATTTTTGTTGTGGTGAGGATTACACAACTGTATACAAAATGGGTGAATTTTATTTTAGGTAAGTTAAATGACAACAGTAAAACTATACAAACTTTTTAAGGGCAAAAAACCAGAAGATAAAAGCAGAAATTAATGAGTAAAAAAATGAGAAACCAGTTGATCTAATAAACCAAAATTCTTATTTAAAAGAATGCACTGAAATGTATGTTTTAAAATAGTTAAAATGGTAAATTTTATGTATATTTTACCACAATAAATACACACACACACACACACACACACACACACTCTTCAGTGACTGACTTGACCTAGAAAGAAAGCACACACATAGAACAAGAAATAACAAAAGGGAAATAATCACTGAAATAGAAAAAGATTGAAAAAGAAAAAGAGGTCTACTTTTGAAGATGAGGAGCATAGCGGCTGTCAGATGTTGACAATGACTGATTAGGAGCAATCATTGAAGCTGATCCTCTGAAATTACAGAAGTTGCCAAAGAACTCAATGTCAACCATTTCATGGTCATTGGACTTTTGCAGTAATCTGGAAAGGTGAAAAAACCAGATAAGTGGGTGTCTCATGAGCTGAGTGAAAATCAAAAAAATCGTCACTTTCAAATGTCGTCTTCTCTTATTCTATGCAACAACAACAGATCATTTCTCAGGCAGATTGTGATGTGTGCCAAAAAGTGGATTTCATACAACTACTGGCAATGACCACCTCAGTGGCTGGACAGAGAAGAAGCTCCAAAGCACTTCCCAAAGCCAAACTTGTGCCAAAAAAGGTCTTGGTCACTGCTTAGTGGTCTGCTGCTGGTCTCATCCACTACAGCTTTCTGAATCCTGGAGAAACCATTACATCTGAGAAGTATGCTCAGCAAATCGATTAGATGCACTGAAAACTGCAATGCCTGCAGCTGGCACTGATCAACAGAAAGGGCCCAATTCTTCTCTACGGTACGTCCGAATGTATGTCGCAAAACCAACACTTCAAAAGTTGAGCAAATTGCACTACGAAGTTTTGCCTCATCTGCCATAGTCACCTGACCTCTTACCAACCAACTATAACTTCTTTAAGCATCTCAACAACTTTTTGCAGGGAAAACACTTCTACAACCAGCAAGATGCAGGAAATGCTTTCCATGAGTTTATCTAATCTCACCAGGTATGGTAGCTCACACCTGTAATCCCAGCACTGTGGGAGGCCAAGGAAGGTGGATCACTTGAGGTCAGGAATTCAAGACCAGCCTGGCCAACATGGTGAAACACTGTCTCTACTAAAAATACAAAAATTAGTTAGGCATGGTGGCAGATGCCTATAATCCCAGCTACTTGGGAGAATCACTTGAATCCAGGAGATGGAAGCTGCAGGGAGCCAAGACTGTGCCACTGCACTTTACACTCTAGCCTGTGCGACAAGAGCAAGACTCTATTTAAAAAAAAAAAAAAAATTTGTTGAATCCCAAAGCATGGATTTTTATACTACAAGAATAAACAAACTTATTTCTCACTGGCAAGAATGTGCTGACTGCAATAGTTCCTATTTTGATTAATAAAGATGTGTTTGAGCCTACTTACGATTTAAAATTCATGGTCCAAAACCACAATTACTTTTGCACCAACCTAATAATACACTACATTAAAAGAATGAAGAAAGAAATGTATGATCATCTCAATTGATGCAGAAAAAGCATTTGACAAAATTCAACACCCTTTCATGATAAAAACACTATCAAGCTCGGAATAGAAGGACATTACCTCAAAATAATAAAGCCATCTCTAAAAAACCCACAGTGAGTATCATAAGCAATGGTGAGATACTGAAATGTTTTCTTCTAAGATCAGGAATGAAACAAGTACTCCCACTTTTGCCACTTTCATTTGACATGAAACTGCAAGTTCTAGGCAGAGCTATTAGGCAAGAGTAAGGCAATGAAAGCCAACAAACAAAAATTAGCTGCTTCTATGCACTAACAATAAATAACATCAAAAGAAAAATGAAGAAAATTACTTCATTTACAATAGTATCAAAAAGAATACTTACAAATTAACTGAACCAAGGAGGTGAAATACTTCTAAAAGACATTGCTAACAGAAATTAAAGAAGATATAAATAAATGGAAACATATCCCCTGTTCATGAATTGGAAGATTTAATATTGTTGAGATAGCAGTACTACCCAAAATAATCTACACAATCAATGCAATTCCTATCAAAATCCCAGTATTTTGCACAGAAATAGAAAAATCCATCCTAAAATTCATATGGAATCTCAAGGGAACCCAAGTAGATGAAATAATCCTGAAGAACAAAACTAGAGAATGCATACTTCCTTATTTTAAAATGTATTGCAAAGTTATAATAATCAAAATAGTGTGACAGTGATGTAACGACTGACATATAAACAACTGGAATAGAATAAAGAATATGAAAATAAACCCTCCCATATATGGTTAAATGATTTTGACAAGAGTGCCAAGATCATTCAATAAAGAAAGGGCAATGTTGTCAACAAACAGTGCTGGGAAAACTGGATATACACATATAAAAAAATAAACCTGGACTGCTCTTTAACACTATGTGGGAAAATTAATTTTAAATGGATCAAAGGTCTAACGTACAACCTAAAACTATAAAACTCTTAGAAGAAAAGATGGGGGAAAAGCTTCATGGCATTTGATTTGATAATAATTTTTTGGATATGATAACAAAGGTATAGGCAACAACCAAAAAAAAAACCCACACAAAATGAACTCCATGAAAATAAATTTTCTGCAACAAAAGACACTAAGCCATCAGAGTAAAAACCTACAGAATAGGAGAAAATATTTGCAAATCATATATCTGATAAGGCATTAATATCCAGATATAGAGAAAAAGTAAACAAGAAAAAAATAAAATTTTTAAATGAGCAAAATACTTGACTAGCTATTTTTCAAAAAAGAATATACAAGTGGTTAATAAGCATATTAAAAGATGCTCAACATCACTAATCATTAGAAAGATGCTAATCAAAACTACAATGAGATACTACCTCACACCTATTATGATGGCTACTATCAAAAAAACACGAGGAAGACATCATTAAGATGACTGACTAGAGGACCAACACTCCTCTACAAAGGCCCAAAATATCAAGTAAATAACTGCGCTTCAGGTAGAGTTTCTAGGAGAGAACAACAGAATTCACACAAAAGGGACAAAACCCCACTCATGATTATGGAGACTTGAGATGGCAGCATAGAAAAGAAAGCAAAGCACCAAGCCGGGATTGGCTCAAAACCAAGTAAGACTCCCCACTGCGGGAGAAATCATAGGTATGAGTTCCTTAGCAGTCCCTAAAACCATGTGGACATGGGTAAACCTAGCTACAGAAGAGCCCTAGAGTCGTAAAAGGCCAATACAGGGAGCTGCTTGGAGTCCATGTGGTTACACTGTTCCAGAGAAATAACACACACGGGGTCCCCCAACTCCCTGTGACCAAAGCTGCTAAGCATGGCAACATTTTGAGAACAGAGTCAATGCTAGAATACATGCTCCCATGGGATTTAACAGACCTGGTATTTCCACATCTGAAGGGTCCCACCATCATTACACCCCAACCACATAAAAGGCTGCAACAACACAACCTCAGCTACACAGAGCAGTAAAGTCAAAACTGCAGAACCTGAGCCAATATAAGAGTAGACCTAAAGGAACAAGCAGTCTCACACAGCAGAGAGGTCACCTCCAAGACCAAGGCTGCTGGTGCATGCAGTTCACAGGGTTTAAGAACTAGCTGCCAGGCACTGTCAGCAATCCCATTCTTGCAACTGGTGAAGCTGAAACGCACCCCACATACCTATGGGGACAAAGAATAGGCCCATCTGGCAACAGCCACCACTGGCAACCCCACCCCACAACTGGCAAAGCCACCACACCTACCACCCAAGGCCTGAGAACTGTTCCACCTAGGTTCACCTACCAACAGCAAAGACACGAGACTCACTCTACAAAAGTCCACACTATAAGCCACTGAGGTACTTGCAGACAGTGCTGACACCGATTACAGCCAAAGATATCACATGGAGACTGCATTACTGCACTCAATCAGAAACAAAGCCAAAGCACTTACCCAAACAATACTATAGGACAAACATACAAGAAAAAGTCCTCCCTTACGAAAGCTACTCCATGAAATAGAAAGAGGCAACTGTTCTACCAGATGAACCCATAACATAGGAGCACAAGAAACATGAAAAAGGCCGGGCGCAGTGGTTCACGTCTATAATCCCAACACTTTGGGAGGCTAAGGTGAGTGGATCATGAGGACAGGTGTTTTGAGACCAGCATGGCCAACACAGTGAAACCCCATCTCTACTAAAGTTACAAAAAATTAGCTGGTTGTGGTGGCAGGCCCCTGTAATCCCAGCCACTTGGGAGGCTGAGGCAGGAGAACTGCTTGAACCCGAGAGGTGGAGGTTGCATTAAGCCGAGATCATACCACTGCACTCCAGCCTGGGAGACTGTGCAAGGCTTCGTTTCAAAAAAAAAAAAAAAAGAAACATGAAAAAGAAAACATGACACCTCTAATGCCAATGGAACCCAGTAATTCTCCAGTAATAGACCTTAAAGAAAAGGAAATCTAAGAAATGCCTGAAAAAAAATTCGAAACAACAATGTTAAGGAAACCTGGAAAGATACAAGAGAATACAGATACAAAATTCAACAAAATCAGAAAAAAAAATCATGTGAATGAGAAATTTGAGATAGATACCATAAAAAAGAACCAAAGAGAATCCTTGGAGCTGAAGAATTCCATGAACAAAATTAAAAATACATTCAACAATTTCAATAACAGTCTAGATCAAGCAGAAAAAAGAATTTTTGAACTTTAGGACAGGTTTTCAAGAATAATCCAGTCAGATAAATAATTATAAAGAATAAAAGGAATGAAAAAAGCCTATGATACTTATGTGACACCATCAAGTGAACTCATATTCCCATTATAAAAAATCTAGAAGAATAAGAAATGGGAAATGGTATCAAAAACCTTGCAAACAAAATCATAATTGAAAAGTTCCCAAGTCTTAGGAGAGACATGAACATCCAAATCCAAACAGCTCAAAGACCCCAAATTGATTCAAAAAGGTCCTCTCCAAGGCACACTATACTCAAATATCAAAAATCACATCAAAGAAAGAATTCTATAAACAACAAGAAAAAAAGCATCAAGCCACATATAAGAAAATCCCCATGAGGCAAACAGATTCTTCAAGAGCAACCTTACAGGCAAGAAGAGAATAGAATGATATACTCAAAAGTAGTGAAAGAAAAATAACTTCCATTCAAAAATACTATATCCAGCAAAACTATCCTTCAGGAATGAAGAAAAAACAAAGTCTTTCTCAGATAAGCAAAAACTGAGAGAATTCATCACCACTACATCTACTCAATGAGAAATTCTTAAGGGAGTCCTACAACTGAAAATGAAAAGACAACAACTAACATCATGAAAACATGCAAAAGTATAAAACTCACTAGTAGAGCAGATAAACAAACGAGAAAGAGAAAGAAATCAAACTTTGTCACTACAGAAATCCAGCAAACCACAAGGATAAACAAGTAAGAGAGCAAAAAAGAAACAGAAGATGTACAATGCAACCAGAAAACAATTAACAAAATCACAGGAGTAAGTTCTCACCTATCAAGAATAACTTTGATTGTGTACAGACTACATCCCCCAATGAAAACATACAAACTGGATAAAGGAATAAAAACTCAAAGCCCAAATACATGCTGCCTACAAGAAATGCACTTCACCCATAAAGACATAGTCTGCAAGTAAAATAGACACTCCAGGCAAAAAGAAACCAAAAATGAACAGAAGTAACACACTTATATCAAAGACTTTAAATCAAAAACTGTGAAAAGTTTGTCACACTGCAAAAAAAAAAAAAAAAAAAAAACTCTGAAAAAAGTTCTTAAGCTATAAAGAGACAAAGACGTTCTTTATACAACGATAAAAAACAATTCAGCAAGAGAATTAACAATAGTAAGTATGTATGCATCAAACACCAGAGAACTCAGATATATAAAGCAAGTAATAATATCTGCTTTATATTATTATCTAAAAAGAGAGAGAGACACCAACATAACAGTAGAGGACTTCAATACCCCACTCTCAGCATTAGACAGATCGTCTAGAAAGAAACAAGATTTAAACTACACTATAGACCAAATGGACTTAACAGACATTTGCAAAACATTTCATCCAGTAGCTGTAGAATACTCATACTTCTTCTTCTGTCGTCTTTTTTTTTTTTTTTTGAAATGGAGTCTTGCTCTGTCACCCAGGCCAGAGGGCAGTGGCACAATCTCAGCTCAATGTAACCTCCACCTCTTGGGTTCTTGTGCCTCAGCCTCTTGAGCAGCCATGATTACTGGTGCACATCACCAAGCCCAAATAATTTTTTTCAGTATTTTTAGTAGAAACAAGGTTATACCATTTTGGCCAGGCTGCCCTCAAACTCCTGACCTCAAGTGATCTTCCCACCTTAGTCTCCCAAAGTGCTAGGATTACAGGTGTGAGTCACCATGCCTGGCCAGAATATTCACTCTTCTTATCAGAACATGGAACATTCCACAGGACAAACCACATGTTAGGCCACAAAACAAGTTTCAGTAAATTTTTAAAAATCAAAATCACATCAAGTATCTTTACTGACAACAGCAGTATAAAACTAGAAATCAGTAACAAGAAGAACTTTGAAAGGTGTACAAATATATGAAAATCAAATAACATGCTCCTGAATGACCAAGAAATAAACTGAAAAATTTCTTGAAACAAATAAATAAAAACAAAAACACAACATACCAAAACCTATTATAAGGTGAATACCACAAAAGTAGAATTAAGAGTGAAAGTTTATGGTAATAAATGCCTACATCAAAAAGTACAAAAACGTCAACAACATAATGATGTTCCCCAAGGAACTAGAAAAACAAGAACAAACAAAACCCCAAATCAGTAGAGAGAAATAAAACATGAATTATCAGTACAGAAATTTACAAAAAGGAAGCTAAATAACTATAAAATATCAACAAAACAAAATGGTTTTTTGAAGAAATAAAAAAATTTATTTCTTAATTTCCTCCTTGACTCATTGGTCATTCAGAAGCATGTTATTTTATTTTCAGGTATTTGTACACTAACATTAGCTAGACTAACTAAAAGTGAGAAGACCCAAATAAAATCAAAAATGACAAAGCAGACATTACAGCTGATGCCACAGAAATACTAAATATCATTAGAGACTATTGTGAGCAACTTCAGGACAACAAATTAGAAAACCTAGAGAAAGTGGATAAATTGCTAAACACACAAACCTATCAAGATTGAACCAGTGGGAAATACAAAACCTGAACAGACCAATAATGAGTAACAAGACTATACCAACAATAAAAAGTCTCCCAAGAAAGAAAAGCCGAAGACCTGAAAGCTTCACTGCTGAATTTTACCAAACTTTTAAAAAAGAACTAATACTAATTCTTCTCAAACTATTCCAAAAAACTGAAAGGAAAATAATTTTTTCAAACTCATTCTACAAGGCCAGCATTACTCTGACATCAAAACCAGACAAGAACACAACAAAAAAAGAACACTATGGCCAGTATCTCTGATAAATATAGATACAAAAACCCTCAATAAAACACTAACAAACCAAATCCAGCAACACATTAAAAAGATCATTCACCACAATCAAGTTGAATTTATCACAGGTATTCAAGGATGGTTCAACATATACAAATCAATAAACATGATACATCATATCAACTGAATGAAGAAAAAATGATCATTTCAATACATGCAGAAAAAGCATTTGATAAAAATTCAGCTTTCCTTCAGGATAAAAACTCTAAAATATATTAGGTATAGAAGAAACACATCTCAATACAATGAATATCATATATGACAGACTCACAACTAACATACTGAACAAAAAATGTTGAAAGCTTTTCCTCAAAGAACTGGAACAGTACAATGATGCCTATACTCATCAATCTTATTCAACACGGCACTGGAAATAGCCAAAGCAATTAGGCACAAGAGAGAAATAAATCACTTCCAAATAAAAAAGGAGGAAGTCAGAACTCTCCACTTACAGATGGCATTATCTTAAATACAGAAAAACATAAAGATTTCACCAAAAAACTCTTAGAACTTGTAATTCATTAGTGTTTCATGATAAAAAGAAAAAAAAAACTCAATATACAAAAATCAGTAGGATTTCTACATACTTAACAAACTGGAAAAGAAAGCAACCCCCTTTATAATAATTGTAAAAAATAAAATACCTATGAATAAATGTAACCAAGAAAGTTAAAGATCTCTACAAGAAAAACTATAAAACAATGATTAAAGATACCAAAAAATGAAAAGAAATCTCATGTTCATGGATTGGGAGATTAATGTTGTTAATGTGACCATACTACCAAAAGTGATCTACAGATTGAATGCAATTTCTATCACATTACCAATGAATTTCCTCACAGAAAAAATTTTTAAAAATCTTAAAATCTGGCCGGGCGCGGTGGCTCAAGCCTGTAATCCCAGCACTTTGGGAGGCCGAGGCGGGTGGATCACAAGGTCAAGAGATCGAGACCATCCTGGTCAACATGGTGAAACCCCGTCTCTACTAAAAATACAAAAAAATTAGCTGGGCATGGTGGCTCGTGCCTGTAATCCCAGCTACTCAGGAGGCTGAGTCAGGAGAATTGCCTGAACCCAGGAGGCGGAGGTTGCGGTGAGCCAAGATTGCGCCATTGCACTCCAGCCTGGGTAACAAGAGCGAAACTCCGTCTCAAAAAAAAAAAAAAAAAAAAAAATCTTAAAATCTGCATGGAGCCACAAGACTCCAAAGAGTCAAAGCAATCTTGTGTAAAAAGAATAAAACTCGAGGTATCTATCATACTATCTGACTTCAAAATATGCTATAAAGCTACAGTAACCAAAACACCACAGTACTAGCATAAAAACAGATACGCAGACCAACAAAACAGAATAGAGAAGCTAAAAATAATTCCACGTATTTACAGATAACTGATTTTCAACAAAAGCACCAAGAAAATACACGACGGAAAGAACAGCCTCTTCAGCAAATGGTTCTGGGAAAACTACTTATCTAAATGCAAAATAATAAAACTGGGTCCATCTCTCATCATATATAAAAATCAAAGACTTAAGTATTAGACCCCAAACTATGAAACGACTACAAGAAAACACAGGGGAAAGACTTTAGGACACTGCCCTGGGTGAAGATTTTACTGGTAAGACCTTAATAACACAGGCAACAAGTTGGGCATGGTAGCACATGCCTATAGTCCCAGCTACTTGGGAAGCTGAGGCAAGAGGATCACCTGAGTCCAGAAATTCTGTGCTGTAGGTGCTACAGTGTGCTATTCCAATTGAGCATCCACATTAAGTTTAGCATCAGGATGATGATCTCCCAGGAGCAGACGACCACCAAAATGCCTAAGGAGGAGTAACGTGACAGAGGTCAGATATGGAGTGGGTCAAAACTCTATGTAGAACAACAGTAGCATGGCACCTGTGAATACCCACTGCAATCCAGCCTGGGCAACACAGCAAAACACCATCCCTTATATAAATACAACAACAAAATAAATACAACTACTATAACAACAAAAACACAGGCAACAAAAGCAAACATAGACAAATGAGACTGTATCAAATCAAACAGTTTCTGCTCAAAAAAGCAAACAATACACAGAGTAAAGAGACAAACTATACAATGGAAGAAAATATTAATACCTATACCTGCAAACTATTTTTTTTTTTTTTTGAGATGGAGTTTGACTCTTTTTTTGACCACACTGGAGTGCACTGGTAATGATCTTGGCTCACAGCAACTGCAGCCTCCCTGCCCGAGCGATTCTCCTGCCTCAGCATCCCGTGTAGCCACCAGGCCTGGCTAATTTTGTATTTTTAGCAAAAACAGGGTTTCACCATGTTGGTCAGGCTGGTCTTGAACTCCTGACCTCAGGTGATCTGCCCACCTTGGCCTCCCAAAGTGCTAGGATTACAGGCATGAGCCACCATGCCCGGCCCATCTGCAAACTATTCATCTGACAAGGGATTAACATTTAGAATAAACAAGAAACTCAATAACTCGACAGCAAAAAGCCCCAAATAATTCCATTTAAAAATGAGCAAAGGATCTGAATGGATTTATGAAAAACTGTTCAACATAACTATTCCTCAGGGAAATGCAAATCAAATGACAATGAGATTTCCTCTCACCAGCTAGAATGCCTACTGTCAAAAAGATATGACAAATGTTGTCAAGAATGAGAATAGGGACTCTAACACTGTTAGTGGTGATGTAAATTAGTATAGCCATTAAGAAAAATAGTATGGAGGCTCCGCAAGAAAACTAAAAACAGGCCAAGTGCAGTGGATTACGCTTGTCATCTCAAGATTTTGGGAGGTCAAGGCAGGCGGATCACTTGAGGTCAAGAGTTGGAGACCAGCCTGGCCAACGCAGTGAAACCGCATCTCTACTAAAAAAAGAAAGAAAAAAAACAGCAATTAGCTGGGCATGGTGGCACACAGCTGTAATCCTAGCTACTCAGGAGGCTGAAACAAGAGAATCACTTGAACTAGCGAGGCAGAGGTTACAGTGAGCCGAGAGCATACCACTGCACTCCAGCCTGGGTGACAGAGTGAGACGTTGTCTCAAAAAAACTTAGCTAAAAGAGAACTACCACAGGATGCATCAATTTCCACAAGTGAGTATACATCCAAAACAAAGGATATCAGTATGTCAGATTGATATCTGCACTCCTATGTTTACTGCAGTACTATTCAAAATAACCAAGATATGGAATCAACCTACGTGCCCATCAACAGATGGATGGATAAAGAAAATGTGGCATATATAAATAATGGAATACTATTCAGCTATAAAAAAGGATGAAATCCTGTCATCCATGGCAACATGGACAAGTATGGGAGAACAGTATGTTAGGTACACAAAAATGTACAGGGCATGTTCTCACTCATGTGGGAGCTAAAAAAGTTTATTTCATAGAACTACAGAGTAGACAGTGGTTACTAGTGAGGAGGGAAGATAGAGGTTGGTTACCAAATACAAAATTACTGTTGGATAGGAAGAATAATTTCTGGTGTTCTATAGCACTGTAGGCTGATTATAGTTAGCACTAATTTATTGTATATTTTCAAATAGCTAGAAGAGACAGTTTTGAATGTTCCCAAATGAAAGAACACTTTAAATGTTTGAGGTGATGGATATGCTAACTAACCTGATTTGATCATTAAACTGTATACATGAATCAAATTATCATACTGTACCCTGTAAACACGCACAATTTTGTGTCAATTTTTTTAAAACATGAATCAAGTATTGGTGAAGATACGGAGAAACTAATAGTCTTGTGCATTTTTGGTGGGAATTTAAAATGGTGCAGCCACGGCAGAAAACAGAATGGTAGTTCCTAAAAAAATTAAAAACAGAATTACAATATAATCCAGTAATTCCTCTGGATATAAATCCAAAATAACTGAAACCAAGGCCCTGTGGGGATGCTTGTATACACATCTTCGTAACAGCATTATTACTAGCTAAATGTGGAGGCAATCCAGGTGTCCATGAACAGATGGATATAGTATATACATGCAGTGAAATATTACTCAGCCTTAGAAAGTAATGAACATTAGGCTGGGCACAGTGGCTCACACATGTAATCCCAGCACTTTGGGAGGCTAAGGCAGGTAGATCACCTAAGGTCAGGGGTTCAAGACCAGCCTGGCTAACATGGTGAAACTGCATCTCTACTAAGAATACAAAAATTAGCTGGGTGTGGCAGTGGCACCTTTAATCCCAACTACTTGGGAGGCAGAAGTTGTGGTGAGCCGAGAAGGCACCACTGAACTCCAGCCTGGTGACAGCAAGCCTCACTCTAAAACAAACAAAAAAAAAGTAATGACATCATGCTAAGTAAAATGACCCAGTCAAAAAAAAAAAAGACACAATGCTGAGTAAAATAACCCAGTAAAGAAAAAAAAAAAAAAAAAGATAAATACTGCTTGATTCTACTTACAAAGGTACATAAAGAAGTCAAAAATCATAAAAGACAGAAAGTGAAATGGTGATTGTCAGGGGCTGGGAGGATGGGGAGTTACTATTTAATGGGTACAGAGTTTCAGTTTTACAAGGTGAAAAGAACTCTGAAGATGGATGGTAATGATGGTTCCACATTATGACTGTATTCAATACCACTAAAATATGCACTTAAAAACAGTTAAGATGATGAATTTTGTTTTTATATATATTTTATCCATTTTTAAAAATTGAGAAAAAAATTAATAAAATCCCAATAAAATTACCAACAAACGTTTTTATGGAGCTAGACATTAATAATCAAGTTGATATGAAAAAGCAAACATACAATAATAGCTAGGAAAATACTGAAAGATAAAAACTGTAAGAACCAAGCAGCACAACTGGACATTAAAGCATACTATATGGCTCTATAATTAAAATACTGTAATAATGGTACAGGTGCCTGAAGTCCCAACTACTTGGGAGGCTGAGACGGGAGGACTGTTTGAGCTCAGGACTTCAATGTTACAGTGAGCCATGATTATACATTCTAGCCAGGGCAACAGAGAAATTCCCTGTCTCTAAATAAAAATTAAAGCAAAATTATTTTTTAAAAATTGTAAAATGGCACATGAACAAATAACCAGACCAGTGAAATAGAACAGAAAGCCCAGAAATACACCAAAGTATATATGGAAATTTAAAATACAATAAAAGTATTATCATGAATCACTAGGGCAAAAACAGGTTTTTAATAAAAGCGTGGGACAATCAATTAGCTGTTTAGAAAGAACAAATCCATACCTCACAGCATACAAAGAATACACTTCAAACAGATCAGAGAACTAAATGTAAAAAATGAAACCACACAAGCAAAAAGAAGTGAATTCCTCTTTAACCTCAGTTCAGGAAGAAACTACTAACTCTGACTTAATACCCAGAGGCAATAGCAGATTAAATTTGATTACATAATAAAAATTTTTGCATGGCAAAAAAATAACAGAAGCAAAGTTAGAAGACTGCTGACACACTCTGGGATAAAACATCTGCAGCATAATCCTAATATACAAAGAGCTCCTAAAAAGCAGGGTCATTTAATACATTTTTTAAGCAAGGGAAGAAAAGCCAAAGAAACCAAGTACAGTAGGGAAAGACAAGAACAAACAATTCATCCAAAAAAAGATATTAAAATGACCCTTAAATACATGAAACATTGTTCAACCTCATTTATGAGAAATGCAAATTAAACTACACTAAGATGCAAAGTGGTACAATTCTCTTGGATGGAAATTTGACAATATGTACCAAAACTGCATATGAATTTATCTTTTGACCCACCTATTTATTTCAGGAATTCACCTTCCAGATACACCTCCAGAAAATGAAAATATTTACATGTACAACATTACTGATTGCATCACTAGTTGTAATCACAAAACATTGGAGGCCAGGCTCAGTGGCTCAACACCTTATAATCTCAGTACTTTGAGAGGCCAAGGTGGGCAGATCACCTGAGGCCATGAGTTCGACACCAGCCTGGCCAACAGTGAACCCCATCTCTACTAAAAATACAAAAATCAGTTCGTCATGGTGGCACATGCCTGTAATCCCAGCTACTCGGGAGGCAAGAGAATTGCTTGAATCCTGAAGGCAGAGATTGCAGTGAGCCAAGACTGCCCCACTGCCCTCTAGTCTGGGTGACAGAGTGAGACTCTGTCTCAAAAAAAAAAAAAAAAAAAAAGATATTCTCAAAATATTGGAAACTAAATACTTAAATATAGGAGAGTGTTTTACTAAACACTAATAGATACACACAGTGGAATGTTATGCAGCCATAAAAAATAATGAGGTTAATCTCTATGAACTAATCTGAAGCAGTTTCCACGGTACACTGATAAGAAATTAGGAAAAATACCACCTGGGCCCAGTGGCTCACGTCTGTAACCCCAGCACTTTGGGAGGCCAAGGCAGGCGGATCATGAGATCAGGAGTTAGAGACCAGTCTGGCCAACACAGAGATACCCCATCCCTACTAAAAATACAAAAAAATTAGCCGAGTATCATGGTGTGCACCTGAAATCTCAGCTACTCTGGTGGCTGAGGCATGAGAATCATGTGAAGGGGAGAGGCAGAGGTTGCAGAGAGCAGAAGGTTGCAGTGAGCCCAGATCACGCTACTGTGCTCCAGCCTGGGTGACAGTGTGAGACTCCGTCTCAAAAAAAAGAAGAAAAAATACAATGACATCTAACATTTGTGATGGAAAAAAAAACAACCCAGAAACTAATCAGCTTAATCTCACAGAGGGGTAGAACAGATGAGAAAAGATGAGGGAATGGGAACAGGGTAGAGCAGATGTGGGAAGTGGCACATTTGTAGATTTTTTTTTTTTTTTTTGGTATATTACAATCTGTCCTTTATAACCACGTAGATATTTCAAACATTCAGTCTGTCCTTTATAACCATGTAGATATTTCAAACGTTCAATATATTAATAAATAAAACAAACAACGATGGGGTATGGTCTCAAAATGGAATAGAACAGAAAGAATAAACCTGCTTATAAGTGAATAGCAAACCACATTAAAGGAGAATTTGAGAAAAATCCTAAGTAACTTTGGAAAACAGTATTTTGACTATACACTCTAAGGGTAAAGACAAAAAGAACTATATGCAAATATTACACATAAGTTAACAGGTTTGCTTTTCACTGACTAGTAAGTTAGCGATTCCAAAACAACTCTGTATTCTAGGACTGAGGAAATAAGCAAATACAGTATGAATAATGAATGCTGGTTTTCTGTCAAAAGAATTGCAAGTATGAAAAGAGGAAGGCCAGAATGAACTCCATGGTGCTGGAACAGAACTGGAAATACCAAAGTAAACTCAAGATTATTAATATAGAGAGAAAAATAAAGAAATAGATAGAAATGTGTACCTTTCAGCTCACTCAGTTCCCTGGGAGGACCTAGAATCAATGACTCTCTAGTGCCAATAAGCATATCTAGAGCTGAGATTTTGGTTTCTAAATACCATTTCTCCAATCAAAAAGGAATCAAAGCACCTCAGGTAAATGATTAATTCCAGGGTTAGGGCAGTGAAAGTGAAAGAGAATCACAGAATAGAACATCCTGTAATGACAGAAAAATGTCTCAATAAAAGGTGGGATTATATCAAAAGGACACGGGATTCAACTTGAAAGATCTTCAAATAGCCAAATCTGAGAAAAGTTGAGCAATAAAATAAATAACAAAATATTATAATCTATAGAAAAAAGAATGTATAAATCCATAATGATATAAATACAACATTTAGAGGAAAAGGGAAAGTTCTTCCTTTCAGGAGAATTTCAACTAACAAATGAGGAAAGATAATAGAAACAGATCATCATTTGGCAAATGCTAGAGTAATAATTGTTCCAGGTAAGAATTATCAATGGATACTAACATTAATGGAAGAATGTATAAAGGGAAAATATGATGGGAATATTTACAGAGTCTCGAAATATATGGGCAGCCACAAAGATAATTACGTATGACAAAGGGGAAAAAAAGTAGTAATTTTATTGGGGAAAAATCTGGCAAATACTAACTTAACCAAGTGACCAAGGTTAAAATCTCAAGTTAAGGGGTCAAATCGTGAACCTCCTGATACAATGCACTGAGGACACATGACTTCAATGTTTTGCTAAAAATGCATAACCTGAATTTAATCATTAAAAATGCAATACAAAACCAAATTGAGAGAAGACATACAAAATACTGACAAGTATTTATATGTTCCAGATTAAAAGTAACTACACACAATGTGTGATCCTGGATTGGGTTTTAGACCAGAAAAAGGACATCAGTGTGACAACTGGTAAAATCTGAATACCGTTAATAGGTTTCATAATAGTAATGTCTGATTTCCTGATTATATTCATGTTAATTTCTTTTTGTTTTGTTTTGTTTTGTTTTTTTGAGACAGAGTCTCACTCTGTTGCCCAGGCTGGAGTGCAGTGGTGTGGATCTCAGCTCACTGAAACGTCCACCACCCAGGTTCAAGCAATTCTCCTGCCTCAGCCTACCCAGTAGCTGGGATTACAGGCACTCACTACCACGCCCAGCTAATTTTTTATATTTTTAGTAGAGACAGGGTTTCGCCATGTTGGTCAGGCTGCTCTTGAACTCCTGACCTTGTGACCTACCTACCTGCCTCACCTCCCAAAGTGCTGGGATTACAGACATGAGCTACCATGCCCAGCCTCATGTTAAGTTCTTAATCTTACTATAATATGGTTACATAACATATTCGTATTTGAGAGATCAGGGTGAAGGGCACATGGGAATTCTTTGAACTACCTGTACATCATTTTGTGAACTCTGACATTATTGCAACATGAAAAATTTTAAATGTATATGCTATATAACCTAATACTCTGAAGTTCCTTCCTGGTGATCTCTTCTGCCATCTGTGAAGCCCGCAATTTCTCTTCATACTGATCTTTTTCAGACTGCCTCCAGACATCATGTTCCACTTTCATTTTCTCCAAATCTGCTAATTTGTTCTCAAGTTCTAACCTAAAACAACAGATCACAATTATGTTACAAAAACTATAATAAAGATGGTATGACAACAAAATGTTTTCAGCTACAAGGATAGTTAAGTCAAACTAAGGTAATTAAGTACTTACTTTTCATCTTGCAATACCACAAGTTTTTGATAACCTTCTTCTTTGGCAGCTTGTACTTTACGTATTAATTCACGATCCTTTTCTACTAAAAGTACTTTGTGGTGTTCAGCAGCTGCTTTGAGAATTTCATTGTCTGACTGTAGTCCTAGTGTTTTTTAAGGAGAAAAATGTACTACAGTCAATGTTATTAAGATGAAAAATCACATTTAACAGCAAGTGTTCATAAGCTGGTAAGACAACTAAAACAATGTAGGAAGTCTCTATGAAAATATACTTTTACCAATCCTCACATCATAAATAAACTCTCTTAAAATAAGAATGAAACAGACTAAAACTCAGAGCTAATTTTGTGGTCACGAATTTAGTGCATACAAAAAAAACTAATTTAGTTTTGTAGTTCCAGCTACAAAAACTTTAATTAAAGGTTATATACATTTACTCATTCGAACATTGAGAGTTGAGATCAACCTGGATGATAACCAGAGGTTTACTTACTTCACCTCTAAAGAGGTTCTGTGACTTAAGCCTCTAAGACAGCATCATAACAAAGCTGGCCGACAGCAGAGAGAATTAAACCACAAAACCTTTCAAAACCTATTGATTGTAGCAGAATTGCTAGATTTCTAGCAGAAGTATAAGTAACATGGATACTTTCAAGTTTGAACAATGAATTCAGAAATCTTTGTGATGAATTGGCAAGTACTTTGCAGATGTAATAACTAAAACAAATTCACATCAAAAGTAAAAACAAAGTGGAGCATTCTTTAAGTTCCTTAAAAATTTTTACTCTCTAACTCTATGGAAACCCATGAGTCAACAAACAGAAATTAATAATTGGAAAAAATCATTCATAGCAGCCAGGTACGGTGTTAGCACCTGTAGTTCCAGCTACTGAGGAGGCTTAAGCAGGAGGATCATTTGAGCCCAGGAGTTCAAGGCTAGCCTGGACAACATGGTGAAACCCCGTTTCAAAACATACAAGGCATTCATCATAAACTGCCTGAAACGAGTTTAACTACAGACCAACTCAACCATAGCTAAGAGGAAGCCTGATGAGATGGATGTTCTAAGATTAAACTGAAACTTAAAAAAAAGCCTACTCTGCACTAGGCTACAGTAAAAGGCCTAGGGTCTATATAAAAAAAAATTTTAACTGATAAAAATTAAGCCTGACACCCAATTATCTTCCTTGAGTTCTCTAGACTTAAAATGTCTGGGGACTATTAACTACATGATAAATAGATTTAAAATTTAAAAATCAGGAAGTATGGCATCCCATTTACAAAGTTCGCTTATATATCCAATACCTATGATATAAACATAAGATTGATTTTATAAAGGTTATATATTACAATGAACAGAACACTCAACATACAATAAAAAATTCATATGTGCTCCAAGATTAAAAATGAATTAAGTGAAAATCTGGAAATAAAAATTCAGTTTCAACTATTTTAAGAATTTGAGTTCATATCTGAAAATCAGCAGCAGCATGGGAAATCATGTATTACCATCCAGTTCACTTTGAATCTTATTCCTTTCTTTTTCTAGCTCACTCTTAGCTCTTGCTGCCTCCAGTTTGATGTCTGTTATTTCTAGTTTGTTTGAATGTTTAAGTTCTTTTACCTGTTGATAATTAAAAATTAAAATTACTATTGGTCATTTTCTTGCTGTTCAATACTTACCCAAAAACATAAGTAGAAATGAGAAAACGCTTTGGTAGTAAAGTAGTCTTAGTACCTTCCAAGAAGAAAAAAGTGTCAGTGCCTAGAATAGTACTTCATATAAGGAGACATCAAGAAAACACTTTCCTAACAGAACCAAGGCATATCTTTATGAATATCTGTGTATGATCCTCTGGCTTAATCTTACCTCAAAGACTTAATTAAAGTATCTAAAATCAAATGCTCAATGACTGGGAAATCTGCAGAGAAAAAAAAAACAAAAAAACCTGAATCTTTTCAATTTTTTTTTTTTTTTTTTTAAGATGGAGTCTCGCTGTGTCACCAGGCTGGAGTGTAGTGGCATGATCTTGGCTCACTGCAATCTCTGCCTCCTGGGTTCAAGTGGTTCTCCTGCCTCAGCCTCCTAAGTTGCTGGGATTATAGGCACACACCACCACACCTGGCTAATATTTGTATTTTTAGTAGAGATGGGGTTTCACCATGTTGGCCAGGATGGTCTCAATCTCCTGACCTTGTAATCCCCCTGCCTCAGCCTCCCAAAGTGCTGGGATAACAGGTGTGAGCCACCGGGCCCAGCCAATTTTTAAAAAATTTTAAAAGACAGGGTCTCACTATTTCATCCAGGCTGGAGTATAGCGGCATAATCATAGCTCACTTTAACTTCAAATTCCTGGGCTCAAGTGATCCTCTCTCCTCAGCATTCCAGGTAGCTGTCAGGACTAAAGGTGCACACCACTACACTCAGATAATTCTTCAATTTTTTTTTTTGTAGAGATGGGGTCTTGCTATGCTGATCAGGCTGATCTAAAACTATGGTCTCAAGTAATCCTCCTGACTTGGCCTCCCAAAGTGCTAGGATTACAGATGTGATCCATGGCACTTAGCCTGAAACCTTCCTTTAAAAAAGTGTCCACAGCTGACACAGTAACTTGCACCGAAAATCCCAGCTACTAAAGAGGCTGCAGCAGAAGGAGTGTTTGAGGCCTCGTGGCGGAGACCAGCCTGGGCAACACAGTGAGACCCTTTGTCTAAAAAAAATTTTAAAAATTATCCAGACATGACATGCCCCTTAGTACCAGCCACTGAGGAGGCTGAGGTAAGAGATCACTTGAGTCTAGGGGTTTGAGGCTACAGTGAACTATGATTATGCCAATGTACTCCAGCCTGGGTGACAGAGTGAGACCCTGTCTCTAAAAAAATTAAAATTAAATTTAAGAATAAAAAATGTGTTGGGAACAAAGGCACTCTAGGTAGAAGGAACAGTATATAAAATGTTATTATATGTATAACATCACATGGTCTGCTCTTAAAACAAGCTATGTATTACATGTAGAGCACCAGAAGACATGAAATCTGTGGGGGAATGGCAAGAAACAAACTTTATATGCCATACAAAAGGGCTGTTTTTCATGTTAGCTGTTAAAGGTGGCACAATTAACTCTAATGCAAATGTGTTGGCTTAAGAAACTAAAGGTAAATAAATCAAGAGGCAAGGAATGAATAAAGGAAGGAAAAAAGAATCAATTGAATCTGGTGACAAAATAGTTTTACGTGTATAGATATGTGTCTGTGTGCACATGTGTACAAGTATGAGGTAGAGGTGGGGGCAGGAACAATTATAAATCATATACATTCATTTTCCATAGCCCTCCTCTTTGGTTAGGAGCTTCTAAAATTAGATCTACTCATATAATAAGGATTTACTCAATCAAACATTAAAGTTAGATTAATCTGTTTTCTATTATCTGAATATATAAAACTACAGAGTATATAAATATACACAAGTCAAATATAAAAAATGTGAGACAGTAGAAACAGAAAAGTAAAAGACAATTTACTCAGAGTCCAATGAAACCCCATAAAAACTGGAGTTGGGAGTTAGATACAAATCAAAAAGAGGTCCTAAAGCCAAAGAGGGCAAGGACAAGAAATAGAAGTGTCTAAGGGAAGAGATTCCATCAACAAAAGGTCCTGAAAATGTTTCAAGAAATAGTTTCATGCAAAATCCTCATTCAAAGGAAATAAACAGAAAAATGAGTACTGCCTTTGTACTGCTAACTACAGTAAGACATCCCTCCAAATTAATTCATAGATTTTTAAACGACCGTACATAAAATGGTAACCTTGTGCTGACATTATTTTCCATTTTTATTAATTTTTTTTTTTGAGATGGAGTCTCACTCTGTCGCCCAGGCTGAAGGGCAGTGCGCGATCTCGGTCCACTGCAACCTCCACCTCCCAGATTCAAGCAGTTCTCTGCCTCAGCCTCCCGAGTAGCTGGGATTACAGGTGCCTGCCACAACACCTGGCTAAGTTTTTTTATTTTTAGTAGAGATGGGGTTTCACCCTCTTGGCCAGGCTGGTCTTGAACTCCTGACATCGTGATCTACCCGCCTCAGCCTCCCAAAGTGCTGGGATTACAGGCGTGAGCCACCGAGCCCAGACTGTATTTTTAATTCCCCTTTAGAAGTAATTTTCTGTAAAAACAAGTTTTATAAAATGATGTTTAACTACATGAAAGCAGCTGAGAATTTATTTTAAGACCTAAACTTTCTGCAGGTTGAGTTTTACTACATTCTGATTTCATGGACAGAGATAATTTAAATTATAAATACCGTAAAATTTTAAAGAAATACAATTACAAAGAAAATGCAATTACTATGACAAATGTAATTATAACCTGCTATTATATACTAACTGAAAAAATTAAGAATGACACAGCATTTCATTAACAAACATACTCTAGCTGTATGAGGTAGAAACTTAGAGCCATCTTATTTCATAGGAAATTGATTCATCTCATGGTAACTCCAAGAGCTACAAAAACTTATTTCTTATTCATTCCACCCTAAGATTTATTGAAATAAGAAGACGTTTTTAACTAAACTATAATTATTGAAAATGAAAGAACACCAGATAGGAAGTCAAGCAACAAATGCGGTCTGTCTTCAGGCCTACTTTCGCTGTTAAACTAGTGGTACATGCTCAAGCAATTTACCTGTCCTATCTGCATTCAAATTTACTCACTTATGGATCTTAAGTTTTTCTTTATTGCCTTATTTCTAAATCCTAACATTATCAGTGTACTTACACAAACACCGTTAACTTCCTAAAAATATACTAAATGGAATGTTATTTATTTAAAACAATGTGTGAAAATTTATTACCAAGTAATGACAAATAATAGCACTTTTCTATAGTAATCTAAACAAAATTACAGTTACAATGCAGTTTCTTTCTACCTCTAGATCCCTGGTTCTTATTCTTCTTTGTGTCAAATTCTAAATCCTAGGAAAATTAAGAATCTTTTTTTAAACAAAAATGCTCCTGTTAAAATGTTACATAAAATTTTAAGTGATTCATGGTCTTCTGAAGCTCCACTGGACCAAGTTACCCTGTTCTTCACAAAATGTTTGCCATGTAGATTCTAGCCTTTATGTTGTGAATTTGCTTTATGTTTTTGAGACAACGTAAGTATTCGGATATTACTACTAACAAAAATTTAATAAATGTCAAAAATGGCAATACTGGGCACTTTACAGGGAGTATCACATACTCACAGAAAGACACACAAGAACACTGTATATATGAGCAAGAAATGGAAATACAGTTGAAAATATATATTACCTAAGAAGCTCTGGATACAGATTCTAAAGCGACAGTATTTAAATCCTTATCTTTTTCTAAGTTCTAAGATGTTATTACCTCATTAACTTAGGTAAATAAGGATAACTTTATTGGATGGCTTCCTTAAAACTATCTTTTATTGGCATTCTAAAGACGAAAAATCTTATGAGGTAACTAGAAAAATTTATCTCACTGAATGTGAAATCTCTTTAAGGTCATCATTGTCAAGCCATCTTTGGTAATACCTTTTAATCCAAGTCATTGATACTCACACTGATAGAACTTTGTTCTAAAATCTGACAAACATTTATTTGAATAATTTAGACAAACACACCCCAGGTGTTCCTTTGCACTGCAAACAACCATTTGCTAGAATTGCAAAATGTTGATAAAAATTTCAAGTTGCAAAGAAAATTGTGGCAGTCATGTTTGAAATATTAAAATTTACCCTTCTAATGGAATCTTTACATGTAAGACTTCAAATGAGACTTGGTTTGTCTACAGTTGAAGGATGGTATTTAATACTCCATTTATACGCAAAAAAAATGCAAGCGTGCCTTAACAAAGACAGGCAACTCTTGGCAACGTATGTTAATAAACAAGCACAGAGAAATAAATAATACTATACCGGACTGCTGTTTTTTCTTCAGTAGAGTAGGAGAAATCACCTACACTCTAACTCCAAAAGGAAAAGAGTAATAGAGAAGAGTATGTACACGGAAAAAAGAAAAAAAATCAGGGTCAGCACACAGGTGAGCCAGGGAGCTCAGGTAAAATGTACTGCATGAAAAGTATTAGACTTGGTGACCTCCAAGAGAGAAACCACAGTAGAAGCCAGCATATCCGATGTCCTATTGCTACATCTGTCGTCCCAATTATTCCAGCAGTGTAGTCTGGCAACTCAGGTCAAGAACAATGTGCTACAAATACTAGGTACTCAATATTATTTTATAAAATTGAAACTAATTTATACTGGAATTAGAAAAACCAAATTTATACCGGAATTAGAAGAAAAGCATGATAACTCCCTGTATCCCTTAATTTAATTATTTGTGTTTTGTATCTATTTTTTGTATACTCTGTAATTATAAGTGTTCGATGTATATCTGTTGAATATATAATCTACTTACAGTTAATCAGAAGGCAATCAAATTATTTCCCAGCAGTTCTTACATGTCTTCGTAGGCTAAAAGGTTTCTTAGAGACATAAGGAAATTGGATCCTAATGATATTAGGTAACTTGCCTAAGGTTACACACAGTTATTGAGACAGTGGGAAATAGACTAGTCAATGGACTAAAAATTCTGTATTCTTTGTTATAATATTTTCTTATTTAAGGATATCACTAGTGTATAATCACTGCAATTATCATTTTCATCATCAGCTACATTTAGTTTTTGCCACAATTCGATAAGGTAAGCATTAGTCCCATTTTATAGACAAAGGCACTGAGGTTTCAGAGAGATGGTGAACTGCCCAAGGTCACAGAACTTTATTAAGGGAAAAATCAGAATTTGAATCTAGTCTGTTAAGGAGAATATAAATGTAGATCATGCTGCTACTACTAATTTCCTCATTGAAGAATTTATTGATTGATTGATTGACTGATTGTTTGACTGATTGATTGAGACAGAGTCTCACTGTCACCAGGCGCCAGGCTGGAGTGCAGTGGGACCATCTCAGCTCACTGCCACCTCTGCCTCCCGGGTTCGAGCAATTCTCCTGCCTCAGCCTCCCGAGTAGCTGGGACTACAGGTATGCACCACCACACCCGGCTAATTTTTTTGTATTCTTAGTAGAGATGGGGTTTCACCATGTTGGCCAGGATGGTCTCGATCTCTTGACCTCATGATCCGCCCACCTCAGCCTCCCAAAGTGCTGGCATTACAGGCTTGAGCCACCGGAAGAAATATTTGAGTAACTACTATGTGCCAGCACTGTTCTAGAAGCTGGAAAAACAGTAGTGATGAAAACAATGTCCCTGTTCTCTTGGAGCTTATACTGAGTTGGTGGGAAAGAAAAGGAGAGATCAAAAAAAGAAAAACCAAATAAGTGTATCAGATAGTATTGAGGATTGATAGCTTGAAGAAAAAGCGGGTAGATACAGAGAAAGACAGAGGAAGAAGGAAGATGCTATTTTACAATGTGAAGGAAAGCCTCTCTGATTAGGCAACATCTCCGGGGTGAGGAAGCAGTTAGGTGGATACGTGAGGGAAGAGTGAGCCAAGCTCATACAAGTGCAGAAACCATGAGGAAAAAGTGAGTTTGCTCAAAGAGTGAGAAGGCCAAGGGGAGCAAAGTGAACAAGAGGAAAAACACATGATCATGGCTATGAAAAGACTATAGGATGTAAATCATACAGAGCTCTGATGGGTAGAAAGCAGAAAAATCAGTTAGCAACCTAGCATAAAAAAGGAGCCTAGAGAAATCATGGCTTAGACTAGAATGGTCACAGTGGATGTGGTAAGAATCGATCAGATTCTGCATATATTTGGAAGGCAAAGTGGTAAGATTAAACAAGTTTTCAATACAGAGAACTAAACACAAAATTTCTTTGTTATTGTACAGTATTAAGCATTCTAAAGAAGGAAGTAAAGGTGTTAAGATAACATACTCTACTCATCAACATATTTATTTCTTGGAAGGTAGAATGATATAATTAAACATTTAAGTAAAAAGAAATGCATTATTAAAAATAAAATTTATCACTACATGGTAACAAAAATTCTAAAAAATGAAACAAACATAAAACTTACTTTACTGGACAATGTATTTATTTCTCGTTCCGCTTTATGCAATTTATTAATTAAACAGGTATTTTGTTCATTGCTTGATTGTAGCTCTTTTTCCAAGCGTTCTGCCCGTAGCTTAGCTGACTGTTTTTCAGCCTTTCATTTAAACAAAATATTTTAAAATTCATTCATTGTTCAAGTATATCAAAATGAAAGCACTATTTAAAATACATTATAATTATATAAAAATTATTAAAAACCTCAACAGTATTAACATATACCAAAGTAACAAGAATTTTCTCAAATTGGTAGAATTCAAAATTGAAAGACAGTGTTCAAGGAAATATGCCACAAAGGTATCTAGACAACATGTGAATGGCCACCAACAAAATAAAGCTTATATACTTCTCTCATAAAGTATGTAAGTTATTCATTCGATGTCTATTTATGCTTAATACTGACTTATTTGAAATATTTTTGGAAGTTTCCAGTCTATAACAGAAGCATATTAGAAAGTAGAAAAGAGGTCTCATTGATAGTAAGAAATAAAAATTTAATATCTAAAATCAATGATATTTTAAAAGAAACATGGAAAGATAGGATTTCAAAATCCTCAGCTAATCTGGAGAATTCATAAGCATGAGGGAAGAGGCTCTTGAGAGATCATGACATACTTAAGATTCTTTTTTTTTTTTTTTTTTTGAGGCGGAGTTTCCCTCTTGTTACCCAGGCTGGAGTGCAATGGCGCGATCTCAGCTCACCGCAACCTCCGCCTCCTGGGTTCAGGCAATTCTCCTGCCTCAGCCTCCTGAGTAGCTGGGATTACAGGCACGTGCCACCATGCCCAGCTAATTTTTTGTATTTTTAGTAGAGACGGGGTTTCACCTTGTTGACTAGGATGGTCTCGATCTCTTGACCTCGTGATCCACCCGCCTCGGCCTCCCAAAGTGCTGGGATTACAGGATTGAGCCACCGCGCCCGGCCGACATACTTAAGATTCTTAATGAAGTCTGTAAATTGTCAAAAAAGTTTCTGGTTGGTAATATTAATAGTACTCTTTCATGAGGGGAGGGAAACTAAAAGCTTTTATAAAAAAAAAACATGTCTACTCAACATTTTATACACACACACACACACAAACACACACACATACACACATTATTATACTTTAAGTTCTGGTGTACATCTGCAGAACGTGCAGGTTACACTGGTATACACGTACCATGGTGGTTTGCTGCACTCCATCAACCCATCATCTACATCAAATTCTCCTAATACTGTCCCTCTCCTCAGCCCCCACCCCCAACAGGCCCTGGTGTGTGATGTTCCCCTCCCCGTGTCCATGTATCCTCATTATGAGTGGATCACGAGGTCAAGAGATCAAGACCATCGATCGTTATGAGTGAGAAGATGCAGTGTTTGGTTTTCTTTTCTTTCCAGCTTTATCTATGTCCCTGCAAAGGACATGGACTCATCCCTTTTTATGGCTGCATAGTATTCCATGGTGTACATGGAATTTATCCATGTACATTTTCTGTATCCAGTCTACCTTTGATGGGTATTTGGGTTGGTCCCAAGTCTCTGGTATTGTGAACAGTGCTGCAATAAACATATGTGTGCATGTGTCTTTATAGAATGACTTCTAATCCTTTAGGTATATACCCAGTAATGGGATTGCTGGGTCAAATGATATTTTTGGTTCTAGTTCCTTGAGGAGTTGCTACATTGTCTTTCACAATGGTTGAACTAATTTACACTTCCACCAACAGTGTAAAAATGTTCCTATTTCTCCCCATCCTCACCAGCATCTCGTCTCCCGACTTTTTAATGATTGCTATTCTAACTGGCATGAGATGGTATTGCAATATGGTTTTCATTTGCATTTCTCTAATGACCAATGATGATGAGCTTTTTTTCCTATGTTTGTTGGCTATATAAATGTCTTTTTTTAAGAAGTGTCTGTTCATCTCCTTTGTCCACTGTTTGATGGGGTTGTTTTTTTCTTGTAAATTTAAGTTCTTTGTAGATTCTGGATATTAGCCCTTTGTCAGATGAACCGACTGCAAAAATTTTTCCCATTCTGCAGGTTGCCTGCTCACTCTGATGATAGTTTCTTTTGCTGTGCAGAAGCTCTTTAGTTTAATTAGAACCCATTTGACAATTTTGGCTTTTGTTGCCTATGTTTTTGGTGTTTTAGTCACGAAGTCTTTGCCCATGCCTATGTCCTGAATGGCACTGCCTAGGTTTTCTTCTAGGGTTTTTATGGTTCCAGGTCTTATGTTTAAGTTTTTAATCCGTCTCGAGTTAACTTTTGTATAAGGTGTAAGGAATGGATCCAGTTTAAGCTTTCTGCATATGGCTAGCCAGTTTTCCCAACACCATTTATTGAGTAGGGAATTGTTTCCCCATTGGTTTTTGTCAGGTTTGTCAAAGATCAAATAGTTGTAGATGTGTGGCGTTATTACTGAGGCCTCTGTTCTGTTCCACTGGTCTAAATATCTGTTTTGGTACCAGTACCATGCTGTTTTGGTTACTGTAGCATTGTAGTGTAGTTCGAAGTCAGGTAGCATGATCCCTCCAACTTTGTTCTTTTTGCTTAGGATTGTCTTGACTATGAAGGCTCTTTTTTGGTTCCACATGAAATTTTAAAAAGTTTTTTCCAATTCTGTGAAGAAAGTCAGTGGTAGCTTGATGGGGACAGCAGTGAATCTATAAATAGCTTTGGGCAGTACAGCCATTTTCACAATATTGATTCTTCCTAAACCATGAGCATGGAATGCTTTTCCATCTGTTTTTGTCCCCTCTTATTTATTTCTTTATTTGAGATAGAGTTTCACTCTTGTTACCCAGGCTGGAGTGCAATGGCACGATCTTGGCTCACTGCAACCTCCGCCTCCTGGGTTCAGGCAATTCTCCTGCCTCAGCCTCCTGAGTAGCTGAGATTACAGGCAAGCGCCACCATGCCCAGCTAAGTTTTTGTATTTTTAGTAGAGACAGGGTTTCACCATGTAGACCAGGATGGTCTCGATCTCTTGACCTCGTGATCCACTCGCCTTGGCCTCCCAAAGTGCTGGGATTACAGGCTTGAGCCACCGCGCCAGTCTTCCTCTCTTATTTTCTTGAGCAGTGGTTTCTAGTTCTCCTTGAAGAGGTCCTTCACATCCCTTGTAAGTTGGATTCCTAGGTATCTGATTCTCTTAGTAGCAATTGTGAATGGGAGTTCGCTCATAATTTGGCTGTTTCTTTTGTACTCTTCTGTACAGAATCTTCTGTAGTCTGTTATTAGTGTAGAGGAATGCTTGTGATTTTTACACATTGATTTTGTATCCTGAGACTTTGCTGAAGTTGCTTGTCAGCTTAAGGAAATTTGGGGCTGAGATGATGGGGTTTTCTAAATATACAATCATGTCTTCTGCAAACAAAGACAATATGACTTCCTCTCTTCCTAACTGAATACGCTTTATTTCTCTCTCTTGACTGACTGCCTTGGCCAGAACTTCCAATACTATGTTGAATAGGAGTGGTGAGAGAGGGCATCCTTGTCTTGTGCCAGTTTTCAAAGGAATGCTTCCAGCTTTTGCCCATTCAGTATATTGGTTGTGGGTTTGTCACAAATAGCTCCTATTATTTTGAGATCGTTCCATCAATACCTAGTCTATTAAGAGTTTTTAGCATGAAAAGGTGTTGAACTTTACGAAGGCCTTTTCTGCATCTATTGAGATGTGTTTTTTGTCATTGGTTCTGTCTATCTCATTTCATCTAGATTTTCTAGTTTATTTGTATAGAGGTATGTATGGTATTCTGTCATGGTAGTCTGTAGTTCTGTGGGATCACTGGTGATAGCCCCTTTGTCATTTTTTATTGCATCTATTTGATACTTCTCTCTTTTCCTATTAGTCTGGCTAGCAGTCTAATAGGATCAAAGATCAGTCTTTGTTGATCTTTTCAAAAAGCCAGTTCCTGGATTCACTAATGTTTTTTTAAGGATTTTTTGTGTCTTCTGTCTCCTTCAGTTCTGCTCTGTTCTTAAGTTATTTCTTGGCTTCTGCTAGGCTTTTGAATTTGTCTGCTCTTGCTTCTTCAGTTCTTTTAATTGTGATGTTAGGGTGTCGATTTTAGATCTTTCCTGCTTTTTCTTGTGGTTATTTACTGCTATAAATTTCCCTGCAAACACTACTTTAAATGTATCCCAGAGATTCTGGTACGTTGTGTCTTTGTTCTCAATGGTTTCAAAGAACATCTTTATTTCTGCCTGTATTTCATTATTTACCCAGTAGTCATTCAGGAGCAGGTTTTTCAGTTACCATGCAGTTGTGCGGTTTTGAGTGAGTTTTTTAAATCCTGAGTTCTAATTTGATTGCACTGTGGTCTTAGAGACTATTATGATTTCCATTCTTTGGCATTTGCTGAGGAATGCTTTACTTCCAATTATGTGGTCAGTTTTACAGTAAGTG
Organism: Saimiri boliviensis; assembly: GCF_048565385.1. Classification (NCBI taxonomy): domain Eukaryota; kingdom Metazoa; phylum Chordata; class Mammalia; order Primates; family Cebidae; genus Saimiri; species Saimiri boliviensis. The sequence continues at coordinate 38,484,205 of NC_133455.1, read as the reverse complement.
TGATTTGGCACTGAGAAGAATGTGTATTCTGTTGATTTGGGATGGAGACTTCTATAGATGTCTATTAGGTTCACTTGGTTCAGTGCTGAGTTCAAGTCCTGATATCCTTGTTGATTTTCTCTCTCGTTGATCTGTCTAATATTGACAGTGGGGTGTTAAAGTCTCCAACTATTATTGTTTGGGAGTCTCAGTTAATTTGCAGGTCCCTAAGAACTTGCTTTATAAATATGGGTGCTCTTGTATTGGGTGCATATATATTTAGGACAGTTAGTGCTTCTTGTTGCATTGATCCCCTTACCATTATGTAATGCCCTTCTTTGTGTCTTTTGATCTTTGTTGGTTTAAAGTCTGTTTTATCAGAGAGTAAGATCACAACTCCTGGGTTTTTTTTTTTTTTTTTTTGCTTTCCATTTGCTTGGTAAATATTCCTCCGTCCCTTTATTTTGAGCTTAAGTGTGTCTTTGCACATGAGATAGGTCTCCTGAATACAACACACCAATGGGTCTTGTCTCTTTATTCAATTTGCCAGTCTGTGTCTTTTAATTAGGGCACTTAGCCCATTTACATTTAAGGTTAATATTGTTATGTGTGAATTTGATCCATCATTATGATGCTAGTTGGTTATTTTGCCTGTTAGTGGATGCAGTTTCTTTATAGCATTTATGGTCTTTACAATTTCTTATGCTTTTGCAGTGGCTGGTAATGATTATTCCTTTCCATGTTTAGTGCTTCCTTCAGGAGCTCTTGTAAGGCTAGCCTGGTGGTGACAAAAATCTCTCAGCATTTGCTTGTCTGTAAAGGATTTTATTTCTCCTTCACTTATGAAGCTTAGTTTGACTCAATATGAAATTCTGGGTTGAAAATTATTTTCTTTAAGAATATTGAATATTGGTCCCCACTCTCTTCTAGTTTGTAGTGTTTCTGCCGAGATCTCCACTGTTAGCCTGATGAGCTTCCCTTTGTGGGTGACCTGACCTTTCTCTCTGGCTGCCCTTAACATTTTTTCCTTCATTTCAACCTTGGTAAATCTATCATGTGTCTTGGGGTTCTCAAGGAGTATCTTTGTGGTGTTCTCTGTATTTCCTGATTTGAATGTTGGCCTGCCTTGCTAGGTTAGCGAAGTTCTCCTGGATAATATCCTGAAGAGAGTTTTCCAACTTGGTTCTATTCTTCCCATCACTTTCAGGTACACCAGCTGAACACAGGTTTGGTCTTTTCACATTGTCCCATATTTGGAGGCTCTGTTCATTTCTTTTCACTCTTTTTTCTCTAATCTTGCCTTCTCGTTTTATTTCATTGAGTTGATCTTCAATCTCTGATATCCTTTCTTCTGCTTGATTGATTCAGCTATTGATTCTTGTGTATGCTTCACAAAGTTCTCGTGCTGTGTTTTTCAGCTCCATCAGGTCATTTATGTCTTCTCTACATTGGTTATTCTATTTAGCAATTTGTCTAAGCTTTTTTCAAGGATTTTAGTTTCCTTGTGTTGGGTTATAACACGTTCCTTTAGCTTGGAGGAGTTTGTTATTACACACCTTCTGAAACCTACTTCTGTCAATTTGTCAAACTCATTTTTGGTCCAGTTTTGTTCCATTGCTGGCAAGGAGTTGTGATCCTTTGGAGAAGCAGCAGCATTCTGGGTTCTGGAATTTTCAGTGTCTTTGCGCTTTTTTTCCTCCCTGTCTTCCTGGAGTTATCTACAGTTTTGGATGTTGGTGACCTTTGGATAGGGTATATGGGTGGACATCCTTCTTGTTGACTATTCCTTTCTGTTTGTTAGTTTTCCTTCTAACAGTCTGGCCCCTCTGCTGCAGGTCTGCTGGAGTTTTCTGGAGGTGCACTCCAGACCCTGTTTGCCTGGGTGTCACCAGTGGAGGCTGCAGAACAGCAAAGACTGCTGCCTGTTCCTTCCTCTGGAAGCTTCGTCCCAGAGGGATACCTGCCAAATGCCAGCCGGAGCTCTCCTGTATGAGACTGACCCCTGCTGGGAGGCGTTTCCCAATCAGGAGGCACTGGGGTCAGGGACCCACTTGAGGAAGCAGTCTGTCCCTTATCAGAGCCCAAACACTATGCTGAGATCTGCTGCTCTCTTCAGAGCTGTCAGGCAGGAATGTTTAAGTCTGCTGAAGCTATGTCCACAGCCACCCCTTTCCCTTGGCACTTTGTCCCAGGGAGATGCACGTTCTATCAGTAAGTCCCTGAGTAGGGCTGCTGTCTTTTTTTCAGAGATGCCCTGCCCAGAGGAGGATTTTAAAGAAGGAGTCTGGCCTCAGAAGCCTTGCTGAGCTGAGGTGGGCTCCACCCAGCCCAAACTTCTGCCAGCTTTGTTTACACTGTAAGAATAAAATGCCTATTCAAGCCTAGGCAATGATGGATGTCCCTTCCCTCACCAAGCTCCAGTGATCCAGGTTGACCTTAGACTGTTGTGCTGGCAGTGACAGTTTTAAGCCAGTGTAATTTAGCTAGCTGGGTTCCGTGGGGGTGCAACCTGCCAAGCCGAACCACTTGGCTTACTGGCTTCAGCCCCCTTTCCAGGGTAGTAAATGGTTCTGTCTTGCTGGCATCGCAGGTACCGCTGGGGTATGAACAAAACACTTTCCTACTGCTAGCTCCCTGTTTATCCAAACGGCCGCCCAGTTTTGTGCTTGAATCCCAGGCTCCTAGTGGTGCATGCACCAGAGGGAATCTCCCGGTCTGTGGTTAGGAAGACTGTGGAGAAAGTGCAGTATCTGAGCCAGAATGTACCGTTCCACCCAGTACAGTCTCTCAGGGCTTCCCTTGGTTAGGGGAGTTGAATCCCTCGACCTCTTGCACTTCCTGAGTGAGGCAACACTCCACCCCACTTCAGTTCACCCTCTGTGGGCTGTACCCACTGTCCAACCAGTCCCAATGAGATGAACCAGATACCTCATTTGGAAATGCAGAAATCACTCACCTTCTGTGTCTATCTCACTGGGAGCTATAGACCAGAGCTGATCCTATTTGGCCATCTTGCCCAGAAGTCCTTTTTTTTTTTTTTGGCACAGTCTCATTCTGTCTCCCAGGCTAGAGTATAATAGCATAAGCTTGGCTTACTGCAACCTCTGCCTCTTGGGCTCTTGTAATTCTCCTTCCTTGGCCTCCCAAGTAGCTGGGACTTCAGGCACACACCATGGCACCTGGCTAATTTTTGTATTTTTTGTAGAGACAGGGTTTCACCATGTTGTCCAGGCTCATCTCAAACTCCTGAGCTCAGGTGATCCATCTACCTCAGCCTCCCAAAGTGATGGGATTACAGGCGTGAGCCACCACACCCAGCCTCAACATAATTAAAATGAAAACATTTTGGCATTTAAAGGATAAGCTTCAGTTTTACAACATCTCATTTCATATATATATATATATATATATATATATATATATATATATATATGCTCCTCGACTTATGATGGGATTACACCCTGATAAACCCATCACAGATTGAAAATATCTAAGTCCAAAATATAATTAATACAACCTAACCTACTGAACATGGTAATTTAGATTAGCCTACCTTAAGCATCCTCAAAACATGTGGATTAGCCTACGGTTGGGAAAAATCATCTGGGACACAGTACTCTGTAAAGAGGTTATTTACTCTCAAGATCACGTGACTGACTGGGAAGGAACTGTGGCTCAGTGCAGCTGCCCAGCATTGAGAATATCATACCACCTATCAATAACCCAGGAAAAGTACATAAATACATATACGGCTTTCACACCATCATATACTCAAAAAATCTTAAGTCAAACCACCTTAAGTACATAAATACATATATGGCTTTCACACCATCATATACTCAAAAAATCCTAAGTCAAACCACCTTAAGTTTGGGAACATTCATCTTAAATACGATAAGAACTATATTCAACAAATAATTAGGAGAAAAGACTATTTTATTCATATATGAAATAATACTCTCTGGGCACAATTATAGCCAAGACAGTTAAAGAAGAAAGAAATGGTTGCTTTCATGTGCTTATTTTCATTTCATCTGACAAATAATAAAATTAAATACAGGCTCTTCTGAAAATGTCACAAATAAATCTTCTGTCATCATTCAACTTGCCCTGAAAATATTCACTCTAAAGGACCTCAATGGGAAGTTTCACATCAGGACTGTATACTATATTCAACTGCAGTCATCTCACTTATTCTGTCACTGTGTAGAATACATTAAGGATAGAAGTATAGCAACATAAACAATCTCAATCTGAACTGCTTCATGTTTAAGATCCAATGATACTAACATCTTTTAATTCAGAAAACCAGTAAATACTGACAGAAGCATCATGTAAAAAATTTTTAAAGTAGTTTATACTCTTCAAAACATACCAATGTACTCCTGTACCATTGGCAGGGGGGAAAAAATCAACAACTTGGACTTGGATATTGATTTTAACTACAAATTAAATGCCCGCTAACGTCACCTCAACCCAAATCATTTCACAACTATCCCAAAGGGAAAAACAGTTTGAACTGCACAAAATAAATCAAAACAATTAAACACGTATGTTTGCTACAAGTTAGGCACTAAGAACAAGAAGAATAAGTATATCTGAGTAAAATGGAAACCAAGAATTACCAAAAGGCTATACCTCTAGGAGTACCAGTCTGGTCTGCCAAGACTTATCTTTCTCTAATGAACCCAGGGAAATAATTCTGTAAAGGCATGTATATTTTTAATGTTGAATTTTACTACTCTCATAAGAAGCTGTCATAAGATATATCAATATGGTATTTCTGTTCAAACAGGATTTATGATTTCAAGATCTCAAATCCCAGTGTAAGGAATGTGCTATCTTGGAAGAAATTATTCTTTCTGGTTTGAGATGACCTTAGTCTCAGAAACCAAATACATATACTTTTATTTTGCATATTCTACTATGTGGTATTATACAAGTTACATCATTTCAGATATGTGATTTGACTCCAAAATAATAAATATCCCTTCGTAAATGTGGTAGCCTATTTATTGCTTATGAATCAATAGCTTTCTTCTTTACAAAAATAAATACTCTTGGGATTACACAAATGTGCCAGCATTAGCTTGAAAAGCATACATTTATGCTCTAAAAATCAGAGACTTGTCAACTGCACTCTAAAAAAGTATGCCATACTCTACTGGGAAGTAATTAGAATCTTACCTCCAGGGACCTGACTGTAGCCTGCATCTCAGCCAACTGCCGCACCTGTATTCTTTGGACATTTTCTACCTGAGTGCCAGAATTCTCCTTTTCAGCCCTTAATTCTGCTACTTCAGCCTCTAAACCTTTTAATTTTTGACACAAACAGACTTTTTCTCGAGTAAGTTGCTCCACTCTTTTGCTGTCTCTTGTGGGATCAACATTAAGCAGCTGGTTATGCAGTTCTTCTTTATCTTCCTCCAGTCTTGCAATCTAATAATTTGAAAGCAAGCATACAAGGTTAAATTATTAAATTTTCAGTTATGAACATGCTTTACAAGTCAGTAAAATTAAAAATTGCACAAAATCTAAGCTCAGGTGCTGAAACAAAGTACTAAGGAAAAATTTTTAACTATTGCCTTCTTTCTGTTCTTGGTATGACTCAAATGTAAGGGCAAGGACTGTCTCCTGTTTTCGCCCTATCTTCATGTGGTGTCTAGCACAGGGTTTAATCAGTTGCTGGCTAAAATTTAAAATTAGAATGCTTTAAAAATAATTATTAAAAATACATCAAGTATTTTAAAATTAATGAAAACATTATAGGGGTTCATGCAAGACCAAAACTCTGACTACGGCTAAGCTTTCTCCTCACATGACTAATTCTTGAGCTATGTCTATACTAATAAAATTATCTATGTCAGTGCAATTTATTTCACACAAAAAGTGCCTGTCTGTATACATAAAAGCAAATGTGATTGATGAGAGTTTCTAAATGACAGCTGAGAGTTTATTAAGTCCTAATTGTAATGATGGCCTAGTTCTTAGTTCTTAGATTCAAGAAGAATTGAAAAATCATTACTCCAGGGCAGGTGTTAGAGTCACTGGGGAACTTGTAGAGCAGACACACCAATGGTCTTGTCATTCTTGCCATCTATCACTGCTGGACTTTGTAGGCGTCCAAATCATTGGGTTTTAAACTGTTTCCTAACCTCTGAAGCATTTCATATGCTCCTCATCTCTGGGGACCAGACGCAAGCAATCAGGGTAGAACTCATTCTTACCCTTTCCTGATCTCTCCAACTATCTATCCCTTAACACCACCACCACCAAATTCAGAGGCTTTTATTTTTAGTCTCTTTTTGGGGGTTTCTTCATATGATTCAACTTAAGAAAAAGATTCAACTAGGTTTTTTGTTTTTTAAAAAGAAGTTGAAAACCACTGCTCAAAACAAGACCATGGGTTGTTTGTAGCCAGGATGAACTTTCTGAAAGGCTCACTGTAAGGTCCCCTCAAAAAAACCTAAAGAAATGCTCTGCAACCTAGGCAAAAGTGGTCCAAGAAACAACTTTTTGATCACAGCACTACCAATGAATCTATAAGACCTCTAGCCCAGGGCAGGATCTGTTCTCCACACCTGTAAAATGGGAAACTGAATTAGATACACTCTAACAATTTTTTAAATTTTAACACACAGTGATTCCAATTTGGTTTTGGACATGCTGAATTTAAACTGCCAATGAAACACATAGGTAGAGCTATCCAGCAGACAAATATTATTTTCCAGAGAATAAAATTTATCCTTGAAGGAAGCTGTAGCATTTAGAGTTAAGGCCTAAAAAGCTCAACTAATTAGTGTTTCTCTCCTATTTTTCTTCCCATGCTTTATAAATGACTATTACCTCCTAGTTTGGTCCCTAATTACCTTTTTATCCACTGTATTTTTTTTTCCCTTCAACTAGCTTTGTGATGTACAAGTCATATTTCACTTTGTCCTCAGTTTAAATGAAGAACTTGGGCTAGCTGATCTTTAAGATACTGTTTAGCTTTTACATAAGGTAACTTAAATATGGTTTTAATGTGCTATATTAGAAGTATGATGGCTCATCTAGGTCAGTAGTCAATGTGTAACTCAGGTTCAAACAATGGGGCCCTTCACTGAGTACTCACTATGGATCAAATACTGAGCTAAGTGCTCTGCATGTAAAATCAATATTAACAATAATTTCTCTCATAGTCCTCATTTTACACATGGGCTCACACAGCTAATGTTCCTGACCTGCATATTTCCTATATTACTGGGGTTTTTTTTTTCACGTTTTCAGAGGCATCTGCGTGATACCTAAAGTGATAGTTGAAGCCATGAGACTGGATGACAGCTGATAGCTGAGAATTAGATTCCATGTTTATAACTCCTAAATCAGACCTATCATTCTAGCCAAAACTGCCTTCTAATTTTGCTATTCATTTATTTATCCATGCAACAAATACTTACTGAGTACTTACTAACTCCCCAATACTGTTTTAGGTAGTAAAGATACAATCTGGCAGATAAGCAAATAAACACAAAACCTCTGCTGATGCGGAGTTTATTACATTCAGTCACTGCCGTAACACCACTTGTGTCCCAGACATTTGACACAGATCTTGGATACAGTCTCAGCTCTTTCCTTTTCCGCCATTCTCAATCAGACTCACGTGATCTTCCTTGATGTCCTCAATTTCTTGTGTGATCAGTCTTTCCTCTAAATTTCCAAAGGGCTTTGTTTACATTTCACTTTTATGAACTTTATCTAAATCTTCCTGTATTGCAGTTACCTCTAAAATACAAACTTACTTGACAGATAAGACAATGTGTTAACTAATTTTACTTTTTAAAAAGTTGTTGAAGTAAAGGAAACTAAACAGAAACTGATTAGGAACTAGGAATGGTGATGATTTCCTTTTCAAAAAATGACAGCACTTCACTTCTCCGAGGCACAAAATAGGGAAAGGTTGTGTTATCTAATTACTCCATCTTTGTTTTTATTACCTTTACAATACAGCATAGGGATATGGGTAAGAGAATCAAACTGCCTAGGTTTATTTTTTCTTTCAGTAAAGATATTGCTCTACTGTCTTCTGGTTGTATTACTTCTAAAAATAAATCTGTTGTCACTCTTTGTTCCTCTGTATAAGATTCCTTTCTTCAAGTTACTTGATTTTAAAATTCAACTTTTTCAGATAATGGTAGGTTCAAAAGGAATTCTTGTAAGAATTAATATAGAGGGATCCTGGGTATCCTTAACCAAGCTTCCTCTATTGGTAACATTCCTCTTCCATTTTTTGGGAAGACATTATGTAGAATTGGTATTAATTCTTCTTTAAACACCTGGTAAAATTCTCTAGTTAACTATTCATTTTGGGAATTTTAAAATTACGAATTCAATTTCCCTAACAGTTACAAGTCTATAGAAACTGCTGATTTCTCATTAAATAAGCTGCGGTAGTTTGTGCCTTTTAAGAAATTGATCCATTTCATCTGCATTGTCAAATTCACCACAGTAGAGTTGTTCAAAAGATTCTTATTTCCTTTCTGATGTCTGCAAGGTCATCATGAGTGATACTTTTTATTTAATTCCTGAGGTAAGTAAAATTTGTATGTTCTATCTTGTCAGTCTTGCTAGAAGTTGGCCAATTTTATTATCTTTTCAAAGAACCAGTTCTTTGTTTCACTGATTTTCTCTATTATTTTCGTTTTCAATTTCTGCTATGTTTATTATTTCCCTCCTTCTGCTTGCTTCACTTTTATTCTGACACTCTTTTCTGGAGGTGGAGGTGGGAGCTTACATTACTGACTTGTTCCCTCATTTCTAATGCATGCATTTAGTGCTATAAATTTTTCTTGGCATTGCTTTAGCTGTGTCCTAAAATTTTTGATACACTGCATTTTCATTTTCATGCAATGTATTTTTTGAAATCTCATCTCATTAAAATGCTTTCATTGAAATTTCCACCTTGACCCATAAATTTTTTGAAGTATGTCATTTCATTTCCAAGTGTTTGAAGATTTCCCTGTTATTTTCTGTTATTAATTTCTAGTTTGATTCTACTGTGGTCAGAGAACTCACTCATTACGCTTTCAAGTTGTAAGAGTTTGTTGAGATTTACTTTACAGCCCAAGATATTGTCTATCTTGTATACATTCAGTGAGCACTTACATATATTCAGTGAATACTTCAAAAGAATATGTCTGGGTGTTCTCCTTGGGTGGCATGTTTTATAAATGTTATTTAGGTTCTGTTTGTTGACTGTGTTATTGGGTTATTTATCCTTGCTGATTTTTTAATTGTTCTAACAATTGTTGAGAGAGAGGTATGAGGTCACCAACTATAATTATAGATTTGTCTATTTCTCCTTTGAGTTCTATCAATTTTTACTTCACACATTCTGCACCTCTAGTGTACATACATTTAGCATTCCTGTGTCTTCTTGCTGGGTTGACCTCTTTTATCATTATAAAATCTTTCTATATATAAATCTGGTATTTTTCTTTGCTATTTCCTTTGCCCTGAAGTCTGCTCTACCCGATAATACTGCCACTCCTATTTTTAATTAATGATTCCATGATATACCTTTTTCATATCCTATACTGTTATACTGCCTATACTGTTATACTTAGAGTTTCTTACAGACACCATACAGTTCTTGACTTATGATGCAATTACATTACAATAAACTAATTAAAAGTGAAAAATGCATTTTATACTGGCAACGCAGCATATGGACCCTGACTTGTGATGGTTCAAGTTACAACTTTTCAACTTTGTGCCAGTAGACCTATGCAAAAGAGAAGTTTGTCTAAACAGGAAGAAAACAGTGAAAAGAAGGAAACTCAAAATATTAGGAATGATAAAGATACATGGTAAACAAAACTGTGGGTATATGTAATAGACTTCCCTTTGCCTCATGAATTTTCTAAATTTTGTTTGGTGGTTGAAGTAAAAATTTTAACTCTGATGTGGTTCTGAATGGATGGAGAAAATATTTTAGGTAATAAATGAGCAAGGGCAAAGGAATATAAAAGGAGGTAAAGTTTCTCACATCACTCAAACTTGTAACAAAATAAATTTAGTAGACCATGATAAGTTAATAAATATAATAACTAGAACAACCACTAAGAAAGCTATACAAGGGGATACATTCAAAACATATAGATAAAATGGAATCCTAAAATGTTTAATTAACCAACAGGAAGGCAAGAAAAAGAAAACAGAAAAACTAAAAACGGAGAAGCAGAACAAAAGTGACTTAACATATCAATAATCATAATAAATGTAAATGGTCTGAATACATGAATTAAAAAACAGATTTACAGTGTAGATTTTTAAAATGACCTAACACTGACGGTCCCCAGCTTACAGTGGTTGAACTTGGATGGTTTTTCAACTTAACGATGGGTTTATTGGGACGTAACTCCATTGTAAGTCAAGGTGCTCCTTATGACTTAATGTGGTCATAGTTTTACTGTATGCATGTCACTTTTTACCACTGTAAAGTCTGTTTCTATTATTTTCTAACTGTGCTCAAATTCACCGTACTCATTTACTTTTACATGCCCTGCTTTTGTTTAAGTTGCCCGTTTACAGTTTTCCTCCAGAGCTAATATTTCACTCTTAACCTGGCTCCCATTCTCTGCTCAAACCCAATCTTGTTAATAAAAGTAAGTGGTTGCTTCCAGATACCACACACTTCCTCATACACCATAAAAACAAAAGCTCTCCCGCCACACAGTTAACCTCCTCTAATACCATCTTTCTCCTTCTTATTTAAACCCTGTTTTTCCAATTAATTTATCAATTCCTACAAAATTGTATATAAGCAATAACCAATCAGTCAATACGACAAATACTCCTTCTACAACTCCACAATATTACCCTTTTCCCTAAAATCTCCCAGCAGTCTAAATTCTTTCCAATTTTTAGGTTTCCACTCCACCCCCAATCCCGCTGGAAGAAGCCTTGAGAAACTTCGCCCTCACCCTCTAAAACCTGTTATCACCCCCTCTTCTCTAATTCTTTCTCTCTACATATAAAAAGACAGGTATGTCAGGTCTCCATATGCAAGCCTGGAGGCTGAAAGTCTGAAGTCCTGCGTGCCTCAGCTGAAGTTTCCCACCCCCTGCCTGCATTCGATATTGTCCCTGACTACCCAGCAGAGCTTCCCACAAGCCCCTCACCCAACCCTGCCACCGTATCTGTTCTTAATGATAATGTTAATACCTCTCACCCAACCCTGCCATTGTAACTGAACTTGTATACTCCTTGCCCCTAACCCCAACCACTGTAACTGAACTTACTCTGCAACACCCCTGCCCCCCAAAACACTACCCAAACCTGTAAAACCAACTCCCATCCCACTGCCCTTTGCTAATGCCCTTTGCAGACTTAGCCCACCTGCACCTGGGTGAATAAACAGCCGTGTTGCTTACACAAAGCCTGTTTGGAAGGTCTCTTCATTCAAAGTGTGTGTTTTTTCAACACTTATCTTTTAGCACTTGATAATGTGCTGAAATGTCCTTCTGGCTTCTACAGTTTCTGATGAGAAATGAGCTAGTTTTCTAATTGTTTTTCCCAATGAGTAAGATAAAATTTCTTGGTCTGCTTTCAAGATGTTCTTTTCTTCTACAGTTTTTTATAAACCTGACTATGGTATCTCTTGGTATGAATGTGTTCAGCTTCTTGAAGCTACATATTTGTGCCTTTACCAAACTTACAAAGTTTTCAGTCATTATTTCTTTCATTACCTTTTCATCTTGCCCTCTTTCTCCTTTCAAGGACAGAAATCTTTGGTCTTTTGTTATAGTCACACAGGACACTGGGGATCTCTGTTTATTTGCTTTTTAAACCTATTTTTCTCTAGCCTGTTCAGATTGGGTAATTTCTAATGTTCTACCTTTAAGTTCACTAATTTTTTCCTCTATCCCTTCCATTCTGCAGTTGAGCCTGGCAACTCAGGCTTTCTTATTTAGTTGCTCTATTTCTCAATTTTAAAATTTCCAGTTTTATGCTCTTTATTCTCTATTTCTTTGCTAATTCTATTTTTTTTAATTTGTTTCAACCATGTTTGTAATCGCTCATTGACTCATTCTTACCATGGCTGCTTTAAAATGTTTGCCAAATAATTCTAACACCTCTGCACCTCAGTGTTGGCAACTATTGGAGTGCTTTACAATCAGTTTCAGATCTTCCAAGTTCTTGGTGTGACAAGTGATTTTCAATTGAAACTTGGACATTTGGAAAATTAAGTTATGGGACTCCAGATCTTATACAAAGTTTCTGTTAGCTGGCTTTTTGTGATATTGCTGTAGGGGATGGGTGGTGTTGCTGCTTTATTACCGCCAGGAGGAGGTAGTAGTCCAGATTCTCCACTCTACTTCTGTTGATACCCAAAAGTCAGAGGGCTCTTCATAATACCCATGATGAACACGGGTGGGAGTTCTGGCTCCCCTTTAGGCCTCAACTGACATCTCCCTGGATGGGAAGTGTAGGAATAATTTATTATTGCTCCTCATGTTACCTCCATTGATACCACAGGGCCAGATGTGGCCTCCATTGGCAACACACAGTTGAGTAATGGTTAAAGTCCTGACCCTGTACTAGGACTCCTCTGATATGATCCAAGCAGGATGAGAGCAGGCTACCTCATTACTGCCAGCTGACAGCCCAAGCTTCCCACACTGTCTCTAGTGACACCATGGCAGAGAATAGGAGCCCTTATTATTACCCAGCTAAAGATGTCTTTGTCTGGTTTTGGTATTAGGATAATGCTGGCCTTGTAGAATGAGTTAGGAGACATTTCCTCTGACTCTGTCTTCTGGAAGAGATTATACAGAATTAACATAAATTTTCCCTTAAATGTCTGATAGAATTCACCAATGAACCCACCTGGATTGCCCAGTCATTTCTGATTGGATGTTAGACAGTGTGCGTTTTATGTTATTTTTTTCAGAGCTAGATTCTTTGTTTTCCCTATTTCTCAATCTTTTTTTCTGGAACACAGCTAAGATATAGTCATGAGCCACGTAACGAAGTTTCAATCAACAACAGTCCACATATATGACAGGGGTCCCATGAGTATAATACTGTATTTTTACTGTTTAAACTTTTCCTTTGTTTAGATATGTTTAGGTACACAAATACTAACCATTATGTTACAATGCCTACAGTATTCAGTACAGTGACATGCTGTACAGGTTTGTAGCTTAGAAGTAATAGGCTGTACCATATAGGCTAGGTGTGTGGCATAATGTGCCATCTAGGTGGATATATGTACATTCTATGTTTGCGCATGACAAAATCTAATGACACATTTCTCAGAACATATTCCTGTCATCAAGCAACACGTGACTGTACTTAGAAATAGACTAATCTTTTCAAATCTTACTTTTATTCTTATTTGCCAGACCAGAATAGCTTGTAGTCTATAGCTAATTTGGTCCTGCTACTGAGGCACAATTCTTCTGAGATTTCTACTTAAAAGTACCATGCATTAGAGTGTCTTTTCACTCTGTCTAATGGAAAAATAAATTTTGCCCAGTCACACGTGAATTCTAAGGACTGTCCCACCTAAATCATTTTCTTTCTCTGGTCTTGTTTCCTCCACACATGCACTAACCAATACTGCAAAGTTACCCTCTGCAGAACTCTGGAGCTCTCTAATACTCTGCTTTTCAAATTTAAATTTCCTTGACTTCACAAATTCTGAACTCCAACTCCTTAACTCAAAGACCAAGAAGCTCAATTTAGGTTTTTTCTCCCCACACTGTGGCCTGGAAACACTCTCCAGAACCTAAGACGGGGCAATCATAGAGCTCATATGATTTGTTTTTCTTCCCTTGGATCTGCCCTGTGCTCCCTATTTTCCAGTGTCTGAAAACCACGGTTTCCTATATTTTGTCCCAGTTTTCAGCTAAGGCCTTAAAGTAAATTCCATCCCTATTCCATCATAGCCAGAAGCAGAAACCCCCAGACTACTCAGATTTGAATCCTGACCATATACTAGCTATGTGACCTTGAGCCAGTCTCTCAGTGTTTCCATCTTCTCATTTATAAAATGAAGGTGATTATCTAACTCCTAGCATTGTTGAGTTAATTTCTGAAGTATATATAAAGGTACTGGTACAAAAACAGACATATAGCCAAATGGAACAGAATACAGTAATCAGAAATAAAGCTGCATAACTACAACTATCTGGTGCTCGACAAAGTTGACAAAAATAAGCAATGGGGAAAGGACTTCCTATTTAATCATGGGTGTTAAGAAAACTGGCTACCCATATGCAAAGGAATGAAACCGGATCTCTACTCTGCACCGCATGGATAAACTAGGAAATACCGCTCTGGACATTAGCCTTGGCAAGTCATTTGTAACTAAATTTATGACCCTCTAAAGCAAGGGTCCCAAGCCCCAGCTGTGGACCAGTACCAGTCCATGGGCTGTCAGGAACGGGACCACACAGCAGGAGGTGAGCAGCAACCACTACCGCCTGAGCTCTACCTCCTGTCAGATCAGTGGCAGCACTGATTCTCATAGCATAACCCTATTGTGAACTGCACATGTGAGTTATCTAGTTTGCATGTTCTTTATGAGAATTTAATACCCTAACGCCTGATGATCTAAGGTGGAACAATTTCATCCTGAAACCATTCCTCTCCCAGCCCTGGTTCATGAAATAATTGTCTTTCACGAAACCAGTCCCTGGTGTCAAACAGCACCAGAGACTTTGAAGATCACTGCTCTAAAGCAATTGCCACAAAGACAAAAACTGATAACTGGGACCTAATTAAACTAATGAGCTTTCGTTTGGTAAAAGAAACTATCAACAGAGTAAACAGACAACCCACAGAATGGGAAAAAATATCTGCAAAGTATGCATATGACGAAGTTCTAATATCAAGAATCTATAAGGAATTTACATAACTCAACAAAGAAAAAACAAACCCATAAAAAAGTGGGCAAAGTACATAAACAAACACTTCTCAAAATAAGACATATAAGCAGCCAACAAACATGAAAACAATGCTCAACGTCACTAACAATCAGAGAAATGCAAATTCAAAAACATAGTAAGATACCATCTCCCACCAGTCAGAATGGCTATTACTAAAAGGGGGAAAAAAATAATAGATGCTAGCAAGGCTGCAGAGAAAAGGGAACACTTATACACTATTGATGGGAATGTAAATTAGTTCAGCCACTGTGGAAAGCATCTGGAGATTCCTCAAAAAACTAAAAATAGAACTACAATTTGACCCAGCAATCCCATTACTGGGTATATACCCAAAGGAGAATAAATCATACTATAAAAAAGACACATGCTCTTGTATGTACATCGCAGCACTATTTACAATAGCAAAAACATGTAATCAACCTAGGTTCCCATCAATGGTGAACTGGACAAAGAAAATGTGGTACATATACACAACGGAATACTACACAGCCATAAAAATGAATGAAATCATGTCCTTTGCAGAAACACAGATACAGCTGGAGACTACTATCCAAAGCAAATTAACAAAGAAACAGAAAACCAAATACCAATACCACATGTTCTCACTTATAAGTGGGAGCTAAAAAATGGCTACATATGGACATAAAGATGGGAACAATAGAACTGGGGACTACTAGAGAGCAGAGAGAATGAGGGAGAACAAGCAGAAAACCTGTACTATGCCCAGTATCTTAGTGACAGAATCTTTCTAACCCCAAAGCTCTGCCTCAGCATCATGCAATATGCCCATGTAACAAATCTACACATGTACCCCCTAAATCTAAAATAAAACCCGAAATTATTTTTTTAAAAAAGAAAAGTAGAATGAAGTATTATAAAGAGTCAAAAAAACAAAGAAAACAATTTGAAAACTTAAATTTTATTTTTTACACTGACTTTAATTTGCGCTTTTGATGAAAACACATTTTTTACATTTTGAATACAAGTGCATTTTGTTTTTAAATTCTACACATTACTAATGGAAAACAAATATGTAAAAAGATTGTTTATAACAGTATAGTGATTTTGCTGAATTGAAAGATGATGTGGCTGGGTGCAGTGGCTCACATCTATAATCCCAGTACTTGGGGAGGCTGAGGTGGGTAGATCACTTGAGGTCAGGAGTTCAAGACCAGACTGGCCAAGATGATGAAACCCCACTCCTACTAAAAATGCAAAAATTAGCTGGGCATGGTGATGGCACACCTATAGTCCCAGCTACTTGGGAGGCTGAGGCAGGAGAATCGCTTGAACCTAGGAGGCAGAGGCTGCAGTAAGCTGAGATCATGACACTACACTCCAGCCTGGGCAACAGAGTAAGACAAGAAGGACAGCAAGAAAGGAGGAGAGGAGTTAAGGAGGAAAGGAGAAAAGCAGAAAAGGAGGGAAGGAGGGAGGGAGGGGCCATGAAATAAATATGTAATAATTTGCAAACTATATATAAAGTGTTTCTCTCAATAAATTAAAGGTAAATGTGTCTCCTGCCCCTATTTCTTTAATTTTTTCAATGTCTTTAAATTCTGATTTATAAATCTGATATCTACTTAAAAGTACTTATATATTTATTATGTTAATTGGTACCATGATAATAACTGTCAGGTATAAATGACAGTGATAATTGAGTATGTACTATGTGTCAAGCATTATGGTAAACATTTTGCACATGAAGTTTCAAGTTCGCAGATCTTAGTTTTTAAATTGTTACATTAACTTTTTATATTCCTTAAGAAAACAGTAACCACTATTATACTGTTTCCTATTTTTCCTTTTATGTACTGTATTTTTCCTAAATGATGGAATGTTTTATACAAAAATTTTATCATTCCTTACACAAAGAAAGTAACACTTAAATTACTTACATACTTAAAGTTCATATTTTAATCTAATTTCAGAAGTTATTGCCTCCTTTTCTTCTACCCATTTTTCTTCTAGTGAGAGGAAAACCGTCACGGAGAGATGGCAGTTCTTAGAACTACATACCTGCCCCTAGACATAGTTATAGAAAGATTAGAAAATGGGATACAGGAATTGTCAGGGAATGAGGAGACATTCAGTGTCTTTTAAAAAAAATTCTACTCTGACTAACAAAAGAGATTTGAGACAATAAAACAAATACCTTTCTCAGGCCACAAGAGTTACTTGACTGAAAAAAAAGAAAACAGAGACAATAAAGCAAATATCTTTCTCAGGCCACAAGAGTTACTTTGGCCATGGAAATAGTAAAAGAAAGCCAACTGTGACTAATATAAAAAAGCCAGAGGACAGAGAATCTGGAAGTCAAGTAGTCAGAATGCTGGGAGGGCCATGTGGTGGGGAAATCAGACTCTATAATGACAGAAGCCCTCGAACTGGAGTATCCACTATGTGCCAGGTACTGTCTAAGCACTTTATATATTTTAATGTATTAAATCCTCACAACTCCATGAGCTAGGTACTATTACCACGATTTATAGACGAGAACACTGATGCATGCTAAAGTTGGCTCCTAAAGTAACACTAAATTAATATTTAAAACATTTTTAAATTTTAAATGTAAAAAGTTTGGTTTTTAAGATATTATAAACTGCATTCTAGCATAAAATCTTTAATGTATAAAATTTCACAAAGCTCTTCTAAACGGCTCTCAAAATCAATCCCGAGAATTCCAACTGCGAGGTTATTTCATTTTAATTTGGAGACGTTTGCCTATTTTGATGTGGTTCAGAGTAGTCTGAAGAAAGTAGGTCAGAGAACTTGAAATATTTAGATAAAGGAGACATCTAGGCCTAAAGCAACACTCTAGATCCTTCAGAACCTGCCAAGGCAAAAATGAAGTGTTTCGAGAGGTTTCATGATGTCTACTGACATATACATCAAGACAAGCACCAAAAATCAGAAGCACTTGAGCAGTTTTGTGCTATCTGCACTGTAAGAAATAAACCTCAGCATTTTCAAGGAACCAGGGGAGTTCTCCTTTTTGTCATAGGAACATTGGCTCCTCACCTGACCCATAAAGCCAAGGAAGGGCACAGCCAATTTAAGAAGCATGATGGCAGAATCTCAGTGACTTGTCATTATGTACTGTCACTCTGATGGTGTTTCATGATGTAGTGCTCCTTGTCCCTCTCTCCTGAGATCTTAATATTGTCTCCACTGAATTACCATTGGTTCTTTCACTCAGTCTACCATTATAATCACCTGTGCCTACAACTCTGTATTGTTTGTCATTACTATTTCCAGAATGAGTCCTAATAACATAATAAAAACAAAATAGAAAATAGTCCCACTTTTGAATAATGACTATATATACATCTTCAGCATTTCACTTGTATGAAGTCCCAGACTTAGTATGTTCTTACAGGCACATGAAAAAACGTGACATTGTCTTTTTTTTTTTTTTTTAGAAAGAGTCTTGCTTTGTCACCCAGACTGCAGTGCAGTGGCGCACGATCTCAGCTCACTGCAACCTCCACCTCCTGGATTCAAGTGATTCTCTTGCCTCAGACTCCTGAGTAGCTGGGACTACAGGCACATGCCACCATGCCTGACTAATTTTTTTGTACTTTTAGTAGAGATGGGGTTTCACCATGTTAGCCAGGATGGTCTCAATCTCTGGACCTTGTGATCTGCCCGCCTCGGACTCCCAAAGTGGGATCACAGGCATGAGCCTCTGCACTCAGCCGACATTATTTTCTTCCTTTTTTTCCTTTTTTGAGATGGGGGTCTCACTCTGCTATACAGGCTGCAGTGCAGTGGCACAATCATAGCTCACTACAGCCTGGAACTCCTGAGATCAAGTAATCCTCTTATCTCAGCCTCCTGAGAAGCTGGGTCTATAGCTGCACACTACTACACTCAGCTAATTAATTTTTTTTTTCTTTTGTAGAGATGAGGCCTTACTATGTTGCCCAGCTGGTCTTGAACTCCCAGCCTTAAGTGATCCTACCACCTCAGCCTCCCAAAGTACTGGGATTACAAACGTGAGGCACCACACCTGGCCAATATTGTATTTGTTCATAAGATGAGGTATGTTCTTTCACATATTATTTCATATATTCTTTTTAGTTTAGAACAGGCACGGGCTGCATGCGGCCCCCTGAGGCCATTTACCCACCCCCTGCCGCACTTCAGGAAGGGGCACCTCTTTCATTGGTGGTCAGTGAGAGGAGCACAGTATGTGGCGGCCCTCCAACGGTCTGAGGGACAGTGAACTGGCCCCCTGTGTAAAAAATTTGGGGATGCCTGGTTTAGAATATCATGAGGGACGTGTGTATTCCCGCAGTCCTTCTCAGGAAAAACTTTAAAAATCTTCCTAAAGTATTCCCCTGAGAACACAATAAAGAATATTGTTACTTTCATCTGTAGAAGTAAAAATGCACAAGTACTGTATAAGTCCTAATTAACCCAAGAAAATCCAATTTTTTTATTACATGAATTCATTTTACACTAGTTTAAATTGTAAAATTGGAAGATGACAAGAGTCAGCTCTACTTCAAAGTTTTCAAACTACATTTGTTGTTTGTATATCTGAAACTGTATTTGCTGTTTCATGATCCACAATCACCTCACCAGATTTTACTGTTTTTGTATATAAAAATGAAGTATGAAGGTGATAGAACAAAAGTAAATCCACAATTATCCACTCAGGAATACTGCTTCTACATAATCAATTGGGAAGTAAAATGAAAAAAAACTTCAGTCTTCATTTTTCAGCCTCTACTAATTATGGCTTCTTAGCTAGCAGTTTATCTTCAGATTCTTAAGACTGTCATAAAATATCACATATGAAAATTAATGATGGCCAGGCATGGTGGCTCATGCCTGTAATCCCTAAACTTTGGGAGGTTGAAGTGGGAGGATCACTTGAGGTCAGGAGTTGGAGACCAGCCTGGCCAATATGGTGAAACCCCATCTCTACTAAAAATACAAAAATTAGCTGGGCATGGTGACACCCGCCTGTAATCTCAGCTACTCAGGAAACTGAGGCAGGAGAATGGCTTGAACCCAGGAGGCAGAAGCTGCAGTAAGCCCTGATTATGCCACTGCACTTCAGCCTCTGTGACAAAGCAAGACTCCATCTCAAAAAAAAAAAAAAAAAAAAAAAAATTAATGATTATACCAACCCCTTAAAAATGTTAATGAATATCAGTTAGGCTTTCACTAGTGAAAAATAGATTTCAGTCATCAGATTTCAAATGCAGGTTTCATTATTTGAAAAACAACAAAACTCAGAAACTAGAAAATATAAATAATCCTTACTAGATAAATATCATCATTAGGTTTTAAAAGGAAAGTATAAAATAAAGCATCAATATATGAAACTTTAGTGTTTTCTCCTCAATATACCAAATCTTCATTTTAGGCTAAAAATCTTTATCATTCCTATTTTCCATAAGATAATTTTTACTTGCAGTTCCTTTATGTCTATCATAATTACAGATTCAAAACCTTTTGTATCACATGATCAACTGGCTACATAACAAAATTGCAGTTGCTGGATGGCCTGTAATCAGACTGGCAACTTCAAATTGCTGGTCACCTTTGTATGAGTATGAGTAAGGTCCAAGATTTGTGTTGACCACACATTGTCGAGACCCAGGTGTAGCGCCTATGGGATATGAGTGGTAGACTGGTTTGTGGGTTTCAGGGTCTGGGTAGGAGAGTATAAATTCTTCTTTGTGCAAAGTGTAGGAGTGCAACACTGAAGATGGGCTTAGTCTATGTATGGCCCCCCCCACTCCCTCTTCAACTGAAGCTGGAGAGAATGGTCATTTTTTAAATGTTACGGTTTATGCCAATATAATTGCATTAAATAAAAACAGTAAGGGAACTGACTAAAACAAACAAAAAATGCTGTGAGCTGGGACTTGGTACATCTCAGTTCTACTACAACCTGGCTGCCGACATTCTCTGAGACTTTGAACAATTCACTTATCCTGTGCCTTAGTTTCTTCATTTAAAATGAAGAAAATAAGGGCTGGCCACAATAGCTTATGCTTCTAATTCCAGCACTCTGGAAGGCCAAGGCAGGAGTATCGCTTGAGGCCAATAGTCTGAGGTCACCCTGGGCAACATAGCAAGACCCTATCTCTACAAGAGTTTTTGTTTTTTTGTTTGTTTGGGTTTTTGTTTTTTTGTTTTTTGGGCTTTTTTATTAGCCACGTATGGTAGTAACCACCCATGGTCCTAGCTACTTGGGGACCTGAGGCAGGAGGATCACCTGAGCTCAAGTTATGGGGAGAAATGCCAGATATAGGTGACGGTGGGATGGAGGCAGCAAACCACCTTGCCATGTATGTACCTAGGCAACAATCCTGCATGATTTGCACATGTACCCCAGAACCTGAAGTACAATTAAAATAAAAAGTTATAGCGAGCTACTATTGTGCCAATGCATTCTAGCCTGGGCCCCAAAGAAAGACCTTCTCTCAATCCACCAATCAAAGAAAATAAGACAGTCCTGCCCCATCTCACTGACTATTGTAATAGAAGTGACATAATATGTGAATAAGGCACTCAGAGCTATAAAATGTTTTATTTTTTTTAATGTAAAAAACTATTATAAATATTTATAGTGTTCTGGTACTATACTGTCAATGGACACAAATGATCTAAGGTTCATACAGCTTCTTACAGATGAAACAAACATGCATGGCACTTTGCTCACTAATAAGAATAAATCAGTCTGATCCAAATAGCACAGTTTTAGTTTTTATTAGATGACTACAACTCTGTAAATATTTAGTAATTGGTAAAGGAAGGTTAAGTATATTTTAACTCTTAATTCCAAATAAAGACAATGCAATAAACTTAAAATGTAGATATGTTTATAAACAGAATATATCACATAACTGTAGATGCCAACCTATTTCTTATGAATATGGCAGGATAAAATTGGTATTTCTCTCTTTCCATTTAAAAAATATTCCAAAAGAAACACAAGGAATGAAAAACAGTAACCCCATTTTGGAAAAAACTAGGAGACAAACCACAAAAACAAGTAAAAGGCCTGCCAAAAGCAATGGAGATAAAATAGGAATGTATGATGTAGGCAGCACAGAAAGAATGCTCCAGTTGCAAATGGCAGAAAAAACAAAGTCAACTTATTGAAGTTGATGGGAATACTTTAAGGTATAAAACCCTTGTTTATATCAAAGTGCACAAGACGACAGCTAGAGATTTCCTAAATGTGGTTTGGTTCCAAGAAGCAGAGAGAACAATGCTAAGTAAGGAATCACACTAACTATACTTGCAGAGAGAAATCTGTCTCTGTGGCTACACAGGACAAAAGACTTTGTACCATAGAACTCCCCAAAGTTGTCTATCTCCATTGGCTAGGACAAAATAAAAGGTAAACAGAATTTTAAAAATCTACAGCCAAAACAGAACTTTCACAAGAAAACTGTTGATATAGAACTGATAAAAATCATGACAAATACTCCATCATTAATGAAATTACGCAATCAACTATAATTTGAAATTTTAAAAAATATATAATCACAAAATTGTATTGACTAGAACAATAATGAATAAACTTGTATAATCAATCTCTTACCTCTGATTGATATTTTATTTTTTCTTCTTCTAAAATACGCGCAAACTCTTCCTTCTGGTGTTCAAATTCTGACTTGAGAAATGTATGTTCATAGCGAAGCTTATTATATACAGCTCTATACTTTTCCACCTCCTAAAGGAGGAAAGCAATTTATCACAGATTTAGAAACAAAACTTGCACTCACTCCAATAATCACTTTTACAAATATAATTTTACATTACATTATAGTGACAGCGATTCTAAAAGTAAAAAATAAATTTTATCAGAAATAAAAATGAATTTGGAAAAGTCCTCGTAACAAGTATCACACATATGGAATTAGTACATTCCTGAAAAGATACCAAGAAAGTAAATTAACATTCAATTAATCTTATTTCTTCATTGGTTCTCATTATAATAAACGTGTATAGTATGAGGAAAGTGTTGCTCTCTGGGCTTAAATAAACTAACATGTAAGAACGTTGCACACCTTTCCAAAAACAGCTAGATTTTAAAAATGTCTAAGTTAGTGTAAGTCAAACAAATTCAAGAGATAAAAGGTTATTTTAATATTTAGTACGGCATCTTAACGTCTAATTAAATATTACAATGATAGTTCAACTCAATGCACCAACCTGAAGAATACGTGCAGCAACATCTCTACTGACTAACCAGGAACACAAGCAATTCCCTGATATGCTCTCATCCTGCTTCCTAACAGTACTCTATGAAAGCTGCTGCCATTCTGAATACTCAGTAAGAAACTCAGGCAACAGAGCAGAAAGATAAGGAGACACTAACAGGAAATTAGATAACAAGGAAAGCATGTCTCCTAAAATAATACCCAGTTCACCATAAATCTTTAGTTGAAAGACTTCTAAGCCAGTTTATAAACCAAGAAGATGGGCTTCATGATTTTACTACAGATATACTTTGCTATGAGTTTAAAAAAAAAAAAAAAAAAACTTTTATTGAACTTGATCACTTATCTTGGGTCTGAATAATTTTGTTTATTTACAAAAATTAAATCTACTCCCAAACCATAATGGCTTGCTACCAGGAATATACTGGAAAGATGATATTATCAAACCAGTAAGCCATTATAAAAGAGGATTCTACAACGGTTTTGGGCAATGACCACATCACTTGAGTATAGCTCTACAAAGGGGCCCATTTTGAAGGGGACAATAATCATTTGCATGTATAAGGCCAGGTCTATTTGTTAAATAAGGTAATATATATAAAATGTCTAGCAAGTGTCTAATATACTTTTTTTTTGGAGACACAGTCTCACTCTATCACCAGGCTGCAGTGCTTTGGCGCAATCCCGGCTCACTGCAACTTCCATTTTTCAGTTTCAAGCAATTCTCCTGCCTCAGCCTCCCAAGTAGCTGGGACTACAGGTATGCACCACCACACCCGGCTAATTTTTTTGTATTTTTAGCAGAGGTGGGGTTTCACCATGTTGGCCAGGATGGTCTCGATCTCGTAACCTTGTGATCTGCCCACCTCGGCCTCCCAAACTGCTGGGATTACAGGCGTGAGCCATCATGCCCAGCCTAATATACTTATTATCTGCAATCTTATCCTGTCCCCTTTACTAAGCATTCAGTCATGTTACATCAACACTTCACCAAAGGAGATTAGTCTCAACCTGAAGTAAAACTGTAACAGATTTTTATTTTTATGAAGTGGCACGAAACTTTCTATCTCATTCAACAAATATTAATTGAGCACCTACTGTATACCAAAATCTGTTCTAGGAACTTGGAATATAACAATGAACAAAACAGGTAAAGGTTCCTCCTCCCATGCAACTTCCATTCTAGAGGTGGTAAAACAGAAAATAAACACAATAAATAAGTAAATTATATAGCACAGAAGGTATGTACCAGAAAAAGAATTAAAAAATAGAGCAAGATAAGGGGGCTCTAAAGGTCTAAGCAATAATGGGAAAGGCAGGTTACAATATTAAATAGGTAGATTGGGAGCAGTCAAAGTAGGCCCAGTTGAGAAAGTGACATTTTAGCAAAGTCCTAGAAGAGATGAAGTTAGCCGCAACATATCTGGAGAGAGAGTATTCAAGGCAAAAGAGATGCACCAATTCGGCTGGAGGCGGTGGCTCACACCTGTAATCCCATCATTTTGGGAGGCCAAAGCACGCAGATCACTTGAGATCAGGAGTTCAAAATCAGTCTGGCTAACATGGTGAAACCCCGTTTCTCCTAAAAATACAAAAATTAGCCAGGCATGGTGGTGCACCTGCAATCCCAGCTTCTCAGGAGGCTAAGGCAGGAGAATCGCTTGAACTCGGGAGGCAGAGGTTTCAGTGAGCCAAGATTGTGCCACTGCACTCCAGGCTGGGCAACAGAGCCAGGCTCTGTTTCAAAATTATTTAAAAAATAAAAAATAAAAGCAAGAAAGAAATGCACCAATTCTGGAGTGCCAAAGAAATATCAGTAAGTCAATGTGAAAAAAGGAAAAGAGATCAGAGAAGTAATAGGAGTCCAATCCTGTGAAGCCTTAGAGGCCACTGCAATGACTGAGTTAAAATGGGAACTACTGCAGGGTTTTGGGTTAGGGAAATGATGCTTTTCATCAAGACTTTGATCCCAAGAGGATAAATGCATAGTAAACAACATAAGTTACTTACTTCATCTAGAGTTCGAAAACGTTCTCTCATTGGAGTTTCTATTTCTTGTTGTATTTCAGCTCTTAGCAATTCCAATTTTTGTGGAGTTAATATCTAGTATATAGAGAAATGCAAACAATTCCAAATATAAAATCATATTAAAATCAGTAATTCACCATATTTCAAAGCCTCTCTTCTAATTATGACAATGGAATTCATGAAAGTTTTCACAATACAGTTATTATTACAGCAATCACTATACAAATAGAATCATCATTTGAAATAATACTTTAAGAATCTCAATTTCAGGCTCTCAAGATGTCAAAAATTCCATTAACATGAAGTGAAGACAGTTACAGATTATCATTGCTATTGTTAGGAATAACTACATTGGCAGCTAAGGCTATCATGTTGTAAACAATGGCTGATAGTCCAGTTATTTTACCAAGCAGGCAAAATAAAGGTGTAACAATTTGTTATGCCAAAGAGAAGCTTTCAGATTTATCTTCAGTTAGAAAAGCCTCATTTTTACTCTCACATTTAAACTAATTTAGGCTTCTCTTTGTCACACTCTCTTACAGAACTCATAATTTAATAATAAATATGTAAGTCCCATATGGGAAGACACAGTCTTTATTCACCATTGTATGCCCAATACCTATCACCAATGTCTGGCACATAGGAACCACTCAATTACTATTTCATGAATGAATAAAGAAAAAAAATCTAAAAGTTTGTATTTATATTAATTTCTATAAATCATAATGTTCTATTTTATAATAGTCCAAATATATTCACAATATATTTTACTAAATGAGATCTTACTATAAAGCACTGTACAATGCACTGTAACCTACATACCATCCTGTTTTAAGCACCTTACATGCATTAATTAATTCCTACAACAATCCCACAATGTAGCTACACTGAGGCAGACAAAGTGTTCAAATGACTTTATAAAGATCACAAAAACTCACAGGATGCACGTCTCCCCATAAAAATTTCAAACTCTGGTATTAAAAATAACTCATACACACAAGTAACTACAAAAGTAGGCAATACAGGCTTACCAGACGGGTACAAAAGATAAAACACATTTAGCATAGAAAGAATGACGCCTCAAAGGAATGGGAAAACTAAAACTTACATAGAACCCAAAATCAAACCAATTAACATTTTAATTTACCTCGGTGTCAGAGACTGTATGAGAGAAAAGGGATTCTCAAAGGTGAGTTAAAGCCATTTTGAATGGGACCACATTAAGTATGACAGAAAAATTTTAAATTGTGGGTCCCTACATTCACACTGGTAGAAATCTCTAAACACTGTAACATTTCCAAATGCTCCCTTGGAGGGCTACAACCTGGCTGGGAACAAAAGGAAAACAGGTCGCAGCCAGAGTGAAAAGTTCCTGAATACCAGGTTTAGACTCCTATTATTTATTCAGTATTCAATACTATTTACTTTGAAAATTTATTCTGTTTAAAATTAATACATATAATTACATAAATAAAACAGTTCAAACGAAACACTAAAAAGTCTTCTCACTTCATTAATTCAAGTTCCTTCTATTAAAGCAATCATTGTTAATAACTTCTTATGTTCCCTTCTAAAACAATCTATAGATACACAAGCACATATAATAGCTTTAATTTTTACACAAAAAGGATATTGTACATATATTTTTCTATACCTTATTTATTGAAGGTTTTTAAGCTTAAGAGTGACACTATGATATCTATATTTCACAAAGAAGCAAGATGAATCAAAAGCTTTAGTGAATGAAGCCAAAGAAACTAGATAGAAAGCTCATGTCATAATCTGGTTTATGCACTTTGGGAGGCTGAGGTGGGCGGATCATGAGGTCAAGAGATTGAGACCATTCTGACCAACATGGTGAAACCCCATCTCTACTAAAAATACAAAAAATTGGCAGGGCGTGGTGGCGGGCGCCCGTAGTCCCAGTTACTCAGGAGGCTGAGGCAGGAGAATTGCCTGAACCCGGGAGGCGGAGGTTGCGGTGAGCTGAGACTGTGCCACTGCACTCCAGCCTGGCACCTGGTGACAGAGTGAGACTCTGTCTCAAAAAAAAAAAAAAAAAAATCTGGTTTATGGCATCAAGTCTGGGTGACAGTAGCAAGAGTCCAAACTAAGATGAGGTAGCAATTAAAAGGAAGAGATTAATAGGTAAAGCTTACTTGGTTCCTGTTTCAAATGATCTAACTGCAAAAATAAGGAAGCAAAATCACAGGAAAATTAAGAAAATCTGAACAAAGATGGAATAGTAAAAGGTATTAAGAAATAAGTATTTTAAATATAGTAAAGGTATTATGGTTATGCTTGTAAGGGAGGCAGCACTGGTTTGTTATAGAGATACACAGTCGATTATTTGTTGAAATATATAAAAACAATCCACAGACATTGAGGAAAAAAGTGGGGGTGGGTGGGAGAAAGCAGTAGATAAAACAAGCCTGGCTCAGAGAGAATAATTATTAATGGGAGAAAGTAGTAGATAAAACAAGCCTGGCTCAGAGAGAATAATTATTGATGCTGGATGACAGGTACGCGGGGATGTGCTACATGTTTGAGATTCCCAAAACTGGAAGTTAACTGAAAATAAAAAGCCTTCTACTTTCAGCCAAGATAGATTAAGTATCCAGATTCACTCTCCTGCCTGAAATAAACAAAAAAAAAAGACAAAAATTAAACAGTTTGCAAGACACTGGACATAAGAAAGCAAAAGACAGATCTCTGAGAGGCACAAAACATAGAAGACGAGCTTTGGGAGTTTTCAGGACCTGGCACAGGAAAGGATACCCACACAGTCATGATGCACTCCCTGAGTTGAGGAGATAGAACTGAGCATCCAGGGACACTAGAGTGGTTAGAATCCTAAGACAGGATAGCAGAAAAAAGAGGACAGAGAAAAAAGAACTAAGAAAATTTACAAAAGGCTGGGTGCGGTGGCTCACACCTGTAATCCCGGCACTTTGGGAGGCCAAGGCAGGCGTATCATGAGGTCAGGAGATCAAGAACATCCTGACCAACATGGTGAAACCCCATCTCTACTAAAAATACAAACATTAGCTAGATGTGGTGGCACGTGCCTGTAATCCCAGCTACTTGGGAGGCTGAGGCAGAAGAATCGCTTGAACCTGGGAGGCAGAGACTACAGTGAGCCGAGATCGCACCACTGCACTCCAGCCTGGCAACAGAGTAAAACTGCCTTAAAAAAAAAAAAAAAAAGGAAAAAGAAAACCTACAAAAAGTCTTGGCTCATTCAGTAGAGTATTGATTAGCACATGTGTCCAAGGAAACGCCCTACAGCTAGTCAAAGAAACACCTGAAAAGATTAGACGGATGAATACACAGAGCTCACAAAGCTAGTAATAGTTTCTGTTCCCAAAAATCAGATTAAAATCCTTCATTTCATAAAGAAATTGTTATAATACTCAGAAGAGTCTTGCCTCAGTGATGGGAAATAACTAGCACTACACTAAATACTAGTCTGCTACTATTTAAATCCTAAAAGCAAGACCCAAGTAATTTCCAATTACTTGGAAATTAACTGTTTCCAAGTTATTTAACTGTATCCAAAAATAAAGCACAACAACATTTATCAAAATGCAAAAATATTGGGAGGTGGAGATTGCAGTGGGCCAAGATCGCTCCACTGCACTCCAGCCTGGGCAATAAGAGCGAAACTCCATCTTTAAAAAAAAAAAAAAAATTCAGCATTTTAAAAATAAAGTTCACAGTATCTAACATCCAATAAAAATTTACTAGGCATACAAAGAAGCAAAAGAGAGAGAGACAGAGAGAGAGAGACAGAGAGAGGGAGGGAGAGGGAGAGGGAGAGAGAGGGAGAGAGAGAGAGAGTGAGAGTGTGTGTGTGTGTGTGTGTGTGTCTGTCTGTCTGTCTGTCTGTGTCTCTCTCTCTCTGGAGGAATAAGCTTAAAACAGGCCCAGAAATGACACAGATGTCATTAAAACTTTATTGTATAGTAATTATAACTAAATTCCGTATGTTCAAAAAACTAAAAAGACCAAACATGTTAGATAAAGATAAGGAAGATATAAAAAGATCAAAATTGAACTTCCAGAGATGAAAACTACAACTTATGAGATGAAAATTACACTGCCTGGAATTGACAGCAGGTTAGATACTGCAGAAGACAAAATCAATGAATCTGAAAACATGGCAACAGAAACTAACCAAAACGAAGCCCAGAGACACAAATACTAAAAATAAATTAATAAACAACATCAGCGAGCTATGGGAGAACTTTAGTGGTCTAATATTAGAACGTAATTAAGAATCTCCAACAGAGGTAAAAAAGGAGGTAGAAAATATTTTTAGAAATAATCTCCAAAAATTTTCTAAGTTTGATAAAAACTGTAAACCCAGAGACCTACAGAACTCAATAAACCCCAGCACCACAGATTTAAAGAAAACTACAAAGTATGACAATAAAATTGCTTAAAACCAGCAATAAAGAGAACAGCAGCCAAAAAACCAGACACAGTACATTACAAAGAACAAAGATAACCAGTGCTCACTACCCTGTAGAGTAATGCAGCTGCACAATATCCAAGCGGCTCCTAACACTACATGTTCAGTTACACCATAGGTGCCTCTTGGAAACAGTGCTTTAAATCCTGTAATGGTGTGCACCTCACCATTGGTCTGTGCCACCTAACAGCATACAATAGTTTAAGGGTATTCTGATCTGAGATCTCTGACAAAGGATCTCTGCTTTTTTTTTTTTTTTTTTGAGATAAAGTCTTGCTCTATCACCTAGGCTGAAGTGCAGTGGCGTGATCTCTGCTCACTGCAACCTCCACCTCCCAGGTTCAAGCAATTCTCCCACCTCAGCCCCCAGGCTGGAGTGCAGTGGCACGATCTCGACTCACTGCAATCCCTGCCTCCAGGTTCAAGCAATTCTTGTGCTTCACCCTACCCAGTAGCTGGGACAGCAGGCATGCGCTACCATCCCCTTCATGTATATTTTTAATAGAGACAGGGTTTCACCATGTTGGCCACGCTGGTCACATGCAAAACTCCTGACCTCAGGTGATCCACACACCTAGTCCTCCCAAAGTTCCGGGATTACAGGCATGAATCATTGCACCCAGCAGTGTCTTACACTCATAAAGGAACATTGCCACTACTTGTCTCCAAAGAAACTTATAAGAATGCTTTATCATACAACAGTCTAGTGTCATTATCTGTTTTAAAATCTATAAAAACAAATCTTTAACACTACAGCACTTGCCATTTAACAACCTAAAATAGACCAGTCTTTTACAAAGAATACTTTAAGAAGACAAATAGTGCTATGCCAGAAATTCTTAATGACTGAAACTGAGTATTATATTTTGATCTGAGCTTCCCAGCAGCCAAAACAAAATGGGAAACTATATACTGGGTTATATAGTTTTCATTAGCACAGTAAGATCATATTAATCATTAGTAATTTTCACTTAGTTTTATTAGAATATATCAAATTATCCCCCATATTTAAAAAGGTTTTGCTAAAATGGTACATAGTAACACAATAACAACTACATATACTGACCACTTGCTAGATCAAAACATCATACTTTTACCTTTTTTTTTTTTTTTTTTAAAGAGTCAGGGTCTCTCACTGTTGCCCAGGGTAAACTGTGGTGGTGTAATCACGGCTCCCTGAAGCCTCAAACTCCTAAGCTTAAACAAGTTTCCTGTCTCAGTCTCTTTACTAGCTGGGACTACAAGTGCACGCTACTATGTCAGCCTAATTTATTTTATTTTATTTCTTAGAGACAGAGTCTCACTATGTTACCTAAGCTGGTCTCAAACTCCTAGCCTCAAGTGATCCTCCTGCCTCTGCCTCCCAAAGTGCTCAAGATGGGAGCCACCATGCTTGGCCTGAACTAACACTTTCTATGCATTGTCTCACCTCATCCTTACAGTCAACCTATGAGCTAGGCACTATTATCATTCCCATTCACTACTGATGTAGAAATGTTCTTTAAATGAGAATCTCACCTTTACCCATAAAAGCAAAATAGATGACATTAAATCTTAGAAAAGGCATTTTTGTAGGCAGACTAGATAATGCATGTATATTTTTAAAATAATCATCTTTCATAAACCTTCATTGAAATATTTCTTGATCTTAGTTGAACTTACTTAACTTTTTTAAACTTACAATTTGCACAAATTGCAAGCATCCATTAAACAAATAGCTGAATTGTTTTAAAATATGTGTTTACATGTATACATGTTTCTTTGGCTTAGTTTTGCCAAATAAATATCACATAGAAACTAGATACATTTATCTTAAAAAACAGAAGACTTACTAGATAAATTATATTTGTGAGCAAACATATGGGAGGTTTTCAAATGGAGGAGCATCCCAAGTTACCAACAGGGAGGCTACAGGGTGGATGACTTCATTTTAATATGAGAGAGAAATGTTTAACATACTTTAATCCATAAATACAATTGGATCAGTTTGAAAGTTCACTAGGTTCTCTAGCACTGAAAGCACTGAAGCAGAGAATGAAGAGAGACCTGTCTGAAAGATGTTCTAAAAAGGATTCTGCTTTGGACAATATATTAGTTTCCTAGGTTGCCATAATAAAATACCAGAAACGACATGGCTTTAAATAACAGAAGTTTGTTCTTTGACAGTTTTGGAGGCTATTAATCTGAAATCAAGGTGTTGGCAGCCCTTGCTCCCTCTAAAATCTGTAGGGAAGAATCTTACCTTGCCTCTTTCTAGCTTCTGGAGCACTTCAATCTCTGCCTCCACCATCACATAGTGTTCCCCTCAACCCGATTTGTCTCCATCTCTCTTCTCCTCTTTAAGGACACCAGTAATATTGAGTTAAAGGCCCATCATACTCCAATACGACCTCATCAACTTAACTAATTACATCTGTAATGACCCTACATCCAAATAAGGTCACATTCTGAGGTAGTAGGAGTTAGGACTCAACATATCCTGGTTGGGAATATGACTCAATCCATAACAGATTCAAAGAAAAACTAGATGATTACCAACTCTAAGATGCTGAGGGTCTAGGTACGTTTGACATAGAAAGTGCAATATATGAACAACAATTCCACTCCATTCATTTATTTCCATTTTTCATGTCATTCATCCAACAAACAGGTGTTTGCTATGCATTATCCTAAACACTGAAGACACACTTTAAAAAAGTTCCTGCCCTCATGGAGCCTGAATTCAAATAAACATGTCACCATTTGTGAATATTTACTATGTGTCCATTATGGTAGTAAAAATGTAGATGTTATCTCACTACTCCTCACAGCCCTTAAGCAGATTCTTTTATCCCTTTTACCACATGAGAAAACTAGACATAGAGACATAGTTTTTGAAGGTATCATCTTCTGGAAGAATTGACCCTTTTTTTATTATAAAACATCATTTTTTATCTTTAGTGATACTCTTTGTCTGGAATTCTCTTTAATCAGATATATATATAGCCACTCCAGCCTTCTGGATGTGCTTTACTTACTTTCTGGATGTGCTTGGTACAAATAATCACATTTAGATGTCACTCTCATGAAATAGAATAATTAAATTTGCAATACCTGAAGAATCTCTTGGGTTCAGCATTCACAGCTTCCATTCATACAATAGATTC
Organism: Saimiri boliviensis; assembly: GCF_048565385.1. Taxonomy (NCBI): domain Eukaryota; kingdom Metazoa; phylum Chordata; class Mammalia; order Primates; family Cebidae; genus Saimiri; species Saimiri boliviensis. The sequence goes on along the minus strand of NC_133455.1, from coordinate 38,451,447 downwards.
TCAATTTTTGCAAAACAATTTAATGCACTAATTCTATAGGCTTAAATTACATTTCCCTCTTCAATTTACATTTCAGAGGTTAAATGTCCCAAATATACCTAGGAGTGAAACAGTGAGCATAATGGAGTCTCCAAGCCAGGCTTAGTGGTGTTCCTAGCAATGGTAGATTTCAAGAAGTTACTGAATGACAAACTTACAAGGCTTCTGTCAAAGGATATCTAAGAGTTGGGTGATATGCCAGACTACGTGACTTGAAAGATGCCTTCTTACTCTATTAACTTCTGACTCTAATATTAACAATACCTTACTATTTATACCAAGCAGATTGTTAGGCAGAAATAAATAGCTGGTGCTCTTCAGAACTTACATAGTTAGAGAAAAATAACCACTCATGAGAACCTACTAATTTGAGATTTATAGGAAATTTGACTGGAGTTAAAGTCTGGTTTTGCTCTACTCTCCAGACAAATGAAAAATGAATAGTGTAAAAATTATCTAAAGAAACTGTACTTCCGCCAGGCGTGGTGGCTCACACCTATAATCCCAGCACTTTGGGAGGCCAAGGCGGGCAGGTGACGAGGTCAAGAGATCGAGACCATCCTGCTCAACAAGGTGAAACCCCATCTCTACTAAAAATACAAAAATTAGCTGGGCATGGTGGCACACACCTCTAGTTCCAGTTATTCAGGAGGCTGAGACAAGAGAATCCCTTGAACCCAGGAGATAGAGGCTGCAGTGAGCTGAGATCGTGCCACTGCACTCTAGCCTGTTTGTAAAGCAACAGATAGTTGCCTCTGAAGTATTTGGACACTTCAGTACTTTTGCCAACTATCTTTTGCTTTACAAACCCATTTGCTTTACAATGTACACATAGATTATATGCACATACTGTTTTTACAGTCTCTTTTAAGAAGCTCCTTAATAACAGCCAACAGTCTTTTTTTAGCTTACTTTCAGTTATAATGCATATATAAATATTAGTAAATCTTTCTTTTAAAAAATTAGTTAATTCTATTTTTTATCAATTCAAACTCACTTCTTCCCTTGTTCTTAATAGTAAAATATTATTTATACCAGAATAGTAATATAATATCAACTTACATAAAATAAGTTTCATGGCTACCTTACATGGTAGCTAACATTCTAAAATATTTGAAGGAAGATTAAACTGTACCACTTGGAGATACAGCAAAGTAATCATTAAGGATATAGACAGAAATTACCAAATTCACCAAAACTATTTACTTCCACTATGCATCTGACTACTTTCATACGAACTCAAATGTATTTTCTCACCTGCAGTTTCATTTCTTCTAAGTCTTTAGTTTTCTCTACTAATTCTTCTCTTAGTTCTTGAAGCAGCAGCTGAAGTTTTTCCTGGTGAACTTGCTTTTCATTTAACAGGTGCTTGAGTTCATTTTGTGACTTTACATGTTCATTCTGCAACCTGATTTTTAAAAAAAGAATTCAATTTTGAGTAAATCCTTTCTAACTGTATGACTTTATGTAAAGTCAATCAACACTACAGAAAAACAAGACCAATATCACACATTCCTTTAAACCTACAAATATCTTTTCTTTACAGAGTTTCATTTAATTATTAACACTGTAGCTCTGGGATGCAATTTTACCTTGGTGGGAGATAGGAAGCACATTTAGCCATCTGGATACATTTAATTTAACATGTCTTGCCACTTTCAGAATAAGACTTAGAAATTTATAATCCACTTGATACCACATTTAGTTTGCAACAAAATAACTCTGAAGTGAAAATTTTACTATATTAAAGAAGTTTTAAACATATACACTGCAAATAAGAAAATTATACTATATTCTATAGCCAACATTCAGCCAAGATAATTCCAATAACGTTTTTAAACCAAAACCCCACTTCTAGATTTAAGTAATTTACCTTGTGTGTTCGGCTTTCAGAGTCTGATAATTAGCTTTATGATGCTCACATCGTATCCTTTCATCAATTAACATTTTCTGGAACTCCGACTCAGAACCTGTCAATCCACTGTCTCCACCAGGAGGCAAATTATTGGGAAAAGTGTCCATATCGGTAAATGTATTGACAACCATGTAAAAATAAGTTTTGGCTTTCTTATTATTTTAGTTTTCTGTCTAAGAGTATCTCCCACTCCTTTCTTGCTAAGGTAGAATCTCAGGAGGCCAAATTATACCTGCACAGAGAAATAAACATAGTTTGCAATCAGTAAACATAAGCTTCCTTTAGTGATACTTTTATCACTTTTATTATTCTCCTTATCTTCTTTCTTTCTTTATTTATTTATTTTTGAGAAGGAGTCTCACTCTGTTACCCAGGCTGAAGTGCAATGCTGCCATCTCAGCTCACTGCAACCTCCGCCTCCAGGATTCAAAAGATTATCCTGCCTCAACTTCCTGAGTAGCCAGGATTACAGGTGCCTACTACCAAGCCCAGCTAATTTTTTTATTTTTAGTGGAGATAGGGTTTCACCATGCTGGCCAGGCTGGTCTCAAAATCCCAACCTCAGGCGATCCGCCCACCTTGGCCTCTCAAAGTGCTGGGATTATAGGTGTGAGCCACTGTGCCCAGCCCCTCCTTATTTTTATTACAAAGCCCAATTTTCAGATTTTAATTGTTCATAAAACAAAATGCAAATATAAAGCTGAATTGCACCTTGAAAAATTTTCACTTCCATGCAGCTTCTGTGACCATCAAAATCACCTCTTCAGGTATTCACCTAGTTTCACTAGAACCATAGACTCTTCTCATTTGGGTAGTTTTTTTTTCCCTCATGTCCTTTCTCCTTTGACCTTCCTAGATTCCACTCCGCCTCCCACCATCATTCCACCTTTCCACACTTGGCCTGTCACTGCCATGTTCCTTTTCATCCTTCACCTCTCCATCCCTTCTACCAAAAGTGTCCAGTTACTATCACTCTGCCTGGTTCCATCCACTTCACAAGTTTTCCAGTGGCTCATCTGTTGGCCTTCCACTCTTCCTTCATAATAAGACTATTATAATTCTTTTTTAAATAATTCTTAAGAATATCACAGGGTTACCTCATTCATCACCTGATTATCTCTCTAGCCCTTCATACTCTCTTCCAACAACACTGATCAATTTTTAGTTCTCATGCTGGCTCCTAACCCTTGCCCATGCAATTCTTTATGTTTAAAATATTCTCCTTTCCACTTTCATTTACCTGGGCATGCATCCAACTCCAGTTCACTTTTGACATCTTGCATAGGTATCTCTTTGTGTAGGAACACTGGTTTGTATGTCATTCCTACGTCTTTGCATTCCTACAGACCTCTCTCAGATGACGTATCACTATATTGTTTTATTTATTTTAATATATATTTTATTGTGTTTTAGGTTTTGGGGTACATGTGAAGAACGTGCAAGATTGTTGCATAGATACATACATGGCAATGTGGTTTGCTGCCTTCCTTCCCATCACCTATATGTGACATTTCTCCCCATGTTATCCCTCCCCAACTCCCCCCTCCCGTCACTCTCCTAGTTCCCCACCTCCACAGACCCCAGTGTGTGATGCTTCCCTCCCTGTGTCCCATGTGTTCTCATCGTTCAACATCCACCTATGAGTGAGAACATGCAGTGTTTGATTTTCTGTTCTTGCGTCAGTTTGCTGACTATGTCTTTTGATTGGGGCATTTAGCCCATTTACATTTAGGGTTAATCTTGTTATGTGTGAATTTGATCCTGCCATTTTGACGCTAACTGGTTGTTTTGCCTGTTAGTTGATGCAGTTTCTTCATTGTGTCGATATCTTTACTATTTGGTGCGTTTTTGGAGTGGCTGGTACTGGTTGTTCCTGTTTAGTGCTTCCTTCAGGAGCTCTTGTAAAGCAGGCCTAGTGGTGATGAAATCTCTGAGTAATTGCTTGTTCATAAAGGATTTTATTTCTCCTTCACTTACAAAACTTAGTTTGGCTGGATATGAAATCCTAGGTTGAAAGTTCTTTTCTTTAAGGATGTTGAATACTGGCCCCCACTCTCTTCTGGCTGGTAGGGTTTATGCTGAGAGATCCACTGTGAGTCTGATGGGCTTCCCTTTATGGGTAACCCCATCTTTCTCTCTGGCTGCCCTTAGCATTTTCTCCTTCATTTCAACCCTGATGAATCTGACGATTATGTGCCTTGGGGTTGCTCTTCTTGAGGAACATATTTGTATTTCCTGGACTTGAATATTGGCCTGCCTTGCTAGGTTGGGGAAGTTTTCCTGGATATTCTGAAGAGTGTGTTCCAGCTTGGATTCATTATCTCCATCACATTCAGGTATACCTATCAAATGTAGATTAGGTCTTTTCACATGATCCCATATTTCTTGGAGGCTTTGTTTCTTTTTACTCTTTTTCTCTAATCTTGCCTTCTCGTTTTATTTCACTAAGTTGATCTTCCACCCCTGAGACCGTTCCTTTTGCTTGGCCAATTCGGCTATTGAAACTTGTGTATGTTTTGCGAAGTTCTTGTGTTGTGTTTTTCAGTTCAATCAATTCATTTATGTTCCTCTCTAAGCTATTTATTCTTGTTAGCATTTCGTCAAACCTTTTTCTAAGGTTCTTAGTTTCTTTGCACTGGGATAGAAGATGTTCTTTTAGCTCAGAGAAGTTTATTATTATCCACCTTCTGAAGCCTGTTTCTGTCAATTCATCAGACTACTCCGTCATCCAGCCTTGTTCCCTTGCTGGTGAGGAGTTGTGATCCCTTGGAGGAGGAGAGGCGTTCTGGTTTTGCGAGTTTTCATTCTTTTTGTGCTGGTTTGCTTCCATCTTTGTGGATTTATTTACTTGTGGTCTCTGTAGTGAGTGACTTTCAGATGGGGTCTCTGAGTGGACATCCTGTTTGTTGATGATGACGTTTTTCTTTCTGTTTCTTAGTTTTTCTTCTAACAGTCAAGGTCCCTCTGCTGTAGGACTGCTGGAGGTCCACTGCTTGCCTGGGGCTCACCTGCAGTGGCTGCAAAACAGTGAGGGTTGCGGCCAGTTTCTTCTTCTGCTATCTTCATCTCAGAGGATACCTGCCAGAGTCAGTCTGAGTTCTCCTTTATGAGGTGACTCTTTGGATATACGGGGGTCGGGGAGCTACTTGAGGAGACAGTCTGTCCTTTATAGGAGCTCAAGTGCTAATAAGCTGTGAGCTCTGTTGCTCCATTCAGAGCTGCTGGGCAGGTACATTTAAGTCTGCTGCAGCAGAACTCATAACAGCCTTTTTTTCCCCAGGTGCTCTGTCCCAGGAAGGTAGGGCTTTATTTATAAGTATCTTTCGTGCTGCCGCCTTTTTTCAGGGATGCCCTGCCTGGCAAGGAGGAAGCCTAGTCACAGTCTGCCAGCAGAGTCGTTGCTGATCTGCTGTGGGCTCCACCTGGCTGCTGTGTAAACTTCCCTGCAGTCCTGTTTATAGGGGTATAGTTAGAACTGCCTCAACAATGTCAGACTGCCTTAGCAATGGTGGTCTGCCTCAGTAATGGTGGACGCCTCTCCCCCACAGAGCTGGACTGCCCCTGGGTTCAGCTGTCCTTGCTGTGAAACTCTCAATCCAGAGCATTTCAGATTGCTGGTGTTTGTGGGGGTAGGACCAGCCATGCCTGATCACCTGGCTCCCTTCCTCAGACCTCCCTTTTTTTTTTTTTTTAGTTAAACAGGCAACTCTGTCTCCCAAGCGTTCCAGTCACCAGTTGAAACAGTGTATGGATTTGTGTGAATTCTTGGGCAGAGACCTGCTGTGCCGGATGAAACAGCCATGCTGGGGGCTCCTGGTGCTTTTTCGCCTGGGAATCTCTTGGCCCGGCTCCCCGTTTCAGTCCCTTTTTTCAGTTGAATGGACGACTGTCTCCCAGGCGTTCCAGTCGCCAGATTTGTGAGATTTTGTGCAGAGACCCACTGCACTGGCTGTGCTGGAGGCGCTTTTCCACCCAGGAATCTCCTGGCCTGACTTGCTGTTTCTGTCCCCTTTTCATCAGTTGAATGGGCAACTCTGTCTCCCAAGCGTTCCAGTCACCTGTTGAAAAGGCACCCGAATTTGTGTGAGATTTTGTGTGGAGAGCCGCTGTGCCAGCTGAAACAGCCGCGCTGGAGACTAATGACACTTTTTCACTCGGGAATCTCCTGACCTGGCTCCCTATTTCAGTCCCCTTTTTATCAGTTGAATAGGCAACTCTGTCTCCCAGGTGCTCCAGTCACCAGCTGAAACAGAGCCTGGACCCTTGTGAGTTTTTTGAGTGGAGAGCCGCCCTGGAGACCCGTTGCACTCCTCCATCCAGGAATCTCCTGGTCTGTGGGCAATAAAAATCCATCTGGAAATGCAGCAACCATTTACCCTCCATGTGCTTGCTGGGAGCTGCAATCCAGAGCTGCTCCTACTTGGACATCTTGGATCCCCTCACTCTCATTTAGGTAGTCTTAAATTCACAAACCAGAGTCATGTTTCCTGAAGCTACTGCAGTAAGCTTCAAGTGTATATTCTGGTACAAAATTCATATTCCCTAATCAGGGTAAAACCCATTCGAACTTGGTAACTGCCTGGGGAGAATCTCTTCAAAAGGTGACCTTCAGCACATAACTATGTCCATGATTAACACTTTGAAGGGTCTTTCATTTGACACAAGGCAAGTTGTACCCAGTCTGCAGATTCTGATGAGTAGTCAACACATAAATACTGATCAACTCCTATGTGTTATACACTGCAGTAAAAACAGAAAACTAAATCATCTCACCTATCTCCAAAAGCATAGACCCAGTATTATGAAAGTCACTGTTTATTTCATCTAGAAGTTAAAAAAAAAAAGATGTTTTAAAGTGTTCTTATAACTAAGAACAAAAATTTTAATTAAAATACTTCTGTCTCCTTTAACTTCATTACTCTTTCTCTAATCCCCATTATACACACATTTTTTTTTTCTGATAGAATCTTCCTTAGTCATGGGTCATTACAAATCACTTCTTATAACAAAAAAATATTTGCTCTATGCAAATCAGCCATTAAATTACTGTCTTGCTTGAATTATAACATCTCTGATAAATTAGTGTGATACCTATGTATTACTTAATACAACTTTTAAACTATAATTGCAGTTGCTTTGGTTTCCTTTGAAATTATATTTTAATAGAGGGGGGGAAGTCCCTCAAGAACACTATACTCCTTACTCTTAGGTTAAACATGCACTAAGATTCAACCTTTGTAAATACAGAGTGAGCTATCTGTAGCAGCTACCACAAAATTATCCTGCCAAAAATATACCTTTGCCAAGGAATTAATGAACTGCATCATAAAACTGGCATGCAATTTTTATTCTACTGGGGGTAAAACGCCATTAAATAGAATCTCATGCCCCAGAGAAATTTTTCATGAGTCAACTGATGTGGCAAACTTCACTGCCTCATTTTAAGAAATTGCTACAGCCATCCCAACTGTCAGCAACCACTACTCTAAACAGTAGCCATCAGCAGAAAGTCCAGACCCCTCCACCCACTAATAGATGACTCACTCAAGGCTCAGGTGATCCATAGCATTTTTTAGCAATAAAGTACTAATTAAAGTATCTACATCTTAAGATACAATTATATTGTAAGGTTAACAGACTACCGTACAGTGTAAACATAACTTTTCTATGCACTGGGAAACCAGAAAATTCATGTGACTTGATTTATGGTAGTAGTAATCCAAGTAAGTTAAATGTAAGTTTAGGTTTACTTTTGGCTTCTAAAGCTTTATAGGAAGAAAAAATATTTGGGGGTTAAAAAATATGTTTGGCTCCACATTAAAATTCTACGAAAAAATACATCTTTAAAAATTACAAAATGTGTATCTATAAAATGTTGGTATGTGACAGCTCAAAATTGCTTACTTTCTAGGTCTTCACTAAAAGTTAAGATTACTAAGAGTTAACTAAAGATTACTAAGAGTAAAATTCTAGTTAATACATAGAATTCTGCAAGCAACGTGTACAAGAAAAAAATAAAATTTGTTTTTGGTGAAAAAAATTGTTTAAAAAAACATGTTTTTGGCCAGGCGCGGTAGCTCACACCTGTAATCCTAGCACTTTGGGAAGCTTAGGTGGGTGGATCACCTAAGGTCAGGAGTTCAAGACCAGCCTGGCCATCATGGTGAAACCCTATCTTTAAATAAATAAATAAAAATTAAAAAACACATTTTTATTTTAAAAGTAATTTGTCTCATTCACAGGTTATTGAAAGACTTTCAAAATATGAATTTGGAAAAACATAAAAACAAGACAGAAAGGAACAAATAAAAAACAGATGCAGAAAACTGTGAGAATGTATTTTTGGTAAGAAAAGAGAATGACAGTAATTTTTGCATTAAAAAAACCTAGGTGGTTGAAATGATAGAAAAAAAGAGAACTAAATTTTTGTCCTAAAGTAAAATGATTGTTTCAATATAAAAAAGAGAAATGTAAGACAAAACTAAAGGACTGAGCAAGTTGCAGAAGGTCTGAAAAAATTATGAAAGGTTTGTGAGAGATGACTCTTATGAAAGAAATTTTATTTGTGCACAAATTGGCTAAAATGAAAAGTAAATTATTTGTCTTAAAATTTACCTGATAGCAAAAGTAGACTGATACAAAACTAAAATGTGATCTTTTCTGTTAAAACAAGATTTTCTCAGAGAATGGATTGCTTTCAATGAAAATATAATAGAGGTAGATTTTAAGGCCAAAAAAATCCCACTATTTAAAATGAAGAGAGAAATTAATAATGATAAAGGTTAAATACACCAGAAAAATGTGACAATTTTAAATTTATACATACTTACTATGGCCACTAAATATGTAAAGCAGTTGTCAAAACTATAAGGAGAAAGAGACAAATTCACAATGATAGAAGAATTTCGCCACTATTCTTGGTAACTAATGGCATGTGAAGATTTTTTAAAATAATCAATAAGAACACAGGTAATTTAAACACAATTAACCATGTTGACTTAACTGACATATGGAAGACTATACCCATAACTATAGAAAACAAACTCCTCACAAGTATACACGTAACATTTATAAATACCAACCACATGCCAGGCATTTTAAAAAAATACACTTCTAAATAACTTATCAATCAAATAAAAGGTCAAAATGGAAATTCAAAAATATGTAGTACTAAATGAAAATTGATACTCCATTTTAAAACTTATGGAATAAAGGTTTCTACTTTAAGAAAGATGGAGCAGATATATATTTTCGTTTTATAGTTATTCATACAACTAAGAGTCCTGGATTTAGGTATACGACAGACATAAGACTCTGAATAATGGAAACTAGAAGGTGGACCAGCTACCTAGACCTGAGAATGTAATGAGAAATACAATGGTGAGTTTAGTTCCCTGGGCTTTCTCTTATACCTCAAGGCGCTAAAGAAACTGGCAACCACTAAACACCAATTAATTCAGACAAGTAAGTCTTGAACAAAAGCCTACTCTCTAGCTAAAGGAACAAAAAGAGGGAGCCTAGCAAGATAATATATAGACAATTTCAATCTATAATCTATTCCAATACTACAAAAAAAGGAAAAAACAAAAAAACAAAAAAACCTGTAGGTCCACTCCCATCCACACAAGCAAAGGCCAGATGGAAGCCAAGCCAGGCTATAATAAAATAGCCTAATACTGGGCCAATACTGGTACACAAGACAACTGACTAGAAAATAGGAACTTTCATTGTTTCCACTGTTTGCTGAACCATAATAAAGCTCAATGATCCTGCAATGTCAGAGGAGACAACATGGAAAACCTGAACTTTCACCCCTACCACCAGTAACAAAGAGGTCCTCCCTCACTCCACTGAAGTGCTGTCACAGAAGGCCCAGTAGAGAGTTAGGCCAGGCACAACCACCCCAACAGTAATGAGGCTACCCTCTCCAGGGAATCAATGAAGATCACATTGGGAGCCAGAACTACAGCTACCTGGCAATAACAAAGACCCCTTCTGCAATCCCACTTCCCAAAAAAAACAAAGGTGTCAACAAAAGCCAATTTAAAAAGCTGAATTTGCTAGGCACTATGGTTTGTGCCTGTATATCCCAGCCACTCAGAAGGCGAGGTGGGAGGACTACTTAAGACCAAGAGTTTGAGACCAGCCTGGGCAACACAGTGAGACCTTAACTAAAAAAAAAAAAAAGTCATTAGCTGGGCATGGTGGCATGTGCCTATCTGCCCAGCTACTTGGGAGGCTAGGAGGATTGCTTAAGCCGAGAGGTTCAAGGCTGTAGTGAGCTACGATATGCCACCACACTCTAGCACAGGCAACTGAGCAAGACCCCCACCTCTTAAAAATGCAAATAAAAAACTTGTATTTTCATCCCCACCTGACAAAAACAAGGTAGCATGCCCCTTTTCCTCTACTGGAGAAGTGTCAGAAAAGGCCAGCTAAAACAAAAGGTTTAGATAGAATCCACAGTATTACAATATCCCAAATGTCCCAGTTTTGATGGAAAATCACTGGTCAGCCAGGAATGGTGGCTTACGCCTGTAATCCCAACACTTTGGGAGGCCAAGGCTTGTGGATCACTTGATATCAGGAGTTCGAGACCAGCCTGGTCAACATGGCAAAACCCCGATCTCTACTAAAAATACAAAAATTCGCCAGGTGTAGTGATGCATGCCAAAACCCACTGCCCAGCGACTCCATGGCATTGGCGCAGACCTAGCCAGAAAAGGGTGAAGAATCACCCCGGTTGACCTCAGGAGCACAAATCCCCTGAGACAAGGAAAGTGCCTCTTATCCCCAATGATATGCTGTGACCCTCTGGGTCCCCTTTGGGGCATTATACACCATTCCTCCAGTGTGGATTAACCAAGCTGTTGTGCTTAAGAGTCCAAAGGAGAAGGTACCAGGGAAAGAAAGAGAGAGAGGCTTTCCGGATCCAAGATGGCCGTTTAGGAACAGCTCAGGACTGCAGCTCCCAGGGAAAGCGCAGAGGGTGAGTGGACTCCACATTTCCAGACAGATTTTTATTGCCCACAGACCAGGAGATTCCCAGGTGGAGGAGCCCCATGGGTCGCCAGCGCGACTGTTTGGGCTGGCGCAACCGGTTGCGGCAGCTGTTTTGGTCCGGGCGGCTGCTTTGCAGCGCCCCGGCACGGCAGTTCTCCATACAAAATACACTGGTCCGGGAGCCCTTTTAGCTGGCGAATGGAACCTCGGGAAGGTGCAGTCGTCCACTCATCTGACTAAAAAGGGGTCTGAAACAGCGAGCCAGGCCGGGATATTCCCAGGCAAAAACAAACAAACAAACAAACAAACAAAAAGTCCCACGATTCTCAATGCTGCAGTTTCAACCGGTGCAGTGAATCGCCGCAGGGGAAATCACATAGACCCCGGAGGCTTTTCAAAAGGCAACTGGAACACCGGGGAGAGTCGAGTGTTTAACTAAAAAATGAAAGGCTCTGAGGCAGGGAGCCAGGTGATCAGGCTCGGCTGGTCCCACCCCCATGAAAGAACAGGAATCAGAAACTCTTTGGATTGAGAGTTTCACAGCAAGCACAGCTGAACCTGGCACGGTCCAGCTCTGTGGGGGAGGGGTGTCTGCCATTGCCGAGGCACTCCACCACTGCTGAGGTAGTACACCATTGCTCAGGCAGCCCGTCGTTGCCAAGGCAACCTGCCATTAGAGCGAGAGTCCGCCATTACAGAGGCGGGCCACCAGTGCTAAGACAGTTCTAACTACACACATATAAACAGGACTACAGAGAAGTTCACAGACGGCTGGGCGGAGCCCACAGCAGCTCAGCAAAGCCTCTGCAGGTAGACACTGACTAGGCTGCCTCTTTGCTGTGCAGGGCAGCGCTGAAAAAAAAAAAGGCAGCAGCATAACAGAAACTCCTAAAGCCCTACCTCCCTGGGACAGAACACCTGGGGGAAAAAAAGGTGTGTATGAGTTCTGCTGCAGCAAACCTAAATATACCTGCCCAGGAGCCCTGAATGAAAAATGGAGCTCACAATTCAGCACTTGAGCTCATGTAAAGGACAGACTGTCTCCTCAAGCAGCTCCCTGATCCCTGTATATCCAAAGAGTCACCTCATAAAGGAGAGATCAAACTGACATTTAGGGGGTATCCTTCTGGGACCAAGATAGCAGAAAAAGAAACTGGTAGCAACCCTTACTGTTCTGCAGCTGTTGCAGGTGATCTCCAGGCAAGCAGGGCCTGGAGTGGACCTCAGCAGCCTTACAGCAGAAGGGCCAGACTGTCAGAAGAAAAACTAAGAAACAGAAATAACTTCATTATCAACAAATTGGACGTCCACTCAGACACCCCATCTGAAAGTCAGCAACTACAAAGACGTCAGGTGGATAAATCCACAAATACAGGAAGACACCAGCACAAAAAGGATGAAAACACCCAAAACCAGAACACCTCTCCTCCTGCAAGGGTTCACAACTCCTCACCAGCAAGGGAACAAGGCTGGATGGAGAATGAGTGTGATGAAATGACAGAATCAGACTTCAGAAGGTGGGTAATAAGGAACTTCCGTGAGCTAAAACAACATGTTCTAACCCAATGCAAAGAAACTAAGAACCTTGAAAAAAGATTTGACAAAATGCTAACAAGAATGGACAACATAGAGAGGAATATAAGTGAACTGATGGAGCTGAAAAACACAACACGAGAACTTCGCGAAGCATACACAATTTTCAACAGCCGAATTGACCAAGCAGAAGAAAGGATATCGGAGGTCGAAGATCAACTTAGTGAAATAAAACAAGAAGGCAAGATTAGAGAAAAAGGGGTAAAAAAGAATGAACAAAGTCTCCAAGAAATGTGGGACTATGTGAAAAGACCTAACCTATGTTTGATAGGTGTACCTGAATATGACAAAGAGAATGAATCCAAGCTGGAAAATACTCTTCAGGATATTATCCAGGAAAACTTCCCCTACCTAGCAAGGCAGGCCATTATTCAAGTCCAGGAAATACAGAGAACACCACAAAGATACTCCTCAAGAAAAGCAACCCCAAGGCACATAATCGTCAGATTCACCAGGGTTGAAATGAAGGAGAAAATGCTAAGGGCAGCCAGAGAGAAAGGTCAGGTTACCCACAAAGGGAAGCCCATCAGACTCACAGCAGATCTCTCAGCAGAAACCCTACAAGCCAGAAGAGAGTGGGGGCAATATTCAACATCCTTAAAGAAAAGAACTTTGAAACCAGAATTACATATCAAGCCAAACTAAGCTTCATAATTGAAGGAAAAGTAAAATCCTTTATGAACAAGCAAGTACTCAGAGATTTCATCACCACCAGGCCTGCTTTACAGGAGCTCCTGAAAGAGGCTCTACACATGGAAAGGAAAAGCCAGTACCAGCCACTCCAAAAATAAACCAAATGATAAAGAGCATTAACACAATGAAAAATCTTTATCAACTAATGGGCAAAACAGCCAGCTAGCATCAAAATGACAGGATCAAATTCACACATAACAATATTAACCCTAAATGTAAATGAACTAAATACCCCAATCAAAAGACACAGACTGGCAAATTGGATTAAAAGCCAAAACTCATCAGTGTGCTGTATCTAGGAAACTCATCTCACATGCAAGGATACACAAAGGCTCAAAATAAAGGGATGGAGGAAGATTTACCAAGCAAATGGAGAGCAAAAAAAAGCAGGAGTTGCAATTCTCGTCTCTGATAAAATAGACTTTAAATCAACAAAGATCAAAAGAGACAAAGAAGGACATTACATAATGTTAAAAGGATCAATGCAACAAGAAGAGCTAACAATCCTAAATATATATGCACCAAATACAGGCGCACCCAGATACATAAGACAAGTTCTTAATGACTTACAAAGAGACTTAGACTCCCACACAATAACAGTGGGAGACTTTAACACCCCATTGTCAATACTAGACAGATCAACCAGACAGAAAATCAACAAGGATATCCAGGACTTGAACTCAGACTTGGAACAAGCAAACCTAACAGACATTTACAGAACTCTCCAACCCAAATACACAGAATATACATTCTTCTCAGCACCACATCACACCTACTCTAAAATTGGAAGCAAATCACTCTTCAGCAAATGCCAAAGAATGGAAATTATTTAACAGTCTCTCAGACCACAGTGCAATCAAGTTAGAACTGTGAATGCAGAAACTAACTCAGAACCGCACAGCCTCATGGAAACTGAACAACTTGCTCTTGAATGGTGACTGGATAAACAACGAAATGAAGGTAGAAATAAAGACGTTCTTCAAAACCAATGGGAATGAAGACACAACATACCAGAATCTCTGGCGCACATTTAAAGCAGTCTCTAGAGGAAAATATATAGCAATGAGTGCCCACATGAGAAGAAAGGAGAGATCTAAAATTGACACCCTATCATCAAAATTGAAAGAGCTAGAGAAGCAAGATAAAAAAAACTCACAACCTAGCAGAAGAAAGGAAATAACTAAGATCAGAGCAGAACTGAAGGAGACAGAGACACAAAAAACTCTTTAAAAAAATCAATAAATCCAGGAGCTGGTTTTTCAAAAAGATCAACAAAATAGACAGACCACTAGCCAGATTAATAAAAAAGAAAAGAGAGAATAACCAAATTGATACAATAAAAAAGGATAAAGGGGATATCACCACAGATTCCACAGAAATTCAAACCATTATCAGAGATTATTACAAACAACTCTATGCACATAAACTAGTAAACCTGGAAGAAATGGATAAATTCCTGGACACTTGCCTCCTCCCAAGACTAAACCAGGAAGAAGTCAAAACCCTGAATAGACCAATAACGAGGTCTGAAGTTGAAGCAGCAATTAAGAGCCTACCACCCAAAAAAAGCCCAGGTCCAGATGGGTTCACAGCCAAATTCTACCAGACATACAAAGAAGAGCTGGTACCATTCCTTCTGAAACTATTCCAAATAATCCAAGAAGGAATCCTTCCCAAATCATTTTATGAGACCAACATTATCCTGATACCAAAACCTAGCAGAGAATCAACAAGAAAAGAAAACTTCAGGCCAATATCCATGATGAACATAGATGCAAAAATCTTCAATAAAATACTGGCAAGCTGATTGCAACAGCACGTCAAAAAGCTTATCCACCATGATCAAGTAGGATTCATCCTAGGGATGCAAGGCTGGTTCAACACACAAAAGTCCATAAACGTAATTCACCATGTAAACCGAACCAAAGACAAAAACCACATGATTCTCTCAACTGATGCAGAGAAGGCCTTTGACAAAATTCAACAGCCCTTTATGCTAAAAACCCTCAATAAACTAGGTATTGACAGAATGTATCTCAAAATAATAAAAGCTATGTATGACAAACCAACAGCCAATATCATACTGAATGGGCAAAAACTGGAAGCATCCCCTTTGAAATCTGGCACCAGACAAGGATGCCCTCTCTCACCACTCCTATTCAGTATAGTACTGGAAGTTCTAGCCAAAGCAACCAGGCAAGAAAAAAACATAAAGGGTATTCAAACGGGAAAGGAGGAAGTCAAATTGTCTCTATTTGCAGATGACATGATTGTATATCTAGAAGACCCCATCGTCTCAGCCCAAAGTCTCCTGAAAGTAATAAGCAACTTCAGCAAAGTCTAAGGCTACAAAATTAATGTGCAAAAATCACAAGCATTCCTATACACTAGTAACAGACTTAAAGAGAGCCGAATCAAGAACGAACTGCCATTCACAACTGCTACAAAGAGAATAAAATACCTAGGAATACACCTAACAAGGAACATAAAGGACCTCTTCAAGGAGAACTGCAAACCACTGCTCGACGAAATAAGAAAGGACACAAACAGATGGAGAAACATTCCATGTTCATGGTTAGGAAGAATCAGTATCATGAAAATGGCCATACTGCCCAAAGTAATTTACAGATTCAACGCTATACCCATCAAGCTACCAATGATCTTCTTCACAGAAATGGAAAAAAACACCTTAAACTTCATATGGAACCAAAAGAGAGCCCGCATAGCCAAGTCAATTCTAAGTAAAAAGAACAAAGCGGGAGGCATCACACTACCGGACTTCAAACTATACTACAAGGCTATAGTAATTAAAACAGCATGGTACTGGTACCAAAACAGAGATATAGACCAATGGAACAGAACAGAGGTCTCGGAGGGAACACAACACATCTACAACCATCCGATCTTTGACAAATCTGACAAAAACAAGCAAGGGGAAAGGATTCCCTGTTTCATAAACGGTGCTGAGAAAACTGGCTAGTCATGTGCACAAAGCAGAAACTGGACCCCTTCCTGACACCTTACACTAAAATTAACTCCAGATGGATTAAAGACTTAAACATAAGACCTAACACCATAAAAACCCTAAAGATAATCTAGGCAAAACCATTCAGGACATAGGCGTAGGCAAGGACTTCATGACCAAAACACCAAAAGCATTGACAACAAAAGCCAAAATAGACAGATGGGACCTAATCAAACTCCACAGCCTCTGCACAGCAAAAGAAACAGTCATTAGAGTGAATCGGCAACCAACAGAATGGGAAAAAATTTTTGCAGTTTACCCATCTGACAAAGGGCTGATATCCAGAATTTACAAAGAACTAAAACAGATTTACAAGAAAAAAACAAGCCCATTCAAAAGTGGGCAAAGGATATGAACAGACACTTTGCAAAAGAAGACATACAGGAGGCCAAGAAACATATGAAAAAAATGCTCATCATCACTAGTCATTAGAGAAATGCAAATCAAAACTACATTGAGATACCATCTCACGCCAGTTAGAATGGTGGTCATTAAAAAATCTGGAGACAACAGATGCTGGAGAGGATGTGGAGAAATAGGAACACTTTTACACTGTTGGTGGGAGTGTAAATTAGTTCAACCATTGTGGAAGACAGTGTGGCGATTCCTCAAGGACCTAGAAATAGAAATTCCATTTGACCCAGCAATCCCATTAATGCGTATATATCCAAAGGATTATAAATCATTCTACCATAAGGTCACAAGCACCCGAATGTTCACTGCAGCACTGTTTACAATAGCAAAGACCTGGAACCAACCCAAATGCCCATCGATGATAGACTGGACAGGGAAAATGTGGCACATATACACCATGGAATATTATCCAGCCATCAAAAACGATGAGTTCGTGTCCTTTGTAGAGACATGGATGAACCCGGAAGCCATCAATCTCAGCAAACTGACACAGGAGCAGAAAATCAAACACCACATGTTCTCACTCATAGGCAGGTGTTGAACAATGAGAACACATGGACACAGGGAGAGGAGCACTACACACTGGGGTCTGTTCAGGGGAAACAGGGGAGGGACAGCAGGGGATGGGGAGTTGGGGGGGATGGCATGGGGAGAAATGCCAGATATAGGTGAAGGGGAGGAAGGCAGCAAATCACACTGCCACGTGTGTACCTATGCAACAATCTTGCATGTTCTTCACATGTACCCCAAAACCTAAAATGCAATAAAAAAAAATAATAACTCTATGTCTAACAGCTAAAAGGCAATTTCCGGAAAAATAATGAGAACAAGCACCTTTTCTTTGTTTACTGGCCATTTAGGTATCTTCTTTTATAAAATGTCTATTTACATCTTTTGCCCAATTTTTTCTGTTGAACTGTCTTTTTAATTACTAAATTGTAAAAATTATTCATAATATTTAAATCTCAATAAGAAAACCAAAAAGACTGACAATAAATCTGGAGAGGAGAGGAAGCAACAGGTTGTAGCATAAACTGGAATATTCACTTTGGAAAAAAAAGTAGCATTATCTACTAAGGTTAAAAAAAAATACATATACTATGTATGACTCAGTAATTCCTCTCCTTGCCATGTATCCACTTGAAATGTGGTATAGACAGGTACAAAAAAAAGATTTATGTGATACTGTTCATAGCAGCATTATTCCTAACAACTGAAACCTAGAAACAAATCCAATGACCATCAACAGTTGAAACGAATAGTGGTATGAGTAATGAATAGTGGTATAATGGAACTAGTACTATACTGCAATAAAAATAAGCTATAGATCAAGCTTGTCCAACTAGTAGCCCATGGGTCGTATGCAGTCCATGATGGCTTTGAATGCAGCCCAACACACTTTCTTAAAACCTTATGAGAGGGTTGGGGTGTGTGTGTGTGTGTGTGTGTGTGTGTGTGTGTGTGTGAATTCTTTTTTTTTTTTAAGTTCATCGGCTTTCGTTATTGTTAGTGTATTTTATGTGTGACCCAAAATAATTGTTCTTCCAGTGTTGCCCAGAGAAACCAAAAGATTTGACACCCCTGCTATAAATACTCTACATATAGGGTAACTATTAGAGACATGTTGTCCAGAAGAAGCCAAACATAAAATATAATTTATTACAAATATATAAAGTTTAAAAATTAAAAACAAGCACTACAGTATATAGGGAATATATTCTTAGGGATAAGCATCTATAAAGAAAGGAACTAATTATCATTAAAGTCAGGAAAATATTACTTGAGGAGGCTAGTAATGTTCTACTTCTTCATTCTTGTGGATATATGGAAATTTACTTTGTAGCTTGCTTTGTAAATCACTCAGCTGTATGCTGTATACTTTTCTATATGTATAATTCACAATTTTTTTTTTTGAGACAGATTCTCATTCTGTCAACCATGCTAGAGTGCAAAGGCATGATCACGGCTTACTGCAGCCTCAATCTCACAGGCTTAAGTCACCTCAGTCTCCCCAGTAGCTGGGACTACAGGTACATGCCACTAAGCCTGTTTTTTTGTTTGTTTTTTGTTTTGTTATTTTTTCGTAGAGACAAGGTCCCACCATGTTGCCCAGGCTGGGCTTAAACTCCTAAGCTCAAGCGATCATTTGGCCTGCTAAAATGTTTAGATTACAGAAATGAGTCACCGCACCCAGCCTTATAATTCACAATTTTTTAAAAAGAGACTTAGAAGGGAGAGTGATTCAAAAATTGGGCTCAGCATCATCACGTCAAGGATGCTAGTCCTTTTCACTGTTCTTTCAACACATCCTGTTGGTTTAATTCTCCTTATGGTTGTGAGGCTACTACATGGATATATAAATTTTTAAAAATTTCTTCTAGCTCTCTTTTATTCATGTGCTTGTTTATAATTCTTTAAGTAAAATTTACATACAATGAAATGCACAAATATATCTCCATGCATCACTTAACAACAAGGATATGCTCTGATAAACTCACTGTTAAGTGATTTCGTTGCTGTGTGAACATCAAACAATGTACAGTACTTACACAAACCTAGATGATACAGCCTATTATACACAGCTATATGGTATAGCCTATTGCTTATAGGCTACACTTGACTGTACTTAATATCGTAGGCAACTATAACACAAATCACTGGGCAACAGAAATTTTTAGCTCCATTATAATCTTACAGTAATACTGTTGTGTATGTGGTTATATGCAACACATGAATGTATACAATTTCATGAGTTCACAAAAAAGAAAGCCTCAATTTCATCAAGATAAAACAGTCCCATCACTCCACAAAGTTCCTTCATGCTCCTTCCCAATAGCCTCACCCATAAGAGGCAACCACTTTTGTAGTTATTCTCACCATAGTTCCACCTGATTCAGAACATAATAAAGTGAAATCGTACTCTCATGTATTTGCCTTGTTTCACCCAAATGGCTGTGAGATTCACCTATGTTTTTGTATATCTCAGTGGTCTGTTCCTTTTTAAGGCTGAGTAGCATTTCATCGTTTAAATATACCACATATTGTTTATCCATTCTCCTGATGATGAGCATTTGAGTTGTTTCTGGTTACAATGAATACAGCTGCTATGACTATTCTTGTACAAAACTTTCTGTGGACACATTTTCAGTTGGGGGTGGGTGCTGGTAAATATCTAAGAGAGGAATTGCTGAGTCATGGAGCAGGTTTATATTTAATTTTGTGTAAGACACGGCCAAATCTTTTTCCAACGTGGTTATACCATTTTCTGTTCCAACCAACAACATATGAGAATTCTGTCTGCTCCACATTTTTCTCAATACCTTGTAGCTGCACCAGACCAATCTGGTTCAACTTTTATGTAATAAATAGTGAGTTATTTTTCAGCTGCCATGGACCCTCAGCTCACATAACCTGAGCATGCCCAGATAAGCCAAGACTGCAGTCTCAGAATGAACCCAAGTGCTTGGACCAAGGAATGGGGAGTAAATTAAGAAGCCAACACTGCATGGCAAGATCCAGGCTCCAATCAGATCAAGCTCAGGCATCATCCCACGGTAGGATCCAGTCAGATCATTCCTCTAGCATCATATCATTGCAAGATCCAATCAGATCACACCCTGTCATTCTATGCTGATAAAACCTGAATCGGGCCCCTGCTTTGGGAACTATCCCCATGTCCTCCTTACTTGTTGCAAGTAATATAATCCTCATGCTAAATCCTCCTTGGCTGTGAGCACTGAGTTGATACCCACCAAGGAACCAAACCCACCTGTTGTGTGGGTAATAATGTGGTGTTGAGTCTTTTTAATTGCAGCCATTCTAGGAGGTATAAAGTGGTATCTCCTTGCAGTTTTAATTTATATTTTCCTGAGCACTTTTTCGTGTAGTTAACAGCTGTTCACAGATCTTCTTAATCTATGAAAAGATTTTTGCTTTAAGAACCATCACAGCAAAGAATATTTACTTTGTAGCTGGCAAAATGGGGGACATTAATAGCTAATATGTATATTAGAAATGAAAACAAATCCCCTGAATGTGCCTGATCTCATCTAATCTCGGAAGCTAAGCAGGGTCAGGCCTGGTACTTGGTTGGGAGAAATGAAAACAAATCTAAAATTTATCTCACTCTACTGATTACCATTAGTTTCCTGAGCACATACTGCTGTTTTCTACCACCATGTCTTTGTAAATCCTAATTTTCTTGCTCAGAAGACTTTTTCCATCTCTTTGTACAGCCTTCAAAACCCAACTCAGGAAATGTATTACTTCCTCCATGAAGTAAAGACCCTCCCAAATGTATATAGTTAATTATTCTGTGTTTTATCTTGCATTGTAGTATACATAACACATGGAATGTCACTTCGTCCATGACAAGAAACATGTCTTACTCATCTTCATAACCCCAGCCTAAACAACCACAGGCACATATTAAGAGCTCCAAAATGTTAAATGAACAAATACTGTGTTGATCATTCTAATGCTACTTTAGCCTTGATTCAGTTTTCTCCTCCAAATTTAGAAACAGTCTTCCAAACAATAGTGGACTGAATGCTAGCCCCTCAAAATATGTCATTTTCCTAATCTCTTGATGGTATGAATATTACTTTATATAGTAAAGGGGGGGCAGTGATCAAATTAAGACTCTTAAGAAGAGAGGCTTATGCCAGATTATATGAGTGGGCTCAAAACACAGTCACACATATCCCCTAAGAGAGACGAGGGAGTTTTGATGTGAAGAGGAAGAGGCAATGTGACCATGGAGACAGAGACTTGGAAAGATGTAGCCATAAGCCAAGGAAAGCCTACAGCGTAAGAAACTGGAAAAGGCAAGGAAAGGATTCTGCCCTAGACCCTTCATAGGGAACGTGGCTCTGCCAGCAAATTGATTTCTGACTTCCAATCTCTAAAACTTTGAAAGAATGAATTTTTGTTGTTTCAAGCCCTTATTATACGGTAATTTGTTACAGCAGTCACCAGTAACTAATACAATGGCTTTCTCTTGTATTAATATTTACTCATAATAAAGTTTATCAAACTCGAAATTTCTAACACAATTTTAAATTCCTACCATGGTTAGAGTTCTCTAACTTCAACTAGTCAATACACTGCTATCAACTGCTTGTAAGACAGTTAAACAAGTATTAGACGCTTAAAATACAAAATAAAACATTTACTGTGCAGAGTTGACTAAATACATAAATTCATATCAAAAAATTTTTTTTGAGACAGATTCTCACGCTGTCACCCAGGCTGGAGTGCAGTGGCACGAATCTCGGCTCACTGCAACCTCCGTCTCCTGGGTTCAAGCAATTCTCCTGCCTCAGCCTCCCAAGTAGCTGGGACTACAGGCACAGGCCACCACACCTGGCTAATTTTTTGTATATTTTTTAGTAGAGACAAGGTTTCACTGTGTTAGCCAGGATGGTCTCAATCTCCTGATCTCGTGATCCTACTACCTCAGTGTCCCAAAGTGCTGGGATTAAAGGCATCAGCCACTGCGCCTGGCCAAAAATTTTCAAAAATAAAGTACATAGTTCAAACAGCAAAAAGGGAAAAAAAGTGAAACACTGTCTCGATCAGTCTGTTAATCAGTGAGCACTTGTTGGGCTAGTCTCAGTGAAAAGCAGTTTTTAAAAGACTAGTACAACCTTTTCCTAAATTCTTCATCTTCTCTTTGCAAACATTACAAATACATACTCACAACCACGTGTCCTTTCTACAACTTCTTTTGACTGGTCCCAGCTCTACGGACTTCCATGTGACCTTTTATTCTTCATAGGGACTGTATTTTTTAAGCAGTGAGTAGTACAATGTCTGCCCCAAAGTATGGTAATTCAACATATTCAAAAGGCACAGCTGCTGATGCTCATGGAAAGCTTCCAAAACACGTTCCATTAAAAGCACATGCTATGCCTTTGAACATTTCAAAACAATGCTTTAAATACTACATGCCCTCAAAGTGAATGCTGTTTTTTAAAAACATTAAAAGTCTAGGGAGGACCTACATCAGGCATTTACTTTACTTAGAAACAAAACATTATAAATTAATTTCTTCAAAATCCAGAGATAATCCTACACTAGTCACCCAAACTACCTTCGGATAGCCATCCAGGATGTCTTGTGTACAAAAAAAAAAAAAAGTCACAACTTGACACTCTGCCAGAACCTGAAGTGCAGCTGGGAGCAGACCCTTCAAAACCCTGGTAAGGTGCCAGGCTCTGTAATTGTGATTTAGAAAGAAACAAGGGAGAGCAAGGAAAAAGGAAAGGAAAAAGATACATATTGGAGTGGTTAGCAATCAACCACCAAGCACTCTAAATTAAAATCTTATTCTATTTTTATGATTATACTGTCTGCCTTTGCACGGCTTCATTCACACAAAAGAATTCTAGAAAGCGGGGCATAGTAATGAGTCAACCTCAGATGTTTAGAAGTAAATTACCAAAGTCTCTGAAAGTTGTGATCTGAAAGGCAAAGATGATTCTTGTCCAAATTCATTTTAACAATTCTTAATGTAGGGTCTGTTACAATAATATAGGGACTTTCCAGAAGATTTATGAGCACTTAAGCACCTCTGTGTGAGTTGTAGATTCTTCTTTGCTCACAGTCCCATCTTTCTTCTGAAATAGAAAAGGCTACTCATAATGTGGCTGCTAATACACAATAAAGACTGTCTACTGATGCAACAACATATCCTGAAAATTGTTTTTTTAAATAAACCCTGATTTAATTTTATTTCCATAAGATTTATGTCTTAGTCTGAAAAGTAAATAAAGAGAAACTGATACTTAAAACTGAGTTTAACTGTTATTTTTACTGCAGTTGACACAAACATTCTCTTTATCTTTTCCAGTTTGTCACAAAGCAAGTATAAAATTTTTCAGCCAGAAAAAAGAGAAAAATAAAAGCCATCCTCAAGACACAGGTTAATTTTAAAACCACACACTTTTAAAAACTGATTAAACAACCGATATTTATTGAGTGACTGCTATACCATATTTCCTGAATAATCTACTTACAGTAAAAGGGTTTCAAGAGACAAAAAAATATACAGACCATCAAGTCAAGCACACTTCTTATCAGGAAAGAAGAGCACCTGCCCATATTCAGAGTACTCCATGGATATTTTCTAAGTGCCTTTAATATGCTAGAAGACTTTGTTGGATACAGGAATACAGACATAAATAAAAGAAAATCCTTGTCCTCAAGGAGTTTATGATGGTTAGTGGAATATACTTGTTAACCAACAACTGCTGACTGAAAAAGGATGAGAGAAAATCAACTATTTAACCATTCTGAACTTAAATTTTTTTACCATGTATTCAAAGTCATAAATTCAGAAAGTTTTTAAATTACAAAACATTAAAGAATTCAACAAAGAGGTGACAGGAAACACTTAAATCAAGGAAAGAGAGAGAAGTGAGGCAGCCTGCTTATCTGAGAGCAGCTAAGAGCCTGCAGAAACTTCCCAATCTGAGGAAAGGATAAACGAGAGACGCCCAGGGGTCCACATTCCCACCATGGCCACCTGCAATCCTAGCTACAGTAGAGGCCCTGGACCCTCATGGGCCCTGGAACTAACATAGGGATCTGCACGGAGACTGCACGACAGCACCACTCCAGAGAGGGAGCTCACGCTGGGGCACAATAGCCTCCCCGCTCCCCACCCCAGTCCTAAGCAGCTATAGTAGGACACCATTTTCAGAATCCAGTCCCAACAGACTACGCCTTGCCCTTGGGCTCAACAGCACCTGCCTCTTCACATGCCTGGAATCCCACTGACATATCCAGCCCACAGCTGCCACCATGCCTCGTTCCTGATGCTGGGGCCAAGGTGCAAGCCACTGGCTCCAACCCTACCTACTGCCTCCAGCAGTGGAGCCACCACTCATTTTCATGTGCCCAGAGTCCCTCACCCAGAGCTGCCATCGCTGTGCTCCTGGGGCTAAGGAACAAGCAAAGCATGAGCTTCCACTGCCTGGGCTAAAGCACAAGACAAGCATGAGCTGCCACCATCAGGACTAAAATATGAGTGAAACACAGGCTACACTGCCAGGGCTGAAATACAAGCCAAGTATGGACCACCACCACCAGGGGTAAAATGCAAGTGAAATACATGTTCCTAATACTTGCCAGCATACAGCTGGTATCAATCATTGAAAGCACTGAAAGCACTCCCCAGCAGTAAGGATGCAGCACAGACACTGCCTCCCACAACATGAACACTGCGCTTGTGGCCTAAGAATCACCCCACCTCTTCCAAACACAGCCGGCACCTATACGCACCACTGGAGACCCTAAAGACTAGCCTACCTGGCCTTGCCCACCCCCATGCCAGAGCACACAATCCAGAGGCCTAGAGATCACACAGCTCAGTCTGCTACCATTGGCAACTGAGCACTCTTCCCAGGAACCTGAGATTGGGCCCACCCACCCAGCCACTAACATCACAGCAAGAAAATATCAAACCTCCAAAAGAACACAGTAACTCTCTAGCAACAAATCTCAATTGAAAAAAAAAATTCAAAAAATCCTGGAAAAACTATTTAAAATATCTATTTTAAAGAAGCTCAGTGAGATACAAGAGAATACTTAAAAATAATATAAAGAAATCAGAAAAGTAATTCCTAAAATATAAATAAGAAATTTATAAAAGAGACAGATATCATAAAAAAAAAAAAAAAAAAAATTCTGGAACTGAAGAATTCACTGAGTGAAATACAAAATACATTTGAAAGCTTCAGCAACAGACTAGATCAAGCAGAAGAAAGAATCTCAGAACTTGAAGATAGGTCTTTCAAGTAATCCAGTCAGACAAAAATAAAGAAGAACAAAAAAGAATGAGCAAATCCTTTGTGACACATGGGCACCATAAAGCAACTAAATATTCTCATTTTCAGAGTCTCAGAAGGCAAAGAAAAAATAAAATGTATAGAAAACCTACTTAATGAAGTAACAGAGAAAAAATTCCCAAGTCCAGCAAGAGACTTAAACATCTAGATACCGGAAGCTCAGAGATTCCCAAACAAATACAATGCATAAAGGTCTTCTACAATGCACATCATAGTCAAACTGTTAAAAGTCAAAGACAAAAAAGAGAATTCTAAAAACAGCAAAAACAAAGTGTCTAGTTACTTATAAAGGAATCTCCATGAGATTGGGATGATATATTCAAAGTGCTAGGAAAAAAAAAAAACCCAAAACTCTCAGTCAAGTAAGTATACCATACCCAAAAAAGTTACCATAATTTTGAAAGAAGTATTTTGCAGTCAAGCAAAAGCTGAGGGAATTCATCAACACTAGATCAGCCCTATGAGAAATGCTTAAGAGAGTCCTACACCTAGAAAATACACAAAAATATAAAATCCACTAGTAGAACATATGCACAAGCAAGAAAAAGACTCAAATGTTATTACAGAAAACCACTGAACAACAATAACAAATAGGAACAAAGGACATATAAACAATTAGAAATCAATTAATAAAATGACATAAACAAGCCCCACATATCCATAACAACTTTGAATGTAAATGGATTAAATGTCATTCCACTGAAAAGAAACAGACTAGCTGAATAGATCTTTAAAAACAAAACATGACCCATCTAATGCTTAAAAGAAATTCATCTCACCTATAAAAACGCATACAGTGAAAGCAAAAGGATGGAAAAAGACATTCTATGCAAACATAAACTAAAAGGGAGCAGGAGTAGGAGTACCTATGCATGTATCTGTTAAAACAGGCTTTAAGTCAAAAACAGTAAAAAGAGACAAAGGTCATTATATAATACTAAGATAATTCAGCAAGAGGATAGCAATTCTAAACATACATGCACCAGACACAAGAGCACCCAGATATACAAAGCAAATACTATTACACCTCAAAAGAAATCCCTGAATAGACAACTGATTTTGACAAAGGCATCAAGAACATACATTTGGAAAAGA
This sequence comes from Saimiri boliviensis, assembly GCF_048565385.1. Taxonomy (NCBI): domain Eukaryota; kingdom Metazoa; phylum Chordata; class Mammalia; order Primates; family Cebidae; genus Saimiri; species Saimiri boliviensis. The sequence continues at coordinate 38,424,818 of NC_133455.1, read as the reverse complement.
ATGTCCCCTTCATTCAATGGTGCTAGGAAAACTGAGTATCCATATGCAGAAATTTTAAATTGGATCCCTACCTCTCCCATGCACAAAAATCCACTCAAGATGGATAAAAGACACAAACGTAAGACCCAAGACTATAAAATTACTAGAAGAAAACATAGGGAAAACACCTCAGGACTTTTTGGTCTCAGCAAAGATATTATGGCTAATACTTCAAAAGCACAGAAACAAGAACAAAAATAGACCAATGGGACTATATTAAACTAAAAAGCTTCAGCACAGCAAAGGAAACAATCAACAGAGTGAAGAAAAAAACCACTGAATGGAAGAAAACATTTGGAAACCATTCACCTGACAAGGACTAATACCTAGAATATTCAAGGAAATCAGTTAAAAAAAAGAGTGGGGGTCTCATTAGAAAGTGGGCAAAGGCCACAAATAAACATTATAAACATTTCTCAAAAGAAGACATACAAACGACCAATGGGTATATGAAAAAATGCTCAACATCACTAATTACAGGGAAATGCAAATCAAAACCACAGTAACATATTATTCACCCCAATCAGAATGGCTGTTATCAAAAAGTAATAACAGATGCTGGCAAAGATATAGCGAAAAAGAGAACTCTTAGATGCTGTTGGTGGGAATGTAAGTACAGCTACTAAGAAAAACAGCATGGAGATTTCTCAAAGAACTAAAAATAGAACTATCATACAATCTAGTAATCCCACAATGGGGTATTTATTCAAAGGAAAAGATATTCAGCATGTCAAAGGGATACCTGGACTCGTGTTTATTGCAGCACTATTCACAATAGCAAAGAAACAGAATCAATCTAAGTGTCCATTAATGGATGAACTCATTTTTTTTTTAATGTGGTATATACACATGGTGAAATACTATTCAGCATGAGAAAGAATGAAATGATGTTACTTGCAGCAATATGCATAAAGTTGGAAGTCATTACAATAAGTGAAATAAGCCAGGCACAAAAAGACAAATATCACATGTTCTAACTCATATGTGGGAGCTTAAAAAAAAAGTTGATCTCATGGAGGTAAAAAATAAAATATCAAAGGCCAGGAAGTATTGTGTGTGGGGGAAGGTGGGATGATGGGAGGTTGGTTAATGATTACAGATACCCAGTTAGATAGATGATACAAGTTCTAATGTTGCACAGCAGAGTACAGTTAATAATTTGAATAATATATATTTCAAAGTAGCTAGAAGAGAGGACTTAGAAATGTTTCCGCCATATAGAAATGATAAACACTCAAGGTGATGAATACCCCAAGTACCCTGACTTGATCATTACACATTCTATGCATGTAACAAATACACAAGTATCCCATAAATTTGTAAATTATGTGCCAATTTCAAAAAAGAGGAACCTCAAAAAAATTATAAAATATTATATTTACCAGTAGTATGAATGCACGAGGGAGAGACCCCTAATTCTGCTAGTGAAGCTGCCAGGGAAAACTTCACAACGAAGAAGCTAAAATTAAGAAAGGGATGTAAGGAAGAAACATCAAGTATAAAATCATGAAGATTAAGGAGAAGAACATTAGGGGTGGAGGGCAGGGAAGAGAACAGCTTGGAAAGGTAAGGTAAGGCCTTGAAGGCCATATACAGAAGACGAGTTTATTCTGTGGTCTTGGAGAGCCAATGAAAGATTTTAAACTTTTAGATATACAGACGACATTACAGGGTAGACTCACATTTACATTTCAGAAAAATAAGTGATTTATTTGTGGAGGATAGATTTGAGGAGAAGGAATAGAAGAAAGAGACAAAAGGAGATCAAGACCAGGCACCTGGGTGCAGTGGCTCATGCCTGTAATCCCAGCACTTTGGGAGGCTGAGATGGGTGGATCACCTGAGGTCAAGAGGTCAAGACCAGGCTAGTCGACATGGTGAAATCCCGTCTCTACTAAAAATACACAAATTAGCAATGATGAGGTCCTTAACTAAGACAGTAGCCAGCAGGCAGTCAATAGTCTTGAAAATTAATCTGAAGCCAGGCACAGTGGCTCATACCTATAATCCCAGCACTTTAGGAGGTCAAGGCAGGCAGATGACTTGAGCTAAGGAGTTCAAGAACAGCCTGGGAAACATGGTAAAAGCCTGTCTCTATGAAAAATACAAAAATTAGCCAGGCATGGTAGCATGAGCCTGTGGTCCCAGCTACTCAGGAGGCTGAGGTGGATCGCTTGAGCCCAGGAGGGTCAAGGATACAGTGAGCTGAGATCACATCACTGCACTCCAGCCTGGGAGACAGAGTAAGACCCTGTTTCAAAAAAAAGAAAAGAAAATTAATCTGGGAGCAGCAAGAGCAGGAATCAATAATTAGATATCTATACCCATCCGCCACCAAAAACCCAAAAAGTATTTTAATGTCACTAGTTAAAAGGCCAATCAGGAAGCCAAGATAGGAAAGGAAAGAAAACATTGAAATGGAATCCAGCTAAAGTAGAAGAAAGGTTGTTTCAAAGATTACAATTACTTCAAGCACTAGTCCTACATAAGAATGACGAATCCAGCAAACTGACCTTTGGCAAATGAATCTTAGTAAACTGCAAACATCATCACTGTAAAACACAGAATATCCACCTTTCTTCCATGGGGATTTCATAAGCAAAGGGGTAAACTCTAAAGCTGGCTCTGTCAGGAACAAAGACATAAAATAAGGATTTTGTTCCTTAAATGTCCACCTGCTGCTACTCCTCCTCATTCTTTCCTTCAAACAAATCATCTCTATAGCAACACACTCTTAAAGAATTTGTGGGTAGAAAGTATATGTTTGTGCAAAAATATGAGAACTCAAGAACATCAGCTATTTTATTTTTTCCTTTAATACAAGAGATACACAATCTATTAGGATACAACTAAAAAATAAACCAATATGAAACAAAAAAATTTTTTTAAATGTGAAAATCGCACAACTGATACCGCAAATGTTTACACGGAAATTCTTTTTATAGGTTACAATGACACCTTGTGGTAAGACTTTTCAAATTATACAAATTAACTTAGAAAATATTTTTACAGCAGAGACGTAAGAAAACTGGTTTAGAAAATAGGAAAGCCCAAAACCATAGTAATGAGATAATGTGTACAAGTATAATAATGCATTTGAAAAATTAAGGCTGAAAAATCAAACTTTAAAAATGTCACAATATTAGGTAGCCAAAAGCACCTTACAAACTGTAAATACAAGTTAACTATCCCTTATGTAAAATGTCTGGGACCAGAAGGGTTTCAGATTTTGAATTTTTTCAGACTTTAGAATATTTGCATATACATAATGAGCATCTTGGGTTTGGGATGCAAGTCTAAATACAAAATTCATTTATGTTCCATATATACCTTATACACACACATAGCCTGAAGGTAATTTTATTTTTCCCTTGGGGATGCATAATAAATTGTGTGTTGTATGCCTGTATTTTGACTGCAACCCAGCACGTGAGGTCAGGTTTAAAATTTTCTATATGGTGTCATGTTGGTACTTAAATTTTAGAGCATTTTGGATTGTGGGATTAGGGATCCTCAACCTGTATAAAGCATTATACTAGTCCCTTCACTTGAACCAAAATTATTAAATATTCTTCCTTATCCTCTAGTCCCCTATACCATCTCTTAAGAAAAGTCAAGCTGCACCTCTCAGAGCTTCACCTATTACTGTATCTGAATGACACTGAAATTTGCACCCTAGCTCCTAACCTCTCTCCTAGCTTATAAATCCCACTCTACTCACATGTTCCATCTATAACAGAAGCTCAAAGATGGGATTTAAGACATGCTATCAAAAATACGGGACCCTGGCATTTGAGAAAAAAGCAGAAGCAAGGTTTATCTCACCTTCCTCTAAAGTAGGTTATAAGACCCTCAATCCAGAGGGGTCCTCCCTATACCTGATGGAAAGAAGACACAGAGACACCAAGAGGAATCTGAACAAAAAGGCCTTACTAAATTGCCCCCAGTTTTACTGCTAGAGCATATTTATTTGTCCTCTATTGATACTTCTGCATGACTGTCCACAAAAAAAAAAGAGACAGAGCCTTTGAACAAAGCAGCTTAATGATGCAAATGCCACAAGACAGCCAAAAAACTCCAAAGACAAAAGACATGAACTCTCGAAAGATCTATGAAACCGTCCATCATCTTAGAAACCCTAGTACTTATCCTGCCAATGTAAAACAAGATTATATCCCCCTTCTACTGCTGCTCTCTTGAAAGGGCCACTTTTTGACTAGAGACCAACCAACTCGAGCCATTATAGCAACTCAGAACAATCCTGTTCCAAAGGAGAAAACAACAGCAAATTCTATTGGCTGCAATACCCTGAGTCTGTCCACACGACAACTTCAACTGTTAGCATAACCAGCATTCACTCACCTGCCACCTCCACTGGAGCAAGTGCTAGTTGGTATCCTGGTATACACAGCTGGGAGACCTGAAGACAGATTATATCACAGGACAATTTGCAGACATTCCCCAGCACATCTGGAACCCAGGAATCCTGCTGGGTGGCTAGATCCAGAAGGGTAATAACAATCACTGCAGTCTGGCTCTCAGGAAGCCCCATTCCTAGCGGAAGGGGGTGATTCCACATCAAGGAATCACCTCGTGGTGGGACAAAAAACATCTTAGCAGCCCTTGAGTTCCAGATCTTTCCACTGAAACACACAAATGAAAAAGAACCAGAAACGTAATTCTAGTAATATGACAAAACCAAGTTCAATAACACCCCCAAAAGATCACACTAGCTCTCCAGCAATCCAACCCAAGAACAAATCTCTGAATTGCCAGATAAAGAATTGAGAAGGTTAATTATTAAGCTACTCAAGGGGGCATCAGAGAAAGGTGAAAAACAACTTGAACGAATTTTTAAAAAAAACAGGATCTAGAAGAAAAAGTCTTCAGAGAAATATACATGATAAAGAAAAGATAATCACAACTTCTGGAAATCAAAGAGACACTTAGAGAAATGCAAAATAGGCCAGGGGCAGTGGCTCACACCAGTAATCCCAGCACTTTGGGATACCAAGGCAGGCGGATCACAAGGTCAGGCGTTAACAGCCTGCCCAACAAAGTAAGAGCCTGCCTTCTCTACTAAAAATACAAAAAATTAACTGGGCGTGGTGGTGGGCGCTTGTAATCTCAACTACTGGGGAGGCTGAGGCAGGAGAATCGCTTGAACCTGGGAGGCAGAGGTTGCAGTGAGCCAAGACTGCACCACTACCACTATACTCCAGCCCAGGCAACACTGCAAGACTCTATCTCAAAAAAAAAAAAAGAGAAATGCAAAGTAAACCAGAAAGTTTCAACAATAAAATCAAACAAGCGAAGAAAGAACTTCCAGAACCCAAAGACAAGGCTTTCGAATTAACTTGATCTGACAAAGACAATGGAAAAATAATTTTGGCCGGGCACAGTGGCTCAGTAATCCCAGCACTTTGGGAGGCTGATGCAAGCAGATCGCAAGGTCAGGAGATTGAGACTATCCTGGCTAACAGGGTGAAACCCCACCTCTACTAAAAATACTAAAAATTAGCCAGGCATGGTGGCACATGCCTATAGTCCCACCTACTTGGGAGGCTGAGGCAGGAGAATCACTTGAACCCAGGAGTCAAAAGTTGCAGTGACCCAAGATCATGCCACTGTACTCCAGCCTGGGTGACAGAGTGAGACTCTATCACAAAGAATTTTTAAAAAATGAATAAAGCCTGAAAGAAACTTGATGTGTTTGTCAAAAGACCCAACATAAGAGTAACTGCTATCCTTAAGGAAGAAGAAAAATCTAAAAGTTTGGAAAACTTACTTGAGGAAATAGTTGAGGAAAACTTTCCTGGTCTTGACAGAGATCTAGACATCCAAATACACAGCTCAGCCAGGCACGGTGGCTCACACCTGTAATTCATCACTTTGGGAGGCCAAGGGCAGGAGGATCACTCAAAGTCAGAAGTTTGAGACCAGCCTGGCCAATATGGTAAAACCCCAGCTAAACTAAAAAAAAAAAAAAAAACTTAGCCAGACGTGGTGGCATGTACCTGTAGTCCCAACTACTTAGGAGGGTGAGGCAGAAGAACCACTTGAACCCAGAAGGCAGAGCTACAATGAGCCAAGATCATGCCACTACACTCCAGCCTGGGCAACAGAGCAAGATTTGGTCTTTAAAACAACAATGACAAAAAACCCACAAATACAAGAAGCTCAAAGAACACCCAAGAAATTCATTGCAAAAAGATCATCATCTAGGCACACAGTCATCAGGTTATCTAAAGTTAAGACAAAGGAAAGAATCTTAATAGCTGTAAGGCAAAAGCATCAGGTAACCTACAAAGGAATAACTAATAGATTAACCGCAGATTTCTTGAGAGAAACAATGCAAGTCAGAAGGAATTGGGTCCTATCTTTAGCCTCTTTAAACAAAACATTATCAGTCAATAATTCTTTATCCAGCAAAACTAAGGGCAAAGTCTTTTTCAGACAAACAAGATGCTCAGAGAATTCACTACTATCAAGCTGGGACTACAAGAACTGCTAAAAGGAGTTTTGACTCTTGAAACAACCCCAAACACCAAAATAGAAACTTCCTTAAAGCACAAATCTCACAGGACCTATAGAACATTAACACAATGTAAATGAAAAAACAAAGTAATCAGGCAACAACCAGTATGATGAATAGAACAGTACCTCACATTTCAATACTGAGGTTGAATATAAATTGCCTAAATGTTACACTGAAAAGATACAGAGGCTGGCATGGTGGCTCAAGCCTGTAATCTCAGCACTTTGTGAGGCCAAAGCAGGAAGATCACCTTAGGTCAGGAGCTGGAGACCAGCCTGGCCAACATGGCAACACACCATCTCTACTAGAAATACAAAAAAATTAGCCAGGCGTGGTGGCAGGCGCCTATAATCCCAGCTACTCAGGCGGCTGAGGCACGAGAATCGCTTAAACCCAGACAGCAGAGGCTGCAGTGAGCCGAGATCACATCATTGCACTCCAGCCAGAGCAACAGAGCAAGACTGTTTCAATTAAAAAAAAAAAAGATACAGAACAGAGGAATGAATAAAAATCCACCCAAGTATCTGCTGCCTTCAAGAGACTCTACCTAATACATAGGGACTCAAATAAACTTAAGGTAAAGGAGTGGAAGAGGATATACCATGCAAATGGAAACCAAAGGCAAGCAGCAGTATTCTTATATCAAACAGACTTTAAAGCAACAATAGTATAAAAAGATAAAGAGGGACAATATATAGCAATAAAAGGATTAGTCTAACAGGAAAGTATCACAATCCTAAAAACATATGCATCTAACACTGGAGCTCCCAAATTTATAAAACAATTACTACTAGACCTAAATAATGAGATAGATGGCAACACAGTAATAGTGAGGGACTTCCATACTCCACTAACACCTCTAGACAAATCATGAAGACAGAAAGTCAACAAAGAAACAATGGACTATACCCTAACACAAATGGACTTAACAGATATTTACAGAACATTCTACCCAGCAACTGCAGAATACTATTTTCATCAACACATGGAACATTCTCTGAGATAGACGGACTACAAAACAACTCAATAAATTTAAGAAAATCAAAATTATATCAAATACTGTCTCAAACCACAGCAGAATAAAATTAGAAATTAGCTCCAAAAGGAAACTTCAAAACTATGCAAATACATGAAAATTTAAACCTGCTCCTGAATGATCTCTGGGTCAATGATGAAATCAAGATAGAAATTTTAAAATTCTTTGAGCTGAATGATAACAGTGACAGGACCTATCAAACCTCTGGGATACAGCCAAAGCAGTGGTGCTAAGAGGAAAGTTCATAGCATTCAATGCCTACATCAAAAAGTCTGAAAAAGCACATATAGACTACCTAAGCTCACAATTCACAGAATTAGAGAAACAGAACAAACCAAACCAAAACCCAGCAGAAGAAAAGAAGTAAAACTCAGGGCACAACTAAATGAAACTGAAACAAGAACAAAAACAACACAAAAGATAAATGAAACAAAAAGTTGGCTCTCTGAAAAGACAAAAAATAGAGGGACTTCTGCCAAAATAGCAGAACAGGAACAGCTCCGATCCGCAGTTCCCAGCAAGAGCATCTAGAAGGTGAGATCTTCACATTTCCAAGCAACGTACCAGGTTCATCTCATTGGGGCTGGTTAGACAGTGGGAGTAGCCCAAGGAGGGCAAACCAAAGCAAAGTGGGGCATTGCCTCACCCAGAAAGGGCTAGGGTACCGAAGAACTCTCTCTCCTAGCCAAGGCAAGCCATTAGGGACTTTTCTGGACACTCCACACTCTGGTTCAGATACACTTTTCCCACAGTCTTCACAACCTGCAGACCAGGAGATTCCCTCTGGTACCTAACAACACCAGCACCCCAGTTTCCAGCACAAAACTGGGCAGCAAGCCACAGCAGCTTTTTCTTTTTCTTTCTCATACCCCAGTGGCACCTGAAACACCAGCAAGATAGAACTGCTCATTCCCCTGAAAAAAAAAGGAGGGCTGAAGCCAGGGAGCCAAATGATCTGGCTCAGCAGGTCTCAACCCCACAAAAACCAGCAAGCTAAGATCCACTGGCTGGAAAGTCTCCCAGCCAGCACAGCATTTGGAGCTCGACCTGGGACCATTGAGCTTGGTGGGGGGAGGGGCATCTACCATTACTGAGACTCCAGTAGGTGGTTTTAAATGTGCCTGTGTAAACAAAGTCCCCAGTAAGTTTACACAGCAACCAGGCAGAGCCCACTGCAGCTCAGCAAAGCATCTACAGGCAGACAGCGACTGGACTCCCATCTTACTGGTCAGGACATCCGAAAAAAGGCAGCCGCCTGTCAAGGACTTATAAATAAAGCCTCTACCTTCCTGGGACAGAGCACCTGGGAAAAGTGGCAGTGTGGGTCCCACTTGAGCAGAGTTAAACATTTCTGTCCAGCAGCTCTGAAGGGACCAACAGAGCTCCCAGCACAGCATTTGAGCTCTGATAAGGAACAGACTGCCTGCTCAAGTGGCTCCCTGACCCCCATTTATCCTAATAGACACCTCATACAGGAGAGGAAGGAACAGGCACCAATCTTTCCTGTTCTGTAGCCCCCACAGGTGAAGCAGGGTCTGGAGTGTACCTCCAGCAGACCTGCAGCAGAGGGACCTGACTGTTAGGAAGACCAAAAAATCGGAAAGAAATAGCTTCAACATCAACAGAAAGGACGTCCACTCAGAGACCCCATCCAAAAGTCACCAACTTCAAAGACCAAAGGTGGATAAATCCACAAAGACGGGAAGAAACCAGCGCAAAAAGACTGAAATAGCCAAAAACCAGAACGTCCCTTCTCCTCTAAGGGATCACAACTCCTCACCAGAAAGGGAACAAAACTGGACAGAAAATGAGTTTAACGAATTGACAAAAGTAGGCTTCAGTAGGTGGGTAATAAACTGCTCTGAGCTAAAGGAACCCAAGGCAAGGAAACTAAGAACCTTGAAAAAATGTTAGATGAAATGCTAACTGGAATAACCAGTGTAGAGAAGAACATAAATGACCTGATAGAGCTGAAAAACACAGCACAAGAACTTCCTGAAGCATACACAAGTTTCAATAGCTGATTCCATCAAGCGGAAGAAAGGATATCAGAGTGAAGATGAACTCAATGAAACAAAGCGAGAAGGCAAGATTAGACAAAAAAGAGTGAAAAAGAATGAACAAAGCCTCCAAGAAATATGGGGTTATGTGAAAACACCAAATCTACATTTGATCAGTGTACCTGAATGTGACGGGGAGAATGAAACCAAGTTGGAAAACACTCTTCAGGAGAACTTCCCCAACCTAGCAAGGCAAGCCAACATTCAAATTCAGGAAACAGAGAGAATATTGCAAAGATATTCCTTGAGAAGAGCAACACCAAGGCACATAATTATCAGATTCACCAGGGTTGAAATGAAGGAAAAAATGCTAAAGGCAGCCAGACAGAAAGATGGGGTTACCCACAAAGGGAAGTCCATCAGATTCATAGCAGATCTCTCTGCAGAAACCCTACAAGCCAGAAGAGAGTGGGGGCCAATATGCCACATCCTTAAAGAATTTTAAACCCAGAATTTCATACCCAGCAAAACTAAGCTTCATAAGTGAAGGAGAAATATAATCGTTTACAAACAAGCAACTGCTGAGAGATTTTGTCACCAATAGGCCTGCCTTACAAGAGCCCCTGAAGGAAGCACTAAACATGGAAAGGAACAACCAGTACCAGCCACTACAAAAGCATTCCAAATTGTAAAGATCATCGACACTATGAAGAAACTGCACTAAATGCCAACATAAGAAGTGAGGAAAGACCTAAAATAAAATCTACACCCCAACATCACGGTTAAAAGAACTAGAGGAGCAAGACCAAACAAACTCAAAAGTTAGCAGAAGACAATAAATAACTAAGATCAGAGCGGAACTGAAGGAGACAGAGATACAAAAAACCCTTCAAAAAAAATCAATAAATCCAGGAGCTGGTTTTTTGAAAATGATCAACAAAATAGACCACTAGCCAGACTAATAAAAGAGAGAGAAGAACCAAACAGATGCAATAAAGAATGATAAAGAGGATATCACCACAGATTCCACAAAAACACAAACTACCATCAGAGATTACTACAAACACCTCTATGCACATAAATCAGTAAATCAAGAAGAAATGGATAAATTCCTGGACACTTACAGCCTCCCAAGACTAAACCAGGAAGAAGCTGAATCCCTGAATAGACCAGTAACAAGGTTTGAAGTTCAGAGAGCAATTAATAGCCTACCAACCAAAAAAAAAAAAAAAAAAAGTCCAGGACCAGAAGGGTTCACAGCCGAATTCTGCAAGAGGTACAAAGAGGAGCTGGTACCATTCCTTCTGAAATTACTCCAAACAATACAAAAAGAGGGAATCCTCCCTAACTCATTTTATGAGACCAATATCATTGTGATACCAAAATCTGGCAGAGACACAACTAAAAAAGAAAATTTCAGGCCAATGTCCGTGATGAACATCAATGCAAAAATCTTCAATAAAATACCGGCAAACCGACTGCGACAGTACATCAAAAAGCTTATTCATCACAATCAAATAGGCTTCACCCCTGGGATGCAAAACTGGTTCAAGTCTATAACTGTAATCCATCACATAAACAGAACCAATGACAAAAACCACATGATTATCTCAAAAGATGCAGAGAAGGCCTTTGACAAAATTCAACAGCCCTTTATGCTAAAAACTCTCAACAAACTAGGTATTGATAGAACGTATCTCAAAATAATAAAAGTTATTTACGAGAAACCCACAGCCAATGTCATACTGAATGGGCAAAAACTGGAAGCATTCCCTTTGAAAACTAGCACAACACAAGGATGCCTTCCTTCTCTTACCACTCCTATTGAACACAGTATTGGAAATTTTGGCCAGGGCAATCAGGCAAGAAAAAGAAATAAAACGTATTCAATTAGAAAAAGAGGAAGTCAAACTGTCACTAATTGCAGATGACATGATTGTATATTTAGAAGACCCCACTGTTTCAGCCCAAAACCTCCTTAAGCTGATAAGCAACTTCAGCAAAGTCCCGGGATACAAAATCAATGTGCAAAAATCATAAACATTCCTATACCCCAATAACAGACAAACAGAGAGACAAATCATGAGTGAACTCCCATTCACAATTGCTTTAAAGAAAATAAAATACCTAGGAATGTGAAGAACCTCTTCAAGAAGAACTACAAACCACTGCACAAGGAAATAAGAGAGGACATAAACAGATGGAAAAACATTCCATGTTCATGGTTAGGAAGATTCAATATCATGAAAATGGCCATACTGTCCAAAGTAATTTATAGATTCAATGCTATCCCCATCAAGCTACCATTGACTTTCTTCACAGAATTGAAAAAAAAACCACCTTAAATTTCACATGGAACCAAAAGAGAGCCCACATAGCCAAGACAATCCTAAGCAAAAAGAACAAAATTGGAGGCATCACTCTACCTGACTACAAACTATACTACAAGGCTACAGTAATCAAAACGCATGGTACTGGTATCAAAACAGAGATATAGGCCAATGGAACAGAACACAGGCCTCAGAAGTAATGCCACACATCTACAACCATCTGTTCTTTGACAAACCTGATAAAAACAAGCAATGGGAAAAGGATTCCCTCTTTAATAAATGGTGTTGGGAAAACTGGCTAGCCATATGCAGAAAACTGAAACTGGCTCCCTTCCTTTTACCTTACACAAAAATTAACTACAAATGGATTAAAGATTTAAACATAAGACCTAACACTATAAAAACCCTAGAAGAAAATCTAGGCAATACTATTCAGGACACAGGCAGAAGCAAGGACTTCATGACTAAAACACCAAAAGCAATGGCAACAAAAGACAAAATAGACAAATGGAATCTAAATAAACTTAAGAGCTTCTGTACAGTAAAAGAAGCTATCATTAGAGTGAACTGGCAGCCAACGGAATGGGAAAAAATTTTTGTGACCTACCCATCTGAAAGGGCTAATAACCAGAATCTACAAAGAACTTAAACAAATTTACTAGAAAAAAACAATCCCATCAAAAAGTGGGTGAAGGAGATGACCAGACACTTCTCAAAAGAAGACATTTATGCAGCCAACAAACATGAAATAAAGCTCATTATCACCGGTCATTAGAGAAATGCAAATCAAAACCACACTGAGATATCACCTCATGCAAGTTAGAATGGCGATCATTAAAAAAATCAGGAGACAGCAGATGCTGGAGAGGATGTAGAGAAATAGGAACACTTTCACACTGTTGATGGGAGGGTAAATTAGTTCAACCATTGTGGAAGACAGTGTGGCAATCCCTCAAGGATATAGAACCAGAAATATCATTTGACTCAGCAACTGGGTATATACCCAAAGGATTATAATTCATTCTACCATAAAGACACATGCACACGTATATTTATTGCAGCACTGTTTACAATAGCAAAGACTTGGAACCAACCCAAATGCCCATCAATGATAGACTGGATAAAGAAAATGTGGCACCTATACACCATGGAATACTATGCAGCCATAAAAAAGGGTGAGTTCAGCGATTTAGTCTGAGGCAAAGCTTCGGAGCAGTCGGTACTGTTGAAAGCGACAAGTACAGGCGCTGCTCTAGCAGCCGGGACTCTGAACTATGGTGGCTAGTGATACAGAACGAGATGGACTAGCCCCAGAAAAGACATCACCAGATAGAGATAAGACAAAAGACCAGTCAGATGTATCTGTTTCTCCTAGAGCTTTAAAACATCATTATTCAAGATCACGATCAAGGTCAAGAGAAAGAAAACGAAAGTCATATAATGAAGGAAGAAAAGACAGGAGCCGGAGCAGAGGCAAAGAGGCAAGAAGACATGAATCCAAAGATAAATCCTCTAAGAAACACAAGTCTGGGGAACATAATGACAGAGAACATCCTTCTGATAAAGGAAGAAAGCGAATGAATTCATCTGAAAATGGTGAGGACAGGCACAAACGTAAAGAAAGAAAGTTATCAAGAAGCAGAAGTCACTCAAGATCTAGGTCTCGTGAAAGACACCATCGTAGTAGAAGCAGGGAGCAGAAGAAATCTCAATCCAGGAGTAGGGAGTGGAAGAAATCTCGATCCAGAAGCAGAGAAAGGAAGAAATCAAGATCCAGAAGCAGGGAAAGAAAACGGCTGATCAGGTCTCGTTCTTGCTCAAGATCAAGACACAGGCACAGGACTAGAAGCAGGAGTAGGACAAGGAGTAGGAGTGGAGATAGAAAGAAAAGAACTGAAAAGCCGGGAAGATTTAGCAGAAGTTTAAGCCGGACTCCAAGTCCACCTCCCTTCAGAGGCAGAAACACAGCAATGGATGCCCAAGAAGCTTTAGGTAGGAGGTTGGAAAGGGCAAAGAAATTACAAGAACAGCAAGAAAAGAAATGGTTGAAAAACAAAAACAACAAGAAATAGCTGCGGCAGCTGCAGCTACTGGAGGTTCTGTTCTCAATGTTGCTGCCCTCTTGGCATCGGGAACGCAAGTAACACCTCAGATAGGCATGGCAGCTCAGATGGCAGCCCTGCAAGCTAAAGCTTTGGCAGAGACAGGAATCGCTGTACCTAGCTACTATAAACCAGCAGCTGTAAATCCAATGAAATTTGCTGAACAAGAGAAAAAAAGGAAAATGCTTTGGCAGGGCAAGAAAAAAGGGGACAAATCCCAGTCTGCTGAAATATGGGAAAAATTGAATTTTGGAAACAAGGACCAAAATGTGAAATTTAGGAAACTGATGAGTACTTAGAGTGAAGATGAAGCTGGTTGTAGCTCAGTTGATGAAGAAAGTTACAAGACTCTCAAGCAACAGGAATAAGTATTTAAAAATCTAGATGCTCAGTATGAAATGGCAAGATCACAAAACCACACACAAAGAGGAATGGGTTTGGGTTTCACATATTCAATGCGAGGAATGGATGCAGTTTGAAAAAGATCACACCTGTAAAGTTTGGGACTTTATAGACTTCTTTTTTTTTTGTTTGTTTGTTTTGTTTTTTTGTTTTTTTTTTTTTGAGACGGAGTTTCACTCTTGTTACCCAGGCTGGAGTGCAATGGCGCGATCTCGGCTCACCGCAACCTCCGCCTCCTGGGCTCAGGCAATTCTCCTGCCTCAGCCTCCTGAGTAGCTGGGATTACAGGCACGTGCCACCATGCCCAGCTAATGTTTTGTATTTTTAGTAGAGACGGGGTTTCACCATGTTGACCAGGATGGTCTCAATCTCTCGAACTCGTGATCCACCCGCCTCGGCCTCCCAAAGTGCTGGGATTACAAGCTTGAGCCACCACGCCCAGCCGGGACTTTATAGACTTCTTGTTCTGATGTCAGGTCCTTGTTCACCAAACAGCTAGCATTCTAGCTTGCATGGGTGTTGCACTGACTTTAATTTATTGAAAAATCCGCATTTTTGTAAATATCAGATCAGTGATACTGGCGTTAGTGTTGTAATCAGGTTAAACCCACTTCCATTAAACTTGACAGGACTATAGAAGGACAATATTTTTTAGTTCATGAATTCTACTTTTCAAATATAAAAGCTGCAGGTGGGGATGAAATCTCATACATGGATTTTTTTCGTGTCTGCTGTCTTGTGTACTTTTGTACTTAACCTTGTACAATTATTTTCATCTCTTGAAACATGAAAGAAATGTTATGTAGATGTTCTTTAGAAGATCTGGCCATTTGGCTCATAATCCAGCACAGATAAGCTGGGTGGTGATGATAATAAAAATGGTTTTCTCAAAAAAAAAAAAAGGATGAGTTCATGTCCTTTGCAGGGACATGGATGAGGCTAAAAACCATCACTCTCAGCAAACTGACAGAAGAACACAAAAGCAAACACCACATATTCTCACTCATAAGTGGGTGTTGAATAATGAGAACACATGGACACGGAGGGGAACATCACACACTGAGGCTTGTCAGGGAGTGGGGGGTGCTACGGGAGGGATAGCAGGGGGTGGGGGATTGGGGAGGGATAACAATAGGAGATATACCTAATATAGATGATGGGCGGATGAATGTAGCAAACCACCATGGGACGTGTGTACCTATGTAACGAACCTGCATGTTCTGCACATGTACCCATGAACTTAAAGTATAATTTTTTTAAAAGTCAAAAAATAAAAAAATTTTAAACATTATGCCAAAAAAAACAAATTCTCCCTTTGATAAGAATGTAGAGACAAATGTGAAATAGTTTAAATAAAAGTATAAACATTGTAAAAACTTTAATAAAAAAAAGACAAAAATTGACAGACCATTAGCAAGATTACCAAAAGAAGAGACTAGAAACAAAAAGAAAAGACAAAATTGATACACCATTAGCAATATTACCAAGAGAAGAGAGTTTAGCTCAATTAGAAACAAAATAGGAGCTATCAAAAGTTGTACTAAGAAATACAAAAGATCGTGCTTTTGTATAACTACTATGAACACCTTTATGCATACAAACGTAAAAACCTAGACGAGACGGATAAATTCCTGGAAATATACAACCCTCCTAGATTAAACAAGGAAGAAATAGAAACAAACTCTGAACAGGGCAATAAGTAGCAAGATTGAAATAGTAATTTTAGAAAATGCCAACAAATGCCAGGTGCGGTGGCTCGTGCCTGTAATCCTAGCACTTTGGGAAGCCAAGGTGGGTGGATCGCCTGAGGTCAGGAGTTCAAGACCAGCTTGGCCATCATGGTGAAACCCCATCTTAAAAAAAAAAAAAAAAAAAGAAAGAAAGAAAGAAAGAAAGAAAATGCCAACAAAAAGTAAGTCCAGGACCAGATAGATTCACAGCTGAATTCTATCAGACGTTCAAAGAAGAATTGGTAAGAATCCTACTGAACCTATTCCAAAACATAGACAAAGAGGAATCCTGTCTAAATCATTCTATAGCCCCTATTATCCTAATACCAAAACCAGGAAAGGACATAACAAAAAAGGAACACCACACACCAATATCCCTGATGAACACAGATGCAAAAATCCTCAACAAAATACTAGCCAACTGAGTACCACACCATATTAAAAAGAAAATACACAATGATCAAGTGGGTTTCATCCCAGTGATGCAGGGCTGGTTTAACAAATGGAAGTCAATAAATGTCATATACCATATAAACAAAATTAAAAACAAAAACCACATGATCATCTCAACAGATGTAGAAAAAGCATGATAAAATTCAACATCCCTTTATGATTAAAACTGACTGTAACATCAGCATAGAAGGGACATATTTTAAGATAATAAAAGCCATTTATGACAAACCCAGAGCCAACATTACACTCAACATGGAAAAGTTGAAAGCATTCCTGCTGGGAACTAGAACAAGACAAGGATGTCCACTTTCACCAATTCTATTCAACATAGTACTAGAAGTCCTAACCAGAGCAATCAGACAAGAGAAAGAAATCCAAATTGATAAAGAGGAAGTCAAAGAGTTGCTGTTTGCTGATGATATGATCATATATCTAAAAAACCCTAAAGACTCATCCAAAAAGCCCCCAGAACTGGTAAATGAATTCGGCAAAGTTTCAGGACACAAAATCAATGTACGCAAATCAGTAGCTCTGCTGTATACCAACAGCAACCAAGCTGAGAATCAAATCAAGAACTCAACCCCGGCCGGGCTTGGTGGCTCAAGCCTGTAATCCCAGCACTTTAGGAGGCCGAGGCGGGTGGATCACGAGGTCGAGTGATCGAGACCAACCTGGTCAACATGGTGAAACCCCGTCTCTACTAAAAAAATACAAAAAATTAGCTGGGCATGGTGGTGCGTGCCTATAATCCCAGCTACTCAGGAGGCTGAGGCAGGAGAATTGCCTGAACCCAGGAGGCGGAGGTTGCGGTGAGCCGAGATCGCGCCATTGCACTCCAGTCTGGGTAACAAGAGCGAAACTCCGTCTCAAAAAAAAAAAAAAAAAAAAAAAGAACTCAACCCCTTTTACAATAGATGCAAAAAAAAAAAAAAAAAAAGGGAATACTGGGAAGATGGCCGCCTAAGAACAGCTCAGGACTTCAGCTCCCAGTGAAAGTGCAGAGGGTGAGTGGACGCCGCATTTCCAGACGAACTCTTATTGCCCACAGACCAGGAGATACCCAGGCAGAGGGGTCGCCAGCGTCGCAGTCCCAGCCGGTGCGGCTGTTTTGGCCCCCGCGGGGCTGATTCCGCCCGCGCGGCTGCTGTGACCACTCCCTGTTGCTGCGGTTCTCCGTACAAAAGCCACTGGTCTGGGAGCCCTCTTAGCTGGCGAGCAGAGCCCTGAGACGGCAGAGTTGCCCATCCATCTGAAATAGCGAGCCAGGCCAGGAGATTCCTAGGCAAAAAATCCGCCAGGAGCCTGCGCTGCAGTTCGAGCCGACTCCGTGAGTCGCAGCACGGGAGATCCCAGCGCCTTTTCAACAAGCGACCGGAACGCGGGGTCCTTCAACTTAAAAGAAAAGACTCTGAGTCAGGGAGCCAGGTGATCAGGCTCGGTTGGTCCCACCCCTCCACCCCCAACAACAACGAAAACAAAAACAGTAATTGGAAACCCTCTGGGTTGAGCCCTTCAAAACAAGCACAGCTGAACCGGGACAGTCCGGCTCCGTGGGGGAGGGGTTTCCGCCATTACTGAGACTCTCCACCGCTACCGAGGCAGGCTGCCGTTGCCCAGGCAACCCGCCGTTGCCCAGGCAACCTGCCACAACAGAGAGAGTCCCCCATAACAGAGGCGGGGCCACCATTGCCCAGACAGTTCTAACTACGCCCATATAAAAAGGACTGCAGGGAAGAGCTCAGGGCAGCTGGGTGGAGCCCACAGCAGCTCGGCAAAGCCCCTGCGGGCAGACAGAGGCTAGGCATGCTGCTAGCTGGGCGGGTCCGACCTGAAAGAAAAATCAAAAAAGGCAGTAGTGCAAGGGAAACTCATAAAGCTCCAACTCCCTGGGACAGAGACAGACAACAGGTGGATAAACCCACAAAAATGGGTAGAAACCAGCGTAAAAAGGATGAAAACTCCCGAAACCAGAACACCTCTCCTCCTAAAAGTGATCACAACTCCTCACCAGCAAGGGAACCAGACCGGATGGAGAAGGAGGGTGATGAAATGACAGAATCAGACTTCAGAAGGTGGGTAGTAAGAAACTACAATGAGCTAAAAGAACATGTTCTAACCCATCGCAAAGAAAATAGGAACCTTGAAAAAAGATTGGACGAACTGCTGACGAGAATGGACAGCATAGAGAGGAGTATAAGTGAATTGATGGAGCTGAAAAACGCAACACGAGAACTTCGTGAAGCATGCACAAGCTTCAACAGCTGAATTGACCAAGCAGAAGAAAGGATATCAGAGGTCGAAGATGAACTCAATGAAATAAAAAGAGAAGGCAAGAACAGAGAAAAAAGCGCAAAAAGGAATGAACAAAATCTTCAAGAAATGTGGGACTATGTGAAAAGACCTAATCTACGTCTGATAGGTGTACCTGAATGTGATGAAGAGAATGAATCCAAGCTGGAAAATACTCTTCAGGATATTATCCAGGAAAACTTCCCTAACCTAGCAAGGCAGACCAATATTCAAATCCAGGAAATACAGAGAACACCACAGAGATAGTCCTCAAGAAGAGCAACCCCAAGGCACATAATCGTCAGATTCACCAGGGTTGAAATGAAAGAGAAAATGCTAAGGGCAGCCAGAGAGAAAGGTCGGGTTACCCACAAAGGGAAGCCCATTAGACTCACAGCAGATCTCTCAGCAGAAACCCTACAAGCCAGAAGAGACTGGAGGCCAATATTCAACATCCTTAAAGAAAAGAACTTTCAACCCAGAATCTCCTATCCAGCCAAACTAAGCTTCATAAGTGAAGGAAAAATAAAATCCTTTGTGAACAAGCAAGCACTCAGAGATTTCATCACCACCAAACCTGCTCTACAAGAACTCCTGAAAGAGGCTCTACACATATAAAGGAACAACCAGTACCAGCCACTCCAAAAACACACCAAATGGTAAAAAAGCATCAACACAATCAAGAATCTGCATCAACTAACCAACAAAACAGCCAGGTAGCATCAAAATGACAGCATCAAATTCACACATAACAATACTATCCCTAAATGTCAATGGACTAAATGCCCCAATCAAAAGACACAGACTGGCAAATTGGATAAAAAGCCAAACCCATCAGTGTGCTGTATCCAGGAAACCCATCTTACATGCAAGGATACACAAAGGCTCAAAATAAAGGGATGGAGGAAGATCTACCAAGCAAATGGACAGCAAAAAAAGGCAGGAGTTGCAATTCTCATCTCTGATAAAATAGACTTTAAAGCAACAAAGATCAAAAGAGACAAAGAAGGACATTACATAATGGTAAAAGGATCACTGCAACAAGAAGAGCTAACGATCCTAAATATATACGCACCCAATACAGGAGCACCCAGATACATAAGGCAAGTTCTTAATGACTTACAAAGAGACTTAGACTCCGACACAATAATAGTGGGAGACTTTAACACCCCATTGTCAATATTAGACAGATCAACCAGACAGAAAATCAACAAGGATATCCAGGACCTGAATACAGACCTGGAACAAGCAAACCTAATAGACATTTACAGAACTCTCCACCCCAAATCCACAGAATATACATTCATCTCAGCACCACATCACACCTACTCTAAAATTGACCACATAATTGGCAATAAATCACTCCTCAGCAAATGCAAAAGAACAGAAATCATAACAAACAGTCTCTCAGACCACAGTGCAATCGAGTTAGAACTCAGAATGCAGAAACTAACTCAGAACCGCACAGCTTCATGGAAACTGAACAACTTGCTCTTGAATGTTGACTGGATAAACAATGAAATGAAGGCAGAAATAAAGATGTTCTTCGAAACCAATGAGAACGAAGACACAACATACCAGAATCACTGGGACTCATTTAAAGCAGTCTCTAAAGGAAAATATATAGCAATGAGTGCCCACATGAGAAGAAAGGAGAGATCTAAAATTGACACCCTATCATCAAAATTGAAAGAGCTAGAGGAGCAAGATCAAAAAACTCAAAACCTAGCAGAAGACAGGAAATAACTAAGATCAGAGCAGAACTGAAGGAAATAGAGACACAAAAAACTCTTCAAAAAATCAATAAATCCAGGAGCTGGTTTTTTGAAAAGATCAACAAAATAGACAGACCACTAGCCAGATTAACAAAAAAGAAAAGAGAGAATAACCAAATTGATGCAATAAAAAACGATAAAGGTGATATCACCACAGATTCCACAGAAATCCAAGCCATCATCAGAGATTATTACAAACAACTCTATGCACATAAACTAGTAAACCTGGAAGAAATGGATAAATTCCTGGACACCTGCAACCTCCCAAGCCTAAACCTGGAAGAAGCCGAAACCTTGAATAGACCAATAACATGGTCTGAAGTCGAGGCAGCAATAAAGAGCCTACCACCCAAAAAAAGCCCAGGTCCAGATGGGTTCACAGCTGAATTCTACCAGACATACAAGGAGGAGCTGATACCATTCCTTCTGAAACTATTCCAGACAATCCAAAAAGAGGGAATCCTTCCCAAATCATTTTACGAGACAAACATCATCCTGATACCAAAACCCGGCAGAGACTCAACAAGAAAAGAAAATTTCAGGCCAATATCCATGATGAACATAGATGCAAAAATCTTCAATAAAATACTGGCAAACCGACTGCAACAGCATATCAAAAAGCTCATCCACCATGATCAAGTAGGATTCATCCCGGGGATGCAAGGCTGGTTCAACATACGCAAGTCCATAAACGTAATTCACCATATAAACAGAACCAAAGACAAAAACCACACGATTATCTCGATTGATGCAGAGAAGGCTTTTGACAAAATTCAACAACCCTTTATGCTAAAAACCCTCAATAAACTAGGTATTGACGGAACGTATCTCAAAACAATAAAAGCTATCTACGACAAACCAACAGCCAATATCATACTGAATGGGCAAAAACTGGAAGCATTCCCTTTGAAATCTGGCACTAGACAAGGATGCCCTCTCTCACCACTCCTATTCAATATAGTACTGGAAGTTCTAGCCAGAGCAATCAGGCAAGAAAAAGAAATAAAGGGTATCCAAATTGGAAAGGAGGAAATCAAATTGTCTCTATTTGCAGATGACATGATTGTATATCTGGAAGACCCCATCATCTCAGCCCAAAATCTCCTGAAACTGATAAACAACTTCAGCAAAGTCTCAGGATACAAAATCAACGTGCAAAAATCACAAGCATTCCTATACACCAGTAATAGACTTCAAGAGAGCCAAATCAAGAACGAACTGCCATTCACAATTGCTACAAAGAGAATAAAGTACCTAGGAATACAACTAACAAGGAACGTAAAGGACCTCTTCAAGGAGAACTACAAGCCATTGCTCAACGAAATAAGAGAGGATACAAACAGATGGAGAAACATTCCATGTTCATGGTTAGGAAGAATCAACATCGTGAAAATGGCCATACTGCCCAAAGTAATTTACAGATTCAACGCTATTCCCATCAAGCTACCAATGATCTTCTTCACAGAACTGGAAAAAACCACCTTAAACTTCATATGGAACCAAAAGAGAGCCCGCATAGCCAAGTCAATTCTAAGCAAAAAGAACAAAGCGGGAGGCATCACACTACCGGACTTCAAACTATACTACAAGGCTACAGTAATCAAAACAGCATGGTACTGGTACCAAAACAGAGATATAGACCAATGGAATAGAACAGAGGCCTCAGAGGAAATACAACATACCCACAACCATCTGATCTTCGACAAACCTGACAAAAACAAGCAATGGGGAAAGGACTCCCTGTTTAATAAATGGTGTTGGGAAAACTGGCTAGCCATGTGCAGAAAGCAGAAACAGGACCCCTTCCTGACACCTTACACCAAAATCAACTCCAGATGGATTAAAGACTTAAACATCAGACCTAATACCATAAAAACCTTAGAAGAAAATCTAGGCAAAACCATTCAGGACATAGGTGTAGGCAAGGACTTCATGACCAAAACGCCAAAAGCAATGGCAACAAAAGCCAAAATAGACAAATGGGACCTAATCAAACTCCACAGCTTCTGCACGGCAAAAGAAACAGTCAGTAGAGTGAATCGGCAACCAACAGAATGGGAAAAAATTTTTGCAGTCTACCCATCTGACAAGGGGCTGATATCCAGAATTTACAAAGAACTAAAGCAGATCTGCAAGAAAAAAACAAACAAGCCCATTCAAAAATGGGTGAAGGATATGAACAGATACTTTACAAAAGAAGACATACAGGAGGCCAACACACATGAAAAAATGCTCATCATCACTGGTCATCAGAGAAATGCAAATCAAAACCACATTGAGATACCATCTCACACCAGTTAGAATGGCGATCATTAAAAAATCGGGGAACAACAGATGCTGGAGAGGATGTGGAGAAATAGGAACACTTTTACACTGTTGGTGGGAATGTAAATTAATTCAACCATTGTGGAAGACAGTGTGGCGATTCCTCAAGGACCTAAAAATAGAAATCCCATTTGACCCAGCAATCCCATTACTGGGTATATATCCAAAGGATTATAAATCATTCTACTACAAGGACACGTGCACACGAATGTTCATTGCAGCACTGTTTACAATAGCAAAGACCTGGAACCAACCCAAATGCCCAACGATGATAGACTGGATAGGGAAAATGTGGTACATATACACCATGGAATATTATGCAGCCATCAAAAACAATGAGTTCACGTCCTTTATAGGGACATGGATGAACCTGGAAACCATCATTCTCAGCAAACTGACACAAGAGCAGAAAATCAAACACCGTATATTCTCGCTCATAGGCGGGTGTTGAACAATGAGAACACATGGACACAGGGAGAGGAGCACTACACACTGGGGTCCGTTGGGGGGAAATGGGGGAGGGGCGGGGGGTGGGGAGGTGGGAAGAGATAGCATGGGGAGAAATGACAGATACAGGTGAGGGGACGGAAGGCAGCAAAGCACACTGCCATGTGTGTACCTATGCAACAATCTTGCATGTTCATCACATGTACCCCAAAACCTAAAATGCAATAAAAAAAAAAAAATTCTTATGAATATACCTAACCAAGGAGGTGAAAAGACCTCTCCAAGGAAAACTACAAAACAATGCTGAAAGAAATCATAGACAACACAAACAAATGGAACTATATCCCATGTGCATGGATGGGTAGAATCAATGTTGTGAAAATGACCATATTGCCGAAGCAATCTACAAATTCAATGCAATTCTCGTCAAAATACCACCATCATTCAACTAGACAATACAATCATATGGAACCAAAAAAGGACATGCAAAGCAAGACTAAGAACAAACCTGGAGGTATCACATTACCCGACTTCAAACTATACTACCAAGGCTATAGTTACCCAAACAGCATGGTACTCATATAAAAACACGCACACAGGTCAATGGAACAGAATAGAGAACCCAGAAACAAAGCCAAAGTACTTACAGCCAAATGATCTTTGACAAAGCAAACAAAAACATAAAGCAGAGAAAGGACTACCTATTCAACAAATGGTGCTGGGACAACTGGCAAGCCACATGTAGAACAATGAAAGTGGAATCTCATCTCTCACCTGATACAAAAATCAGCTCAAGATGAATCAACGACTTAAATCTAAGACCTGGACCCATAACAATTCTAGAAAATGACATCCGAAAATCCCTAGGACACTGGCTTAGGCCTTTTTTGGCTTAGGCAAAGAGTTCATGACCAAGAACCAAACACAACAAAAACAAATGGATGAGACTTAATTAAACTAAAAAGCTTCTGCACAGCAAAAGAAATAATCAGCAGAGTGAAGAGGCAACCCACAGAGTGGGAGAAAATATTCACAAACTATGCATCTCACGAAGGACCAATGTCCAGAATCTACAAGGAACTCAAACAAATCCAAAGGAATAAAACAAATATTCCCATTAAAAAAATTGGGGAAAGGACATGAATAGACAACTCTCAAAAGATATACAAATGGCCAATACACATATGAAAAAATGCTCAACATCACTGTAAGGGAAATGCAAATCAAAACCACAATGCACTACCATCTTACTCCTGCAAGAATGGCCATAATTTAAAAATCAAAAAATAATAGATTGTGGCGGGAATGTGGTGAAAAGGGAACACTTTTACACTGCTGGTGGGAAAGTAAACTAGTACAACCACTATGGAAAACAACATGGAGATTCCTTGAACTGAAAGTAGAATTACCATTAGATCCAGGATTCTCACTATTGGGTATCTACCCAGAGGAAAAGTTGTCATTATTATAAAGCAGGCATCCCCAAACTACGGCCCTCAGGATGCGCCCCCCTGAGGCCATTTATCCGCCCCCTGCTCCGCCACACTTCAGGAAGGGGCACCTCTTTCATTGGTGGTAAGTGAGAGGAGCACAGTATGTGGCGGCCCTCCAATGGTCTGAGGAACAGTGACCTGGCCCCCTGTGTAAAAAGTTTGGGGACGCCTGATTATAAAGACTTGAACACGCATGTTTACAGCAGCACAGCTGCAATTGCAAAAATATGGACCCAGCCTAAATGTCCATCAACAAATGACTAGATAAAGAAAATGTGGTACATTACATCCCACGCAATACTACTCAGCCATAAAAAGAAATGAAATAATGGCATTCACGCAACCGAGATGGAGTTGGAGACCATTATTCTTTTTTTTTTATTGCATTTTCGGTTTGGAGGTACATGTGAAGAACATGCAAGATTGTTTCATAGGTACACACATGGCAATGTGGTTTGCTGCCTTCCTTCCCCTCACCTGTATGTGTCATTTCTCCCCATGCTATCTCTTCCCACCTCCCCACCCCCCCGTCCCTCCCCCATTTCCCCCTAACGGACCCCAGTGTGTAGTGCTCCCCTCCCTGTGTCCATGTGTTCTCATTGTTCAACACCCGCCTATGAGTGAGAACATGTGGTGTTTGGTTTTCTGCTCTTGTGTCAAGTTTGCTGAGAATGATGGTTTCCAGGTTCATCCATGTCCCTACAAAGGACGTAAACTCATCGTTTTTGATGGCTGCGTAATATTCCATGGGGTATAAGTGAAGTAACTCAGGAATGGAAAACCAAACACCGTATGTTCTCAATTACAAGTGGGAGCTAAGCTATGAGGATGCAAAGGCATAAGAGTGATATAATGTACTCTGGGGACCTCGGGGGAAGGGTGGGTGAGGGTTAAAAGACTACACATTGGGTGCAGTGTACTCTGCTCAAGTGACGGGTGCACCAAAATCTCAAAAATCACCAGTAGTTATCCATGTAACCAAACATCACTTGTTCCCAAAAACTACTGAAATAATTTTTTTTAAAGAAACATGGGTTTTCCCTGTTTCTTTCAGTCTTCATTTCTGAAGGCTCATACGAAGTAAAGCTTGTATCAAATAAATTTGTGTGCTTTCCTCTTGATAATCTGTCTTTGTTATAGGGGTCTCAGTCATTAACCTAGTGACAGGTGAGAAAAAGTTATCACATATTCTCCACTACATTAACTTAACAAGAATTCAGTTCATTAGCTTCAAATTTTCTACGTGTCTCCTTAAAAAAGCCAGTTACCACTATCCTCCTTTCATTTCTTAACACACAATCCATCCCCATCCTCTATTTGCAACAAATTAATCCTGTTGATTCTTCTTCATCTGTTGGATGAATTTAATCATTCTTCCCCATTCTAGAGCCATCGCACTCCAATGCCAAATCTTAAATATTTTACACTTAACAGAAGCCTCCTAGACAGTGTCCCAGACTTTAGTCTTTCCTAATTCTTACATAGCCTACAAATATCATCAAGACAATCTTTCTCATACACTGTCTTCATCACTGTAACTCCTATGATAATCCTTATTTTCTGACTCAAATCTAAATTTCCCAGCTAAATTCACAGCCCTGTATTAGCCAGCTCCCTAAACAAATTCAAACATTTTGCTGCCCCACAGGGCCTCTTTGCTAGAGTCAATTAAGTTTACAGACCCTCAAACACGTTTCTACTTGCCTTCACAACTTTGTTCATACAGTTACGCCAAAATAAAATACCTTCTTAAATTTTGTTAATTAATCCACAAATCATGATCAGAGTCAAACCTGAAACCCTACAGTCTGCAAAATCATAAAACTATTTTCAGAGCTTTTAGTCACTCTAACAGTGAACATAAAGAGTAGCTTTTCCCTGTGTGTTTCATAGGTTTCTGCCTCCCTTGTGCTTGCCCCAGGATATTTACTCTATATACACATATATTTTTTTGAGACAGAGTCACTTCATTTCATTTTTGAAATGAAGTTTTTGCTCTTGTTGCCCAGGCTGAAGTACAATGATGCAATCTCGGCTCACTGCAACCTCTGCCCCTCCAGATTCAAGTGATTCTGAAGTTCAAGATCAGCCTGGCCAACATGATGAAACCCCATCTCTACTAAAAATACAAAAATTTGCCAGATATAGTGGCAGGCGCCTGTAATCCCAGCTACTCAAGAGGCTGAGGAAGGAGAATCGCTTGAACCTGGGAGGCAAAAACTGCAGTGAGCCAAGATCACACCATTGCACTCCAACCTGGGCAACGAGAGCAAAAACTTAATTTCAAAAATAAAAAAAGAAATTTCTACCTCAAAAATAAAAACTTCTGGAGGATAGTCTACCAACCAAAATTAATCCTAAGAAAACTAGAGAGATGCACATTTATGTTCAAGAATCTTCTTTATCATTCAATAAATGCTTACTGAGTACATCCTAAATTCCAGGTAGGAGTGGAGAATAGAATCAGTTCTTATCCTCATGGTACTTACTTAATAGTGGTGTCCCAATGGAAAAAGAGACTACAGGTAGTGCTCAACTTACAACCACCGTCGGGACCGCGGAACGGTTGTAACACGATTTGGTCCTAAGTTGAGTAGGCTATATGTACAGATGAAATGGTGCTCGTGGAGATGGTAGTGCTGCCAGAAGCTGGTCCGCACTGTTGTACGCCCAGCTGGGCAACATCTGCGCTGCCAGACGCGGAGCAGTCGTGGCTAGCGATTGTGGTCGTAAAGTCGAATGGTCGTAAGTTGCATAGGTCGTAAGTTGATCAATGCCTGTATTAAAAAAGCAGGTCATGGCTAGATGTGGTTGTTCATGCCTGCAATCCCAGAATTTTGGGAGGTCAAGGTGGGAGGATCACTTGACCCCAGGGGTTCAAGACCAGCCTGGGTAACATAGTGAGACTCCATATCTATAATTTTTTTTAAAAAGCAGGTTACAATTAGCAAGATATACCACACTCATAGATCAGAAAATTCAATACTATTAAGATAGATGTTAATTACTCCCAAATTTAATGCAATGTCATTCAAAACACCAGAGACAGTTTCACATAAAGTAACAAGCTGATTCTAAAATTCATTCGGAAACAGAGGGACCTAGTATAGCCAAAAAAAAAAAAGCCAAAAAAGAACAAGAGTAGAATACCAATCAAAACTATGTAGTATTACATCAGACAGTCACAAAAATCCATTAAACAAAAAAGAGTGTCCAGAAATACAGTCAAATATAAACAGTAATTGATTTCTGACAAAAATGCAGTCAATTCAGTGAAGAAAGGATAGTCTTCAACAAACGGTTCTGGAACAAGTGCCTTTTACACACACACACACACACACACACACACACACACAGAGAGAGAGAGAGAGAGCGAGCGAGCGAGCACGCGAGCGAACTTCCAAGTTGTTTCTCATACCATATACGAAAATAGAATCAAAATAAATCAGCGGCCTGAATTGAAAACCTAAACCATAAACCTCCTAGAAAAAACTACTGGAGAAAATTGTTTTGATCTTGGGTTAAGACTTCTCAGATATAACACCAAAAGCACAATCTATAAAAGAAAAAACTGACAAACTGGACTTCATCAAAATTAAGAACTTCTACTCTTCAAAATCCACTGTTACATAAATGAAAAGACAGACCAGACTCAGGGGAAAAACTGCAAATCATAAATCTAATAAAGGACTTGCACCCACAATAAAGAACTCTCAAAACTAAATGATAGGAAAATAAACAATCTAATTTTGTTTAATGGGCAAAACATTTAAATGGACACTTCACCAAAAAAGATTAAGTAAACATTTGTTTGTGTTTTCCAAGTACTCCAGCTTCCCCTTCTCATCTCCTAAATATGTGTATGTCAGGTTCACTGGCAGATCTAAATTGTCCCAGTTAGAATGAGTATGGGTGTATGTTTAAGTGCACCACGCAATGGAATGTCATGCTGTCCAGGGTTGGTTCCATGCCAGGATAGGCTCTGGCCACTGGAAACCCTGAACCCTAGAGCAGGTTAGAAAATGAATAAATGAATACAAATTACTGGAAAATAAAAACTGAAACGAAGTATAAAATCATGAAAATGCATAACAACATATGATATAGTACCAAAGCACTATTATCAAGCCTGCCATATTTGTGATCATTTTTGAACTACATGATATAAGAAATACCCCTTTTATTTTTTGCTTTGCAAATATTTATTTCTTGGTTTAACCCACCACCACTATGACCACTGTCACTCATTGGTTCACCAAAAATTAGATAACTATCTTACTTGTTTTTACTAATCTTTCTTAAACATTATAGCTCACATTTATTTCAATGTTTAATGTTGGAAGTGTTCTGGGTCTTTATTTAGAAGTTTGATGGTGTTTTCTTGCCAGAGATCAGCTATAGGAATTTAACTCTTGTTTTTATCAATTAGCCTAGAGTAAAGTTGGTTTCATTATACGTTATTTCACTTAAAGTCTGTTTCCAAGAACCTATCAATAATGTTATGTGACGGCTGAGCGCACGGTGACTCACATTCTGGGAGGCCAACGCAGGCGGATCATGAGGTCAGAAGATCAAGATCATCCTGGCCTACGTGGTGAAATCCAGTCTCTACTAAAAATATAAAAATTAGCCAGGTGTGGTGGTGCATGCCTGTAGTCCCAACTACTCAAGAGGCTGAAGCATGAAAATCACTTGAACCCAGAAGGCAGAGGTTGCAGTGAGCTGAGATTGCGCCACTACACTCCAGCCTGGCAACAAACCAAGACTTCGTCTCAAAGTAAAAAAAATAAAAAATAATGTTAAATGATGACATCCTGTACATAAAACACATAGTGGGAGTTCTAGAGGTGAGGAAAGAGATAAACAGGCAGAGAAAAAGTTTTAAAGAAATAATTGCCAAAAACTTACCAAATTTAATGAAAAACATTAATGGACACATCTAAGCACCCAACAACTCCAAAACAAAGAAACCCACAAACACTGAAAGACAAAGAGAAAATCTTTAAAAAAGAGCAAAAGAAAAGCAACTCTTCACATACAGGGCAACAACAATATTATTAACAACTTATTTCTCATTAGAAATGATGATATGGGAAAAAATATTTTTTTAAAGAAACAAAATAAAAAAACCACTAAAACTTATATATTCAGCACAACTGCCCTTCAAGATGAAATAAAGACATTTCCAGATAGACAACCAAAGACTAACAGAAGTCACTGCTGTGAGGCATGCCTTATGAGAAATACCAAAGGAATTTCTTCAGGATAAAAGGAAGTCACACCACAGAATAACTTTAATCTAGGCTGGGCACAGTCGCTCATGCCTGTAATCTCAGCACTTTGGGAGGCTGAGGTAGGTGGCTCGCTTGAGTCCAGGAGTTCAAGACCAGCCTGAGCAACATGGCAAAACCCCATCTCTACAAAAAACACAAAAATTAGCCAGGTGTGGTGGCACATGCCTGTAGTCGCAGCTACTTGAGAGGGTGAGGCAGGCAGATCGCCCTGAACCAGGTAAGCGGAGGTTATAGTGAGCCAAGATCATACCATTGCACTCCAGCCTAAACAACAGAATGAGAACCCGTCTAAAAAAAAGAAAAAGAATCTTCATGATAATGAAGTTCATTGGAAACTATAATTACATCAGTAAATATTAAAGACTCTAAAAATAAAATTATTCTCAATTCATCTGTTTTAAAGACATAAGACTACATAAAAGAATAATAATAATTGCTGGGTTTGTAATACACATAGCTGTAATATATATAGCACCAAAAAGAGAAAAGAGATAACAGGAGGGAAGTTTCCATAATTTATTAAAATTTAGTATTATTGTATTCTAAGTAAACTATAATAAGTTAAAAGGCATATTGCAATCCCTAACATAACACAATAGCAAAAGAAATCAACAGAATTAAAAAGATACACTAAAGAATATTTAAAACAGAAAGATGGTAAAGAAAGAGGAAAAAGCAAAAAACAAATGAGACAAATAGAAAACAAAATGAAAAATGCAGATGTAAATCCAATATTATCAACAATTACATTAAATGTGAATGAACTAAACACTCTACTCAAAGGGGGAATTATGTTAGGATGGATCATAAAACTTAACTATAGGCTGTCAAGAAGAGATAAATCTTCAATTCAAAGACATAAATAGGTTAAAATTAAAAGAATTTTTTAAAAAATACACTATAGAAACAGTAACCATAAGAAAACTAGAGTGGGTACAGTATCAAGAAACAAATATATTTTAAGATAAGAAATATTACTGACAAAGGAGGACATTTCATAATGAAAAGAGTCACTGTATCTATCAGGAAGATATAACAGTAACTGTCCATGTAACAAAAGAACTCCAAAATACATGAAGCAAAGAAAAATAGAGATAATTAAGAGAAATAGATAATTCGACAAAAATAGCTAAAGATTGCAATGAGTGATAAAACAAGACAGAAAATCTGCAAGAATACAGAAGACTTGACTAATCTCATCAATAAACCTGATGTAACTGACAGAAAATACCACCCAATGATTGCAGAATATACATCCTTTTCACACACACAAGGAAAATTTTCCAGGATACACTCAGTGGGCACAAAACAATTTAAAAAGTCGCAATAAAATTTAAAAGATTAAACTCATAAAAAATGTGTGATCTGATCACAATGGAATTCGTTGTCAATACAAAAATAAATCTGGGAACACCTCAATTATTGGTAAATTTAAAAACATACCTCTAAATGACCCATTGGTCAAAGAAGAAATTGCAAGGAAATTTTTTAAAATATATTTTGAATTGAATGAAAACAAAACACAGCAAACCAAAATATACAGAAGGCAACTAAGGCAGTGCTTAGAAGAAAATGTATAGTTTTAAACATTTATAGGAGAAAAGAAAAAAGGTCTCAAACCAATAATCTAAGCGTCTATCTTAGGAAACTAGAAAAGTAAGGAGCAAGGGGGACATTAAATCCAAAACAAGCAGAAAAAAAATTATTTTTAGAGGGATAATCAGTAAAATAGGAAATACAAATATGAAAAATAATCAGTGAAATAAAAGGTTGGTTCTTTGAAAAGGTCAACAAAATCGGGAAAAAAAAACTTTCGCTAGAATGACCAAGAAAATTAGATGCAAATTACCAAAATCAAGAATGAAAGAGGGAAAAATCATTGCCCATCTTAAATTATTAACTTAGATTTTTTTTAATACAAACTTTGTATCAACAGATTAGATAACGTATATGAAATGGACTACTTCCTAGAACATACAAATTACCAAAATTCTAGAAGAGAACATCTGAATAGACCTATAATAAGAAATGAAGAAACTATATTAATCATTTTAAATATTCCCATAAAGAAATGCCCAGGCCCCCACAACTGCACTAATGAATGCTATCAAACATTTAAAGAAGTAAGAGCATCCTTTGGAAACTATTTTTAAAAAAACAGAACAGGAAGCACCATGCAATTCTTGCTTGACTCCAGTGTTGCCCTGCTATAAAAGCCAGATAAAAGATCATGAGAAACCAACAGACTAATATCCCTCAGGAATACATATGCAAAATTCCTTATCAATATTCAGACAAACCATATTCAACAACATATAACAGACATTATACAGCATGGGCTTGGTACGGTGGCTTAAGCCTGTAGTCCCAGCACTTTGGGAGGCCAAGAGAGTAAACTGCTTGAACCACGGAGTTCAAGACCAGCCCAGGCAACATGGCAAAACCCTGTCTCTACAAATAATATCAAAAAAAGCTAGATGTGGTAGTGTGAACCTGTAGCCCCAGCCACTTGGGAGGCTGAGGCAGGAGAATCATGTGAGCCTAGCAGTTTGAGGCCACAGTGAGCCAAGATCACACCATTGCACTTCAGCCTGGTCACAGAGCAAGACCGTGTCTCAAAAATTAAGGAAAAAAAAAAAAAAAAAAAAAAAAAGATCTTATAGCATGACCAAGTGCCATCTGTCCCAGGAATACACGATGGGTTTAATCTCCAATAATCAATTAATATAGCATATTAACCATATAGCCATAAAATAAAACCCATACAACCATATCATCAGATGCAGGAAAAAAAAACATGATAAAATCTAATACCCACTCATGATTAAAAACTCACAACAAACTAGGAACATAAGGGAACTTTCTTAAATTTCTTCAAAAGGCATCTATAAAAAATATACAGCTAACTTTTTTTATACCTAATGGTAAAAAATCTGCATGTTTTCTCCCTAAGACTGGGAATAATGCAATTCACATTCAACACTTCTATTCAACATCTTACTGGAGGGTCTAACCCAAGAATTAAAGCAAAAATAAAGAAATAAGTAACATTGAGATTGGAAAAAAAAAGTGTCATTGTTTTGAGACATAATCATCTATGTAGAAACAATATGCAAAAATTGGTTGCATTTCTTTTTGCTAACAATGAACAATCTGAAAGCAAATCATGAAAACTCCATTTCCAAGAGCATCAAAATTATAACATTCTTAGGAATAAATCTAACCAAAGAAGTGTAAGATTTGTACAGTGAAAAGTAAAGAGCATTATTGAGAGAAATTAAAGATCTAAGTAAATGGAGAGAAGTACATGTTCATGGATTGGAAGACTTAAGTTTGTTAAGTTAGTGATTCTTCCCATATTGATGGATAGATTCAATGCAAATCCTACAAATATCAGATTTCTGTAGAAACTGACAAGCTAATTCTAAATTGTATATCAAAATGGAAAGAACATAGAATCAATTTTGAAAAAGAAGAAAATGTTACACTACTCATTTTAAAGCTTACTATAAACTGCATTAATCAAGAGAGAATGGTGGAGTAAGAATAGGTTTATAGACATATGGAACAGAACTATGAGTCCAGGAATAAATTCTTACATTATAGTCAACCGATATTTTACAAAGATGCCAATACAATTGAAGGGAAAAGAACAGTCTTTTTAACAAATGGTACTGAATAATTTGGCATTCACATTTTTAAAAAATGAACGTAGATCCTCTTCTTATACATATACTCAGTTAATTCAACATGAATCCTAGATTTAAAGGAAAGAGATCAAAGAAAACACAAGAGAAAATCTTTGGAACCTTGGATTAGGCAAAAAGTTCTTATACATAACATGAAAGTACATGCTACACACACACACAAAATGAACTTCATTAAAAACTTTTGCACGTCAAAAGACACCAGTAAAAATATGAAAAGCCAGGACACCAAATGGGAGAAATCTTTACAAATCTTATCTCCGATATTAAAAACAATACAAACTTTTATCCAGAATATAAAGAACTCTTACAACTCACTAAGTTCAAACAAACAAACAAACAAAAAAAAACAGATAAAAACTGGGCAAATGCCTTAAACAGATATTCCACCAAAAATGACTTACAAATAGCTAACAACCACACAAAAAGGTGTCCAACATTAGTGATTAAGGAAATGCAAATTAAAATTACAATGGGACACTACAAGATACTCTCTAGAATGGCTATAATTAAAAAGACAATGCCAACTGTTGGTGAGGATGTGGAATACTGATACATTGCTGGTAGGATGTAACTGGTACAGCTACATTTTGACAGTTTCTTTAAAAGTTAAAAATAAGCTTGCTATATGACTCAGCAATTCCACTCCTAGGAATTTACCCAAAAGAAATGAATACATATCCTCATGCTAAGAATTACAAACAAATCTCCAGAGCAGCATTGTC
Source organism: Saimiri boliviensis (assembly GCF_048565385.1). NCBI lineage: Eukaryota > Metazoa > Chordata > Mammalia > Primates > Cebidae > Saimiri > Saimiri boliviensis. The sequence continues at coordinate 38,390,133 of NC_133455.1, read as the reverse complement.
AATAATAGCCAAAAACTGGAAATAATCCAATGTCTATAACCTGGTGAATGGGAAATTCTATTCACCAGTGACCAGTGAATGGGAACCACTATTCCCCAATACTATTCAACTGGTGAACGGGAAATACACAAGAATACCATTCGACAAACTAGATTGCTTTGAAAAGATGACTAAAGTTTCCTTTCAATGTAAAGAAAAAAAAAAGAATACTATTTGTCAATTAAAAAGAAAAAGACATTGGTACATATATTAATAAATCTAAAAAGCATGAAGTGAAAGAAGCCAGACACAAAAGACTACTGTATCGTTTGATTCCATTCATATGAAATATCTAGAAAAGACAAATTTATATCAATAGAAAGTAGATCAGTGGTTCTCTGGAGCTGGAGGAAGGAGTTACATTAAATGCAAATGGGCTTGAGAGAACATGGGGGATTGATAAAATGTTCAGAAACTGCCTTGTGATGACACTTTAACAACTCTACAAAGTTGCTAAAAACCATTAAGTTGTACACTTAAAATGAGTGATTTTTATGGCAGGTAAAGCATATCTCAATAAAGCTGTTTAAAGGGGGCTAAGTAGAAAAAATAAGTTAACTTTTCCAAACTTTGGAAAACTTCGTGATAGTTGTAGTAATCAAGGCTGAGTTCAAAGGATGACCAAACAAAAAGAACCCAGGTTCTTAAAGATTATCACTGAGCCACTTAACTGACAATCTGAGAACCACCTATCTCAAAACTTATCTGTGAGATAATATAATTTCCTTGTTAAGGCTTTAAAAAAGAATAGTGTTGCTAATTCTGAGGGACACAGGACATGTTCATTCCATTACGGAAAATTTGAAATATCATCCATATAGGAAGATATCAAAGAAAAGGCAGGAATTCTGGTGGTTCTTGAAGATAAAAGAATATGATTGGGAATGGGAAAGGAAAAGAAGGATATGTAGTTCAGAAGAGTCATTAACAATGGCCTGGATGAAAATCAATAAAGAATGTCCCCTAAAAGTCAGGTTTACAACTTACCTTCTTTTAATCCATGCATGACTCTTTTTTTTTTCCCCCCACAAAAGTATTTTATGTATGAAGACAATGAGGACCAAAAAATTAAGTCACTGGTTCAAAAAATCAAGCAGCTAGTAATCTTAACATTCAATCTCAGGATCCAGGCTCCAAAGTACACTCTCTTTCCTTGTTATGCTGCTAAGCAAGGACTTAAACTACCCCCATTTGTAAGTTCAGATCTTTGTAGAGGGCATCTTTATTTAGATGGGTTTATGGTTTATAGGACTACATAGTCAATGTTTCTTGAGTAACAATTTCCATTTAATTGATAAACTAAACGTGATGTACATTCCTTCTTTGGCTTCCAAAATTATACCCTATTCTGGATTTCCTCCCTACTTTCTTTCTCCAACTACCCATGACATGCTGCTGTTCACAAGCGCTCTTCTAATTCTACACAACTCTCTCTGGAACCTCATCTATACCCGGTATTTCAACTACCACTGTTGTTGATGACTTTTCTCTCTCTCTCCAACTTCAAGAAATGTCTCCCTAGTTTTCTTTGACTAACTCCCTCCAGGCCAAGTTGAGTACTGCTCTGTACACCCTAAAACTACACTTACAAGATTCTAATGAGACATTCCTCAATTTTAGCATATTCTGTCTAGTTCTAGGCCAGGTATCCTTCCTACATGCCCCAGAACGTATTCTTATGTATCCTTAGAGCATTTCATGTGCTTTATTACAAATTACTATTTACTTTGTCCATTTCTCCGATCAGACAATAAGGTGCTTGAAACTTAGCACTATGTCTTATTCACAATCTCCCCAGTGCCTAGCATAGCTCAAGACACATAATAGGATCTCAAATACTGATTAAACCAATAAACAGGAGAAACAAAATTTGTTTCAAATAGGAAGTACACAATCTCTGAAGGAAACTTTCAGAGATTTATGTTTTCCAATGAGAAAATAGGCCAAGAAAGGTGAAGTGACTCACCCTTGGTCTCCTGAATCACAATTCTCTTCCCACAAAATTACATTCTCTATTAAATTGTGCTTATTGATCTAAGCTTCCCACGAAGCTCCAGAAGTAATACAAAAATGTTATAAAGAACCATTTCAGTCAGGCGCAGTAGCTCACGCCTGTCATCCCAGCACTTTGGGAGGCTGAGGCTGGCGTATCACAAGGTCAGGAGATAAGACCATCCTGGCCATGGTGAAATCCTGTCTCTACTAAAATACAAAAAATTAGCTAGGCATAGTGTAGTCCCAGCCACTCAGGAGGCTGAAGCAGGGGAATTGCTTGTACCCGGGAGACAGAGGTTGCAGTGAGCCGAGATGGCACCACCACACTCCGGCCTGGAGAAACGGCAAGGTGTGGTGGTGTATGCCTGTAGTCCTAGCTACTCGGAATGCAGGACAATTACTTGAACCTGGGAGGCGGAGGTTGCAGTAAGCCAAGATCACACCATTGTACTCCAGGCTGACATCTGGCAACAGAGCGAGACTCTGTCTCAAAAAAAAAAGTATATATTGTATGCCGCTTAAGTTTAACAATATCTAAAATAGCTGCCTTAAAACAAAGTGCAATCACACTTGAGAGAGACTGAATGTGAACACCAGAGATAGGCACTGCAACTTCGTCAGCAAAATCCCCATAGTTCAATGCTACTGTTTTCAAGGGTTGCTACGCTATACTGCAATTGTGTTACTGGGCAACAACTCAGAAGCTAGAATGGCAAATTCACCCAAGAAATAACTAGATCAAACAAATATTTATGAAAGCATTCTGAGACTCAACTTTATCTTTTACACCTTCAATTGAAGTAACTCTTTGTTATAAGCATCACATACAGAATTTTGAGTGAGACCGTAAAAACTACCTGGACATTTTTTTTTTTTTTTTTAAATTGGAAACAAAGTCTTGCTCTGTCGCCAGGCTGGAGTGCAGTGGCACAATCTTGGCTCACTGCAACCTCCACCTCCTGGGTTCAAGCAATTTTCCTGCCTCAGCTTCCCAAGTAGCTGGGACTATAGCCATGTACCACCACGCCCACCTAATTTTTGTATTTTTAGGAGAGATGGGGTTTCACCATGTTGGCCGGGATGGTCTCAATCTCTTGACCTCGTGATCCACCCACCTTGGCCTCCCAAAGTGCTGGAATTACAGGCATGAGCCACCACATCCAACCTACCTGGACATTTTACAGACATAGTTTGAGACAGATAGGTATTTTCCAAAAGGGAAAGGCCAGGTTTAGGTTCCTACTAACTCTGAATTTTAATCCAAAAGCAATCTGAAGTCACAACATACAGAAGGCAAATAACTGGGCATTTCCTCACTTTCTTAATTTCTTCCATCTTGGATTATAGCTCAGTTAAAAGAAATAGCAGGCCTAACGCAGTGGCTCACACCTATAATCTCGGCACTTTGGTAGGCCAAGGTGGGCAGGTCACTTAAGGCCAGAAGTCTGAGCAGCCTGGCCAACGTGGTGAAACCCTGTCTCTACTAAAAATGCAAAAATTTTCAGTAGGGTGTGGCAGCAGGTGTCTGTACTCTCAGCTACTTGGGAGGCTGAGCCAAGAGAATCACTTGAACGCAGGAGGTGGAGGATGCAGTGAGCCAAGATCAGACTACCATACTCCAGCCTGCACAATAAAGCAAGACTCCACCAAGAAAAGAAAGAAAAAAAAGAAAAAGAAAGAAATAGAAAAAGAAAGGAAAAGAAAGAAAGAAAAAGTGAGAGAGTACTAGACTTGACAGTCAGTGATCTCTCTACGACATAAGAGAGGGTAGTCCTGACGAAAAAAATATAATTAATAAAATAATACTTTACTAGGAACCAGGAAACTGATCACACTCCCCAAGCCCACTGGGGAATAGTGCTAGCATTCCTGAGAGCGTCCTTACCGCTGGTATTGTCATGGGAAATTCTCAAATACTCACTTTCTAGGAACAGAACCTTTACTTCTGATTTCGTGAATTCCTACTCTTTAATCTTTTTTATGGCTTACTGTTGCCATTCCTCCTTCAATTACTGTCTTTTCTACACAATCTTCTTACTTTTATAATACTATAGAAGGGGGGGAAGTAGAAATGCATAACTGTCATTGTATTAGTCCATTTTCTTTATAAAGGAAAGAGGTTTAATTGACTCACAGTTCCACATGGCTGAGGACGCCTCAGGAAACTTACAATCATGGCAGAAGGTGAAAGGGAAGCAAGGCACCTTCTTCACAAGGTAGCAGGAAGGAGAATGAATGCAAGAGGAACTACCAAACACTTATAAAACCATCAGATCTCATGAGAACTCAATATCATGAGAACAGCACGGGGGAAACTGCTGCCACGACCCAGTTCCCTCCACCTGGTCTCTCCCTTGACACACGGGGATTATGGGGATTATAATTCAAGGTGAAATTTGGGTGGGGACACAAAGCCTAACCATATCAGTCATCTTTAGGAAAGATTTATTCAGCAACTTCTACTTGGAAAAGACTAAGGATACAGCTCATCAAGATCTGAGGTCCTGCCTTTAAACAGCTTATAATCTAGTTAGGAAGTCAAAAAAGCTAAAATTATACAATAAAAGCATAAGTATTAAATAAATGTAACTCACAGATGCATACTATTCCTATGTATGTATGAAATCATGGTAGAATTGAACCTTAGAGAAAAGGTACAATTTAGATTTTAAGAAAGAAGGGATGAAATCAGGTCATGGGGGATAGAAAGACATGCAGACTAGTATGAAAAGGAGAAAGTACAGAGCAGGTTTAAGACATAGTGAGTAAACTGATCTGGGCAGAAACACATTTTCCAAAAAGAACATATGCTTGAAACGCAAGGGGAGAGGATTTCAAAGGGTTCAGCTTAAGTCAAGAAATGTGAACCTGGGTTAATAGAAGTTTTTTACACAGATTTACACACATTCCCTAAAAGCATATACAGGTTAAGCAATATGTGAAATTTACTTACTGAACCTAATATATTATGTATGACAAAATTAAAAGCTCATTTACTTTAGGCAAAGAGACAGTACCTGGGGGTGGGGGATTCTGACAATTCACTAAAATTCACTAATTTTTCTGTTAAGATTTCATTCAAAGCTTCTTTAATTAGAACATCTCATGACATAATGCTGATTTCTGAATACTAAGAATTTTATCATACACGTCATTCTTGATTTTTTTTCCTTCTCCATCTTGCCCAACTTTTGATTATTTCATTACTTCAACATCAGCATATAGCAAAGAAAAAAAGAAGAGAACTAAAATGAAGTTCATGGATTTCAGCAATACAGCAAGGGCATCTGATGAAAAGAACATTAAACTTCAAGTTGCAATTCCCATGATTAATAGATTGATTTCAAAGAAGTCATTTAGTCTTGTCTCAAATGTTCTCTCATACTTCCTTACTTGAAAGGTTGTTGATTCAAAAGATCATTCACAAAGTGCTCTGAAAACTAACAACTTGCCATACAAATTATATCATTAAGTGTTCAATAAGAGGAGACAGTGTGGTGACTGGTAAACCAAGGATTAAAAACTACCTGTGAATAGGCCAGACCCAGTGGCTCACCAGTATAATCCCAGCACGTTGGGAGGCCAAGAGGATTGCCTGAGGTCAGTAGTTTGTGACCAGCGTAGTGAAAATGGTGAACCATCTCTACTAAAAACACAACATGGTGAAACTGAAACCATCTCTACTAAAAATACAAAAACTAGCAGGGCGTGGTGCCATGGGCCTGTAATCTCACCTACTCCAGAGGCTGAGACAGGGGAATCACTTGAACCTGGGAGGCAGAGGTTGCAGTGAGCTGAGATCATACCATTGCACTCCAGCCTGGACAACAATAAAACTCCGTCTCAAAACTAAAACGAAAACAAAAACAAAAAACCTACCTGTGAATAATCAGTGTTTCAATCTCCCAGTGCTGCATGGAACTCTAAATTGTATTTCACTATTATTTGAGAATATTCCTAAATACAGTCTGCACACTTCATCTGACCTGGAAAGAAAATACTCAAAGTAAGGGGAATAACCAGCATACTGTGTCCTACATAACCGAAGGATAACTCAAAACCATTCACAAACTCTCAGGAGAGTGTTGTGTGGCACTTGTAATTTAAAGCATCCTGACCTGGCACGGTGGCTCACGCCTGTAATCCCAGCACTTTGGGAAGCTGAGGTGATCACCCAGGCCAACACGGTGAAAACCCAACTCTATTAAAAATACAAAAATTAGCTGGGCGTGGTGGCGCGCGCCTTTAATCCCAGCTACTCAGAGGCTGAGGCACAACAATCGCTTGAACCCGGAAGGCGGAGGTTGCAATTGGCGGAGATCACACCACTGCACTCCAGCTTGGGCGATAGAGCAACACTCAGTTCTCAAATAAATAAAGCATTCTAATAATTCTGAACAAAATGAGTTTGAAATCAAACCTGAACACAAAAGGTATTTAACCCCTTACAGGCTAAACTCATAAATACCGAGAATTCTGAATCCAGGTAACTGTACGATAGATACATTTGTGTTTTAGTTGAATGTCAGACTTGTTTACAGACTTGTTGCTTGGTAACAGAAGCACTGCTTTAACAACCTACTCCGTTTGAGAGCTGCTCAAAGTCTGAACAGATCATGAAGTATACATCACATACAAGAAATTCAGGCAAGTCTCTCTTTATCCTAGACATCTGTGAGACTTCAAAGAGCTTCCTTATTACAACTAAAGTAATCAAAGACTTTAAAAATACTTAGCAGTGGATATTTTTAAGAGCAACATGCCCACTGATTACAGTCAAAAGTTGGACACTGAAGACGTACCAAAGTATTCAAACCCGGTCTCTGCTAACATAGTTTAGGCGTTATCTAAGTAATGACAGCTGACAACACTATTTATTCAAATTGTTTTCAAAGCTAAGGAAAATGGTAGCATAGCTTTTTCATCGTAAATTAAGCTGGAGGTACTTTTAAACACTCGGCCATTTACTAAACTGGCTACACAACCACCACGCCAGACTACACCCTAAAGCTCCATAAAGAGTTTCACGTGCATCCAGTTGGCTTCGGAGCAAGCGTCTCTGCCTACTTTTCTGACACGCATTTCCACTACTCGACGAGGAAAATTAGAAATGGATTCAAGGACAGTTTGTGGAGGGACAAAATGAGTATTTCAAAAAAGCAAACAAGACGCCGTCCCCAGAAAGGTCACATACCAGACGCTCGCACGCTCCCTGCAACGCGCACATGGAAAACTTACGTGACCGGAGTTCCGGCCGCGCTCGCCACCAAGGACACCGCCACAGCCCCAACCACCGGCACCCGCTCCGCTTTGCTCACGGAGGCATCGGGACGAGGGTTACGGCCCCACAGCGGGGTTTCGGCCCAGCCCGCCACGCCTCGCTCTTCAGTTCGCTGCGTAAGCTGAAGAGGAGGAGGAGGACCGAGCGGACCCCTCGGGCTCCAGCCACTAGGGAAATGTGAAGTCTCCCAGGAGAGGTCCGAGGGCGGCGGCGGCGGCGGCGGCGAAAAGCCCCGCTCCTCAGGCGTGCGGAGCCACCTCCAGCGCTGACGTCCGGCCGAGAAGCCGCCGCCTCGCACCGCCCCTCCAGCCTGGAGGAGCGGGCTCTGCCGCTAGGCCCCGCGGCGCGCGAAGCAGGAAGTCCCGCCCCGACGCCGACGTCACCCACGCCGAGGACGCGTGTTGCCGCCGGAGCCGTTAGAGGGAGGAGACTAACGAACCCAGGTGGGAGCGGCCATTGGCTGTGGCGGCAGCGCGGGGATCCGGACTGCGCTCCCGTAGGCGTTCCTAGAGGGCCCCGGGGTGGACTCAAGAGATTCCCCGAGCCTCAGAGAACGGAAAATCTAGCCCCGCGACTTGCCTCCGGGAGTCCGGGTGACGCGCGTCCTTGGAGCACGAAGTCGGTCTCCCTGGCCTCTCTCCGACGCACCGTCTCAAGGGGCTTTCCTCCTTTTGGTGCCTCTCCTTCCCTCTTCCCGCGCTCTTTGAGGGCGTCGATGGTAGTCCTGCCGCGACCTCTCCCCCTCCGCCCGCCAGCCTGCCATCGTGCCCGTGTGTGCAGATATGCGCTCCCAAAGTCCCCTGCCCGCCATATCTGCCTTGGGCATCACCCCGTGAGTAGGGAGTCGGCTTAGCTTACACGAGGGAACCTCAGGTCTGGCCCACCCCCCCGGGAAAGAGCCTCTCCTCGCCTCCGCACCTCCTGCTCCAAGACTCCTCTTCTGGTTATCCCAAATTCAGGGCCCACCTGGGGCGACATGGGAAACTACTGGTCTTCAGGCTATAAACGAGACTCGGAAGAGGAGGTGCTCACTTTTGAGAACTTCCATGATCATCCAAAGGCTGAAACAAAGTAGTTGGTCAGCCTTTCAAATAGGTGTTGGAAGAAACAGACACCTTCCCTTCCCCAGCGTTTGTTCAGTGCCTTGGTTGGGCTTTGATTCTCACTACTTTGTGAAGCACAGCTTATTTTTACCCCTAAGGTTATGATTTTTCAGGCTTTAGTGATTATTAGAAAGGCAACTGAGAGGTGATTTTTCTTGGTGAAATGAGGGAAAATGGGCCATTAGGACCGTGTCTCTTTAAAGAAGAGGAGGGGAAAACAGGACAATGAGTTGGTAATGGAGTGTTGCTGGATGGATTACCTAGAAGAGACATGGGAAACAATAGAGAATCCAGAAATTCCCGTGTATTTATGAGTGTTATGTGTAATAATAGCTCATTTGCTGAGCATTTGTGTGTCAAGTACTGGAGTACTTTTTCAGGTCATATTTAATTTTCACATCTCCGTAAGGTAAGTACAGTTGTTACCTCCATTTTACAGAGTTGCCCAAAACCATTACATTTAAACGCTGGAGCCGGACAACTGCAGAAATCTCAGTGGTAACCAGTAAACTATACATTACAAATCATTGGTCAGTGGGAAAAGATTCTTCGGGAAATGGCCTGGCCACTGGGGAAGTGCTTTACATCCATCTCATTTATCAAATACTAGATGAATAAAAGACTTAAAAGGCAAAAAATGAAACCGTAAAAAGAGAAGACAATTAAGGTGAGTGTATATACAATCTTCAGATAAGGAAGGTCTTTAATTATATTCATTTACCTATAGCTGGACAAGCTAACCTACCACTTGGACATCATACTTTTGCCTCCACAAATTGGACTGAGTATCCACTCTGTTCTCTGTGTGCCTGTCATGGTATTTGTCACAATACACACTTTAATTCCTTCTGTGCCAATAAATTGTTTGCTCCTGCCATGCATACACACATGGACATAGATCCTTTTTTTAACTGTATGTTACACATTGCTTTTGATTCATTGTTTTTCATCTATACTTGTGTACAGAAGTTTTTCACATGTTCAAAATGCTAATGAAATCACATAGATATTAAAGGGATACTTGGAACAACTTTATGCCAATAAATTCAGTAATTTAAGCAAAATGAACAAATTCCTAAAGAAAAATACAAATACCAAAAGTGACACAAGAAGGAAAAGAAAATCTAAATATCTATTAAAGAAATTGAATTTATAAGCAAAACACTTTCCATGAAGAAAACTCCAGGCAGATGACTGTACCAGTGAAGTTTATCAGACAGTTAAGGAAGACAAAGTACTAATCTATTTCAGAAAATAGAACAGGGAGAAATACCTCTATACGCATTTTATGAGACAAGCATAATCATGCCAAATTTTTTTCCTGATACCAAAATTTGACATTTTACAAGAAAATTATAGACTAATAGTCCTCATGAATATAGATACAAAATTCTTAAAGTATTAGCAGATTGAAACTTGCAATATAGAGGATAAGATACCATGACCAAGGAGAGTCAAGTTAACATTGAAAAATCAGTGTAATTACATTAACAGGACGAAAGAAAAAATTGTCTCAATAAATACAGAAAAAGTATTTGACAAAATTCAAAACCCATTAATGTTTAAAAAAAAAAAAAACTAAGCAACCTAGGGAATTTCCTCAGTGATTACCTTTGAAAAACTTAGTGCTGAAATATTAAATTTTGTTTCTCCTAAGAGCAGGAACAACAAATGTAAGACAATACTTTTCTGCTCTCACTGCTTCTCTTTACGATATTGGAAGCCCTAATCAATGCAATAAAGCAATTAAGAAAAAGCATAAAGATTGGGAAGACTCCGATACCCTGATTTCAGAACTTACTGTGAAGTTACAGTAATCAAGATAGTACTGTACTCATATAAAGATAGAAGTACAGATCAATGGAATATAATTGAGTCCAGAAATAAAGCCTTATATTTATGGTCATTTGACTTACAGCAAACGCCAGGACAACTCAATGGGAGAAAGAGGAGTCTTTTCAACAAATGGAACTGGGAAAACTGGATAGCCACATGAGGAAAAAAAAAAAATGGAACTCTACGTCACACCATTTATGGATATTAAGATGAACCAAAGATCCAAACACAAGCTAAATTTATAAAACCTTTAGAAAAAATAAATTCTTATGACCTTGAACTAGGCAGTGGCTTCTTTGCTGTGACAAAAAGCCCAACCAAGGGAAAAAAATGAATGCATTAAAATTCATCAAAATCAAAACCTTTATGCTTCAGGCTGGGCACCATGGCTCATGCCTGTAATCCCAGCACTTTGGGAGGCCGAGGCAGGCAGATCACCTGAGGTCAGGAGTTCAAAACCAGCCTGAACCGTGTCTCTACTAAAAATAGAAAAATTAGCTCTGCATAATGGCATGCACCTGTAATCCCAGCTACTCAGGAGGCTGAAGCAGGAGAATCACTTGAACCCAGGAGGTGGAAGTTGCAGTGAGCTAAGATCATGCCACTGCACTCCAGTCTGGATGACAAAGCAAGACTCTATCTCTTTAAAAACAAAAAACAAAACTTATGCTTCAAAGAACAATATCAAGAAAGTGAAAAGACAACCCACAGAATGGGAGAAAATATTTTTTAAATCCTATATCTGGTAAGGGTGCACTATTCAGGATATAAAGAACTCATACTTCAGCAATAAAAAGGCAATCCAACTTAAAAATGGATAAAGGATTTGAATAAACATTTCTCCAAAGAAGATGTACAAATGCCCATAAACACATGAAAAGATGCTCAATGTAATCAGTCATTAGGAAAATACAAATTAAAACCAGGTGATACCACTTCACTAGGATGGCTGTAATTTTTTTTTTTTTTAATGGACAACAACAAGCATTAGGACATGGAGAAATTGGAACCCTCATACTCTGGTGATGAGAATGTAAAATGTTGCCACTACTTTGGGAATAGTTTGGCAGTTCAAGAGCTTTAACGTAACTTTACCATATGACCCAGCAATTCCCCTCTTAGATTGTCAGGGACCGGTCCGGGATGGCACATCTGTGGGGAACATTCCCGTGTGAGACCCCCATTAGATAGATAACTATGTAAATTGAAAAATATGTTCACTGTCAAAAACATGTACACAAATGTTCATAACATTATTCATAATAACCAAAAAGTAAAAACACAAATGCCCATCAACTGGTGAATGAATAAACAAAATACAGTGTTTCCATATGATGGAATACTATTCAGTTATTAAAAGGAATGAAGTACTGGTTCATGCTACAAATTGATGAACCTTAAACATATTATATGCTAAGTGAAAGCCACATATAATTCCATTTATATGGAATATCAATAATGGGCAAATCCATAGGGAAAGAAAATAGATTAACAGTACAGGGCTGGAGACTGGGACAGTGGGGATTGACTGCTAATAAGTATGGAGTTTATATTTGGAATGATGAAACTATCCTGAAGTTAAATAGTGGTGATGGTTGTACAACTTTGTGAATATGCTAAAAATCACCAAATTATATGCCTTAAAAGTGAATTTTATGGTATGTGAATTAAATCTCAATTTTTAAAATGGGAATAAGTACAGTAGTTCCCCCTTATCTGCTGGGGATACATTCCAGGACCCCCCGTGGAAACCTAAAACGATGGATGGATAGTATCAAACCCTATATACACTTTATTTTTTTTTCCTACCTATACATACCTAAGATAAAGTTTAATTTATAAACTAGGCACAGTAAGAGATTAACAACAATAATAAAATAGAACAATGATAACAATATAATAAAAGGTATGTGACTGGTCTCCCAAGATCCTGTACTATACTCTTCTTGTAATGATGTGAGATGATAAAAGTCGTGACAAGAGGAAGTGAGGTGAATGAGGTAGTGAATCATGATGGGATTCAGCCTTTTCTTTGGTTTTCTCCTTTGGCCAGTAACAAGTCAAAGGCAGGTATGACTCAGGTCTCACTAAACAGGTCAGTGGGGAAAGGCTTCCTTTCCCAATAAAAAGATATCGGTTTGGCCTGGTGCAGCGGTTCATGCTGCCAGCACTTTGGGAGGCTGAGGCAGGTGGATCACGAGGTCAGGAGTTTGAGATCAGCCTGACCAACATGGTGAAGCCTCGTCTCTACTAAAAATACAAAAATTAGCCAAGTATGGTGGTACGTGCCTGTAATCCCAGTTACTCGGGAGGCTGAAGCAGGAGAATCACTTGAACCTGGGAGGCGGAGGTTGCAGTGAGCCAAGATTGCCTCACTGAACTCCAGCCTGGGCGACAGAGTGAGACTCCATATCTGGGGCAGGGGTATGTTCCTGAATATCTGGGAAGTGCCTGAATATCTATCACAGATGATAGGATCTTACATGTAGAAAATACTAAAGATTTCACAAAACAGAATGAATGAATTCAGTAAGTAGCAGGATACAAAGTCAACACACAAAAATCGGCTCTTACCATTTATACACTAAGAACAATTTGAAAAGAAAGTTTCAAAAGCGGTATTTTGATGTATGATAACATCAAAAAGAATAAAATGCTTAGGAATTAACTAAGGAGGTGAAAGACACATGCAAACTACAAAACATTGCAAAAGAAAGAAGATATAAATAAATGGAAACATCTATGTTCATGGACTGGAAGGCAATATTAAAATGTCAATACTACATAAAATGATCAACACATTATGCAATCCCTATTAAAATCCCAATGACAATTTTTGCAGAAATGGAAAAACCATCCTAAAATTCATGTGAAGTCTCAAGGGAACTGAAATAATCAAAATAATCTTGAAAAAGAAAAAGGCTCAAGTACTCATACTTCCTGATTTCAAAACTTACTACAAAGCTACAGTAATTAAAACAGTGTAGTATTGGTGTAAAGACAGACGTAGACCAATGAAATAGAATAGAAAGCCCAGAAATAAACTCTCTCATTTATGATCAAACAGTTTTTGACAAGTGTGCCAAGCCCATTCAGTGGGGAAAGGACAGTCTTTTCAACAAACAGAGCTGGGGAAAAAAGACCCGGAATGAAGTTGTACCCTTACCCAATACCATTTACAAAAATTGACTCAAAATGGATCAAAGACCTAAACATAAAACTATAAAACTCTTAGAAGAAAACACAATGAACACTTCATAGCATTGGATTTGACACTGATTTCTTGGAATATTAGACCAAAGGCTTAGGCAACAAAAGAAAAAATGGCAAATTTCACTTTATGAAAATTTTAAAATTTTGTATATCAGATGACACTACCAACAGAGTAAAAAGGCAAACCAGAGAATAGGAGAAAATATTTTCAAGTCATATCTGATAAGTGATTTATATTCAGAATGTATAGAGAACTCCTAACAAAGTACAATTTTTAAATGGGCAAAGGAGGTCAGGCATGGTGGCTCATACCTGTAATCCCCACACTTTGGGAGACTGAGGCAGGCAGATCACTTGAACTCAAGTGTTCAAGACCGGCCTGGACAATATGGTAAAACCCTGTCTCTCTACCAAAAATACAAAAAATTAGCCAGGCATGGTGGTTCGTGCCTATAGTCCCAGCTACTCAGGAGGCTGAGATGGGAGAATCACCTGAGCCTGGGAGGCAGAGGCTGCAGTGGGCCAAGATCACAACACTACACTCCACCCTGCGTGACAGAGCAAGACTCCATCTAGAAATAAATAAATGGCAAAGGACACAAATAGACATTTCTCCAAAGAAAATATACAAATGGCCAATAAACACATGAAAAGATGCCCAACTTAATCATTAGAATGCAGATCAAAAGTATAATGAGATACCACCTCACACCCATTAGGATGGCTATTATTTAAAAATATGTATCAGCAAGGATGTGAAAAAATTGGAATCCTTGTGCACTGTTGATGGGAATGAAAATGGTAGAGCTATTATAGAAAACAGTATGAAGGGTCCTCAAAAAATTAAAAAATAGAGTTACACAATCTAGCAATTCCACTTACAGATATATTCCTAAAATAATTGAAAATACAACTCCATACTCAGAAGTGGAGCTAGAAAAAAAAAACAGGTCTTAAAAAGATATTTGCACACCCATGTTCATACCAGCATTATTCACAATAACTAAAATGTGGAAGCAACCCAACTGTCCATCCACAGAAAAATGAATGAGCAATATACATGGTATATACATACAATAGAACAGTGGTCCCCAACATTTTTGGCACCAGTTTTGTGGAAGACAATTTATCCACAGACTGGTTGGGGGCAGGTGGTTTCAGGATGATTCAAGTGCATTACATTTATTGTGTACTTTATTATTATTATTACATTGTAATATGAAATAATTACACAACTCACCATAATGTAGAATCAGTAGGAGCTCTGACCTTGTTTTCCTGCAACTAGATGGTACTATATGGCAGTGATGGGAGACAGTGACAGATCATCAGGCATTAGATTCTCATAAGGAGCATACAACCTCAATCCCTTGCATGCACAGTTTTGTGCTCCTATGAGAATCTAATGTCGCCCCTGATCTGACATGAGACAGAGCTTAGGCAGTAATGTGAGCTATGGGGAATGGCTGTAAATACAAATGAAGCTTTGCTTGCTAACCTGTGACTCATCTGCTTTGCAGCCCAGTTCCTAACAGGCCATGGAACGGTACTGGGCCATGTGATTCCACTTAGCTGAGGTACTTAAAGGAGTCAAAATTACAGAGACAGAGTAAAATGGTGTTTGCCAGGGGCTGGATGGAGAGGGGCATCTGGGAAGTTACTGCTTAATGGGTATAGTTTCAGTTTTTACAAAATTCTCACAAGAGAATTCTAGAGATAGATGCTGGCGGTGTTTGCGCAACATTTATTAATGTACAGTATTTAATACTATGGAACTGTACACTACAAAATAATTTGTATGTTATGCATACTTTAACACAATAAAAAAATGGTGGAAGTACTTAATATCTTTGATCATCGAGGGAATGAAAATTATATCTGCAGTGGATTTCATTTCACAGACATTCCAAGGTGCTAAAATAAAGTCTAGTAGCCCAAACATAGCAAAGATGTGAAACAGCTGGAACTTACAAATTGCTGATGTGAGTGTAAAATACTTTGGAAAACTCCTTGGTAATTTCTTTTCAGTTGTACTATCATCTACCTAATTCATTACTCATCACTTCCACTTAGTTACCCAAGAGACATGAAAATGTAAGTTCACAAGAAAACTTACACAAAAAATGTTTAGAGCAACCTTATACATAATAATCAAAAACTAATAACCTAAATGTATGTCAATAGGAAAACAGATACAATTTAAAAATAATGTATACCTTACAATGAAAGACAACTCAGCATAAAAAGGAACAAACTGCCAGTATACCTGACAACATGTGTAAGTCTCACAAGTATTTTGATAAACAGAAGAAGCCAGGCATAACAGAATGCAAACTGTATTGTTTATATGAAATACAAGAAAAACAATCTAGTTTTAGAAATCCCAAAGTGGTTATATGGGACAGTGATTGAAAGGAGTCCAAGAGAACTTTCTAAGATGATAGATTAATATTTTATTTCAAGTGGTAATTACACAGGATATACAGTTGTCAAAATTCATCAAATTGAATATCTAAGATACATATTTTATTCTATGTTAATTATACCACCGTAAAACATATTTATTTTAAAGTGCTAATAGAAATAATACCTTTCTATTCACTGAAATACTAGTGTTTGCTAGCAAGATCGCTCTCTTATATCAAAATAACCCAAGAAATCAGACTAGTATCAGAAAGTTGTTGCCCTCATACTCAGAGCAAGGGAAAGGTCCTAGGGACAAATCCAAACTACAGAAAAATTTAATCAGCTCTCAATAACAAATGGGGCTGGGTATACTGACTCACGCCTGTAATCTCAGCACTTTGGGAGACAGAGGCAGGCAGATCACGAGGTCAGGAGCTCAAGACCAGCCTCGTCAACATGGGGAAAACTCATCTACCAAAAACACAAAACTTAGCCAGGCATGGTGGTGGGTGCCTGTAATCCTGCTACTCAGGAGGCTGAGGCAAGAGAATCACTTGAACCCAGGAGGTGGAGGTTGCAGTGGGCCAAGACCCAGCCATTGCATTCTAGCCTGGGCAACACAGCAAGATTCCGTCTCAAAAATAAATATAAATGGGTTACTCTACTATGGCAGATAAATGAAATTAATAATTGCTATGAATTAAGGACTTCAATATTAGGAAGTTAACAAAATGTGCATTACAGGTAAAGGCAATAATAGGGTTTTTAGGAACCCAATAAGGAAATTATGTTTAATTTTTATTTTTTTTATCTGTACTTCAATGGACACAAACCAGTTTAAGTTTATTTGTTTTTTGAGATGGAGTCTCGCTCTGTCACCCAGGCTGTAGTGCAGTGGTGTGATCTCGCCTCACTGCAACCTCCATCCCCCAGGTGCAAGCAATTCTCCTGCCTCAGCTACCCCCTGCAGTAGCTGGGATTACATACATGACACCACACCCAGCTAATTTTTTTGTAGTTTTAGTAGAGATGGGGTTTCACCATATTGGCCAGGCTGGTCTAGAACTCTTGACCTCAGGTGATCCACCCACCTCAGCCTCCCAAAGTGCTGGGATTACAGGCATGAACCACCATGCTCGACAAGTTTAAGGGGTTTTTGTTTTTTGTTTTTTGAGAGTCTGGCGCTGTCGACAGGCTGGGGTGCAGTGGCATGATCTCAGCTTACCACAACCTCCTTTTCCTGGGTTCACCAGCAATTCTCCTGCCTTGGCCTCCCAAGTAGGTGGGACTACAGGCGTGCACCACCATACCTGGGTAATTTTTGTATTTTTGGCAGAGACAGGGTTTCACCATGTTGGCCAGGATGGTCTCGATCTCCTGACCTTGTGATCCATCCACCTCAGCCTCCCAAAGTAAGTTTAAGTAAGAAAAAGTATGGATATTTGGAGTATTTGAGCAAGAAACAGAGTGCTTTAGGATAAGGAATTCTTGTAAACAGTAGGCATTCCAGTATTGCATTTCTTTTAATACTTTGTTGCCAGAGTCAGAAATACTATAAGAAGAATAAGGTTGTATTTCAGAATGATAAGGAAAAAAAGTTATATGTCATATGGCTAGGTGGTAGACAAAACTATTTTTGTCTTACAATTTCACATACCTTCTTTAATGATCTTTTTCCCTCCTTTCCTTTTTCATCATTCTACTTTTATTTTATTTCCTGCTCTTTCATCTTCTTTCTTTTGCTCTCCTTTTCTTTTCCTCTGGACCATATTTCTTAGCCTTATGTTCACAATTGATCCCTTAAGCAGCCACTTTAGACACGTCTTTCCTAACAGTTCCTCCCACACCCATGCAATCTTAAACCACAGATAAAATGTATGTCCGTTTATGTACTACGACTCTTTGGAGGGCCACAGACCGTTGTACTACATAAGGTTTTTTGCCCCCTTGGGGGGTGATATCCCCATTAAAAATAACACGTCCCAACTAATGAGTGCTTTGAGGGATAGGATCATGTCCTGTTTACCATTATATACTTTGTGCTTAATATAATGCTTGGTACACAGTAGGTAGTCAGTAAACAAATGTATTAGATGAATATTTATCGAATTCAAGTGAAAAATGGTCTCTGCTACAAACTCATCAAACAACTAAACAGCTAAAATTCTTGAATCTTTTTTAGACAATACTGTCTACTACTGATTACTCCACAGTACCTCCACATTTGAAGATTGTCTTACTGACACTATATCCTTGTGACTTGATGGAAACGTGGAAAGCACCTTGGTCACAAAAGTAATAAATTCAAAGCCAAATCCAAGAGTGAGTTACTTAATACAGATGGCTAATTTTATCTACCAAATACTGATTTTTTTTTCTAGTATCACTTTCAGAAGGTGATAATTTCCTAAATTTTTCTCTGAATTGAGGCTTGCAGCCTCTTTGATACTTATAACGTACTATTCAAACTTACCAGTTTCAGTTGAGATGCAAGAATTGGATAAGGTGAAGGCACTATAGGAAAGGAGAAAATAAATAGAGGAAGTCATTAAACTTCTCTGTTCCTTAATTTTTCTTTATCTGTAAGACCTCTTCTTTTTTTCTTTCTTTCTTTAGTTTTTTGTTTTTTGTTTTGTTTTGTTTTGTTTTGTTTTGTTTTGTTTTGTTTTTTTTTTCTGAGACGGAGTTTCGCTCTTGTTACCCAGGCTGGAGTGCAATGGTGCGATCTCGGCTCACTGCAACCTCCACCTCCTGGGCTCAGGCAATTCTCCTGCCTCAGCCTCCTGAGTAGCTGGGATTACAGGCACGCACCACCATGCCCAGCTAATTTTTGTATTTTTGGTAGAGATAGGGTTTCACCATGTTGACCAGGATGGTCTCGATCTTTTGACCTCGTGATCCACCCACCTTGGCCTCCCAAAGTGCTGGGATTATAGGCGTGAGCCACCGCGCCCGGCCTATCTGTAAGACCTCTTCTAGCTCTAAAATGTTGTGATCTTGATGTTTATTCTCTGCATGAATGGTTCTCAATAGAATCATTTTATTAAAGAAATCAGCGGAGGGTGTCATTAGTTGCCTCAAGATTGGGGGTACAGGGCTTTCAGTTGGTCTTCTCATTATAATAGCTTTTTAACAGCTCAAGGACCCAATACAACTACTAATGATGCCTGTTGTAATTATAAGTGCATTATATAAGTATGGTGGCTCACACTTATAATTCCAGCACTTTGGGAGGCTGAGGTGGGTGGATTACGAGGTCAGAAGTTTTAGACCAGCCTGGCCAAGATGATGAAACACTACCTCTATTTAAAAAAAAAATTAGCTGGGCATGGTGATGGGTGCTTGTAATCCCAGCTCTGGAGGCTGAGGCAGGAGAATCACTTGAACCTGGGAGGTGGAGAGCTGAGCTGAGATCGTGCCAGTGCACTCCAGCCTGATGATACACCGAGACTCTGCCTCAAAGAAAAAAAAAAAAAAAAAAACCAAGGAAATACATAGCAGATGGGTCTTGAGACCCAGTGAACTCACTGTGAGGCAGACTTTAGCTAAGACTTTATTATTTACTTTCATAATTTCCCACACATAAGAAGCCATGACAACACTTTGGGTCTCCAGTTACCAAACTCGACTTAGTTCCTAGGTCCAAAGCTCCTCTGACATGATTGGGAACTCTATTTCCACAGTGTAAATGCCCTTCCCAAGTGTATGCCCTAACTCCTTTTGGAGAATGACATGAGGGATCATTAAAATATCTACTTGCCACAGTGTTGCACGGTCCTCCTAGGGACCTAACCACGTCCTCAGTCAGTGGGCTCTACATCTGAAAATCTGCTTAAATTTAGGAACTGAGCAACAAAGACATTTATGGAAATAACGCCCTTAGCTTCCTGCCCCTCCATTCTCGCCTTCTGATTATACATGTTAAGCGGCACTCTTAATATCTGCCTATTTTGCCCCTCAGGTAATGATGATTTGCCACTGGACCCATCAACTCTATATGTCCCAGTTTTGTATAAGCTCCAAAAGAGGCCTCTCGTTCTCTCCCTTAGGCTATGTTTGTAAACAGCCTTCAGTTTCTCGTTCTCTCTCAGGAGGGCATCAGTACAACTTAGTAATAAGAAGCCAAATCCAGTCTGCTTACTAAGATCTTTTAAATGCCCAAATCATTATACAGGCAAGGACATTCCCTACACTGGCACTTTTTCCCAGGCTATCACCCAATGAGAACTTCAGCAACTGAGCTTCCACCATGTGTCAAGTACTATCTGTGCCCCAAATTCCAGTCAGAATGGGTTGGCCTTACCAGCTGGATGGTAAGTGGTAGACTCTCTAAACCCTTACGATTTGCTTTCTGAGGTCACTTCCAGTAGTAGCTATCAGTTTTAGTCTTTGACACCAAGACAAAATTAGATTTATTGAGGAAAATGTGAAGGATAAAAAGCAGAGAGAGTAAGCAGAAAGAGCCTCCAGAGTGACATCTATGAATGGAGAAAGGAAGGAAAGAAGAATAGAAATTGATCGCGTAATAGGTGTTTAAAAATAAATAAAAGACCTCTGGACTGAAGAAAAAAAAAAAATAGGAAGAGTCTTAGGCTGTAATGCAGTTCTGTGAAAATCTCAACCAAACCTACACAGAGTTATCAGAACAAAGATGACCCATTAGAGGAATCCCACATTGGGCAGGAATAGCCTGTCTTGACCATGCTCAGTCATTGGCTGAAAGCAGCTCAGGAGTGTGTACTCAGCATGAATCCTGCAGTGACTCCAAGGTGTAGCAATAAGAGGCTTTCCCTAACTACAGTGTTTACCGCAAGTACTCGAAGAACTGACTGGTACATTCCCATAGCTGCCACAGCAACAGTCATATAACAAGAATTGTCCTTTATACCTCATGATTTTCATGTATCTAGGCAGATATTCGTACGTGTTTTTGAAAAACAAAAAACAAAAACCTTTACCATTATCTGGAATTATCTGTGTCTAAAACATATTTTAAATATAAACAAAAATGATTTTGTGCAGTTTTAGTATCTACTGAATTTTTGAGAAATGCAAATTCCATGTAAATCAAGAGTAAAATGTAGTTTGTGTTTCTTGAACTTTACCAATGCTTTCTGCCATTTTGAAAAATCACTGGCAACAACAATGTCCTGATATTTGAATCACCAATACAATATGCCTGTATCTATATTTGTGCCTGTCTCATGTATGTATATGAATATACCCCCTTAAACTATTTCAAAGTGGAAATATAAAGAAAAATGACAATATTTCCTTTGAATTTTGTCTTCTTTAAAATCCAACCTTAGTAATTTCAACTATATAGAATTTTCACACATTGATGGTAGAAATACAAAACTGTACATTTTCCACAGGGGGAATTTGGCAATAGCTGGCAAAATTAAAAGTTCATCTACTTTTGACCCAAAATGCAACTTCTAGGGATCTAGCCCAAAGAAAAATAACAAAAATATTTAATTATGAATATGCAAGGATATTTATTATTGGCAATATTTGTAATAGTATAAGACATCTTTCAGTTCAAATGTTATCAGCAGAGAATTCGTTTAAATACACTGTAATAGATTCATGCAGTGGAGTACTATGCCGCTATAAGAAGAACTGAGTAATATCTCTAAATATTGTTATTGAACAATCCTAGGACATAAGTTAAAAACTTTAAAGGGAAGGTATGGAACAGCTGTATATAGTAACTTTTATGTAAGAAAGGAAGGGAAAAAACCATGAAGAAATCCTGAATTTTAGTTACATATTTATTAATAAACTAATATTGTTATGAAAATATTTTTATGGCATATAGGGGTAAAGCAAATAAATGATTATATTTGTATCATTATGAACCAAATATTTTAGTGTAAGAGGAAAGATATGCAAATATAAAATCAAAGACCTAAAATTTCTATAGTCTTATAGTTAAATTGAAAGCATTAGTATGTTCCCAAGATTTAATTTTCTCTTTAAATATATGTATTTCAGCTGGGTGCAGTGGCTCACGCCTAGAATCCCAGCACTTTGGGAAGCCGAGACGGGTGGATCACTTAAAGTCAGGAGTTCAAGACCAGCCTGGCCAACATGGCAAAACCCCATCTTACTAAAAATACAAAAATTAGCTGGGCGTGGTCACAGGCACTTGTAATCCCAGCTACTCAGGAGGCTAAGGCAGAATCACTCGAACCCAGGAGGTGGAGGTTGCAGTGAACCAAGACTGAGCCACTGCCCTCCAGCCTGGGCAACAGAATGAGACTCTATCTCAAAAAAAGAAAAAAGAAAAAAAAAATGTATTTCATAGCTCTTTCCACTGAAAAGGACTAGGAATAATAGCCTTATAGCAATGATCTCCCCTACCAGTCAGGTTATGGTCTCTAAAAACCATTTCCCAGTAAAAGGAACAAAGTCTCC
This sequence comes from Saimiri boliviensis, assembly GCF_048565385.1. Lineage (NCBI taxonomy): Eukaryota > Metazoa > Chordata > Mammalia > Primates > Cebidae > Saimiri > Saimiri boliviensis. The sequence continues at coordinate 38,367,840 of NC_133455.1, read as the reverse complement.
TTTGAGAAATAGTTGACTCCAGGGTTGGTGTGGGAAAAAATGTATAAGATGAACTTGAAATAGCTTTTCATACAAAAAAGTAAGGAAGGCATCATGCACTGTTAAGGTTGTTTCAGAAGAACTCAAGAGCCAACTTGAAGAAACTCCATCTAGTCAAGGATGAGACAATTTATGCATCATAATTAATTATTACTAAAATTAATTTAAAAATCAAATATATTAAAATCCATAGTACATGATATTCAAAAGTAAAATTTTAGAGGATGCTTCAAATTCATTATTTGAAGTCTAGTTAATAAAGCAATTAAATTGCGCATTGACTTTGCCTTTTCTGTGCAAAATATTTCCTACACAAATATGTGAAAAAAAAGGTCTTTGTATTCCAGGTAATAAAATCAGAAAATGATAAAAACTAGAATATCATCATTTTATCATCCCTTAATGAAAAAAATGGACCTAGTCAATGCTCATCAGTGGCTGCTAAGACCATTAGCTAAAGGGATGATGGGAAACTTTTATATAGGCTAGATTATGGTTTCAGTTTTTGAACCCACTTACCAGCCTTAACTGAAAAAGAGAAACAGCCCAGATATTGATATGCTTTCTACTATGATGTAATGGGATGGGCACAGCTTCATCTGTGAAATATTCCTTCCAAAAAATCCAAACCTGATAGATCAAGCCTCTAGATTTAACAGCCAGATTATAGTAAATACAGAAAAAAGAGGAATATGACAAAATGACACTCAGGTGCACAATCAGCAAAATCCTGAATGTGAGAAACAATGTGACAAATGCTTCTCCAACAAATAAATGACAGGAAGTTTTTAAAAAAGGAATCATTCTAGATTAAGGGATATTTAAGAGGCCTATCAACCTAATGCGATATATAGACCTTGTTTGAACTGATTCAAACAAATCAACTGCAAAAGGCATTTGTGAAAATCTGAGAAAAAATTTAAATTACATATATTTGATGAGATTAAATAATTATAGTTTTAAACTTTTCGTAAGTGATGTAGTAGTATATGGTTATACTGTTTAAAGTGATTCTTTATGGATAAAATAATATATCTGGGCACTACCTGGGATTTGCTTTCAAATAATCTGAGAAGGCAGGAATGTCATCTAGATCAGTGGTTCTGAGACCTTAGTGGACCTACAGATCAACTGGAGAGATTGTTAAAACATAGGCTCCTGAGCCTACCTCAGAGATTCTGATTCAGTGGTCTGGAGTAAGGTTAACGAATTTGCATTTCTAACCATCTTCCAGGTAACACTAAAGCTGGTGGTCCAGGGACCACATTTTAAGAAGCATTGGTAAGAATGAAAGAGATTGGCTATTGATAACTGATAATTGTTGAAACTGGATACTGAGGAAGCATGTAGTTCATTAGACTATTCTCTCTAGCATATGTTTAAAATTTTTATAATAAATTTTTAAATTTATATGCCACTATCTGGCAATTATGTCTGTCAGTGTTGTTTCCATGCGTTTATATTCTACCATATATATTTTTGTTATAAGTTAATCTCATTTTATTTATCCTTTATAATATAGTTAGGGCATTATATATACATATTTTTAAATTTATATATGTAGTTAGGTTGCACTCTATGTATTTCATTTGCAGATGATAAAAGGGTGATAAAAATATTTATTTTAAAATAGAAATGTTGAGTCTGGTAAAGGTGAGAACTGTTAACTTAAGACAATCTGGAGAAATGAAAGCTAAGGAGAAAAGCAAGCCCTCCTGGCTGAAAAGGAGGCTTCAAAGCAGAGAGACTCACTAGACCTGCCAGGATTTCCACTTTCCCAAAAAAGAGGCTTAACTAATGGGAATTATTATTGAATTCTGCTAGGACATTTTCTTGTTCATCACTTGGGATTTTCTGACTATTTAAGATGGGAAAATGATTCTGAAAACATTCATTTGTCTCTACCCAGCAGCAGCCTAGTTATTAGCACTCCAGGAACTTGTCAGAGAGCTTCATTTTCAGTACACAGCTGTCCGGTCCCAGACAAGAACATAGCTGAGAACTGTTTCAGAAAGATAGCCTAAGGCATTGGCTGCACTTTGGAGTCATCAAGGGAAGTTTTAAAAATTCTGATGTCTGAATCCTACCCTCAGAGATTCTGACTTAATTGATGCATGGTGATGCATGCCTGTAGTCCCAGCTACTCGGGAGGCTGAGGTAGGAGAATCGCTTGAACCCCGGAGGCAGAGGTTGCAATGAGTTGATATCATACCACTGCACTCCAGCCTGGGCAACAGAGCGAGACTTCATCTCAAAAAAAAAGAAAGGAAGGAAGGAAGGGAGAGAGGGAGGGAGGGAGGGAGGGAAGAGAAAAAGAAGTGTGTCAACATTTGGAGTGTCTGGATAACTCAGTGAACCAGTATTTTTCAAATGAATGTCATGTTATAACATTACACATGAGTGACAAAGCCATTCAAAGGCCAAGTTAGACAAATTTATTTTAATGTAACAGAGTACTATGGTTTCAGATTCCACATTACAATGAATGTTTATTTTTAATTTTTTAAAATTTATTTATTTTTCAAACAATGTATCATTATGTCACCCAGGCTAGAGTGCAGTGGCATCATGATCATGGCTCAGTGAAGCCTCAAACTCTTAGGCTCAAGCAATGCTCCTGCCTCTCAGCCTCCCAAGTAACTGGGACTAACAGGCATGTCCCACCTGGCCAGGCTAATTTTTTTTAATTTTCTTTTTGAGACAGTTTCTTGGCTATGTTGCCCAGCCTGGCCTCGAACTCCAGCCTTAGCCTTCCAAGTAGCTGGGATTACTGGCATGAGCCACCACACCCAGCCACAACTAACCTTTAAAAACTAGCACTTGTGGAATTCTGATATAGTACAAAGAATATCCACAGTTCTCTGAAAAGGCTATTAAAATACTCCCCCTTTTCCAACTACATATCTGTGTGGGACCAGACTTTCTTCATGTAATTTAACCAAAACAACATCATAACAGACTGCAGAATCAGATGTAGGAATCAAGTTGTCTTCTATTAAAGCAGACATTTAAGAAATTTGAAAAAAAAAAAAGGGTGACTATCACTCCTCTCAATAAATAGCTTTAATTTCGAATGATGAAAATACTGCTAGATATAGGTCATATAAACATAAGCTCATTGGGGTCCTAAATAATTTTTAAAAGCATAAAAGGGTTCTGAGACCAAAAAGATTGAAAACTGCTCCTCCAGAGTTGTTTTTGTTTTGTTTTGTTTTGTTTGAGACTGAGTTGTTCTCTGTCACTCAGGCTGGAATGCAGTGGCACAATCTTGGCTCTCTGCAACCTCCGCATCCCAGGTTCAAGCGATTCTTGTGCCTCAGCCTCCTGAGTAGTTGGGATTGCAGATGTGCACCACTACACCTGGCTACTTTCTGTATTTTTAGTAGAGACAGGGTTTCACCATGTTGACCAGGCTAGTCTTGAACTCCTGGCCTCATGTGATCTGCCCGCCTCAGCCTTGCAAAGTGCAGTCATTACAGGTATGAGCCACCACACCTGGCCTTTCAGAGTTCTAGGAGTGTTCTGTCTCTTGACTTTGGTGGTGGCTATGTAGATGTTAGTTTTGCAGTTATTCCTTAAAATTTAGATACAAATTTTACATACTTTTGTGAAGATGATGTTTCATAAGATTTTTCAAAAATTGTAATTAAGGAAGTTGCCTCTTGGTAAAGTAGAAAGAATAGGGTTTTGGAAATAAAAGATTCATGAGATGCTTATGTATTTTGGCTACTAATAAAGAAAGGTTTTCTGTATTTAAAATAAAAGAGTCATGATTCAAGTTCTTTAACCTACTGTGTGGTTTGGGGCAAAAAAGAATCATTATAATACTACCTTCTGCAAAGCATTAAAATGCTTTATAAACTGTAAAGTGGTATGGAAATGTTGGCCACTACTATTATTTGTTTATTTTTGCCCAGTTGCAATGGTGCAATATTGGCTCGCCGCAACTTCTGCTTCCCAGGTTCAAGCAGTTTTCCTGCCTCAGCTCTCCAAGTAGCTGGGATTGCAGGCACCTGCCACCATGCCTGGTTAATTTTTGTATTTTTAGTAGAGATGAGGTTTCACCACATTGGCCAGGATGGTCTCAAACTCCCAACCTCAGGTGAATTGCCTGCCTTGGCCTCAGAAAGTGCTAGGATTGCAGATGTGAGCCACCATACCCGGCCGGCCACTACTATTACTGCAGAGGAACAACATATATATGTGTTTAAAAGTTTCTCTCCTAATGAACATGCTTGTGACCTTCCAGCCTACTTCAGAGAATGCCTAAAACCATTATTGTTATTTTTTGTCTTCCAAAATACTTGGGGTTAAATTTGTTACATGGTGTTAATAACTCTGTTTTGTTATATATTACTTTTTTATTATACATGACTTCTCCTTCAAATAGTATTTAATCATCGATTTATTTTCCTTAAACTGCCTCAAGTTATATGTGTCTGAATAGTTATGACCTCAAATACTTTGTAGAAAAAGAAGAAATGGGTAAATTATCTATAAACAATAAAGGATACTGACAGGATGGGAGAAAGCGTAGCCCTCGCAATGCCTTCTTTCTAAAGGTTGTGAGGCACATTTGTGGCAGTCTCACTTCCCTCTTTCTGCAGCACATCACACTCAGATAAATAAATAAAGCAGAGGACTTTCATTTCCAGCCAGTTGTCATAGCAACTTTTGATTATCCAGAGAAGAAGGAATTCTCATATCTTAAGCCCTGACTCCAGAAGAGCTAAAAAGACACAAAGACTAAAAGGAACATTAAAGAATGATTTGCAAGATGGAATAAAATTGAATATCTGTTATTCAGAAGTTTTTGAGTATATGTATGTGCTTTTTCCCCTGACATATTTACATTTCTTCTTATGGAATTTAGAACTCAACAGCAATAAACTAAAAATAGCTACCATTTATCACTTATTACATGCCAGACACATAGAACATTACATAGATTGTTATTTAATACACCCAACAACATTGTGTTATACTATTTCTATCCACATTTTACAGATGAGAAGCTTGACTTTAGACAGATGAAGTCATTTACTCAAAGCCACAGGATAAGTGCTCATCCTCTCAGCCTTCAACACAGTTGATTACTTCTTAAAACATTCTCCAGGCCGGGCACGGCGGCTCACGCCTGTAATTCCAGCACTTTGGGAGGCCGAGGCGGGCAGATCACAAGGTCAAGAGATGGAGACCATCCTGACCAACATGGTGAAACCCCATCTCTACTAAAATATAAAAATTACCTGGGCATGGTGGTGCATACCTAGAGTCCCAGCTACTCGGGAGGCTGAGGCAGGAGAAATGCTTGAACCCAGAAGGTGGAGGTTGCAGTGGGCCGAGATCAAGCCACTGCACTGCGGCCTGGTGCCTGGAGACAAAGCAAGATTCTGTCTCAAAAAAAAAAGAAAAAAAAAAAATTCTCCACTTTTCTGGATTTTCTCCTGCTTTACTGGCAAAACACTTTTCTGACTCTCTTGCTTGGGTCTGATCTGTAAATGACAGAATGCCTAGCACTCACACCCTTCTCTATCCAGTTAATGTCTTCCTTTCCTATGGCTTTAAAAGCCTTCTACATGTTGACAATCCCCAAACGGATATCTCCTTCCCAGATAGAATACATGCATTTCAGATTGTGGTACACAACTGTTCACTTGACACTTAGATATCAAACAGGTATTCTGAAGGTAATAAATCGAAAACAGTTCCTGTCTGTACATCTTACCTACCTCAGTAAATGTCAGCACTGTCTAACCCAGATGCTTCAGCCAAGATCCCTAAGAGTCATCCTTGATTTTTTTTATCCTCAAGCCTCCACTACCATGTCTCAGGACAGCTAATGTATAAATAAGTAATTTCAGAATTATCCACAAAATATATCTTAAATCTGCTTCCTTTGACCTCCATTGCCGCCAGTTTAATGAAGGCCATCATCTTTTCATGGATTCCTGTCTTAGTCCATTTTGTGCTGCAATAACAGAATACCACAGACCAGTTAGTTTATAATGAACAGAAATGTACTGGCTCACAATTCTGGAGGCTGGGAATTCTAAGATCAAGGGGCTAACATCTGGCAAGAGCCTTCTGGCTATGTCATATCATGGCAGAAGAGCAAAGAGAGGGCAAGAGAGGGAGTAAAAGAGGGCCGAGTTCCCTCCTTTATAATGAACCCTCTCTCTTGAAAAGGGCATTTATCCATTCTCTCCACCTTCATGGCCTAATCACATTTCACTGGGCCTCATCTCCTAACACTGTTGCACTGGGGATTAAGTTTTCAACACATGGTTTTGGGAGGACACGTTCAGACCATAGCAACTCCTAACTAGGAACTTTCTAGCCCATATTCCTGCTTCCGCTCTCCAAAGAGCAGCCAGAATGAGCTTTTGAAACCATAAATCAGATCTTGCTAGCCTTAAAGGTTTCAATGGCTCCCATTGCTCTCAGAGTAAGATTTGAACTTCTGACTATAGTATAAAGGGCTATGCATGGTCTAGTTAATGCCTTTTGCTCCAGGATGCACAGTTGTCCCCTTCATCACTCTGCATTAGCCACAGTGTTCTCCTTTCTTTCTCTCAAACATGTCAAGCTTTATTTTTTTTTTTTATTCAGATTTTGCAGTAGGAACTACCTTAAAATTCTCTTAGTTCATTATTCCAGCTGGCTATTTTTCATTCTTTAGGTTTCCGCTCAAATATCTCCTTAGAGATGACCTTATCTAAAGTTGCCTCCTGCTGGGGTTCTCAGTTCACATCATTTTTCTTTTCTTTTCTTAGAGACACGTTTTAATGTCTTGCGGCATTGCCCAGGCTGGATTCGAACTCCTGGGCTCAAGCCGTTCTTTCACCTCAGCCTCCCAAGTCACTGGGACTACACATGTTTCTTTTCTTAATAGCACTTACCAGTATCAGAAATCCTTACTAGCCTAAGTTCCACAGGATCAGGGAAGCTGTCTTTTTCATTGCTGTACTCGCAAAACTTAGGAGTATATAGGAGGTGCTCAGTGAATAATTCTTGAAGGAGAGAATGAAGGAAAAGGGGAAAAGTGAGAAATTCAGTGCCAGAATTACATTCCAGGGTGGGTTTACTCCAAAATTGCTTTTAACTACCTTCCTATTGATGGGGTTCAGGAAACACTACCTCAAAATGTGGTACCTTCCGAAAATGTCAGAAGCAGGAACGTCAGGTTCCCTTCCCCTCAACCTTCTTCCATTGAAGCGGGTTGCAAAACCTTCGTTCTGGAGGCGCTCACCCTACACCTGGAAGAAAGACAGGTCCTTATCTCTGAAGATACAAGGATACAAAGAAGAACCCAAGCAAACAGGCCTTGCTGAGTTCCTTGTAGTTATCATAACTTTTCGTCCAATCATACTTCTGCAGAGCTGTCTACTCGTCATCAACCCTAAGCATCAAAATACACACATATCCCTGTTTCTTTGGGTCTTCATTTCTGGAAGCTCCTGTGTCACATAAAACTTACATTAAATAAATATGTATGCTTCTCTCTTGTCAGTCTGCGTTTCGTGATAGGGGCCCCATTTATGAACCTAGCTATGGGTGAGAAAAGATTTCTTCTTCTTTACACTATTTTTAGCATCTCAAGATGATTTCCAGTTATGTCGGTTGTTTTGTTCTAACTTTAGACGGATGCCTGAATGCCCCCAAAACACTGAGTTTGAGATGGAAATGAAAGGAGATAGGCTGCGAAAGAATGGAACTGGAAGGGCTCTCGGCTCTCCAACGATTGGGAACTCTTTACCTTTGGGGGAAGGAAGACAGAAGAAAGAGAATACTACGCCACAGATTTTACTCCCCCAGAAATGAAAGGTTAAATTCCTTGAAAGAACTCAACATATTTCCCATCACATCCTTCCCCACCAAACTCCCATGGTTCTTAGGTCAGTTGTTCTCAAGCAAAAATCAGTATTCCAAAACGTGAACTTTGGAGTTTGAATGCAACCATACCAGCCCATTGCCACTCATTCTCACTCTTTCATTATTGAGGATAAAATTGTATCTAAACAACTTATGAGGAAAGAAGACAGAAGAAAGGCGCAGGTTAACAAAACCTGAAGCATGAAGATGCAAAGGGCAGCCTGAGCAGATCAATGGATGTTTCTCACAGCTGATCTCTCCACATTAACCCAAAATGGGCTGTGAAGTCCAGTGAGTTCCTAAGGGAAGAAACAGGAAAGATGATGCAAGTGTCATCTCCTATATTCTACGGAGAATATAATTCTAATTTATAAAAGTTTCCAAAGAGTTTGAATCTCAAATATCTCACTCTACTTTCGGCACCAAAAAGAAGCATGCCAAGGCCCAAGAGAAATAAATTGTTATAATTTACATGTTAGCTGGCTTTCAGTAGGTTTGGCTCCTGAGCCTTTTAAATGTCAAGAATTTTAGCGTTAAAACACTTAGCTTTCAACACTTTAGAAACTTGCAATGCTAATGTTTTTGTTTTGTATTTTAACTAACAATTCTTTGGCTGAAGCCTTCCATTTTTGAAACACTTAAATTCCTAATAAGTAAAAACCTGGCAGGGGGTTTGGAGAGTTTGGACCATAATGATAGACTGAAAATTAATTTTACTCTTGACCTTCATGTTGACTTGTGATCTGACAAGGATCATTTATCTTCCTGTGGTTTCAGTTTTTTCATTATAAAATATAAAAAATAATCTGGATATTATTTTGAGATCACTGGAGAAAATGGACAAGCCCAGCTTGGTTATTTGTAGATGTACTTACATCAAATTCAGTTCTGTAAATGCTGTTTTTAAACAACTTTCTAATTCTGTTCAATATGATTTTTAAGTTTTATGCAGTGAAAACAAAATTTAATTTGATAGTCTGTCAAAGTCTAATATTATATCTATAGTTTTCCTTTGTTACAAGAAAGGAGTCCCAACCCAGACCCCAAGAGAGGGTTCTTGGACCTCACACAAGAAAGAATTCAGGGTGAGTCTGTAGAGCAAAGCAAAAGCACGTCTACTAAGAAAGTAAAGGAATAAAAACATGGCTACTCCACAGGCAGAGCAGCAACATGGGCTGCTTAACTAAGTATACTTACAGTTATTTCTTGATGATACACCAAACAAGGGGTGGATTATGCATGAGTTTTCCAGGAAGAGGGTGGGCAATACCCAGAGCTGAGGATTCCTCTTCTTTCTAGACTATATAGGGTAACTTCTTGACATTGCCATGGATCTATAAACTGTCACGGCACTGGTGAGAGTATCTTTTAGCATGCTAATACATTATAATTAGCATATAATGAGCAGTAAGAATGATCAGAGGTCACTTTTGTCATCATCTTGGTTTTGGTGGGATTTGACTGACTTCTTTACTGCAACCTGTTTTATTGGCAAGGTCTTTGTGACCTGTATCTGGTGCTGACCTCTGATCTCATCCTGTGACTAAGAATGCCTAACCTCCTGGGAATGCAGCCCAGTAGGTCTCAGCCTCATTTTACTCAGCCCCTATTCAAGATGGAGTTGCTTGGTTAAAATGCCTCTGACACATTCAATGGGAGTGAAAGAGACTTACTAAAATCCGAAATGATAAAATCTCCAGAGTTAATTTTCTTTTCTTCTTCTGCACAGAACCATCCCTATTTACTCTGTATGAGAAGTTTCATTACCTGATGCTCCACTCTCATGCCCCCAATCTTGGATCTACAAATACCACAGTTTTATATGAAAAAATATTTTATATGAAAAGATATTTTATGTAAGAAGAAATACAAACACCAAGAAAACATTAAAACTATACAATTTCTCTAGTAGGCAAATAAGGCAAAGTAAAATTAGATAACTTTTTCACCTTGTCATTTAACAAATATTAAAATTAAAATTGGCAAATATTTAAAAATTAAAGTTTCAGTATTGTCTAAGGTGTAAAGACACAGTTTTTCATACGGCTAGTGGGAGTATAAATTGGTAAGATCTTTTTGAGTGAAAACACCTTTGCAAAATTATGACATAAGAGAAATCTAATATGGCTGACTCCATCTCGCTTCTATCCTCATGGACTGGCTGTCTTTACTCATTCCTGGAAATTTTTCTTTGGGAGAAATTTTGTTTATAGTTTAAATAATAATAGTCCTTTTCCAAAACTAAACTGCCCTCGTAAAACTAATAAAAAGCCACCACGTTAGAAGGATGAGAGGGGTCTGAATTCTGAATAATTACCCGCCATTATTCTGAAGGTCATAAAATTTGCAACTTTTCCAATTACTCTTGCAGATAGCATCACTATAGTAGACCTAAGACTTGTCCTTTGAGATGTCTTTTCATTTTTTTGCATTTCTGATAACTGGAGGGCCCCACCCAGACTTGTGACTCAACCAGTCCTGTGACTCTCCCCCAGAAGCAGACTCAGTGTATGAGGACCATTTTCCACACCCGCCCCCATGATAACATCCCCAACCAATCAGCACGCCTCCTACACTAGCCCCCTGCCCACCAAACTATCTTTGAAAGACTCCTAACCTCTGAGTCTTTGGGGAGACTGATTTGAGTTGTAACTCCGTCTCCCATGTAGCCTAGCCAGCCTCACATCAATCAAATGCTTTCTTTACTGCAATACCATGGTCTCAGGGGATTTATTTTGTTTGTGCAGCTGGCAGGAAGACATGAAGAGCAATTTGGCAAAACCTATTACAAGTTTATAATTTTACTTTGAACAGCATGGTAGTACACAAAGATGCAAATATAAAGTATTGAGTGTTAGTGGGAATGTAAAGTCCCTGGAACACTCATACACTGTTAGTGGGACTGTAAGCTGGCAGGACCACTTTGTTTTTTTGTCTTTTGGTTTTTAGAGATAGGATCTCACTTTACCACCCAGACTGGAATACAGTGGCACAAGCAATCCTCCCACCTCAGCCCCCAATGTAGCTGGGACTACAGGTGTGCACCACCATTACTGGCTAATTTTTTGTATTTTATGCAGAGATGGGGTTTCACCATGTTGCTATCAGAGGCACTTAAACCAGAGCAACTCCATCTTGAATAGGGGCTGGGTCAAATGAGGCTGAGACCTACTGGGCTGCATTCCCAGAAATTTAGGAATTCTAAGCCACAGGATGAGATCGGAGGTCAGCACAAGATACAGGTCATAAAGACTTGGTGATAAAACAGGTTGCAATAAAGAAGCTGGCCAAATTCTACCAAAACCAAGATGGCAATGAGAGTGACCTCTGATCATCTTCACTGCTCATTATATGCTAATTAGAATGCATTAGCATGCTAAGAGACACTACCACCAGTGCCGTGACAGTTTACAGATGCCATGGCAATGCCAGGAAGTTACCCTATATAGTCCAAAGCAAAAGAGACAAAGCAAACCCCTTCCACCTATGAGCCTGTAAACTCAAAAGCAAGTTAGTTACTTCCTAGATACAGTGCGGGTACAGGCATTGGGTAAATACAGCCATTCCAAATGGGAAAAATGGGCCAAAACAAAGAGGGTACGGTCTCCATGAAAGTCCGAAATCCAGTGAGGCAGTCAAATCTAAAACTTCCAAACTGGTCTCCTTTGACTCCAGGTCTCACACCCAGGTCATGTTGAGGGAATGTATGAGAATACATTCTCAGGTCCACAAGGAGGCATAGTTTCAAGGGAAAGAACTTCCCAGCGCCATGCCTCCCCTACTTCTCCATCCAGGGATTAAAGAATCAAAGATCAATCGCTCCAGTGGAAGTTTAAAGGAACTCTTTTCATAGGCCTGAAAACTTCAGGGAGGTGAGAACTCCTCCCAGGTTAAAAGTCCCCTTCTTCTACACCCCTTCGGATTCCCGATTTGGGTCCCCTTCCACAGGCTAGTGGAAGCTTTTCTTTCTTATCTTTTTCCTTCTCCTTTTCCCTTTCTTTGCCTAAATAAATTGCTTTCTGTAAAAACTCTTTAGGGTCTGATATTTACTCGTGAGTGCACCACACCCAGCATGGTCCCCTCTCCCATTCTTGGGTGAGTGAGAGACCAAGAGCCTGGAAGAACAACCTCTTGGGGGAGCTGAGTCTCCCACACACCCCGGAACCCGGTCACAATGCCAGTGCAAGAGGTAGGTTCCCATGGCCGTGGGCAGCTCTGCCCCTGTGGCTTTGTAGAGCATAGCTCCTCTCCTGGCTGCTTTCACAGGCCGTCATTGATTGCCTGTGGCTTTTCCAGGCACATGGTGCAAGGTGTCAGTGGATCCACCATTCTGGAGTCCAGAGGATGGTGGCCCTCTTCTCACAGCTCTACTAGGCAGTGCCCCAGGAGGGACTCTGTGTGGAGACTCTGACCCCACATTTCCCTTCTGCACCGCCCTACCAGAGGTTCTCCGTGAGGGCCCCACCCCACAGCAAACATTTGCCTGGGCATCTAGGCATTTCCATACATCTTCTGAAATCTAGGCAGATATTCTCAAACCTCAATTCTTGACTTCTGTGTACCCACAGGTTCAACACCACATGGAAGCTGCCAAGGCTTGGGGCTTCGACCCTCTGAAGCGACAGCCCAAGCTGCACCTTGACCCCTTTTAGTCACAGCTGAAGTGGCTGGGACGCAAGGTACCAAGTCCCCTAGACTGCACACAGCATGGGGACCCTAGGGCCGACCCACAAAACCATTTTCTCCCAGGTGTCTGGGCCTGTGTGCGAGGGGCTGCGGTGAACACCTCTGATGTGCCCTGGAGACATTTTCCCCATTGTCTTGGAGGTTAATATTCGGCTCTTCGTTCCTTATGCAAATTTCTGCAGCCAGCTTGAATTTCTCCTAAGAAAATGGGTTTTTCTTTTCTATCCCACTGTCAGGCTGCAAATTTTCTAAATTTTTATGCTCTGCTTCCTTTATAAAACTAAATGCCTTTAATAGCACCCAAGTCACCTCTTAACTGCTTTGCTGCTTTGAAATTTCTTCTGCCAGATATCCTATATAACTTCTCTCAAGTTCAAAGTTCCAGGATCTCACTCTGTTGCCCAAGCTGGAGTGCAACTTCAGCTTCCTGGGCTCAGATGTTCATCCCACCTCAGCCTCCCAATTAGCTGGGACCAAAGGTGCACACCACCATGCCCAGCTAAATTTCGTATTTTTTGTAGAGATTGGGTTTCCTTATTTTGCTTAAGCTGGTCTTGTGCTCCTGAGCTCAAGTGATCTGCCTCCAAAAGTGCTGGGATTACAGGTGTGATCCAGGTAGCCGCAGTTACTTACTTTCTTGTCTGTGTCCATAACTCCTCAACGATTTCTCCCAACTGGACCATAAAATCGTCTTGTAGACAAAGTGTTATTTGTCTGTTTTTTTAATATTTCTGCAGAATGGTTTTAAAGGGTTAAAAGATTTAGTTTAGAGAAAAAGATTTACATTGCTCACACATCAAAGTATAATATTAAATGATGCACAGTGAAAAATCACTCTGTCCTCCCCCACACCATTCCCCATTAACTTTTGTTTGCTTCCTCTACGAGTAATGATTATAGTTTCTGTTTATCCTTCTGAAAAATGTTTATGCATATTTAAGAATGTATATGTGTATGTGCATTCATTTTTTCCACAAACGTTGCACAGAAATGATAGCATACTATACACACTCTCTCTGCACCATTTTCCCCTGAGTATATATTAAGGATCTTTGCATATCAATAGGTAAAGAGCTTCTTCTTTGTGTATATGTCTCTGTGTGTGTGTGTATGTGTGTGTGTGTGTGTGTGTGTGTGTGTGTCTGTGTGTGTGTGTGTTGAACTACAGTGTGTTTACCATTACAAGGGCTTTAGTAAGACTGTTGAATTAAATTACAATACAGGGAGTTGATAATAAGTGCTGATGATATCAAAATGACTAATAAACACATGAAAATGTGCTCAACATCATTATTCAGAAGGGATATACAAATTAAAAGTACAGTGAGATTTTACTACCCACCCACCAGAATGGCTAAAATAAGCAAAATGAAACATCTGGAAATACCAAGGGTTGGAGAAGACATGGTGCAACTGGAATTCTCAGACACTCTGGGGAGAATGTAAATTGATATAGACACTTTGGAAAACAGATCATAACTACTAAATCTGAACGTATGTATAGCCTACGACACAGTAACTCTCCTCTTAGGTATGCTAAGAATAGAGCTGCCAACAGAAATGCTACATATGTTCGCCAAAAGACATGCAAGTATGCAGTAAAGGATTAATCTTGTCCAAAGCAATGTTTGGCCCTTGATCAGGAGGCAACCTCTAAGCCCTTGGAGTAAGAGTGTCCTACCTGGGGGCTTTGGGCTGCACCAAATAGCCTATGTTAGCAATGTCACTTAGAGCCAGGGTGTTGGGCCACATGGCACCAATTTTACCTCTGGAGAAGCTGAAGACTAGGAATGGCCATATGGTAGTTGTCATATCCATGTACCAACCCCCAGTAAAATCCCAGGACACCAAGGCTAGTGGAGCTTCCCTGGTTGCCATTACTCCATGGATCGGCCACACATCACTGCTGAGAGAAGTAACCGCTATCTACAGAACTCCGCTGAAAGAAAACGACTGGAAGCTCAGCCTGGGAACTTGCCTGGACTCTGTACTCTGTGCCTTTTCCCACTGTTAACTTTAATCTGTATTCTTTCACTGTAATTAATGATCATGGTGAATATAACAGCTTTCTTTCCGAGTTCTGTGAGTCCTTCTAGCGAATTACTGAACCTAAGGATAGTCTTGGGGATCTCCCACATGGCAACAAGAATGTTCATAGAGGCATTATTCATAATAGACAAAACCTGGAAACAACCCAAATGGCCATCAACTAGAATAGACAAATTGGTGTATATTATATACAGGAATATCCTACAGCAAGAAAAACAACTGCAACAACATGTGACAATATTGGTGAATCACTCAACGATAATATTGAGCAAAAGAAGCCATATAAAGGAGTATGCAGTGTATTATTTTATTTATGTAAGGTTCAAAAATTAGTCTACATTGAGAGAAGCCAGAATAAAGTTACCTTTGAGGTGGGGTATTGGCTGAAAAGTTCAAGCTTGACACTTGTAATTTGTGCATTTTTCTGTGTGTAGATTATACCTCAACAGAAAGCTTATTCCCTATATACCTATTATCATTGTAAAAAAAAATTAGAGAGAAGAGAAGAGGGAAGTGGAAAAGAAACTGGACTGGATTCTGGCAAGGTTGTAGAGTAACTGTAACTCTCATACGCTGCTAATGGGAATGCGAAATGACAGCATTACTTTAGAGAATAGTTTGACAGCTCCTTATAAAGTTAAACCTACACTTACCATATGACCCAGCAATTCTATCCCAAGGAGTTACTCAAGAGAAATGAAATTTTATATTTACACAAAAACCTATAGGCAACACATTATCTTCAAAAGAACTGGAAGAACGGAAATATCCTTCAACAGATGAATGGATGCATGAACTATGATACATCCACAGAATGGAATACTCTTATGCTACTTAGCACCAAAAAGGAGTGAACTATTGACACATGCAACACCTTGGGTGAATCTCATGTATTAAGTGAAAGAAGTCAGACTCAAAAGGCTGCACACTACAGGATATTCATTTTTTTTTTTTGACATTCTGGAAAAAACACAACTTTAGAGACAGAAAATAAAGCAATGGTTTCCTGGGGTTGGGGTTACAGGAGGCATTGACCACAAAGGGGCACAAGAGAGTTATTTGCGGTGATGTCAATGTTATGTAACTTGACTGTGGTGGTAGTGATTACACAGCTGAATGTGTCAAAAGTTAAACTATACACTTAAAAGTAATTTCATTATATACAAAGTATATCTCAGTAAAACTGACTGACAGATACATATGGCTAAAGTTTACTTTTAAGTAATAATAACAGGTGCCACAAGAGATGTAAAGAGGAAACAGACTATGAAAAGTTTATTTCCCAGTGAGAATTGGAGAACTGTCACAGAAGTGTTCATACATAAACTGAGCCTCGAATATGAATAATGTCTGGGGGGTGACCATCTTGAAGAATGAATTTCTAAGCCCAAATTCATGACAGAAAGTATCAGAATCATATTTCTGCACTTCTGCCATAGCACCTTCCACCAAACCACAAACCAAGTAGGATCTAAGCCACTTAGACCTATCTGTCATGGCACACCTTTGGGTGAGAGTCACACTGCCTTCACTTGAGAAATAGTTCCAGGCCAGGCACAGTGGCTCAAGCCTGTAATCCCAGCACTTTGGGAGGCTGAGGCGGGTGGATCATGAGGTCCAGAGATCGAGACCATCCTGGTCAACATGGTGAAACCCCGTCTCTACTAAAAATACAAAAAGTTAGCTGATCATGGTGGCACATGTCTATAATCCCAGCTACTCAGGAGGTTGAGGCAGGAGAATTGCCTGAACCCAGCAGGCGGAGGTTGCGGTGAGCCGAGATCGTGCCATTGCACTCCAGCCTGGGTAACAAGAGCGAAACTCCGTCTCAAAAAAAAAAAAAAGAAAAAAGAAAAGAAATAGTTCCAAGCCCAGAACACATGGGGCTTACTTAGAGAGTCAGAGTCAGAATCCTCAGGTGTCCCAGGGACTTCAAAACTTCCTCCACAATATTTGTCCTTTCAGCATAAGAAGGAGGCCAGGTATGGTCGCTCACGCCTGTAATCCCAGCACTTTGGGAGGCCAAGGCGGGCAGATCATGAGGTCAAGAGATGGAGATCATCCTGGCCAACATGGTGAAACCCCATCTCTACTAAAATAACAAAAATTAGCTGGGTGTGGTGGCACATGCCTGTAGTCCCAGCCACTCGGAAGGCTGAGGCAGGAGAATCACTTGAATCTGGGAGGTGGAGACTGCAGTGAGCCAATATCATGCTACTGCACTCCAGCCTGGAGACAGAGCAAGATTCCATCTAGAAAAAACCAAAGCCAAACAAACAAAACAACAATAACAACAACAACAAAATACAGAATAAGAAGGAATAACCCAATTAATTAATAATTAAAGCTAACGCTTACGTAGCACTGACTAGATGCTGGGCCCTGTTCCTTAATTTCACATATGTGTAATCAGTTCTTACAACAACTCCATGAAGTAGGCACTTTTGAAAACAACCCCATTTTACAGATGGGAAACTGAAGAACAGAGTGGTTAAGGAACTTGTTCAGGGGACAAAATTAATAAAAGTAAGAGGCAAAATTCAAATCTGAGCATTCTGGCCCCAGAGACACATTCCTAACCATCACAGTCTAGTCCTGCACCGTGCACAGTTGGGGTCAGGGTGGGGCGGCCAGTACATCCCAGTCCAAGTCTCTCAAAGTATAAACTGCTGCGTGCTACTGTGATGGAATCAAAGTTATGGGTTGTAATCAGCTTCTAGAAAGTGGAATGGAACATAAGTAAATGTATTTTGGAATGCATGGAATAGATAATACCAGAGTACATTCCAGAAATATGTACCGAGTCACTATATAGGTTGTATTTATTACTGTGGGTCAAGGTCTGAAAAGTTGAAAGCCACTTTCCAGGTCCACCCTCAGAGGATCAAAGCTCAAGATGTCCTCAGCCTGAAATCCAGGCTATCTCTTCTCCAAGAACGTCAGGCCTCTCCCATTACACATCCAGCAGTCTCCCTAATGCTTTTGGGTCTTGAGGGCAGAGTCCCACTACCTTAGGTCATTGACTGCTGCAGAGCAGGAAGCTGGGTGTAATTCTGTTCAAAATGAGAGTCAGGCTAAGCCCAGCTTTAGTAATAGCCACAAAGCTAAAGCACTGTCATTCTCTGAAACAGACAATGTGGATTCTTTGCACTCTCGACAGGTGCACATTACACCTGGTGGGGAAGCTCCAGCTGAAATGCCTACAGCCCTTTGAACCAAAGTGCTGTACATTCCCTGCCTTCTCACAATGAGAAATGGTGGAAATATAGGCGACAGGGGGACCAGTATTACTGAGCACCATGATACCATTCACGGGACACCTGGTGGCTCAGGTGTGTAGGAGACAGTGGCAGTGTCTGCAGATGCACATAGAGGCTGCAGGAAGAGATCATGATGCCTGCCCCAGGAGGCCACCCCCTCAAGGCTCCAGCAGCCTCCAAAAGTAGGGGAGACTTGTCTTGCTTAGACATAGAATCCTCATGCATATCTGGGACAGAGCGCAAAGTACTGACACTCTAGCTTTCCAGTCTTCCCATGTGCACACCTAGGCACCTCCGAGGGCATATGATTGTGGTATACCTGGTTCTCGGGAGTTCATGTCTTCATGGATTGCATTTCTCAGGGTAATATTGCTACTTAAACCCCTAGATGTTAGTGGCTTAACACAATACATGAGCATTCCTTATGGTGGGATAGTCCCACATGGGTATGCCTACCTGGCATGCAGCCTACTACATGGTGATCTAGGAGCGCGGACGCCTTCCATTCTGTGACTCCACCCTCCTTTAGGGTGTCTAGGACCTCTGAGTCCTCTGCAACCAGCCTGCAGATGGAGAAAGAGTAGAGAAGATATGCCCCTGTCTTAAACTCGCTTGCTAGTTATTGAAAACATAGCCCCTTCCAGGTGCAAAGCAGGAGCTAAGAAATACTGCCTCTGGCTGGGCTGCTGTTTCCAGCATCAGCTCTCCTCTGCAGTGAGGGTGTCAGGAATCTTTTTTTCTGCCTCATGGACCAAGAACCACTGTGTCCCATACCACCCTGGCAATGATCCCCCTTTTCTTGAAGAACAGTTAAGCTTCCTCCTCCAGCACTCACCCTTTATAAGGGAAGCTCTTAATGATTTTCTGCTATGCATATTGTAGCTGGTAAGTCTCTTCCTCCAGAAAACACAGGGGAAAAGCCACAAGTTGACACTCAAAGCAAGACTCCCCTTCTGTTTTCCAGGGTACCTGAACATTAGGAAATAGATTTGAAGGATGCCATTGCTAGACACTAGGAACAGAGACTGGGAAGGTAGAGTTAGGGGAAAGAGTTTCATGTTTTACTTTACACCATTTTGTATACTTCATTTAAACACTAATAAGCAAAAGAAGTATTAATCACCATTGCCATTTATATGAAATTCAAGAATAGGCAAAACAAACTGATTATGATAAAAATCAGAATAGTGGTTATCTCTGCAGAAGAAATGGGTTTTGCCTGGGAAGAGGCAGGAAATGTTCTCTATCTCAATGTGAGTGATGGCTATGCAGGCATCTACACAGGTAGAAATTAACCATGCTCTACACTTACAATTAGCATAGTTCATGTTCTTTGCCATATATACATTATACTTCAATTTTTAAAAATGTACACACATATATATATAAGTTTAAAAATTCCCGGCACTAATTCACCCCCTGTGTGAGTCTGTTTGCATTGCTATAAAGGAATTCCTGAGGCTGGTAAGTTATAAAGAAAAGAGGTTTATCTGGCTCACTGTTCTGCAGGCTGTATAAGAAGTGTGGTGCCAGCATCTGCTTCCGGTGAGGGCCTCAGGAAGCTCACAATCATGGTGGAAGGTGAAGGGAAACCAGAGCATTACGTGGCCAGAGCACCACGCGGCAAGAGAGGGCGCAAGAGTGAGGGAGCAGTTGCCAGGCTTTTTTAAACAAGCAGATCTCTCTTTTTTTGTTTTGTTTTTTGAGATGGAGTCTCACTGTGTCGCCCAGGCTGGGTGCAATGGCATGATCTTGGCTCACTGCATTCTCTGCCTCCCAGGTTCAAGCGGCTCCTCTGCCTCCGCCTCCCAAGTAGTGGGGATTACAGGTACGCACCATCAAGCCCCGTTAATTTTTTAGTAGAAAACTTGTTTCTACTAAAAATATGAAAATTAGCCAGGCATGGTGATGCACGTCAGGAGTTTGAGACCAGGCTGACCAGCATGGGGTTTCACACACCACCATGCCTGGCCAATTTTTGTATTTTTAGTAGAAACAGAGTTTCACCGTGTTGGTCAGGCTGGTCTTGAACTCCTGACTGCATGGTCCTCCTGACTGCCATAGTACTGGGATTATTGGTGTGAGCCACCACACCTGCCATTTTTTCCCAGCATTTTTTTTTTTTTTTTTGAGATGGAGTCTTAGTCTGTCGCCCAGGATGGAGTGCAATGGTATGATATCGACTCACTGCAGTCTTTGCCTCCTGGGTTCCAGTGATTTTCCTGCCTCAGTCTCCTGGGTAGCTAGGATTACAGGCATGTGCCACCACGTCCAGCTAATTTTCGTATTTTTAGCAGAGACAGGGTTTTACCATGTTGGCCAGGCTGGTCTCAAACTTCTAACCTTAGGTGGTCTGCCTGCCTCAGCCTCCCACAGTGCTAGGATTACAGGCATGAGCCACTGCACCTGGCCTTAAACAACCACATCTTGCATGAACTCACAGAGTGAGAACTCATTGACGGACAGCACCAAGCCACTCATAAGGGATCTGCCTCTATGAGCCAACACCTCCCACTAGGCCCGTCACCCACATTAGAAGCCCAGATTTCTTATTTTATTTTATTATTATTTTCTTATTATTATACTTTAAGCTCTAGGGTACATGTGCAGAATATGCAGGTTTGTTACATAGATATACACATGCTGCGGTGGATTGCTGCACCCATTAACCTGTCATCTACATTAGGTATTTCTCCTAATGCTATCCCTCCCCTATCCCCTCACCCCACAATAGGCCCTGATGTGATGTTCCCCTCCCTGTCTCCATGTGTTCTTATTGCTCAACTCACACTTATGAGTGAGAACATGCAATGCTTGGTTTGTCTCTTCTTGTGTTAGTTTGGTGAGAATGATGGTTTCCAGCTTTATCCATGTCTCTACAGGGGATATGAACTCATCATTTTCTATGGCTGCATAGTATTCCATGGTATATATGTGCCACATTTTCTTTATCCATTCTATCATTGATGGCCATTTGAGTTGGTTCCAATTCTTTGCTATTATGAACAGTGCTGCAATAAACATACATGTGCATGCATCTTTAGAGTAGAATGATTTATGAACATTTAGGTATATACCCAGCAATGGGATTCTTGGGTCAAATGGTATTTCTGGTTCTGTATCCTTGAGGAACTATCTTCCACAATGGTTGAACTAATTTATACTTCCACCAACAGTGTAAAAACATTCCTATTTCTCCACATCCTCTCCAGCATCTGTTGTTTCCTGACTTTTTAATGATTGCCATTCTAACTAGCATAGGATGGTATCTTATTGTGGTTTTGATTTGCATTTCTCTAATGACCAGTAATGATGAGGTTTTTTCATATGTTTGTTGCACAAATGTCACCTTTTGAGAAGTGTCTGTTCATAGTCTTTGCCCACATTTTGATGGGGTTGTTTTTTTCTTGTAAATTTGTTGAAGTTTGTGTAGATTCTGGATATTAGCGCTTTTTCAGATGGATAGATTGCAAAAATGTTCTCCCATTCTGTAGATTGCCTGTTCACTCAGATGATAGTTTCTTTCGCTGTGCAGAAGCTGTTTAGTTTAATTAGATCCCATTTGTCAATTCTGGCTTTTTTTTTGCCATTGCTTTTGGTGTTTTAGACATGAAGTCTTTGCCCATGCCTGTGTCCTTAACAGTATTGCCTAGGTTTTCTTTTTCTTTTTTTTAGACAGAGTTTAGCTCTTGTTGCCCAGGATGGAGTGCAATGGCGAGATCTTGGCTTTACCACAACCTGTGCCTCCCAGGTTCAAGCAATTCTCCTGCCTTACCCTCTCTAGTAGCTGGGATTACAGGTGCCCGCCACCATGCCCAGCAAATTTTTTGTATTTTTAGTAGACATAGGGTTTCACTATATTGTCCAGGCTGGCCTGGAACTCCTGTCCTCAGGTGAGCCACCCACCTCAGCCTCCTAAAGTGCTGGGATTACAGGCATGAGCCACCACACCTGGCTTCCCTAGGTTTTGTTCTAGAGTGTTTATGGTTTTAGGTCTTAGATTTAAGACTTTTTTTTTTTTTTTTTTTTTGAGATGGAGTCTTTCTCTGACACCCAGGCTGTAGTGCAGTGGCACAGTCTCAGCTCACGGCATCCTCTGCTGCCTAGGTTCAAGTAATTCCCCTGCCTCGGCCTCCTGAGTAGCTGGGACTACAGGTGCACACCACCACACCTGGCTAATTTTTTTGAATTTTTTAGTAGAGATAGGGTTTCACCATGTTGGCCAGGATGGTCTCGATCTCCTGACCTCACGATCCGCCCGCTTCAGCCTCCCAAAGTGCTAGGATTACAGGCGTGAGTCACTGCGCCCAGCCTTATGTTTAAGTCTTAATCCATCTTGAGTTACTTTTTGTATAAGGTGTAAGGAAGGGGTCCAGTTTCGGTTTTCTGCATATGGCCAGCCAGTTTTCCCAACACCATTTATTAAAAAGGGCATCCTTTCTCCATTGCTTGTTTTTGTCAGGTGTGTCAAAGATCAGATGGTTGTAGATATGTGGTGTTATTTCTGAGGTCCCTGTTTTTTTCCATTGGTCTATGTATCTGTTTTGATACCAGTACCATGCTGTTTTGGTTACTGCATCCTTGTAGTATAGTTTGAAGTCAGGTAGTGTGATGCCTCCAGTTTTGTTCTTTCTGCTTAGGATTGTCTTGGCTATGTAGGCTTTTTTTTTTTTTTTTTTTTTTTTTTGGTACCATATGAAATTTAAAGTAGTTTTTTCTAATTCTGTGAAGAACATCACTGGTAGCTTGATGGGGATAGCACTGAATCTATAAATTATGTTGGGCAGTATGGCTATTTTCATGATATTGATATTTCCTATCCATGAGCATAGAATGTTTTTTCATTGGTTTGTGTCCTCTCTTATTTCCTTGAGCAGTGGTTTGTAGTTGTCCTTGAAGAGGTCCTTCACATCCCTTGCAAGTTGTATTCCTAGGTATTTTATTCTCTTTGTAGCAATTGTGAATGGGATTCAGTCATGATTTGGCTCTCTGTTTGTCTGTTATTGGTGTATAGGAATGCTTGTGATTTTTGGACATTGATTTTTGTATCCTGAGACTTCGCCGAAGTTGCTTATCAGCTTAAGGAGATTTTGGGCTAAGACAATGAGATTTTCTAAATATACAATCAGGTCATCTGCAAACAGAGACAATTTTGACTTCCTCTCTTCCTATTTGGATATCTTTTACTTCTTTCTCTTGCCATGGCCAGAACTTCCAATACTATGTTGAATAGGAGTGGTGAGAGAGGGCATCCTTGTCTTGTGCCAGTTTTCAAAGGGATTGCATCCAGTTTTTGCCCATTCAGTATGATAGGATTTTGGCTGTAGGTTTGTCATAAATAGCTCTTATTATTTTGAGATACGTTCTATCAATACTTTATTCATTGAGAGTTTTTAGCATGAAGAGGTGTTGAATTTTATTGGAGGCCTTTTCTGCATCTATTGAGATAATCATGTAGTTTTTGTCATTGGTTCTGTTTATGTGATGGATTACATTTTTTGATTTGGATATGTTGAACCAGCCTTGCATCCCAGGGATGAAGCTGACTTGATCGTGGTGGATAAGCTTTTTGATGTGCTGTTGGATTCGGTTTGCTGGTATTTTATTGAGGAATTTCGCATCAATGTTCATCAGGGATATTGGCCTGAAATTTTCTTTTCTTGTTGTGTCTATACCAGATTTTGGTATCAGGATGATACTGATCTCATAAAGTGAGTTAGGGAGGATTCCCTCTTTTTCTGTTGTTTGGAATCGTTTCAGAAGGAATGCTACCAGCTCCTCTTTGTACCTCTGGTAGAATTTGGCTGTAAATCCATCTGGTCCTGGATTTTTTTTTGTTCAGTAGGCTCTTAATTACTGGAGGCCAACATTTCAACGTTTTGGGGACAAACACCCAAACCATGGCTTCCAGTGACTCCTTTTTGAGAATCCTGCTGGAGACATGAATGACGACAAGCAAAAATATTTCCTTCTCCTTCCACTCGCATAAGTTACACTCTGCCTTGGGTCCATTAGATGCCCCTGCCATGGCAGAAACTGTACAGAAAGGAGCAGGCCCAACATGGTCTCAAAGAGCCCCAAGTTATCACTGAAAAGAAGTGTGATGTAATAGAAAGAACTCAGACTTGGGAGTCAGCCAGCTCTGTGTTCAAATTCCAGATCTGCCCTTAGCTGCAAGATTTAGGCAAGTGACTTAGGCATTCTGAGCTTCTATTTTCTCCTTATAAAGCCACTTTCACATAGTGGAGGTAAAAGGTGAATGCAATACTTCTGCCTCAAACACTCCTTGATGAAGGGATAGAGTTTGGATCTGTGTACCCACCCAAATCTCACGTCAAATTGTGATCCCCAGTGTTGGAGGTAGAGCCTGGTGTGAGGCAATCGGATCATGGGGCTGTTTCTCATGAATAGTTTAGCATCATCCCTGTTGATCCTGTTCTCGTGATAGCAAGTGAGTTCTTGTGAAATCTGGTTGCTTACAAGTGTGCAGATCCTTCTCTCTTTCTCTCTTGCCCCTGCTCCTGCCATGTAAGACGCCTGCTGTCCCTTTGCCTTCCGCCATGATTGGAAGCTTCCTGAGGTCTCCCACAAAGCAGAAGCTGCTATGCTTCCTACACAGCCTGCAGAACCGTGAGCCAATAAAACCTCTTTTCTTTATAAATTACCCAGTCTCAGGTATTTTTAACAGCAACATGAGAACAAACTAATACAGAAAAATGAGGGATGAATCTGATGTGAGCAATGGATGTTTGAGCTTGACTATGTCCGGCCCTTGCTCTGTGCACGGAGTGAAGAAGGAGGCACTTGCATTTCTGCCTGCCCTTCCACAGCCATCAGCAGGGAAGACAAAGTGGCCAAGAGTTGCCAGTGTCAGCTGCCCTGTGACCAGTGATGTCGTTGCCAAGTGATAAGTCACTGAGCTGTAGGCGGTTGAGCAGAGAAGTGCTAAGTGCTAAGAGTGCTAAGCAGAGCCAGTCAGCCCTCGTGACACCCCAGCTTCCCCATTCCGCCACTAAGAGACTCAAGGAAGAGATTCAGCCTCCCTGTGCTTCAACCTCTTTACCTGTAAGGTGAGAACAGCAAGACCGCCTACCGAATACACTAATACCCTTAAAGAACTTAGGACTTGGCGCAGAGTCAGAGCTTCACAATAAGGCCACGGCTTTCTGCAAACATCTCCCTTGTCATCCTGACAGTGCAAAGCTACCTGCTGGCTGTGGCGTCTCCCTTCCTTGTCTCTGTCATAGGCCTTTTCCTATTCTGTCTGCAGTAGCTTCACCACAGCCTCAGCCACAGAAGCAGTTTTTTGTTTTGTTTAGTTTTGGGTTTTTCTTGTTTGGTTTTTTTTTTTTTTGAGACGGAGTTTCGCTCTTGTTACCCAGGCTGGAGTGCAATGGCGAGATCTCGGCTCACCGCAACCTCCGCCTCCTGGGTTCAGGCAATTCTCCTGCCTCAGCCTCCTGAGTAGTTGGGATTACAGGCACGCGCCACCATGCCCAGCTAATGTTTTGTATTTTTCGTAGAGACAGGGTTTCACCATGTTGACCAGGATGGTCTCGATCTCTTGACCTCGTGATCCACCCGCCTCAGCCTCCCAAAGTGCTGGGATTACAGGCTTGAGCCACCGTGCCCAGCTTTGTTTAGTTTTTATTGTATGGCCAACATCTCCCCAATCCCCCCATCCCCTAGCCCCTGGTAACTACCATTCTACTCTCTGCTTTTATGAGTTCAACTTTTTTCAGATTCCACATATAACTGAGATCTCGCAGTATGTGTGTGTGTGTGTGTGTGTGTGTGTGTGTGTGTGTGTGTGTGTGTGTGTTTTAGGTGGAGTTTTGCTCTTGTCGCCCAGGCTGGAGTGCATTGGCATGATCTTGGCTCAGTGCAACCTCTCTGCCTCCATGGTTCAAGTGATTCTCCTGCCTCAGCCTCCTGAGTAGCTGGGATTACAGGTGCCCACCAACACACCCAGCTAATTTTTGTATTTTTGGTAGAGATGGGGTTTCACTCAGTTGGCCAGGCTGGTCTCAAACTCCTGACCTTCGGTGATCTGCCTGCCTCTGCCTCCAAAAGTGCTGGGATCACAGGCGTGAGCACCCGGCCAGTATTTGTCTTTCTATGTCTGGCTTATTTCACTAATATAATGTTCTCTATGTTTATTCATGTTTTATTGCAAATGACAATATTTCCTTCTTTTTTACAGCGGAATGCTATTCCACTGTGTACACACGCCACCTTCTCTTTATTCATTCATTCATTGAACACTTAGGTTGTATCTTGGCTATTGTGAATAATGCTTCAATGAACATGGGGGATATCTCTTTGACATATTAATTTCACTTCCTTTTGATAAGTACTCAAAAGTAGGAATGTTGGATCATATGGTAGTTCTAGTTTTAATTTTTTTCAGGAACCTCCATACTATTTTCCATAACGGTTGTATGAATTTACATTCCCACCGACAGTGTACAAAGGTTCCCTTTTCTCCACATCCTCTCCAACGTTTGTTATCTTTTGTCTTTTTGATAATAGCCATTCTAACAGGTGCAAAGTATGGTTTTGATCTGCACATGCCCGACGAGTCGTGATACTGAACGTTTTTTCATATACCTGTTGGCCATGCCAGCAGTTTGCTGGTGACTTCCTACCGCCTGCACTTTTTCCTTTTCTAGCTATTATCACATATTTCTTCAGTTCATAAATATAGCATCAAAAAAATCATGGGCTCCTTTCCTTGCCCATCTGGCACAGCTGTGATATATCCCCCAAGGAACTGGAGTTTAGGCCCAATTGCAGTCTAGGATAAGGAGTAGGAAAATGAATTCTTTTGTTATAACATTGTACTTGATACAGTTTTTGGAGAGGACGCTTGCCACTTTCTGCTTCCTGCAGCTTTGTGTCAGGGCTGTGATTTCAGGCCTTTTTAAGGCTGCAAATAGGCTTGACCCATCTGGCAAATCTCAAAGTCAACTTTCTCTATAGTGTGCCATTGCTCTGAACTGGAGTTATTTCAATTCAACCTTCTCCCTGACCTGGAGGAGAACGAATAAATAGCAGAGGGTTGCTTTAAGGGTTCAAACCAAGACCCCAATGCTGAGGATGAGAGGATGTAAACAAGAGGGTCTGGGAGAGGAGATGTATTTTCTCCCAGGTCATTTGCACATTGTTTAATGTACCAGAAGAAGTAGTGTGGAAGAACCTTTTGAACCTGAAAGAATGTCCCCAAAGTAAGTGGATATTTTTAAAAAACTCTTTATGGCCTTCTCCTCATTTAAAATTTCACTGCTCTCTGGGAGGCAGAAAAAAAATCCTTTACCCATCCTGTATCTTCTTTTTTCTTCCTTGCTGTCAAAATCAAAATCCCCATTACAGAGTCTGAAAATGCAATATATTTGCTTCCTCTGCCTCTCTTGCAGCCCAGCATGGGCATGTGACCTAATTCCAAGTAATGGAATTTGGAGAAATCTGATACAAGCGTTCTAAGAAAGGTTTCTCTCCTAATAAATAAGGAACCCATGGAAAGCCCTCCCTTCCTGTTTGTTGAATAGATGGCTGCCTGTGACATCCCGGGCACATCTTGTCTCCATCCTTTCTTTTACATATGGGACTCTTGTTCTGGGGTCAGGCCTACCTAATCCTGTGCCCACTCTTAAAAATATCAGCCACTCACATGACTTCATCTGTGTGATATTGTGAAATATCTATTTGGCTTTCATCCACAGTTCAGGGTTCTTAGCTTCTAAAATCCTTGAAATCGCTGGAGTGGTAACAGTGTCTTTTGTATGATAATAAGATGGCTTCAGGATGAGGGCTGGTCACCAGAAAAACCAAGGCATGACTAAAGGGTTGGTTTATAAAGAGAAGAACTTTCAGCCTTATATCCTGACTTCCAGAGAGGGGCTGAAGGTTGAGTTGATCACCAATAGCCAATAATGTAATCGATCGTACTTATGTAATGAAGTCTCCATAAAAAACCAAAAGGACAGGTTTCAGATGAGCGTCCAGAGAGCTAAGCATGTGGAAGCTCCTGGCGAGGGCATGGACGTTCCATGCCCCTTCCCCCATGGCTTCCCCTATGCATCTCTTCCATCTGGCTGTTCATCTGTACCCTTTGCAATATCCTTCATAATAAACTGAGAAATGTAAGTGTATTTGTCTGTTTTCATGCTGCTAATAAAGACATACCCAAGACTGAGTAATTTACTTAAAAAAAAAAAAAAGAGGTTTAATGGATTCACAGTTCCACGTGGCTGGGGAGGCCTCATAATCATGATGGAAGGCGAAGGAGGGGCAAGGACGTGTCTTACATGGCTGCAGGAAAGAGGGTGTGCAGGGAGCTCCTCTTTATAAAACCATCAGATCTCATGAGACTTATTCACTATTACAAGAACAGCACGAGAAAAACCTTCCCCATGATTCAATTACCTCGCACAAGGTCCCTCCTACCACATGTGAGATTAAAGGAGTGACAATTCCAAATGAGATTTGGGTCGGGGACACAGCCAAACCGTATTAGTAAGTAAGAATTCCCTTGAGTTCTATGAGCAGCTCTAGCAATTCAATTGAACCCTAGGAGGGAGCTGTAGGAACCTCAACTTATAGCCACCAAGTCTAAAGCACTGATCACAATCTGAGGCTTGCAACTGGCATCTGAAGTAGGGGCCAATCTTGTGGGACTGAGCCCTCAATCCATGGGACCTGATGCCATCTCAGGTAGATAGTGTCAGATCTGCAAAAGTGTTGTGTTGATTAAAGAGTACACTTATTTCAGTAATTCAACAATCATTTACTGAGCACCTACTTTGTGCCATGTTCTAAAAGTGAGGGAAAGACAGGCAAGGTCTCTATGCCCATGAAACTTAAAATCTAGCAGACTTCGAGCACAACATCTTTAACTGTCTCCACTCGACTTTTCTGTTTGATGTCCTAACCATTCCTGATATAACATATCTAAATTAAACTCATTCTCTTTTCTCCGAAACTGACTTCTCTATTTCTGGTCATGAATCCCATGTTCAAAATCATGGCATCATCTTTGCCTCTTCATTCATCCTTGTTGCCAGCATACCTCATTTCTCTTTAGTCACTAAATCTACTCCCAGTGAGTCCCAGGAGCTATAGCTACAAAGATACATAAGGTCCCTGACACACACATGTATAATCATAATACAGAGTAAGATGTGCAGCAGTAGAGGTGTGTCCGTAGTGGATGAGAGGGGAAAGTGTCTCAACTCTTGAGAAAGCCAGGAAAAGAGAAAATGAGGAGAGTAAGAAGAGTCAAAACTGAAAATAGAACCTTGGAAAATACTAATATTTACAGGATCGAACAGTGTCAAATGGGCAGAGAAGTTAGGTAGTAATAAGGCCTGCAAAGGTCTTGTGATTTTGTAAACTAGGAGGTGATCTTGGTGAGAACAGTTTGAGTGGAGGGGTGGGTTAGCCTGTGGTAAGTGGAAGAATGAATGGAAGATAGTGAGGAGGACTGGTTTAACATTCCTGGCATCTATTATCCCTTCTGGGAAGATTGTCTTGATTTCCCTTTGGGGCCACTCCTTTCCTTCTCTAACCATGCTCCGGTAGAGCTGGCACCACCACTAGATCCAGGGCCCAGCCAATCAAATCACCACATATCCATGGCCGTTGGAGATTTGCTCAAGGTGGAGATCATGACCAAACCTGGGCCAATGAGAAATCCATTGCTGGAACTCTCAGGAAACAGGTGTTCTTGTTCCGTACCAGTTGAAGCTCAAGCTCTTACCTTGTCAGAGCTGGACTATTGCACCAATCCTTTTATTAGTCTCCTTACTGTTGAATTCTTCACACCAGCCAAAGCTTCCAAGCTCTTCTTTCCAACACTGCTTTTACATTATTCAAAAACTGTTGAGCAGCCGCCATTAAATTCATGGCACTTAGTGCTTCATATTCCATCACCTGAAGCAAGCCTACCTTTCCTTGTACCTTCCTGTCCTCAAAGCTTTACATAGCTTTCCTACTCCTGGACTGCTCGCCCCTTTCCTTTCTACTATTAAAATCCCTCTCATCTTTCAATATTCTAGCTCAAATGTCATCTTCCCTGACTTCCATCTGGTACCAGTATGACTTGACAGCAATTTTTGAAAAATATGATTTATTGTCCAGTTTTATTACCTGTCATTTTACATCTTCAGTTTTTTTTTTCTCTCCCAATTACCTTGGAGGAAATATGAAGACAACAGCCATGACATAATTATTGGTATACTCTGTAGCATTGATAACAGAGCTCTGCACAGCCGACAGTCAAGATTTTCACAGAATCATGAATAGATGTTTTCAGTTTGGCAGCAGGTGGAAAGAAATGGAGATTGATGTAAAGCTATAATTTATATGATGAGAAGAGATGTGGTCAGCAGTCAAGAGAGGGAAAAATATTTAATGGATGCAAATAGTCTGGTCAAGAAGACAGAGGCAGGAGCATGATAAGTGGAAAATTTTTGTACAAAGTCAAACTTGACAAGGCAAGGAGATAAACCCAAAACAACAGAATGGGGGCCATAGGGACAAGCTCTGAAAATCCTGGAGTATCTGTGATCCAAAGGGTGCTAAGAAGCGCAAAGAGAAGCTAAGTGACTTCAAGGATAAGCCTGGCCAGTGACTTCAGCAGCAAGGGCTCACAGGACTCAGAGCAGAAAGAGTTTGGTAGGAGCCTGGGAGATGGCACTTATGGATAAACAGTACTTACATTTTATCACTCTCTTTAACTCCCTTCAAAGCTCCTCTAGAAGAATGAAGAAAATCTGGGAGTGGTGGCCCGTGCCTGTTTTCCCAGCTACTTGGGAGGCTAAGGCTGGAGGATCACTTGAGCCCAGGAGTTGCGGGCAGTGGTGTGCTATGCTGATCTGGCATCTGCACTGTTTGGCATCAATAAGGTGACCTCCCAGGAGTTGAAGACCAGCAGGTTGCCTAAGGAGGGGTGAACCAGTCCAGGTCAGAAATAGAGCAGATCAAAACTCCTGTGCTGATCAGTAGTGGGATTATGCCTGTGAACTGCCTTGGAAACATAGCCAGGTCCCATTTCTAAAAAAGAAATGCATTTTAATTTATTTATTTTTTTTAAAAAAAGGATGAAGATATGCTCCCAGAAATGACTTCCCCCAGGATGTGGAAGAGTGATGAGAAACCACTGTTGACAAGGTCTCAGGAGACCCCCACATTGCAATTCTCATGGTCATTTTCAATCTTCACCTTCCTGGTGATCCATCTTTCTGAAACATTCTCTGCCCTAGGTCTCTGGGACACCCCTTTTCATGGCTGTGCTCCTAAGGAACTGGTCCCTCCTCCTCCATCTTTTTTATTGGATCTTCTTTATCTTCCTGGCTTCTCAGCACCAGGGGGTTCCAGAGCTTCATCCTCAGGCACATTTTGTCTAGATTTGCACTAAGGTACCTTAGAGGGAGCCTCATCCTGATCCAGAGCTTGAAATGCCTTTTATGAGCCGATGATACCCAGTTTTGTATCTCAAGCCCTAAACCCTCTTTTCTCACTTAAATTGTAGAATCACAGATCTACTCTCCATTCTGTATCTCCACCTGGATGACTAATCATCATTTTAAACTTGACAGTTCAGAAGTGAGCTTTTAACCCTCCCCCACCCCACCACTGAACTCTACTGTACTTGCATTCTTGGCTATTTCTGTAAATGACTACGCCACGCTAACAGCTGTCAGGGGGAGTTCTTTGGATCAACCTTGCCTGTACTCTTTCTCATACCTAATAGCCCGTCCATTCGCAAATCTGGTCAGCGTTGCCTTAAAAATATATCTTGACTCTGAAATGTGTGTCATCACTGCCACCATTACCACCCTAGTCCAGTCCACTCTTATTTCTGACCTGGACTACAATCAACGTCTTTTAATTGGTCTTTGTGCTTTCACCTTTTTGGTTGCCTTCAGTCTCTTCCCACAGAGCAGCCAGAGTTATCCCTCTGAAGTATGAGTAAAGTCCCATTACTCCTCAGCTCAAAACCCTCTGTAGTAGTTAGGGCTCTCCAGAGAGAGAGAGCCATGGGATATATAGATATAGATATAGATATAGATATAGATATAGATATAGATATAGATATAGATACATGAGGGACCTACGAGGAGAATTGGCTCATGTAATTATAGAGGCTAAGTTCCACTATAAACGGTCTGCAGGCTGGAGGCCCTGGGATGCCAGCAGTGTGACTCAGTCCAAATCAAAAAGCCTCAGAACTAGGGAAGACGGTGTAATTCTCAGTCCAAGGCTGAAGGCCTGAGAACCTGAGATGGCTGCTGTTGTACGTGCTGGAACATCCCAAGACCAGAGAGTCTGGGCTTCTGATGTCCAAAGGCAGGAGAAGAGAGTATCAGCTCTAGGAGGGAGAATGAGAGGCAAATTCACTTTTTCTAGGATTTTGTTCTATCTGGGCCCTCAGCCAGTTGGATGATGCCCACTCACATTGAGGGCAGATCTTCCCAACTTAGTCCACTGAGACTCACATGCCAATCTGCTCTGGACACATCCTCATAGACATGCCCCCAAATAATGTTTTGCCAGTTCTCTAGGTATTCCTTAATCCAGTCAAGCTGATACTCTAAATTAACCATCACACTCTCCAATAAAAGTCTGACACATGTTATCATATGGATGATATCTTGAAGACATTAACCATCAAAACTAAGTGAAATAAGCCAAATATCAAAGGATAAATAGTATGAGCCCACTTAAATGAAGTACCTAGAATAGTCAAAATCACTGTGTTACTTTCTGAGACAGAAAGTAACACAGTGTTCACCGGGGGCTGTCTGGAGGCGAGAATGGGAGCTATTGCTGAATTGGTACAAAGCTTCAGTTTGGGATGATGGAAAATTTCTGGAGATGGATAGTGGTTACAGTTGCACAATAATGTACTTAATGGCACTAAACTGTGTACTATGCACTTAAAATGGTTCAAAGAGTAAATTTAAAGGTATATATATATATATATAATCAAATTTAAAAACAAAATTTCTAATGGCCTTCCATCTCACTCCTTGGACTTCTGCCACCCCTCAATCTCCTCTCCCCCGACTCTCTGACCCTACCATACCTCTCTGCTGCAGTCACAATGACCTCCTTGCTATTCCCCAAACAAGTCCCAGACACTCCAGCTCAAACATTCCTAGCATTGTCCTTAGGCCTTTGCAGTGGCTGCTCTTTCTGCCTCAAGTATTTCTCCCCCTAGAAGTTAGCATAGTTATCTCTTTTACTTATTTGGTTGTCTACTCAGAAGTCACTCTTAGAGCAGTTATTCCATGGCTAACACAGCACCTCATACCACCTCCATTGTTCACAATCCCTTACCCAGCTTTATGCTTTAAAGCACTTATCACAGGCTGACTTTTTTTCCCCATTCATCCAGTTATTGTCACATTTTCCCTATTAGAATGTAAGCTTTCTGAGAATAAGGATGTTGTTTGTTCCACTGATATATCCTAGTTTCCTAGAACCACACCTAGCATACAGTAGGCACTCAATAAGTATTTTTGTTGAATGAATAAATGAATGAATGACTATTCTCAGCAAGTGCCAAAAGGCAGTATCTATATTAGTCTGTCCTTGTGTTGCTATAAAGAATTGCCCGAGGCTGGGTAATTTATGAAGAAAAGAGGTTTAGTTCTGCAGGATGTACAGGAAGCATAGTGCCAGCATCTGCTCAGCTTCCAGTGAGGCCTCAGTGAGTTTTTACTCATGGCAGAAGGCAAAGAAGGAGCAGGCATGTCACATAGCAAGAGAGGGAGCATGAGAAGTGGTAGGGAATAGGAGAAGCCAGCCTCTTTAAACAATTAGTTCTCATGTCAACTACCAGAGAGAGAATTCATTCATTATCACAGGGATAGCATCAAACCATCCATGAGGGATCAGCCCCCATGATCCAACAACTCCTACCAGGTCCCATTTCAACACTGGGGATTATATTTCAACATAAGATCTGGAAGGGACAAACATTCAAGCCATATCAGTAACCCAACAGACTGTTTAGGGAACTGCCTAATTTCTCAATGAGTAAAAATAATTCTCTTGGAAGAGGCATGACTGAACCCAGTTGCCTCTGTGTGTGTGTGTGTGTGTGTGTGTGTGTGTGTGTGTGTGTGTGTATTTTTTCCTAATTCTGAAAAACATGTTCATTACAAAAACATGGCTAACACAAAAAAGTAAAGAAAAAAATAAAGGACATACTAGAATATGTGTTAGTATTGGTCATTTGGGTTCACTATTTTCATATGCATAGTCTCTTTTTTTCCTTTTCTTTTTTTTTTTCTTTTTTTTTTGGAGATAAAATCTCACTCTGTTGCCCGGGCTGGAGTACAGTGGTGTGATCTCAGCTCACTGCAACCTCTGCCCCTGGCAGCAATTCTCCTGCCTCAGCCTCCCAAGTAGCTGGGATTATTGGCATGCACCACTACATTCAGCTAATTTTTGTATTTTTTAGGAGAGATGGGGTTTCACCATGTTGGCCAGGAAGGTCTCAAACTCCTGACCTCAGGTGATTCACCTGCCTCGGCCTCCCAAAGTGCTAGGATTACAGGCATGAGCCACCACACCTGGCCCATAGTCTCTTCCAATATGGACCTTCAAATCTGTTCTATTTAACATTTTTTTTTCTTGAATTATAACACTTAATATTTAATTTTCTTGCTGTGGTTTTCTTATTCAGAGGCTTTGGTTATCCATATGTTGGTTCTTCTTTGCCTACATTCATTCAATAGTTGTATTGTTCCTCAATCTTTCTCTCTTTCTTAGCTTCCTTTCACTTTCTTAATATTTTCCTTATTTTTACCTTCTATTTCTCTTAAGGCATTGTCTGCTATGTTTATTCACTGTGTCCCTTATAGTTGAGTCTTCATTTATTTTATTTTTACATTTTTCTTGAGTTCCGTCCCTTCACTTCTGAGTTTTCCTAATTCTAATTATGTCGTTCTTTCATGTTTTGTATCATTTTCTTTATGTCTCCCAGCTTACTTTGAAATCATACATTAGAGTTTTATTTTTCTTTTTAAAGAAAAATCTTTCTGTTCTGCTTTCATTACCTGTAGGGGTACTACTTTACTCTATTCTCATTTTTCTTACAATAACTTTGCATGAGGTTTGACTATAATACTTTATTGTTGCTTATTTTTGTACGGATTTAGGTTTCCTGAGCTTTTAGATTGAGGCTTTGTTCAGAATAACTGTTCCAACTTTACAAAATTACCTATTCTGTTATGTTTCATGCAGTTCAAAAAAAAAAAAGAGAGAGAGAGAGAGAGTTTGCTTTGTAAGATTTCCTGGAGATTCTCATCACTTTTGTCTACCTGCTTTCCTTCATCTCTGTAATGCCTATTCTATTCCATTTTAATTCTAGTCCTAGTAGTTCCTTAGGGAAGGGCCCTTCCCTAAAAGAGATCTCTACCTGGTGGCTTTTGAAAGTTCACAGGGGCTAGACTGCTCTATACCTTTCAGACATCACGAAGGGTTCCCCACTGCTTTCACCAGCAAATTGGAGTAGGCAAAACAGTTTCAGCCACTCTTCCAAAATTAGCCTGCTGAGCCTTCCAATGAATATTTGTGGTATATTTTATGGGTTTCCTGTTCTCAGGTTTGTTAAATGCCTTGGTACTCTCCTCTGCTTTCTCTACTCAGATGAGGATGCCATGCAGGTCTTGTGACTACCAATGATGAATTCTCACCCACTTCTATTTTCAGGGTTCAAAGGGACACCTTCTCATTTGGTTTTGTTGGAAATGTCTGCAGATTTTTGGTTTTACTGTTTGTTCTGGCTATTGCTATGTGAGAATTAGGAAAGTTTCAAGTGCAATTCCGTCACCACCATTCCAACTTCCTAAACCCAAGTGTTCACTCTAGAGGCCATGTTGAAGGGGCAGGACTACATAACAGCAGTTCTTTTTGTGGTAAAGGGAGACATGCAACAGAACCAACTTGAAACCAGAGGATGTTTAAACCTTTGTTTGCAGCATACATTTGTTAACTTGACACTGGCTAAAAACAGCCACAAGGCCAACTACCACATCACTATGCAAGAAAATAGACTCTTCTTCTAGTGGGAAGAACTACAAAATCATGCAAACAGCACGGATTCAGGCCGCAACAAGGAATTCAGTACTCAACACTAACCAACTACATCTGCCCCAAAGACGTTTTCTAAATCTTGCTAATTATTTTCCAGATATGATCTGTTAGACTTCCACCCATAGATAAGAGAGTACCTCTCATTACTGGACATTTTTAAATTGCTAATTTAAGCTGTTAATTTACTAAGTAAAAAATAACTTAGTGTCATCTAACGTTTAGATTGCACCTCTCTTATTTTTGTGAGGTTTAATACTTTTTCCTTCATTTATTAGTCATTCGTCTTTCTTCCTTAATGGCTTGACTGCTTGTGTCTTTTACTCTTTTTTTTTTTAATCATTTTTTTTTTTTTTTTTTTTTTGAGACAGAGTTTCGCTCTTATTACCCAGGCTGGAGTGCAATGGCGCGATCTCGGCTCACCGCAACCTCCGCCTCCTGGGTTCAGGCAATTCTCCTGCCTCAGCCTCCTGAGTAGCTGGGATTACAGGCACGTGCCACCATGCCCAGCTAATTTTTTGTGTTTTTAGTAGAGACGGGGTTTCACCATGTTGACCAGGATGGTCTCGATCTCCTGACCTCGTGATCCACCCGCCTCGGCCTCCCAAAGTGCTGGGATTACAGGCTTGAGCCACCGCGCCCGGCCTTGTGTCTTTTATTCATTTCACTGTGGCAGATGGTATTTTTCCTTTTGATTTATAAGACTTCATTTCATATTAAAGATTTTCATCTTTATTGCTCATATTTCTTGCACATATTTATTCCAATTCGTCATTTCTCTTTTGTATCATTTGTCTAATTCTGAATAACAAATTCCCTTAAAAATCTTAGTGTTCTAAACCAAAAAAAAAAAAAAAAAAAAAGGTACTATTGCTTACAAGTCAATGGAGCAGCAGGACTTACCTGATAACTTGGATGAGGCTTGGCTGATCTCAGCTGGGCTCATTCACCCATTTGTGTCAGCTAGTACCACAGCTGGGGAAGGGTTGGTCCAAGATGGTCTCACTCACATGCTGGATGTTGGCTTGCTGTTCACTGGTGCAATGGAGATTAGTGGACACTGTTACTACCATACTTTTTGATTGTATCTGTGTTGTTTTTGGTACACATTTAAAATTTTTATATATTCACATTTATCATTTTTTTCCTATGTGATTTCTTTACGGTTTTTATGTTGGTAAAGTTCCTTCCCAATCCCAAGGTCTGATAAATATGTATCTAAGTTTTCTTTTACAATTTCATTATTTTATCTATTGCTTC
The DNA here is from genome assembly GCF_048565385.1 of Saimiri boliviensis. NCBI lineage: Eukaryota > Metazoa > Chordata > Mammalia > Primates > Cebidae > Saimiri > Saimiri boliviensis. The sequence goes on along the minus strand of NC_133455.1, from coordinate 38,330,566 downwards.
TAACTCTTTTATCCATCAGAAATTGAGGGATGTGAAGCATAAGAGAGAAAAACTGGGCCGGGTGCAGTGGCTCACGCCTGTAATCCCAGCACTTAGGGAGGTCGAGATTTGCCCGTTGCCTTAGGTCAGGAGTTTGAGACCAGTCTAGCCAATATAGTGAAACCAGTCTAGCCAACATGGTATATTTCTAGTAGAGATACCATTAGCCTCTACTAAAAATATAAAAAAATTAGCCTGGTGTGGTGGTATGTGCCTGCAATCCCAGCTACTTGGGAGGCTGAGGCAAGGGAATTGCTTGAATCAGGGAGGTGGAGATTGCAGTGAGCTGAGATCATACCACTGTACCAGAGTAAGACTCTGTCTCAAAAAAAAAAAAAAAAAAAAAAAAAAAAAAAAAAAAAAAAAGGAAAAAAGAAAGAAAAAGTGGTATCTTTTCCTCACCCATTGCTAGGTTCATGGCTGACACTCCTATAACAAAAGATGCATTAACAAGAGAGAAGTATAACTTTTTTTTTTTTTTCTGAGACAGGGTCCCACTCTGTGACCTAGGCTTGAGAACAGTGATGAGATCACAGCTCATTGCAGCCTCCACCTCGTGGGCTCAAGCACTCTTCCCACCTTAGCCTCCCGAGTAGCTGGGACTACAGGCACGTGTCACCACATCCAGAAATTTTTGTTTTTGTTTTTCTTTTTGAGACAGGGTCTTGCTCTGTCGCCCAGGCTGGAGTGCAGTGGTGTGAACTTGGCTCACCGCAACCTCCACCTCCTGGGTTCAAGTGATTCTTTGCTTCAGCCTCCCATTTGTTCAGATTCTTCTGGGCACCCCACTGTGATATTTCTTTTCTCTGGGTATAGGGCAGGACACCTACCACATGAAGGTCTTCAGGGGAGAAGGGAGGGAGAAAGTTAAAGAGTGACTTTTCTCAATTTCATGGCCTGCTTCAGGGAAGAAGGGTTGAGGGGACTTCTAGTTTCGGTGGCCTTGCTTTAGGAGAGGGGGGCAGGTGAAGGTCAGAGAGACCTTGCCTCTGTGATTTTTTTCAATTTCTCTCAGCTTAAAATACTCCGTATGCCAAGGCATCATATTTTGGGGTATTGTGTTTTGAGCCTCATCAGAAATGGGAATTTAAATGGATGTTTTTCCACATGTAATTAACCAATTATTCAAGCACTGTTTATGGACTACTTTGCTTTTCCTCGTGGATTGGTGATATCACCTTCATCACAGAGTACATTATGATTTCATGCTTGGGTCTGTGTGAATCACGATTTCATCCTTGGGTCTGTTTCTGGACTCCTGCCTTTGGCCCATGGATGGTTCTTGTACTGCCTAAATCTATAGTCAAGGGGTGGTAGGAACTCAGCATTGAGGTGAGATTATCACCATTGTGCCTACAATTTAAGTTCATATTGTAGAGCTCTTCTGATGCCCAGAGCTCAAGCTGACTGCTGAAAGTTCAGGAGGGAGGCCAGGAAAGGTGTCTCATGCTTATAACCCCAGCAATTGGGGAGGCCGAGGTGGGCACATCACTTCAGCTCAAGAGTCCCAGACTAGCCTGGGCAACAGGATGAAACCCCATCTCCATCAAAAATACAAAAAATTAACTGGGCATGGTGGCATGCACCTGTGGTCCCAGCTACTCAGGAGGTTGAGGTGGGAGGATCCCTTGAGCTTGGGAAGCGGAAGTTGCAGTGAGCCAAGACTGCACCACTGCACTCCAGCGTAGGTGACAGAGTGAGACTCCATTTCAAAAAAAAGAAAGTTCAGGAGGAAAACACAGCGAGGGTAGAGGTGGAGAGTGGGGGTGAGGGGAGCGTCAGAAGTTGGGAGTTGGTATTGATCCAGCCGTCTCAGGGGGCAGAAGTCTCTGAGCAGAGAACGGCACTTAAGATGAATATTCTAACCTAATACTTGTGTAGAAGCAGAAAAATAAACTGCATTTACAAATTTGATGAAAGGAGAAACTCTTGGCTTTCCCCATCATTATTTGAGGTATCCAAGATGCTTCTGCAAGACTGAAGTCCCAGAGAACCACGTGATCATCCCACATGCACAGGAACTAACTGTGCAGCGTGAAACAGCAGTAGTCTTTCACCCACAGCAGAATATATACTTACTGGTTTGCCTTTGAGTAACAGGTTTAGTAAAGATTGTCAATTCTCTGGAGAGATAAACGTGAAATGCTTTTTTTTACACCAATAAAATCTATCAATTATGCTCTGTGGAACCTCCCTTTCCCACTGGGTAGCAGGCTCCATTAGCTTCATCTATCCCAGTCTGATTCTATAACTTTTCGTTTTAGTTATCAGAATAGTTTCTCTCCAGTTGTTACGATTCAGCTCTGTTCAATGTAAAATTTCAATCTTCTATTGGATTCAAAGCTTTCCTCCTTGCCTCTAGTGCCGACTGGACTCGTGGCTTTAAAAGATTTGGGAGTGGCGGCACAGAGACGAGTCTACTTCTCTCCACCTGATCCTTGCCTGTGCTTACCTCTGTAGCTCTGGGGGACAAGGAAGAAAAGAGAAAGCTGAATATGTCCTTTTGCGACTGCCTACGGCACAACTGTTGGTCTCCATGGCTTAGCAACTGGGCTCCAAGACCTGCCCTGGTACTCAGCGCCAAGCAGCTCCCAGGGGTCCCTTGGGAAGTGTGGCTTCCTCTTGCAGCTAACCCCAGCTGATGGCCTCATGCAACTTCTCCCCAATGCCTACGTCTCTTTGCCCAACAAGTGACCATCCTCTGCCAAGTCCCCAGCTCTAAAACCTGAGCCTGTGGGCAGATAGATACATTCTCTGTGCCTTTTACAACCAGGAGGTTGAGAGAATAATTCTACTCATATCTCACATCATCCCATTACATTTCCATTTTATAGAAACTTTCTTCTGCGGCTGGGTGTGGTGGTTCATGCCTGTAATCCCAGCACTTTGGGAGGCCAAGACGGGTAGATCACAAGGTCAGGAGTTCAAGACCAGCCTGGCCAACATGCTGAAACCCCATCTCTACCAAAGATACAAAAAATTAGCCAGGCATGATGGTGTATGCCTGTAATCCCAGCTACTTGGGAGGCTGAGGCAGAAGACTCACTTGAACCTGCGGGGTTAGGGGGCCGGAGGTTGCACTGAGCCGAGATCGTGCCATTGCACTCCAGCCTGAGCAACAGGGCAAGATTCCATCTCAAAAAAAAATAAAAATAAGTTTAGAAACTTCCTTCTGACCCCAGTGCCAGCTTCCTATAGATCTCAGAGCTGGTGATGGCCCCTGACTACACATACTAGTTTGGGCTCTTGACGCCCCAAATGTCCCCAACATAGAGGTCATATTCTATGTACTTTCACCAGTTGAGTTATGAAGTATTTGCCTCTCTCTAAGATCTTAAGATTCAATAGAGATGTGAAGCCACTTTTCTAAGGCCACCCACCAAATCAGCACCATGTTCAAATTAGAATGTAAAGTGTCGGAATCTATGACCGGGTTTGTTTCTACTGGGCTAGGACTGCTCAGGCTTCCAGAAAAACAGGAGCTAAGTCCCTGGGCTTTGGGGTCAGATGGCTCTGTCTGAGGCCTGGTTTAACTACTTCCTAGCTGGGTAACTTATTTTATTTTATATATATAGATATAGATAGATAGATAGATAGATAGATAGATAGATAGATAGATAGATAGACTTTTTTTTTTTTTTAAAGAGAGAGAGTCTCACTCTGTTGCCCAGCTCATTGCATCCACTGTCTCCCAGGTTCAAGTGATTCTCCTGCCTCAGCTTCCTCAGTAGCTTGGATTACAGGCATGCACCACCACCCCCGGCTAATTTTTCTATTTTCAGTAGAGACAGGGTTTTACTATATTGCCCAGGCTGGTCTCCAACTCCTGGCCTCAAATGATCTGCCTGCCTCGGCCTCCCAAAGTACTGGTATTACAGGCATGAGCCACCGTGCCCAGCCTGCCTAGCTAGGTAATTTTGGACAACTTTCTTAGCCCCTCATAGTTTCAGTTTCCTCGACTGCAAAATAAGAGTAATAATAATAGCATCTGCTTTTCAGGATTGTTGTACTGCCTAGATGAGATACTACAAGAGAAGCCCAGCACCAGGTGCATAAGGAGTTCTCATGAATGGTAGTTATTGGTGTTCTAAAGAAGAGAGCATCCGAAGGCCACTGAGAATTCAGATCTGTCCAAATGTTGCTGCCTCACAGACAATTAACTTGCGTGACATTAGAGTTAATTCCCAAGCAACATACTCAGTTTGCTGTGTTGCCTCCACCTCTGCAGAGATTGTTTCACTCAGGGGCTGGGACAGCGTGGGGGCAGATGTGAGGAGAAGCTTCCCCAGCTACTGCGTGTGCATAATCACATCAATTTGCAAAAAATAGTAATAATAAAATAGAAAATAAATTGGCTACGTGTGGTGGCTAACACCTATAATTCCAATGCTTGGGAGGCTGGAGCCAGAAAGTTGCTTGGTCCAAGGAATTCAAGACCAGCCTGAGAAATATAGAGAGACCCTGTCTCTACAAAAAAAAAAAAAAAAAAAAAGAAAGAAAGAAATTAGCCGGGTGTTGAGGTACGTGCCTCTAGTCCTAGTTACTTGGAAGGCTGAGGTGGGAGGATCATTTGAACCCAGGAGTTCGAGGCTACAGTGAGATATGATCATGCCACTGCACTCCTGCCTGGGCAACAGGTCAAGACCCTGTCTCAAAAATAATAAGGTCGGGCACAGTGGCTCACACCTATAATCCTAGGACTTTGGGAGACTGAGGCAGGTGTATCACCTGAGGTTAGGTGTTCGAGACCAGCTGGACAACATGGTAAAACCTTATCTCTACTAAAAGTACAAAAATGAGCCAGGCGAGGTGGTGTGCTCCTGTAGTTCCAGCTACTCAGGAGGCTAAGGCAGGAGAATCGCTTGAACCCAGGAAGTGGAGGTTGCAGTGAGTTGAGATTGTGCCACTGCACTCCATCCAGTCTGGGCAACAGAGTGAGACTCCCTCTTAAAAATAAATAAATAAATAATAAGAAAAAAGGAAAAAATAAGTGAACTTTTATAAAATGTTTTCTAGCTGCAGAGGCCATGTACTAGAAAACTTTTGAAATATTATTTAATGTTTCTCAATACTTAAACTGACTGCCTTCTGAAAAACTGCCAAGTAGTGGTCGGAATTTAATTCACACCAAAGGAGAACAAAGATTATGAGACAATTGACCCTATAAAAACGCACTGGTGGCATGCTCCTCATTCACTTTGCATCTGCTCTCAACCCACCCTCCGGGGCTTTTATGTCACACTTATTTCCAGATAAATGGCCCAATTAGAAACCTATTGGCTTAGGTCGTACTAAAGGCAGTGACCCTGCACACCAGAAGCTCGTCTTTCTTAACATCAGCCTTAAGCCAAAGCACAGTGGCGTGTGCATTCTCATTCCTGGACAAACTCTGCCCCCTGGCGCTAATTCACACACTTGCGCACCAGCGAGGAGGGTCTCCTTTGTTAGATTTCCTCATGGGACAGGGACAGAAAAGCCTGTCACCCCTACCTGCCGTCTCCCCAGACCTCTAACTGCCATTAGTCTGTTTCACGCAGATAATCCACCAAAAGGCTCCGAGTTTGTTTCTGCCCTGTGTATTTGAAATGAATCTACCACATCAACGTCATTCTGTGTTAAAAAGTGTTTCTCAGCAGATGGGTAGGGATAGAATCTCCACGGGGGAAAGCAAAGGAGATGGCTGATCTGTCCAGGGGTTCCCGGGTCAGTCCAGGCAGCAAGCCTTGGGCAGGTGGTTGGACCCCTTCTGGGCCGCGGTGTTCTTGCCTGTGAGGTGAGGAGGGCAGTCCCCACCACACTGTGTTTACGGAATAGAGAGAGAATTTAGGTGGTGACTGTGCTGTAGTAAAAAGAACAGTGGGTGTGGAAATAGGGGATTTGAATCTAAAGTCTGACTCCAGGCCGGGTTCAGTGTCTCACACCAGTAATTCCAGCACTTTGGGAGGGATTACTGGTGCGAGAGGGATCCTCCTCCTGAGGCAGGAGGATCGCTTGAGCCCAGGAGTTTCAGACCAGCCTGGGCAACATACTGAGACCTCATCTCTATAAAAAATAGAAAATTAGCTGGGGGTGGTGGTGCATGCCTGGAGTCCCAGTGACTCAGGAGGTTGAGGTGGGAGGATCGCTTGAGCCTGGGAGGCAGAGGTTGTGGTGAGCCATGATCGCACCACTGCACTCCAGCCTGGGTGACAGAGTGAGACTGCATCTCAAAATAAATACATAAATAAGTACATTAAATAAACAAATACATTTCAGCTGTGGAACCCTGGACTAGAAATTCACTGTCCTCATCCTTCTCTAGAAATTCACCTTTCTCTTGCACTTCCTGTCTTATAAAATGGGAATGACAGCCTTGCCCCACTAGTCGTTTTCTCGAGAAGAGACGCCTGCAACTGCAGCGGGTATGTGCAGCCTTTCCCACCAGGCTCCAGGGGCCCCCGCTTCCCAGTTGGAGGGAGAGTGGTTCGAGATGCAGGCTCTCCCGCAAAAGGTTGAGTCAGAATCCTGCCTCAGAGCTGGGGCCGGAGGAACAAAATAATGAACCCCAAAAGTGACCACGTCCCGGTTCCCAGAACCTGCAAATATGTGACCTTGCATGGGAAAAGGGGCCTTAGAGATATGACTAAATTAAGAATCTTAAACTGGGAGATTAGCCTGGACTATCCCAGATGGCCCACTGGACCACCTGCCATCTCCCCAAACCCCTAACTGCCATCAGTCTGCTCCACACAGATACCCACCAAAAGGCTCCACGTTTGTTTCTGTCCCTGGGTCACGGGGTCCTAATAAGGAGAAGGGGAGGCAGGAGAGGCAGAGATGGGATGAGGAAGTAGGGCCTGGAGTGAAGCAGCCACACGCTGAGGATGAAGGTGGCCTTGAATGCTGGAAAAGGCGCAGAAAAGAACCTCCCCCAGTGCCTGCCGGAGGGGCTCAGACCCGCCGACACCTCACCCCCAGCCCCGCAAGACCCACTTTAGGACTTCTGACCTCTACCGCTGTAGATGATAAATCTGTGTTGTTTTAAGCCACTAAGTTTGTTAATTATTTGTGACAGCAACCTTGGGAAGCCGATATGGTGCTGCGGAGGGGCTCTGAGATCTGCACTTCTGAGGGACTCCGGGTAGAATTGTTAGGCATGCTAAATGTTGAGGGCTAGAGGTATAGTGGGAAGAGACTGGGGAATGGGAGGTCTGTATTTCTAGCCCTGGCGTCATGAGCTACGTGACTTCGGCAAAGTCACTATCTCGTTGGTGGGGCCTCAGTTTCGCTGTGTGTAAGCTGGGGCAGTTGGCTGCAGCGGCAGAGCGGAAGAGATCTAGGGCTGCAGGATTCTGAGAGGCTGAGAGAAGAAAAGAGTAGAGTCAAAGTCTGACCGGTGTAGGTCACAGGACAGGAATTTCCCAGAAGAAGGAGATGTTGGTAATTCTTTTAACTGCTCATTTTCACACCTCTCTTCCTGTGTGCCAGGTCTTGGTCTAAACGCTTTCCTTCGATGAACTCCTGGCTGTGGGGTTATCTTGGTACAGCAATCAGTCTTCTGTTAGATGAATAATTAACTGCTCGGAGGAGATGATTTGAAATCAGGAGTCAGGTCCATAAGCTACCAAGGGGGGATGGGCGGGTGGGCACCGTATTCATCTAATGAAGGGGGTGATTCCCTGTCTCCACTATGAAAAGAAAAATGTCACAAACATTACATGCCGCCTGAGGGGTATGGATAGAAGGGGGAGAGGGCTGCGGTTGCCAGGCAACCAGCTCATCACTAATCATGTGCATAAAAGCCTTGGGTCTCTGTTATGAGCACAGCTAGTGGGCCACCCTCCTTCTTCCCGCCCCTGCTTGATAGCTGGCCTTTGGGTTCTGGTTCCAGACACTTAGACCCTGAAACATGCCCCTGAAACAGGCCCAAGTCCCACTCAGTATCCCAGGGTTGATTCTGTTGCCAGAAAGCAAACCGGGAGAGCAAAGACTCTTTGTCCACTCCAGATGACAAAGGCCTGGCACCCATATTCCAGGACACTCTGCTATACCATGGCCTTTTGAATGAGCCGTTACCCCAGAGGCTTACTTAGACTTGAGGAAAATCCCTTCCTGACCCCTCCATTCAAGGGAGGCTCTTGCTGTTTGCCGTGTGGATACTGAGCAAACACGTGGGTCCCCAGGCCGGCTTTTGATGTGCTCTGTAAACACTCCTCTCTAGGTAACAGCCAACTCGCCGATTATGCAAGAGTCAATCCACTTCCCCTGGGGATTTGTTGTCTTAAAGAACGAGGACCCACTGTGACCGGAGAGTTGACACAGCACATGTCGCACAGAGAAAGTACACCCCTGGTGGAGGCCAGGGTTCTGTTGGGGCCCAGCCATCTTTCCAAACAGAAGCATGGAAGGCTGTTTGATCTGTGGCCACTTCTGGAACATACAGGCACAGGAATAGCCAATATTAGAAAAGATGTTTGCATCTGTTTCCCTCCAAGACTCACAGGCTCTCTGGAGAATACAGCTTTTGGGCTACGAGACAAATGTCATGTTGGGACACGGTACTAGAGTTGTCGAAGGACTGCCTTGGTCCCAGAAAGTTGTTTCAGAGAGAAGTCATTACACCCATCAGCTAAAAAGAGACAGGCATCACCGAGAATGTTGGATGTCCCAACCCATTTCCCTTCCACAGTTCACACCACCCCCAGTAGGCCTGGCAGGCTGCACTGTGCCTGAGAACAGGTGATGAGCGGGCACCTTTCAGTGCGGTCTCAGTCCCTCTCCCTCTCCCTGCGCCAGCCCCTCTGACTTCCTCACTCTTCCTCAGTAATACCTATGTCAGTCAGTTCTTTGCACTTGCTGAGTCCTGGATACTCACACCCCCGATATCTGGATGACACGAGACTTTCCCTGGCCACCACCCCATGTAAATAAATTGGCCACTCTGGATGGACATGTAGGCTGTCTCCCATCTTTTGTTATTACAGACTGTTGGAAATAATCTTGTACATATGTTGTGTCACGCATATGTGGCCATATCTGTAAGACACATTCTAAGAAGTTAAATTGCTGCGTCAAAGGGCATACGCACTGCCACCCCCATTTACCTTTCCACGTGCCATTTTGAATTTTCTTCAAGGACTGGACCTCTTTTTCTTCCTGTCTGTCTGTCTGTCCATCTATTTTACTTGTTTATTGCCTGTTTCATTGTCTAGGATGTAAGTTTCAGGAGGGCAGGGCACTTGTCTGCTTTATCAACTGCTGCATCCCTGGCATCTGCCACTGTACCTGGCACAAGGCCAACTGTCAACTTTTGCTGAGTTGATTATGACTCTCCGCACTGGGAAGACACTAGGCTCTTGCTTACATTCTCGCAGCCAGAGCCTCTCTCTGGAGGCAGTGGATGTCACGAGCTTCTGATAGACCCTTACAGATACTTCATGTTTATTCAAACAGATATACACACAGCTACATTCCTCCCATCTTTTTTTTTTTTTTTTTTTTTTTTGAGGAAGAGTTTTGCTTTGTCACCCAGCCTGGAGGGCAGTGGCACAATCTTGGCTCACTGCAGCCTCTGCCTCTGGGGTTAAAGTGATTCTCCTGCCTCAGCTTCCTGAGCAGCTGGGATCCAGACGCCCACCACCACACCTGGCTAATTTTTGTATTTTTAGTAGAGATAGAGTTTTGTCATGTTGGCCAGGCTGGTCTTGAACTCTTGACCTCAGGTCATCTGCCCACCTTGGCCTCTCAGAGTACTGGAATTACAGGCGTGAGCTATCATGCCCGGCCCCACTTGTTCTTTTTAAAATTGTAATAGTAGAGTACTTTATATGTCTTCTATATATTGCTTTTTTCACTTTGTGTATCTTGATGATCACTTGACGTCCATTTAAGCTCCCCCATTCTTCTCTATGGCTGAGTAATATTCCAGTATATGGATGTCTAGTAATTTATTTACTTGGCCACTCTAGATGGACATGTAGGCTGCCTCTCATCTTTTGTTATTACAGAGTGTTGGAAATAATCTTGTACATATGTCGTGTCACACATACGTGGCCATATCTATAAGATACATTCTAAGACGTTAAATTGCTGCATCAAAGGGCATATGCACTTATAATACGAACAGAAATTGCCAAATTGTTCTCCACAAAAATTGCACCTCTACCCCTACCAACAATTTTTTAATTTTTAATTTTTGAGACAGGGTCTTGCTCTGTCACACAGGCTGGAGTGCAGCAGTGTGATTATAGCTCACTGCAGCCTCAAACTCCTGGACTCCAGGGATCCTCTCACCTCAGCCTCCCAAATAACTGGGACTACCAGTGTGCACCCTCATGCCTGGCTAATTTTTTAAATTTTTTTGTAGAGAGGGGGCCTCACTATGTTGCCTGGGCTGCTCTTGAACTCCTGGGCTCAAGCAATCCTCCTGCCTCAGCCCCCCACTGTTGGGATTATAGGCGGGAGCCACCGTGCCAAGCCCCACCAACAGTTTTTGAAAGACTTTGTTTCCACAATCCTCATCAAACTTTCTTTTATCTTTGCCAGTCTGTGAGTTGGAAAGTGATATTGCAGCTGGGTGTGGTGGCTCACGCCTGTAATCCCACACTTTAGGAGGCCGAGGCAGGTGGATCACCTGAGGTCAGGAGTTCAAGACCAGCCTGGCCAAAATGGTGAAATCCCATCTCTCCTAAACATGCAAAAAAGGAGCCGGGCATGGTGGCGGGCACCTGTAATCCCAGACACTTGGGAGGTGAGGCAGGAGAATTGCTTGAACCCAGGAAGTGGAGGTTGTAGTGAGCCAAGATGGCACTACTACACTCCAGCCTGGCCAACACAGCAAGACTCTGTCTCAAAAAAAAAAAAAAAAAAAGGAACATAATATTGCAGTGTAATTTTATTTTTCATTTTCTTATTGCAAAGAAGATTTAATATTTTAACCTATGTCTAGGAGGAATTTCAATTTCCTTTCTTATGAACTACCTACTTTTCTATTAGATTTTGCGTGAAAAAATAAATTTATAGGAGTGCTGATACATTAGGAAAATTACTTTTTGGCTGTGACATGAGTTACAAATACTTTCCCTATGTGTCATTTGTCTTTGCATAAAAATCATTAGGTGTTTTCTGCCTTGTGGTTTTTTTTAGCCTAATGTATTCATCTATGTATGCACGTGAGCTGCCACTTTTAAATTTGCTTTTTAAATACTTTATTATATGTCATTATCGTTTAGCTGTATTATTGGAAAGTGCATTTTTTATTAGTTACATTTCAATTGGTGCTTCCCGGATGGGGTTTGAGGATACACTCTCGACTCTTGATGAATTGAGGGGCTACCTTATTCCTTGAGGACTCTTGTGAGATTTGGGAGGCACCCAACCTGTGATTACCCTCATCCATTTGATGCTGGCTCTTAAAAATCTCAGTTGCAGAGAGTGACATATTTTTGACTCTTCTTCAGGATTCTGGAATGTACCACCTGTTTTAGTCTTTAATCATCTCTCCACTCATTACAGGTGCAGAAGGTTGAAGCAGCTGGAAGCATCTGTTCGCAGAGAAAAGGAGCCCCTCTCTCCTGTCACTCTCCATGACAGGAATCATCGTGCACCCAGTGTCAACCTCAGCAAGCCTGTCCTCCCACACTCAGTTTTTCACATCCCCCATCCTCAGTGTCCCTACCTGTCTCCCTCTCTCCCTGCTTGCCATGATTCTTGGCTCTCAGCCCCTGTTCTAGGCAGGCTGGCCACCTACGTCTCTTCACTGTAGCCTGTGCAAAGAAGCTATTCCAAGCAGTGGGGCCTGAATAATGGGGTGTTCTTTTAAAGACAACGAATGCAAAATTATAGGCCAGGCATAGCGGCTCATGCTTGTAATCTCAGCACTTCAGGAGGTCTAGGTGCGAGGATCCCTTGGACCAGGAGTTGAAAAACAGCCTGGGCAACATAGCAAGACCATCTCTACAAAAAAAAACCATAAATAAGTAAAGCAGGTATGGTGGTGCATGCCTAGCTACTTGGGAGGCTGAGGTGGGAGCATGTCCTAGCTACTTGGGAGGCGTAGGTGCGAGGACTGTTTGAACCCAGGAGTTCGAGGTTGCAGTGAGCTATGATCGCACCACTGCATCTAGCCTGTGGTGACACAGTGAGACCTCAACTCTAAAAAAAAAATTAAATATAAAATTAAATATGAAGATGAATAGAATTAGAAAATACATTATAACAAATTACAAAGCTCAGAAGCCCGCACATACCAGAAAAATACAAAATACAGAAAAATAACATGAGTTTGTGTTAATGAATTGTCTGACACACTTTTATATACTTTTTTTCATTCATTTTTGGCTGCATACTCTTTGACTGTCTCTTCATGTGACAAGAAGTTTGAAATACCATTATCCATAAAGGGAAAAGAAAGAGATTTCAGGCTGTTTTCTAGCATGGTTGATAGTTTAGAAAAGTTTATTTTAGCTTCACAATCTGTTATTGGTAATGTCTTGCTAAGACATGGTCCAATACATTAGGATGTATGAATCACACAGTTTCACACAAAGACATACTCACTATTTACTTTCTATGGGTTTATTATCAGGTTCCATAGAAATCCTAATAAATTTGAATTTGTACCATTTTCATCGAAAAGAGGAAAAAAAATGTATAATGTGTTTAGACAGCTTTATCTGGTGTATTCCGGACAGGAAAGACCGGAAATCAAGAATCCAACTGCCCATTTTACAATTTTTCAAGTCTGATGATTGGGATAATTTTTCAACAGACTGGCCTTTGGCCCTGTTCATTTCCAACTCATTTCTCCTTCATTCCCCACATGTTTCTGGTGGCTAGCACTGGGGGGCACATGCATACTCCAATATGACCTCTTGCCCTGCACCTTCTTATTATGAGGCTGGATGGGTCAGTACAGAGAGAGTTTTTCTTTCTTTCTTTTCTTTTCTTTTTTTTTTTTTTTTTTTTGAGACAGAGTGTCTCTCTGTCACCCAGGCTAAAGTGAAGTGGTGCGATCTTGGCCCACTGCAACCTCCGCCTCCCAGGTTCAAGTGATTCTCTTGCCTCAGTCTCTCGAGTAGCTGATACTACAGGCACCTGCCACCACGCCTGGCTAATTTTTGTGTTTTTAGTAGATATGGGGTTTTACCATGTTGGCCAGGCTGGTCTTGAACTCCTGTCCTGAGGTGATCTGCCTGTCTTGGCCTCCCAAAGTGATGGGATTACAGGTGTGAGCCACCATGCCCGACCAAGGAAGAGTTTTTCTAAAAACCAAGTCTATACCCTACCAACAAGCAAACTTAACAAAATGACTGGAAACCTTATAAATATATCCTATTTCACACAAATTAAACATGTCCTCAACTCAATTTCTCCATAGCTGTTTTTTTTAAAAATATGCACATTCACTTCAGGGCTAGGTATGGGGAAGATTTAACAGAGATCCCTCTATTGAAATGGAAGGAGACTGATGTGGTCTTAATATTTTGTTTTATTTTATTTTATTTTTGGGGAATGGGGTATCACTATGTTGCCCAGTTTGTTCTCAAACTCCTGGGCTCAAGCAATCCTCCCACCTCAGCCTCCTGAGTAGCTGGGACTACGGGTGCACACCACTGTACCTGGCTAGGTGTGGTCCTAATAAATGCAAGTAATACCATCTTCTAAAAATTTTGCAAAACATATGAACACGACTCCCATCTCGGGCCTTGAAGGAACTCACGTAAGGCAGTGGCCTTGAAGCTCAAGCTTCATTAGCTTCAAGATAACCCACCTCTTCTTCCACTGTCTCCGCACTCCCATACTGTCTAGTTTTCATTCAAAACAGCTGCTGCATGTGTCATGATGATTTTTGATCTCCAGGGACAGAAACCCAACTGAACCAAAATAATTAGAGGATATACTGACTCCTAAACTGCTGGCCTCGGGAACAATTGGAACCAGTGATGAAAATGCCACCAGAACTATCTCCTTGTTACACCTCGGTTTCCACCTCCACAAAGGCAGATGAAAACTTCAACCTTACAGGAGGCTTGACCTCTGCAGTCCCTGACTCAAATCGCACTGCTCTGCCACTCTCAAGAAACCCCTCCAATGGCCAGATTGGCCGGTGTGGGTCAGGTGAGCACTCCCCTGGGGTGCTCTGAGGGACAGCGCCCACTAGGGGAAGAAGGAAGATGTGCTGTGGTAGAAAGAACAATCTCCTCCCCATCCACGTCCTAATCCCTGGAGCTGTGAATACATTACCTTACGTGAAAAAGGGACTTTGCAAATGTAATTAAGAATCTTGAGGCGGGTCGAGATGGCTCATGCCTGTATTCCCAGCACTTTGGGAGGCCGACGCAGGCAGATCATCTGACGTGAGGAGTTCGAGACCAGCCTGACCAACATGGATAAACCACATCTCTACTAAATACAAAATTAGCTGGGCATAGTGGCACATGCCTGTAATCCCACAACTCAAGAGGCTTTAAGGCAGGAGATCAGGCCATTGCACTTCAGCCTGGGCAACAAGAGTGAAACTTTGTCTCAAAAAAAAAAAAAAAAAAAAAAAAAAAAAAAAAAAAAAGAATCTTGAAATAGGCAGATGATCCTGGATTACTGGGCAGGCTTCATGTAATCACAAGAATCCTGCTAAGAAAGAGGCAGGAGGCCAGGCGCGGTGATGTGCACCTATAGTCCCAGACCTTTGGGAGCCCAAGGCAAGAGGATCACTGGAGCCCAGCAGTTCGAGGCTGCAGCGGGTTATGATGACACCACTGTGCTCCAGCCTGGATGACAGGGTGAGGCCCTGTCTCTGTTCAAAAAATAAAAACGAAAAGACACAAGAAAGTCAGAGACAGAGGAGATGTAAAGATGAAAGTGAAGGTCAGATAATGTGGGGCCATGAGTCAAGGAACATGGGCAGCCTCTGTAAACTGGAAAAGGCAAAGCACTAGACCCCTCCTGCAGCCTCCAGAAGGATTGTAGCTCTGCCAACACTTGATTTTAGAACCTCCAGAACTGGAGGGAAGTGAATTTGTGTTGTTAAAACCAATACATTTGTGGTAATTTCTTTTTATTTTTTCTTTTTCTTTTTATTTATTTATTTATTTTTCAAAGACGGGGTTTCACCATGTTGGTCGGGCTGGTCTCGAACTCCTGACCTCAGGTGATTCCCCCGCCTTGGCCTCCAAAGTGTTTGGATTACAGGCGTGAGTCGGTAATTTCTTATAATAGCAACGAGAAACCAATACAGGTGCTGAGAAGATAACAAAATGCAAGCCCCCAAAAGGTACCTTCCCCTCTCTTCCTTCCTGGTCCTATCTATCTATTATGGGCTGAATTGTGTCCTTCCAAAATTCGTATGTTGAAGTCTTAACCTCCAGTACTTCAGAATACGATACTATTTGGAGAGAGAGTCTTTAAAGAGGTGATTAAGGTAAAATGAGGTCATAGAGGTGAACCCTAATTCAATATGGCTGGTGTCCTTGTAAGAACAGAAGCTCAGGATGCAGACACGTACAGAGGGAAGACCATGTGAGAACACAGCAAGAAGGCGACCCCTGAAGTCAAGAAGAGAGGCCTCCCAAGAAACCAACCTGCCGACGCTTAGATCTCAAACTTCTAGCCTGCAGAATTGTGAGAAAAAAAGTTTCTGTTCTTTAAGCCAGCTAGTCTGTGGTGTGCTTTACGGCAATCCTAGCAAACCAAGATCTGATCCTTCAAGGGAGAGGTGAAAATCTGTCTCCTTTCTCAGACTGCCTTTGACCAGCCAGCAGCCAGAGCAGCCATGGTCTCAGAACACCTAGTGGCCAAGAGTTTAACCCAAGGATCACAAACTCAAATGCCGCCAGGGGCCAGGAAGAACTAACACAAGTGAGGTGACTGACTCTAAGAAACTGTATTTGCCAGTTGATATGGTTTGGATGTCTGTCCCCACAATTGAACCTCATGCTCAATTGCAATCTCCAGTATTGGAGGTGGGGCCTGGTGGGGGGGGTGACTGGATCATAGGGGTGGATCCTTCATGAAGGGTTTAGCACCATCCCTTCGGTGCTGTTTTTGTGATAGAGTTCTTATGAGATCTGGGTATTCTCAACTGGTTATTTACAGGTTTTATAACCAGTTACATGAGAACTGGTTAGCACCTACCCACTTCTGTCTCTTGCTCCTTCTCCCACCTTGAGATGTCTCACTCTGCCCCCTTCGCCTGCTGCCATGATTATAAGTTCCCCGAGGCCTTCCAGGAGTGGATGCCATCATTCCTGTGCAGCCTGCAGAACCATGATCCAGTTAAACCTCTTTTTTTTTTTTGAGACGGAGTCTCTGTCGCCAATCTGGAGTGCAGTGGCGCAATCTCGGCTCACTGCAACCTCCGCCTCCTGAGTTCTAGCGATTCTCCTGCCTCAGCCTCCTGAGTAGCTAGGCCTACAGGCACATGCCACCACACCCAACTGATTTTTGTATTTTTAGTAGAGATGGGGTTTCACCACGTTGGCCAGGATGGTCTTGATCTCTTGACCTTATGATTCACCCACCTCAGCCTCCCAAAGTGCTGGGATTACAGGTGTGAGCCACCAAGCCTGGTCAAACCTGTTTTTTTCCTTTTAAAAAAATAAATTACCGAGTCTCAGGTTTTCTTACAGCAGTGTGAGAATGGACTAATCTACCAGTTAAACATAATGGGTACATGCTATCACAAAAATGACATTCACTCCCTGCCTTTTAGTTTTGCCACATTTTGTCAGGGATGAAAACAAGGAAAATCCTCTCTTCCTGACTGTTCCATGGGGAAAGTGGCAGTGCTGAGGTGAGAGGTACCTGCTTTTATTTTTTGTGTTCAGGAGCCTACGGGAGAGGGGAGAGCTGAGCCGGAACCCGCAGGCCCAGCCCTGAGCCAAGGGGCAGTTGCTACTTAGCTTTATCTAACTGTCACCAGAGACAAGGACAGGCCAGGGCAGCCAGAGTTTTCCAATTTTTCAAAAACACTGAAAATGTACATTTTTAAAGTGAAATTTGATTTTTAGACATCGGTAACTAATTTGGAAAAATGTTCACTGTGTTGGCCACCTCACATCCATTACAATGGCTGCTATTAAAAAAGAAAACGAAACACAAACAAGATAGAAACTAAGTGTTGGTGAGGATGGAGAGAAAGTGGAGCACTGCTGGTGGGAATGTGAAACGGTGCAGCTGCTGTGGAAAACAGTGTGGCAGTTCCTCAAAAATTTAAAAATAGAATTAGCATATGATCCAGCGATTCCACTTCTGGGTACATATTCAAAAGAACTGAAACCAGTCTTGAAGATATATTTGTACACCCATATTCATAGCAGCATTATTCATGACAGCTAAAATGCAGATGCAACCCGAGTGTCCGTTGACAGATGAATAGATAAGCAAAATGTGACACACATAAATATATATCACGTGATGGAATATTATTTAGACTTAAGAGGCGGGAAATGCTGATAGATGCAACACGATGAAGCTCCAGGACTTTCTGCTAAGTGAAATAAGTCAGTCATCAAAGGATAAATCACTGTTTGATTCCACTTGTACAAGGCACAATACTTAGAGTAGTCAAAACCACAGAGACAGTGGAATGGTGGTTGCCAGGAGGTGGGTGGGGGGCAAGAATGGAGAATTAGTGATTAATGGGTACAGAGTTTCAGTTTACAAGAAGAAAAAAGTTCTAGGCTAGGCGCAGTGGCTCATGCCTGTGATCCCAGCACCTTGGGAGACCAAAGTGGGCGGATCACCTGAGGTCAGGAGTTTGAGACTAGCCTGGCTAACATGGCGAAACCCCATGCCTATTAAAAATATAAAAAAGTAACCAGGCATGGTGGCAGGTGCCTGGAGTCCCAGCTGCTTGGGAAGCTGAGAGAAGAGAATTGCTTGAACCCAGGAGGCAGAGGTTGCAGTGAGCTGAGATCACAACTCTGCACTCCAGCCTGGGTACAGAGCGAGACTCCATCTCAATAATAATTTTAAAAATTATGAATAAAGTTCAGGATGGTGGTGATGGCTGCACTCCAATATGAACGTACTTAGCACCACTGAATTTTACACTTAAAAATGGTTAAAATAGGCTGGGCACGGTGGCTTATGCCTGTAATCCCACCACTTTGGGAGGCCAACGCTGGTGGACTGCCTGAGCTCAGGAGCTCGAGACCAGCCTGGGCAACTTGGTGAAACCCCGTCTCTACTAAAATACAAAAAATTAGCCAGGCATGGTGGCGTGCATCTGTAGTCCCACTACTGGGGAAGCTGAGGCAGGAGAATTGCAAGAACCTGGGAGGCGGAGGCTGCAGTGAGCCGAGATGGCGCCACTGCACTCCAGCCTGGGCAACAGAGTGAGACTCCATCTCAAAAAAAAAAAAAAAAAATGGTTGAAATAGTAAATTTAACATTTTATGTATTTTGCCACAATTTTATAAATCAGAAAACAACACAATTGAGCTTGCTAAGATTGTTATTTTGAAACAAGACATTTTTCAAAGCCTAGCTTCAGCCCACAATCCCCCAGTTTGCAGCCTCTGTTTTAACACTGAATGGTTTTCTAGTCATTTCACGTGTTCATGTCTTACCCAACTAGAAGGTGAAATTCCAGGAAAGTAGGAACTGTGTCGTAACCCTCTTTGGTATCTTTCAAAGTGGGTACTTGGAGCTTTGCAGTGGACAAATCACAGTTGCCCTGCTGAATCCTGGATGATACTCACACACTCTTAAGTAATTATTAGACACTGCCATGCTGTACACAGAGCTGTGGCCAGAGGGGACTAGCTGTAAATTTCGAGAATGAGAAGGGAGCTTCTAAAGTACAAAAAGAAATCATCCTGACTAGCAGGTGGGGATGGTGTGTCAGGAGAGACAAGGCTGAAGACGGCAGGGAGATGAGAAAGGGGCCTTATAAGCCACAAGAAGGGGAAATGGGAAATCACCAAAGGCTTTAAGCAGAGAGTGACAAGATTGGATTGGATTTTGAGATAAATCACAAAAACTAGAGTCTGGAACACCCCTGCTGAGAGACTCAGGAAAACGCTAAATGCCCCCCCAGGGCCACGTGTGAACACAAACACACGTGCTTATGTTCAGAGAATGAGGAGGTTGAGGACATGGGGAAGAACTAGGGAAACTTGCGGGGGCTTCAACAAGAGGAGCGACGGCTTGAATGTACGCCCCCATCAGAACAGGGGCTGTGTGCGCAGTTAGAGTGGGCGAGATTCATAGGTGGGCCTGGGCAAGCTGACACCTAAGTTCCAAACCATGGGCAGCAGATGGAAGCGACGCTCAAGTCCGGCCATCAGATCCTCTGTGCTCTTCCGGAACACCTAGAGGAAACCCTGAGAACTCCAGCTTTAAATGGATCCAAGACACTGCACCCAGCACTCAGTAACCCGTGGCAACCCCTAGAGGCTGCTACAACCTCAGCAATGGGGAGTGTTCTACCCAAGGAACCAGCCGGTTCCCCAGACACAAAAATGGCTGCACCCTGGTGATCACAGCACATGACCAGGAACGGTCAATGCACTGATGGAACTGTCCCACTGACAATGTCTAGAGGGGAAAATGCCCAGTCCTCGAACACCCTTCTCTGAGAGGGAAAAAGCCGCATTAGAAGAAGTGATATGACCGAAAGACAAGATTTCTCCAAAGGCCGATGGCCATGGAAGGCTCATTAAGTGTTTTCCCTGTTTGCTCAAGTGCTGTCCTTCAACACCAGGACAGGAAACAATTCCTTCAGAAATAACTTAGTAAAGGAGAATACTGTCTTCAGAAGAGCCACATCCGGGGCAGTTTGGGGAAGGGTGACGTGTGAGGATGGGGACCGTTATCTCTAGAGGTCTAGTGATTCGGAACTGGGTGACTCTGGATGGCCGGTCCCAGGGACTTTGCTCTTGCTGGTGGAGGCTGAATTCGTCACTCCCAATCCAGATGCTCCGTAATCATCCTCAAGTACTCCAGTCCACCTGCATGTGTGAATGCGGACGGGGATGCTCTGCACTGTCCCCATCAGCCTCCAGGTCCTCCACTCTCTCCCTGCTCTGGATCTCATCTTTCTACTTCCTCTGCAGGTGGCATCACGGGGACTGTCTGGTGACTTCCCTAAGCAGCATCAGCCACTAGAAACTTCCAGTCAAGTCCCCTGGTCCCTGCTTCCAACCAGATGACCGCACCTCCACCCCAGGATGGGCTTTAGACCTCAGCAGCAGAGATGGCCATGCTTCCTGTGTGACATTAGGGCAACCATGTTTCCCACAGGCACCCAGGTGGGGCTGAGACAGGCTACCTGGAGGTGCACAAAGTGCGGGATGAGATGGAGGCCAAGAACGCCCCAGCGAAATGGGTGCCCCGCTGGCAATTGGGAAAGAAGGGCTCCCACCTTTCCTAAGCCCAGCATTTCACATATTTTGTCCCCACTCTACTCTCAACCCCCTACTCTCTGAGTTCCACCCCATGTGACCCCCGCCCCCCATCCTGACTTGCTGCGTCCTCACCCAGCTCCACAGATCCCTGCCTCCCGTGCCTTGGCTCTAGGTGAGGCCATACATTTGCTGGAGTCCTACGTGCGCGGCCATTTTGACCCAGGGAATGTTTGATGTGACCATTTTAAAACACGCTCCACAAAATTGCTCCAAACACTGCTTTATATTAAAAATTAAAAGCAGGCCTAAGTGAAAAAGACAAACAAGGGACGGGGAGGTGGGCATGATGACTACTGAATACACTACTTAGTAGCAACAATTTAAAACAAATATTTAATAGTTTGGTTTTCCCTCTAGCTACCTAAAAAAAAAAAAAAAAAAATGCCTCTCAGACTAAAATAGCTGCTTCAAGAGCACCACGTCAACATGTCAGGAGTTTGCTCATATTGCTACCTTCATCTTCCTACTCCCTGTTTCAGTTAGGAAGTGCCTATGACACAACTAAGGGCCACTAACAAAGGCATAAGGACAGACATTTATGAATGCACATCACAAGAAATCTGTAGACCGATGATTCCCGGCACTGACTCAACTGCTCAACAGAGCTCACAGAGACCCTGCTCCCGTCCGTCCTTCTCTTGCCATCCTTAGCACCCTGGCTTTCAGTTCTCACTCTCTTCACTTCATGGTTGCAAGGTGGCTGCCACAGTTCCAGGCATCACATCATCATACGAGGCAGGAAAAAAGGGAAAGGGGCAGTAGTTAAGAGGCTGTTAGAACTGTGCTGGGAAGAACTGAACCAGAACCAGTGCGGCTGTGGCTGAGATGGAAAGATGATTCTGAGATGTATTTAGAAGGGAGAATTGACATGGGTTGATGGCGGCATTGATGATGAAGATGGCTCTGAGGTTTCTAGCTTGGGTGGTGGCGGCGCCTTTAATGAAAATAAAGAGTGCAGAAAGAGCAGACTTGGTATAAGGGAAAAAACAATGACCTTCGTGTTTTAGCTTGAGGTTCTCCTGAACCAATACTATACATGATATCCTGAATCAATATTATATAAGAAATTTAAAATATGGCCAGGCGCAGTGGCTCATACCTGTAATCCCAGCACAGGATCTGTGGAGTAGGGTGAGGACACAGCAAGTCAAGATCCACTGATCCCTCGGGTAGATCAGGAGGTCAGGGAGATCGAGACCAACCTGGCTAACACGATGAAACCTTGTCTCTACTAAAAATACAAAAAATTAGCCGGGCGTGGTGGCATACATCTGTAGTCCCAGCTACTTGGGAGGCTGAGGCAGGAGAATTGCCTGAACCCAGGAAGTGGAGGTTGCAGCGAACCAAGATCACGCCACTGCTCTCCAGCCTGGCCACAGAATGAGACTCCATCTCAAAGAAAAAAAAAAAAAAAAATTACAATAGGGATCCACTGCTTGGAAAAGAGGTAGGTGCTAGCTCTCCGACTGTAGTAGTATTTACCACACAGGTGGCAGGTGGGTCCACGGAGGGCGTGTAGGAAGGAGGGAGTGGATTATGGAGCCACAGAACCCTGAAGAGTGGTGGAGAGCTACACAGAGACCTAGAGGAAAAACACTCTAAGGAAGGACTAAGCTTCAAAGAACAGGGAGAGGTCTCCACTACTGACTGATCTGGAAAACAAGAAAGACCAGGCTGTGAAATATATGCACTGACTGGTTTTGGCAATTAGGTGGTCGATGACCTGATTGGCAGCAATTCGTGGGAGGGTGGCACTGATTCTAGTCTATAGTGGTTTGAGGAAACGTAGGCAGTGAGGAAGTGGAGACATTCAGGAAACGTGTTGGAGGGATGGTCATGTGACCAAGTCCTGACTCAAGAGTCATAAAGTTGGTCTTTTGAGGGGACTTCTAGAAGAGATTTTCCTCTCTGTAAGAGGGAAGGAGAGGCTGGGTGCAGTGGCTCACGCCTGTAATCCCAGCACTTTGGGAGACTGAGGCAGGAGGATCATGAAGTCAGGAGTTCAAGACTAGCCTGGCCAAGATGGTGAAACCCTGTATCTACTAAAAATGTAAAAAATTAGCTGGGCGTGGTGGCAGGCTCCTATCATCCCAGCAACTCGGTAGGCTGAGGCAGAGAATTGCTTGAGCGTGGGAGGTGGAGGTTGCAGTGAGCCAAGATTGCGCCATGCACTCCAGCCTGGGGGACAGAGCAAGACTCCGTCTAGAAAAAAAAAAAAAAATGGAAGGAGAGCCTGTCTGGCATGTTTTTCTGTGTGAGGATGTAATACCTGGATCCAGGGCAGCCATCTTGTGGCCAAGACGGAAGACATTACTGATTAGAGGGAGGCTGGTAGAGCCAGAGGAGGGATGAACCTTCACTGAGCTAATAAACCAACCCTGCAGCCAACTGCCCTCCAACTTCTTTTTAGGTGAGAAAAATAAACCCTCAGCCAGGTGCGGTGGCTCCCGCCTGTAATCCCAGCACCATGGGAGGCTGAGGCAGGTGGATCACCCGAGGTCAGAAGTTCGAGATCAGCCTGGCCAATGAGATGAAACGTCGTCGCTACTACAAATACAAAAATTAGCCAGGTGTGGTGGCAGCGACTGTAATCCCAGTTAATTGGGAGGCTGAGGTAGAAGAATTGCTTGAACCTGGGAGCTGGAGGTTGCAGTGAGCCTAGATTGCACCATTGCACTCCAGCCTGGAAAACAAAAGTGAAACTCCATCTCAAAAAAAAAAAAAAAAAAAGAACCCAAGAAAAGGAAACCCTTGTTGCTCTAGCCACTTTAGCTCTGCCTGTAAGAGGAATGTCGAGCACACAGCTCGTGAGGAGTGATGAAAATGAACTCCACTATTATTTCCCACTGGCCCTGAAAACTCTTCAGCGGGGTGATAGTCCCGTACTGGATGAAAACTCTGGCAGGCCCATGACTTTTGTCCTCACCGTCAGGTAATGGATGGTTCAAAGTCACTTTCCCTAGCAGATTTGCAGTTGTGGAATCAGAAGAGTCCAAGATGAATAAAAGCCTGAACCTGATTTTGCACGTGTCTCCCTTCCACCACCAGCCCTCGTCAAGCTCAAAGCCCGAGGTGTAAGGAGGCCATGGCTGGTGCTTCTTTCTTTTTTGGCCTCATGCTGCTTCTCCTTCCACCCAGCGCTCACACCTACCAGGCTGCTGGGGTATGCCTTATCCCTCAGGGCCAGGGCGTGGGAAAGATGACAGGTAGAGTCTTTCCTAAGTGGGTACCGCCACAAGCCAGCTGGGGTCTCTGTTGTGACCCAGTTGATTTTCTTTTTTCTTTTTCTTTTCTTTCTTTTTTTTTGAGACAGAGCTTCACTCTTGTTGCCCAGGCTGGAGTGCGGTGACATGATCTCAGCTCACTGCAACCTCTGCCTTCCAGGTTCAAGCGATTCTCCTGCCTCAGCCTCCTGAACAGCTGGGATTACAGGCATGCACCACCACACCTGGTTAATTTTTCTATTTTTAGGAGAGGCAGGGTTTTGCCACGTTGGTCAGGCTGGTCTCAAACTCCTGACGTCAGGTGATCCACCCGCCTTGGCCTCCCAAAGTGCTGGGATTACAGGTGTGAGCCACTGTGCCTGGCCAACCTAGCTGATTTTCCTGCTGATTTTCTCAAGGATACTTCTGTAGGCTCTTAGGAGATTGCCACCCTGGGATTCTCTGGGGGTCTCTCGGCCCAAGGGGATGCATCTGTCCTGGGGTCTCCTTCCTCAGCCTCACAGGGGTGCTGTGCCTACTTCCCGCTTTCTTCCCAGGGAGTGCCCTGCCCACATCAGACAAGCAACTTTTCTCTCTTGAGTGCTGCACGCTGGAACCGGGGAAGCGCTCTGGATCACGGTGGCTGCCTCCAGCCCAGCCCTCCTGCCTGGCAGCCACAAGTCCCATTAGCTCTCTCACTTATCAGTCAAGAAGGAGGTCTCAACATTCTGCTGAGACCTGCCGTAAGATGAGGGCAATCGAACCTCCATCCCAGGCACCTCAGAAGAAATCTGAAGAAAAAAAAACAGTTGAAGAATATTCTTTCTCTCCCTACTCTGAATCCTGTTATGTTCCTGAGGAGGGTGAGCAGTTCAGGAACACAGGGAGGGTCCTCAGAATTGTGCTTTGGGAATTCTACCAATAGTGCCTTGGCTTTGAAATGTTGTATTTTGTATTTTGGCATCTTGTACAAAACTGCTTTAATCAACCAACTCTGGAATGCTTTTTTTTCTTTTTTTTTTTTTTTTGAGACAGTCTCTTTCTGCCCCCCTGGTTGGAGCACAGTGGCACGCTCTCAACCCACTGCAACCCCCGCCTCCCTGGTTCCAGCGATTCTCATGCCTCAACCTCCTGAGTATCTGGAATTACAGACGTGAGCCACCATGCCTGGCTAACTTCTTTTGTATTTTTGGTAGAGACAGTGTTCCACGATGTTGGCCAGGGTGGTCTCAAACTCCTGACCTCAGATGATCCACCTCCCAAAGTGCTGGGATTACAGGTGTGAGCCACTGTGCCCAGCCTTGGAATGCTTATTACTGAGAAAAATAAACCTCTATTCTTTTTTTTTTTTTTTTTTTTTTTTTTGAGACAGAGTTTCACTCCTGTTACCCAGGCTGGAGTGCAATGGTGTGATCTCGGCTCACCGCAACCTCCGCCTCCTGGGTTCAGGCAATTCTCCTGCCTCAGCCTCCTGAGTAGCTGGGATTACAGGCACGCGCCACCATGCCCAGCTAATTTTTTTTTTTTGTATTTTTAGTAGAGGCGGGGTTTCACCATGTTGACCAGGATGGTCTCGATCTCTTGACCTCGTGATCCACCCACCTTGGCCTCCCACAGCGCTGGGATTACAGGCTTGAGCCACCGCGCCCAGCTAACCTCTATTCTTTTAGCTCAATATTCCATTACTAGCCACCAAAAGCAACCGAACTGCTTCACTGCACTGGGCTGGCTTCAGGACTCCCCCGGCACAGTAAAGACAAAGCCCATCATTTAGGATAGTAAATAATGCAGCTATCCAACAACCGGGGATGAAACCAATGAAACACATACATGATGAAAAGTTATGCATGCAGCACTTCAAGTGATAACTTTGGAAGAAGCCAAATACAGGACCATAGGAAAAAGTTCATATTTTGTTAGATTATATACATGCAGAGCAAAAAAGACTAAGAGGAAATATGTAAGAAAGGTGAAAGTTCAATTTGTTTGAGAAGTGGAATAAACATATATATATGCATAGAAAATAGCTGGAAGAATACACAATACACAGACATCAGCAATTCCATCTGGGGAGGGGTCCCAGGGATCTGGGAAGGAAGGAGTGACTTCCGAATTTTTCAGCCATGTGCATGTATTCTTTTTTTTTTTTTTTTTGAGACAGAGTCACGCTCTGTCACCCAAGCTGGAGTGCAATGGCACGATCTCAACTCACTGCAACCTCCGCCTCTCGGGTTCAAGCAATTCTCCTGCCTCAGCCTCCCGAGTAGCTGGGATTACAGGCACACACCACCACGCCCAGCTAATTTTTGTATTTTTAGTAGAGATGGGGTTTCACCACATTGGCCAGGCTGGTCTCGAACTCCTGACCTCAGGTGATCTGCCTGCCTCAGCCTCCCAAAGTGCTGGGATTCCAGGTGTGAGCCACTGCACCCGGCTTGCGCATCTGTTCTTTTCTCAACTGAAGAAACTAGTAGTTTGGCGGGTGGGGATGGGGGTGGAGGTTGTTTTTGTTTAAGTTTGGTGTTTTTGGAGGGAAAGGGATCATAATGGTTTTCTCTGGGTGGAAGAATTAATGTGGATTTTTATTTTTTTCTCTGTCTCTTCTGTATTTCCCCAAGTGTCTCCAAGTCATTTTATATTACTAAAATAATCAGGAAAAAACTCACAATAGAATGCTCTTCCTCTCCTTGTTCCCTTTCCTTCCTGAATAATTCAGTTTTAAAGCCATCAGTGATTAGTGGAACAGAGCAAGGCAGGGACCCATAGTGGGAGGGGCTGGTGGCCTAGAGCTAGGTGGCTGAGCTTGGGCATGGGGAGAGGACACAGGGGAGAAGGTGCCCAACAGAGTCATCAGTCCAGCAGGGTGGAAGAAGGCTTCCTTGAATGGGCAGCCTGGAGCACGTGTCAAAGCCAGAGAGGGTGGCGGGGACATGCATGCGCTGGGCCACCAGTAAAGTTGCCTCAGACCCAAGTAGGGTGAGGCAGTCAGCACTGAGTGTTAGTGCCCAACCATCACCACATGGAGGAGATGTGGGCACCAGAGATGGGAAATTTGTTTTAAGAGGGAGTGGAGAACATGAGTAAATATGTCAGAGACGACGAGTCCATGCTTTCACTGTAGGAGACCATGTTTCAAACATGGAAAGGAAAACTTGAATAATGCCAGAGGTATTGATTGGTATTGTAGGTATTAGTGTGCACTCATGATTTTCAACAGAAATCAGCAGAGATTTAAATTTGCATATAAATGAATATATGTGTAAACAAATACAGACGTCGTGTTAGCTCAGGTTACTATCATAAAATACCCTAGATTGGATGGCTTATGCAACAGAAGTGCCCTGCCCATAGTTCTGGAGACTGGGAAGTCCAAGGTCAAGATGCTGGCTAATTCTGTTCCTGGCGAAGGCCCTCTTCCTGGCATGCTTCATACCTTCACATGGTGTCCTCACATGGGACAGAAAGAAAGAGAGAGTGCTGCTTTTTTTTTTTTTTTGAGATAAAGTCTTGCTCTGTTGCCCAGGCTAGAGTGCAGTGGCACAATCTCAGCTCACTGTGATTTCTGCCTCTGGGGTTCAAGCAATTCTCCTGTCTCAGCCTACCGAGTAGCTGGGATTACAGGCATGTGCTACCATGCCAAGCTAATTTTTTGTGTTTTTAGTAGAGACAGGGTTTCACCATGTTGGCCAGGCTGGTCTCGAACTTTTGACCTCAAGTGATCCACCTGCCCTGGCCTCCCAAAAGGCAGGTGTGAGCCACCTCGCCCAGCCATGCTCTCTCTTCTTAATCCCATCATGAAGACCTCAGCCTAATAACCTAATTTAACCTTAATTACTTCCCACAAGCCCCATTTCCAAATGCTATCACAATGGGGATTAGGGCTTCAACATATGAATTTTGGGAGCCTCAAACATTCAGTCCATAACAGATGTATGTGTATGTACCTATATCATTACATACTATACACACATACAAATATATGCATATACAAACACTGTATGTATTCCCTATCTCTGTTTACTGTGACGGCCTGGGAGTGGTGATGCCCTAATAGCAGAGCAAACCTAGGATCCAGATCTTGGCTTTAAAATGCAATTTTCCACCACATGCAGCCCAGGCTCCTTGCAAGAATGGTCCGTTCTAGGTTTAGGGTAAGGAAAGTACAACATGGTCCAGGAGCACCTTGTACCAAAAAGCAAGGGGGTACTTGCTCGAAGAATAATGAGGACATGGCAAAAGGACACACAAGATTGCTTAAATGAGTTCCCTCAGCGTACAGGGTTCAACTTATTATTAAAATGAATAATAATCATGGATTACAACCCTATGAATGAAATAGGAAATCATTATTCCATACCGACATCAACAAATAAACAAATAAACTGAAAGTTTGGTGAGAAATGGGAGGTACAACATATCTCTCCACTAAATACTCATTCACTACTCAGGGGGACAAAATATCTCTACAGTGAAGGAGGCTGGAAGACACCTGAATTAAGTAATCAAAAGAAAATCATCAATAATGGAACAAATGGAAACTGAGCCCTGTGTGACAGGGTGCAATGAGAACAGTGTCATTTCTGCACTGTTCTAGCCAAAGATGTGATAAGTTGAGCCTGATCATGAGGAAATATCAAACTGAGGGGGATTATACAGAATAACTGGTCTATAGTCTTGGAAAGTGCCATGATCATGAAAGTCAAGGAAAGATGGAGGAACTATTTCATTCAGGAGACAAAAGATAACGAAATTTAACCTGTAATTCTAAACTAGGTTATGTTGCTGCAAAGGCAATTATTGGGGCAATTGGCAAAACTTGAATAGGGTCTGAGGACTGGATGTCAAGTAAGACATCTGTTTACCTTCCTGATTCTGATGGCTGGGTTACGGTTATGAAGGAGAGTGTCTTTATCTCTAGGAATTACACATTAAAGTACCTGCATGTGACTGGATATCAGGTTGGCAACTGATGGTTACTCTCAAATGGTTCAGGAAAAATATAAATCTTTGTATGAAACATTCAACTTTTCACTAAGTTTATGATCACTTCAAAATTAAAAAACAATTTAAACCAATGAATTGATTTACATATATAAACTAGATACCCTAAATATATAGTACATGTTATTATATATTATATATTTATTTATTAATAATGTATAAATATAAAGTACTAGAATCTGGGAGCAGATTTCAACTTCCTTGGCCCAATGGGAGTCTTCAAGCCCCTCAAGTTCCAAAGAGGTTCCAAAGAGAGAGAGCCAGGCCTTGGGAGGTCTGCATAACTATAAGTAAAGGCTGGGTCCCTCTCTATAACTTCTGGCCATCCTATTGATGATGGCTTTCAAACATCCTAGAAAACTCAAAATCAGAAATTCTAAATTTCTAATATTCTGCCTCTGGGCTCTCTATTCTGTTCCATTGGTCTCTATGTCTGTTCTTATGGCAGGATCATGCTGTTTTGTTTACTATAGTTTTGTACATATTTTAAAGTCAGGTAATGCGATGGCTCCAGCTTTGTTCTTTCTGTTCACGATTGCTTTGACTATTTGCAGTCTTTGTGATCCCATATATATTTTGTAAGTGTTTTTTTATTTATGGGAAGAATGTCATTGATACTTTGATCGGTATTTCATTGAATCTGTAGATTGCTTTGAGTAGTATGGATATTTTAACAATAATAAGTATTCCAATCCATGAACACGAGATAGCTTTCCACTTACCTGTGTCTTGTTCAATCTCTTTCAACTAGCAGTTGCTAGTTTCCAGTGTACAGATCTTTCACCTCCTTAAGTTTATTCCTAAGTATTTTCATTTTTGGTAGCTATTGTTAATGGAATTTTCTTGATTTCTCTTTCAGGTAATTTGCTGTTATTGTATAGAAATACTACTAATTTTATAGTGTTCTTGTAAATCACTGAAATCCCAGAAATTCTGCTAATTCAGGATCCCAAAGGCATGTCACAGGTTGCTTCATGCCCCGGAAGTGACCAGATGGTGTGGCATCAGACAGAGGAGGGTTTGATTTCCAGTTCCACGATTTCTGTGCCATTTCTCCACCATTGCAGCACCAATGCCTCTTGATCCTACGTGTATGAAGCGAGAAGATGCAGCAGCTTCTTCTTAGGGCTGCTGTGCAGATCAAGTGAGATAATACGTAAAGCTCCTAAGCCCTGTGCCTGGAAAATGACATATTCCATGAAGAGGAACTTGTTCCCTTTATCATTTAAAAGTTCTTTGTAAATCATGTTTCCCTGTTTTGATTCCAGAAAGGCGGCCATAATTTCAACAAAAGTGGAAAGTACCTAAAGCCGGCCTGGGCTGGGCTCTGGGTGTGCTCTCTTTTTAGCCAGGGTGGACTTTAGACTCCTGCATACTTTACGAGATCAGCATTATAGCCCAGAGTTCCTCCTGGTATGGGGTGTGGGGAGAATGGGAAGGACATGGTGAAGTAAAGGTCAGTATCAGGTAAAGTGAAGTCAAAGAAAGCTGTTCAGAAGTGGCAGCATTCTAGTTAGATATCTTTATCCCTTTGCATTGGGAGGGGGTTTTGGAAGGTTTGAGTAAACCCAATCATAATCAACTGTTTATTGAACACCAGCTGTCTACATATGGCAGATAAGAAACAGACACACTCCCAGCCCACCAAGTGCTCACAATCTAGGGGCAAAAGAAAATAGCACCATTAGATATCTTCTCTTTTTTTGAGATGGAGTCTCACAGTGTCCCCCAGGCTGGAGTGCAGTGGTACCATCCTGGCTCACTGCAACCTCCACCTCCCAGGTTCAAGTGATTCTCCTGCCTCAGCCTCCTCAGTAGCTTGGATTATAGGCGTCTGCCACTATGCCTGGCTAATTTTTTTTTTTTTTGGTAGAGATGGGGTTGGTTTCACCATGTTGGCCAAGCTGATCTTGAACTCCTGACCTCAAGTGATCCACCTGCGTTGGCCTCCCAAAGTGCTGGGATTACAGGCGTGAGCCACCATACTGGCCAGATATTTCATTCTCACAGTACCTGGGCTGCTTTGCTCATTGCATTGATTCAACACCACCTACAGATGTGCCTGACACTTGGCGAAGTCCTGTGGAAGGTCAAGATGAGTGAAATAGTAAGGGCGTGCTCTGGCCAAAACGAACTCATTGTTTACTTCAGGAGCAGACCGAAAAGAAACACTTCTCAATAACTAGGATACAGATAATAAGAGAGCATTCCTTTACAGAATACAGAGGCAGCAGAAGAACATGAGGGCTTTGCAGAGCTCACATCTGAAAAGGTCTTGAAGTAGAGAAGAAATGTGATCGCAAGCAGAAGAGGTGCTTGTGTGTCACCCAAGAGCATGAATTAGCAAAGTGGGCTCAGCGCTTGATGTGTGGAGTGTGGAACGGGGGATGGGAGACAAGGCTGGGGCACTGCACGGGCTCCAGTATATGGGAGCAGGAGGGAAATAAGATGATTTGATTTGGATTTTAGATCTCACAGGTAGTTTACATGGTGGGTGGCTTGGGTATGGGCAAAACTGAAGACCGGGGACCACATAAGAGACTGTTAACAACTCTCCTGGGGGGAATCATGGTGCTCTGAATCAAGGTAGGAAAGAGTAAGGTGAACAAGTTTCAGGTGTCTTTAGAAGGTAGAGTTTGACATGATTTGACGGCACTGGCTAGAAACAGGAGGAACGGCTTTCAGATTCCTAGCATGGGTGGGTGAATGAATGGATGGTGTTATGGGTGGGTGAATGAATGGATGGTGTTATGAGTGGGTGAATGAATGGATGGTATCGGTGCCTTTATGGAATGAGGCAGTGTAGACAGAGCAGATTTGAAGTAAGGGCAAAAAAATGAGGTTGGTTTTATATTTTGAGGTGCTCTAAGGATGTCTCTGTAGAGATGAAGGGGAACTAGAAATACAGTCTGTGGCTCAGAAAAGAGTACATCTCTATGTACTCCCACATAGAGATGGTAGGATTTTAGAAATGATGGCTGAATCACGAGGAGTCTGTGCAAAGGGTGTGAGATGGAGACCATGCAGCCCAAGAAGATCAGAGGGTGGTCAGGAGGTGGCGGGAGAAGCAGAGAGCTGATCAACAAAACACCCAATGCTCGTTGCAGGGGGTCAAACCTGTAACCCCAGCACTTTGGGAAGCCAAGGCAGGCAGATCACTTGAAGTCAGGAGTTCGAGACCAGCCTGGCCTACATGGCAAAACCCCATCTCTACTAAAACTACAAAAATTTGCTGGGCGTGGTGGCGTGCCTGTAATCCCAGCTAATTGGGAGGCTGAGGCAGGAGGATCACTTGAACCTGGGAGGCAGAGGCTGCAGTGAGCCCCACTGCAGGCCCAGGAGACAGAGTTAGGCTCCATCTCAAAAAAAAAAAAAAAAAAAAAAAAAGAAAGAAAAGAAAAGAAAATATCCAAGGGAAGCAAAATGTCTCAGATGAGAGGGAGCACTGCAAAGGGAAACGACTCGAAGTTTAGTAAAAACACAGGCTGTGAAGCATGCACCCGAGGTACAAATGGGTCCTGGGTGAGCCCACTGAGAGAAGTTTTAGGGGAGTGTGGGGGGTTGCCACTAGTTTTTAGTGGATTAAGAAATCCTGGGAGATGGGAGTGGACACTATTCTTTTAAGAAACGTGGTAGTGACGGGGAGGAAAAGGAGCAGTGAGTTGAGGAAATGCAAGATCATAAAAGTGGGTTTGGGACAGCAGGGGCTGGACATTTGTGGATGCTGATAAGAACCCACTGGCAAACAGGTGCTGATAAAGGAGGGGCCGGCTCTGAGAAGAGGCAGGGGCCCAGGTGGGAGAGCCTGTCTTGGGCAGAGGGATGGAGGAGCGTGAAGAAGGAGGGGTAACCGAGGAGAGAGCCTGATGAAGTGGGGACCCCAGCTCTCTGCAGAGGGGAAGCTATTGAGCAAGAGGGTGTCAGGGAAGGCAGCGGCTAACTCGAAGCACTGAGGTCCCAGGCTTCCAGAATGCTGTTTTCATCAGTAGAGTCCTGCGGCTTGGGCGGGTGTGGCCAGCCGCTGGCCTGACCTGAAATTCTGACTGGGCAGGTGGCATGGGCAAGGGCCAGGGGTCAGGTGCAGAGGCTGCTGCAGAAGGCCTCAGGGGTGCAGGAGTCCATAGGGGCAGCCCTGTGTTTGCCTCAGGGCGGGGCGTCCGGCAGAGGGGGTTGCTTGTTGCTGACTCAGCCCCAGGTGCTCATTTGCATGTTATTCATTCCAAGCCACAAACACTAGAGCAGGAGTACCAGCAGCATCTCATCCCCTTTCCAAACAGAACTGCCCCAGGTCTTCCCAGTACTCCTGCTGCTGTGTTGAGTCTCTCTGACCCAGAAATATTTCCACCGCGTAAGAGTCTATTCAGCTGTGCTGTACAACTATCTGTGAAACTGAGCTGAAAAATTCAAAGAAACACTCAGGAAGTTCATTTTCTCGGTAAGCGTATCAAGTTAAGTTTAACATTCAAGAGCATGGGCCTTCCGCCTTCCAAATATTATCATTATTCCCTCTGACTCCTCCCTCACCAGAATGTAACCTCCACAAGGATAGGAACAGTGTTTTATACTCTGTGCCTAGAACAGTGCATGGCAAGTAATAGGTGCTCAATAAATGCATTAAATTCTGTAATCCCAGCACTTTGGGAGGCCGAGATGGGCAAATCGCTTGAGGCCAGGAGTTTGAGACCAGCCTGGGCATATAGTTAAACCTCATCTCCACTAAAAATATAAAAAATTAGCCAGGCATGGTGGTGCACGCCTGTGGTCACAGCTACTTGGGAGGCTGAGGCAGGAGAATAGCTTGAATCTGGGAGGTGGAGGTTGCATGAGCAGAGATCTGGCTTCTGCATTCCAGCCTGGGCAACAGAGCAAGACTCTGCCTCAAATAAGTAATCTAATTAATGAATGCATTAAATTATTGAAGGCCCTTGCACCCCAGGCCTTCAATAATGTAATGCATTTATTGAGCATCTACTATCTTATCTAGTTTCTGTAATCCTGGGCAGTTAACAGTTCAGAAGGGGAGATTCTGAGAGGCGAAACACCCTTCTCATCCCTTCACTCTCATTTGATCAAACTGCCATTAAGGGGAAAGCCCCCAGTTTCGAGCTGGGCTTCCCACATGTCGTGGAGTTCAGAAATGCCTTGATCAGTTTACTAGGTGCCCACACCTGTGAAATTGATTCATGCTAATGGATTCACTCTGACAAGAATATCCCTTACAAGAGAAAGCAAATGTAGTGATTTACATTCAAGCACAGACAGCTGCCAAGGAGCTGAAACATTCTGCCCCGCCGGACAGCTCAGTCTGTCCCCAGTAGAAAGAGTTCACTGAGGCCACCAAGCACCCCCTCGCTTGGCTTGGAGCCTGCACAGAGTCGATACCCCCAGGGAGGCCACGAACGAGCTCTGTGAACCAGAAACCCAGAAGACTGAGGGCAGCTGGCCAGGCAGGATCCGCATCAGCTCCAAGGACACAGCTGCCACTCTGCAGCTCACCCAGCCAGGCAGCCACTGGCCTCCTGAATCCCTCCACTTCTCTTTTGAGAAGGATTGCTTATTGGCTGAATGGTTCTCCTCCTTTCCTTCTCATTCATGGTTTCCATGGACTTGCTTTCTTTCTTTTTTTTGAGATGAAGTCTCACTCTGTCGCCAGGCTGGAGTGCAGTGGCGCAATTTCGGCTCACTGCAACCTCCGCCTCCTGGGTTCAAGCAATTCTCCTGCCTTAGCCTCCCAAGTGGCTGCGACTACAGGCATGCACCACCATGCCTGGCTATTATTATTATTATTATTTTTAGTAGAGACAGAATTTCATCATATAGGCCAGGCTGGTCCTGAACTCCTGACCTCAAGTGATCCACCAGCCTCGGCCTCCCAAAATGCTGGGATTACAGGCGTGAGCTGCCTCACCCGGCCTCCATGGATTTTCTTAGGCAATTGTTTCTTGTTCACAATGCATAGCAGGAAGTCACCTTGCAACAATTCTGACCAGGTTTGGGGACAGCCACCTCTCTGAATCCAAGCATGTCTTTGGGTCTCTGCCAGCTTAAGCCAGTGTGTGTGGGGATGTATATACTTCTGCTTGTGGTCTAAGCTTTGGGGTCTTACAGCTCACTGCTGCCTGGAGCTACAGGACCTGGGCATCAAAACACAGAAGAAATACGATGAAGGAAGAGAATTCAAAAGCACTTTCAGGAGGAAACTCCTGGCAGAAGGCTGGGTTAGCACTGTTGCTTGTAACGTTGACAGTCCAAGAATCAGAGAAGGATCCAGGCCTCTGAGAGCTTCTTTAGCAAATGGAGTCCCTCACTGCTAGTACAGACCAGAAAGTACATGACTTTATTTTCTTTCTTTCTTTCTTTTTTTTATGAGATGGAATTTCACTCCTGTTGCCCAGGCTAGAGTGCAACGCCGTGATCTTGGCTCACCGTAACCTCCGCCTCTCGGGTTCAAGCGATTCTCCTGCCTCAGGCTCCTGAGTAGCTGGGATTACAGGCACCCACCAACACATCCAACTAATTTTGTATTTTTTAGTAGAGATCGGATTTCTCCATGTTGGTCAGGTTGGTCTCGAACGCCCAACCTCAGGTGATCCTCCTGCCTCAGCCTCTCAAAGTGCTGAGATTAGAGGCATGAGCCACTGCGCCTGGCTGACTTTTTTTTCTTTCTAATACTCAGTGGCTTATTTTTAAGCAGACCAGAAAAAAAAAATTCTCAATGCTAAGCCAGAGTGGAGTAATCACCAACAAAACAGCTGTTAACATGGCTGACGCACGTCCCTGTTAACCGCTTTAGTCAAGTTAAAGGCCTGGCAAGGGAGAGATTCTGGCTGGCTTAGCAAGAAGAGAGATTTCTGAGGTAGCCACCACAGATGGTAACAGATGTCATGCAGCCTCAGAGCAGAAGCCACCAGAGACGTCACCGTCTCAGAGCCGAGCAAAAAAGCTGAGAAACACTCAGTCATGTCAACTGCCAATTACAGACCTCAAGAATCTCAGGAAGCCAGGGAGGGTGTAAAAGTTTCTGTAACTAATAGCTTTCCATTCTCTTTATCCACAAACCTGTCAGCTCATGGCTCTTCAAAAATCAAGGATACTGGCTTCAGGTATCTCTGTCCTTACCTAGCATGGCCAGCAGCGCGAAGATGGAAATGCACAGTTTGCAACCACATGACTGACTGCCATAGTCCTAGGATTAAAGTGAGCCCTGACTGACGAGAAGCCAGTTGCTCAGTTCCTTCTACCACAGTATAGGGTAGGGGTCACCGGGTAGGATAGAGTCGCATAAGCTTGGGGCTCCCCCAGT
Source organism: Saimiri boliviensis (assembly GCF_048565385.1). Classification (NCBI taxonomy): domain Eukaryota; kingdom Metazoa; phylum Chordata; class Mammalia; order Primates; family Cebidae; genus Saimiri; species Saimiri boliviensis. The sequence continues at coordinate 38,294,633 of NC_133455.1, read as the reverse complement.
ACCTGCTGCATGGTGCTGCTCGTTATTTTACCTCTCTGAATCTCAGTTTCTTCATCTATGAAGCAGAAATAATAGTACCTGTCTTTCTGGGTGCTGGAATGATTCATTTGATAGTGCAGGTAAAGCGCCTGGCACAGTACATTGCACGCAGTAAATGTCGAAGATGCCAGGTGCTGTTCCTGATCTATGAATGCCCAGAAAGGTGCTGTTTGGTGTTGATTGCCATGTTCCTTATGTGACCCATACATTTCTACATCTCATAATCATACCTATTAGAAAGCAACTCTGTATGTGGGACTGCAGATGTTCACAAACTTAATTGCAAATTTTAAAAGGCTATTATTAAATGCTATTAAGATTTGAAGTTGGGTCGGGCGCGTTGGCTCACGCCTGTAATCCCAGCACTTTGGGAGGCCGAGGTGGGTGGATCACGAGGTCAAGAGATCGAGGACATCCTGGTCAACATGGCAAAACCCCGTCTCTACTATAAATACAAAAAAATTAGCTGGGCATGGTGGCGCGTGCCTGTAATCCCAGCTACTCAGGAGGCTGAGGCAGGAGAATTGCCTGAACCCAGGAGGCGGAGGCTGCGATGAGCCGAGATCTCGCCGATGCACTCCAGCCTGGGTAACAAGAGCGAAACTCCGTCTCCAAAAAAAAAAAAGACTTGAAGTTACTTTGTCAAATGGGACTATGGACCTCCTCAGATGTACAAGATAACTTCTTTTTCTATTTTGAGAATGGGTCTTACTATGTTGCCCAGGCTGGTCTTGAACTCCTGGGCTCTAGGAGCTCAAGACCAGCCTGGGCAACCTCCTCTCCTCCCGCTGCAGCCTCCCAAAGTGCTAGAATTACAGGCATGAGCCACAGCACCCGGCCCAATAAAATTTCTTATATTAGAAGTCCCGGTGGGGCATGGTGGCTCATGCCCATAATCCCAACACTTTGGGAGGTCAAGGTGGGAGAATCACTTGAGCCCAGGAGTTCAAGACCAGCCCGAGCAACAAAGTGAGATCCTGTCTATAAAAAAAATAAAATAAAATAATTAGCTGGGCATGGCAGCACTCGCCTGTAGTCCCAGCTGTTTGGGAGGCTGAGGAGGGAGGATGACTTGAGACTGGGAGATGAAGGTTGCAATGAGCTAGATGGCATCACTGCACTTCCAACCTGGGTGACAAAATGAGGCCCCATCTCAAAAAAGAAAACAATCCATATATTACTCAAAACTGGGAAATTTTGCTTTATTCTATAGCACTATGGTTAATGAAGCTTGAAACCAACTAACAAAACGTTTCCCCATTTCTTTTATTTTTTTCGGGGAAATGTAGAATTGGTAAGGTGCTGTCCCTAATGCAACCTTTGGGAATCTGCTGGGCTGGACACATATTTTGTTCAATCACTTTCATTGTCTGTATTGATCTTCAGATATCTAATGACAGTAGTGTGCAAAATAAGTTGTTCCCATAAGATTTCCAAATATTCAGCTGTGCTCCATTTTCCAGGACACAGAATGGGTGACTGGAGTTAAAATTTTTTCTATCGGCTGGACGCAATAGCTCTCCCCTGTAATCCCCGCACTTTGGGAGGCCGAGGAGAGTGGATTACCTGAGGTCAGGAGTTCGAGACCATCCTGGCCAACATGGTGAAAGCTATTCTCTACTAAAAATACAAAAAATCAGCCAGGCGTGGTGGCGGGCACCTGTAATCCCAGCTACTTAGGAGGTTGAGGCAGGGGAATCCTTTGAACCTGGAAGGCGGAGGTTGCAGTGAGCCAAGATGGTGTCACTGCATTCCAGCCTGGGCGACAGAGCAGGACTCCATCTCAAAAAAAGAAAAAGGAAAAATTCCTGAAATAAACAACCGTTAAGTTTTACATTGTGTGCCATTCCAATCTGGCGCTGTCCTGTTCTGTCCCAGTTGGGACCTGAATCCTTCCTTCGTCCCGTGTATCCATGCCGTAGACCAAGCTGGTCCAATCCACAGCCCACGGGCTGCCTGTGGCCCAGGACAGCTATGACTGTGGCCCAACACAAATCTGTAAACTTTCTCAACACATTGTGAGATTTTTTTGTGATTTTGTTTTAGCTCATCAACTGTCATGTTATAGAGTATTTTAAGACCATTCTTCTTCCAGTGTGGCCCAGGGAAGCCAAAACACTGGACATCCCTGTAGACGCTTCCCACCCATGAGTCACTTAGCAGCTGTCTCGGTTATCAGATGAACTGCTTGTGCTCCAGTAACATGTTACTTTACTACAGTATATGGTCCTAATCTATTGTATTATTAGTCATTCATCTCTTACTGTGTCTCATTCATAAGTTAAACTTTATCATAAGTATGTATTTTAGGAAAAAAGGGTATATACAAGGTTCAGTTCTATCTGAGGTTTCAGGCATCCCCTGAGGGATCTTGGAATGCATCCCCTGAGGATGAAGGGGAACTACCGTAGGACTAGCGTTGGTATCTGTACCACTGGACTGGTTCATACAAGTTCACACGCTATGAAAATCAAGTCCATTGTAGATACCAAAGCCCCAGACAAACCGGAGACAGCCCACAAAGCTGCCTGCTCGAGTCAGGCGTCTGCTCCCTCCTGTGCTACAGCCCTGCACCCACCCAGATTGGCATTGTCCTCATTGTCCCATTCCAGCTCATAAAGGCTCTGCTTTGTCCTCGCCATCACTTCCTCTTTTCAACACAAGGACATGTTTGCTAGTACGACTGTGAACAAACCACCCTTCCTCCTGCCAGGGCTCAAGCGACAGGCCACATACTGCCAACCTCCTACTACAGAGAAGACTTGAGATTTGTTTAAAAGTTGATTACAGGGGGAGAGAGGGATGCATAGATGGAGCACAGAGGATTTTTAGGGAAGGGAAACTATTTTATGTGATAGTGTAATAGGGGATACATGTAGTCACACATTTGTCCAAACCCACAGAATGACAATACCACGAACCCTAAACTACGAACTCTGGATGATAGTGATGTGTGTCAAAGCGGGTTTATCAATTCTAACAACTGCACCACTCTGGTGGGAGACGTCGCTCATGTGGAGGGAAGCGATGCCTATCTGGCGCAGGAGTTATGAGAGAAATCTCTGTACCTTCTGCTCAATTTTGCTATGAACCTGAAAGTGCACTAAAAACAAAAATCTATTAAAAAATTGGTCACACACACACATTTGCTACTAAGATGGCCTCCAACAAACGTGAAAATTTAAGAAAGCTACCTCTTTATTTAACACCAAAGCTAACATCAAGTGTTTATTTAAAAAAATAATGGCACCGGCTTTGAATTCATTGATGACACCACAGTGGGGTGAAGATCTACAGGGAATTTATAATTTTAGGCTGACATGAAAACTATGTAGTAACTCACAAAATGGAAATTCCGCAACAAATCTCACAATAAACATTTCCAGTTTCTACTTTCAGAGTTGAACTACTGCCTAAACATATCTTAAACACAGAGCACGTTTTGTTGAAACATTTCTCTTAGGACAAACACAGCAGACATGCTTTAAATAAATTAAAATTGCAACACATAAATCACTCCTAAAACAATCAAGGTACATTACTTTCTAGCTTTTTATAAAGATAATTGTACTGATTTCAGAAAATTATAGGTTAGTTGTTTCATATTTTTTAACATCCACTTTTGATGTGAATAAGCCAATGTCATTCTTTGCAGTGATTTATCCTTTTAAACCAACTCATCCCTTTGTGTATGCGATAACCTTAAAACACTTCTCCATATAAACCCTGAATTTTAAGTGATGCCATTTCTTCCACTCATTTCTCCCCAGCACACTCCTCAGAATTACAGAAACATGCAAAGTAAGTTGTTTAATCACATGTTCCTATGAATAAATATATTTAAATGTTTTTCCAAACCAATACAACTATATCTGGATTCACTGCAAAAATGTTCCCATTCAATGCAAAATAATTTTGTACAATCCGACCAAAAAAGACAAAAGTAATTAGTCGCCTGAGGGAAGCTAGTTCCTCATTATTACTGAACCCATAATTAAACCTGATATGCTAGAGAAATGGCAAGGCTATAAACACACAGAGTGGGGCAATATTTAAATGAAAACAAGAGTGACAGAGCCGGAAAGAGCAAAAACCACATGAATGCTAATTGACAGAGAAGGATAACAGCCTCACCGGATAAAATGAGACAAAGTTTCAGAAGATTTCCATCTGTGAACAGGACATCAGGATCAAGTAGGCAAAAATGCTACCATTCCAAGCTGGAAACTTGGGAGTAATCCCACGTTCATTGTCCAAACCCAGCAATGGAGTGTTTTCTTGCTGTTTCACTATGGATTTTTTTGGCTGGGGGCAGCGGGGGGTGTTGCTCTGGTTTAATCATACTCAAAGTTTGAGCTTGAAATAACCAAGTCAAAACCCACAGGAGAGTTTGTCACCACATAAACCCAGTGCTAGAATCAAGTGTCCAGCACCTTCAACCACTCAGGAATGGTTGCTGAGTGACAGGTGCTGACCCGTCCAACAAGCACTTTTCATCTTTGCATTCACCCAAGATGTTTACTATAAATGAAAGGTGTGGAGAAAGGATTATAGTTGACACAAATATAAATCAAATATCCGATTCCACCATATGTTACAGCTATGTCACTATTTTTAATTGTAATATTTCTAAAATGTCATTTAATCTCCTTACGCACTGAGGAGAACGAGCAGTGGGAGTGTTTATTCCTTAAGAAGTGAATAAACTAGAGAGATTAAAAGTTTCCTTGAGTGTATCATCTTACTAAAAAGTACAAAGTTTCATGAACTTTCAACAAGACGGTGAAATAAATATGCCAGGCAGGTTGAGCCTATCCAAGTGAAAACAAGGCAATTTGACATTTAGTGAGAGTCAATGAAAATATGAATTATTTAAAAGGAATTCATGATCCAAGTAGGAGGATTATAGACTCTACAGTATTTTAGAATAAAGCTAGTTTCTAGCAGGGTCTATAAAACAGCTCCGGACTACAGGGGATGAAGTATGCTGTTTTCCATTCTCTTCTCTACTTCTGTCACTGGGGAGAAGATATACAGGTCGCAGGTCTGAGAAGCGTGCATTGAAGCACACTTGCCAGGCTGAGCCCTGGAATGGTGCAGGCTGGTGCGACAATGAGACCTATGTCTTCTTGGAGCCTCCCAAAGCCCTTCACTTCAAGGGCTAGAAATCTCTCAATCTCTAAACTAACAGCAGCATTCAATCCCTGGTGTGTCCAAAGTGACGCTTGGAAAGATTCACAGATACCAAGAGGGGCCCACCCAGTCCCCAGCTTGACTTAGGAGTGTAAGTTACTCAGCTCTCAGCCCACACTGAGTCTGACGCCCACAGGTCAAGGGTAATGCTGGCCATTGAAATAGAAAAACTAAAGGAAACACAGCATTCTCTCCGCCTCCCTGCCTTCCACCTGGCCTACTTATCTGTCCCCTGGATTTGAAAGATCAGTGTATACACACCAACATGGAGACTGGGGGGGTCTGACAATGAAAGGAGACATAGCCATGAGATAGGAGTGGGACTGGTAACTCCCTCTTCCCTAAATCCAAAATACTTTATCACCAAAGAGTCCATGAAATGCCATTTATTTATTTATTTTTTTTTTTTTTTTTGAGACGGAGTTTCGCTCTTGTTACCCAGGCTGGAGTGCAATGGCGCGATCTCGGCTCACCGCAACCTCCGCCTCCTGGGTTCAAGCAATTCTCCAGCCTCAGCCTCCTGAGTAGCTGGGATTACAGGCACGTGCCACCATGCCCAGCTAATTTTTTGCACTTTTAGTAGAGACGGGGTTTCACCATGTTGACCAGGATGGTCTCGATCTCTCGACCTCGTGATCCACCCGCCTCGGCCTCCCAAGCCATTTATTATTTTTAAAAGCTTGGGTCTGGAATTAGACAGTGGTGATGGCTGAACAAGTTGGCGAATTTACTAAAACCACTGAACTGTACACTTGGAAAAAAAAGAAAGCTTCAGCTGCATGAGTCCCACTCATATACACTTTGACTTATACTAAATGCTCAACTATTCCATTCTCTCAGACTATGGTACATGCTGTCACATTTTTTTCCTTCAGGAGATTTCCCTAAGAAGAGCTCTTTGCAAAATATTGCACTTAATTTGAATCCAGGAGACTTTATGTCTTCTGAAAGAAAATGTACTCTCATGCCTTCCTGCCTGCAGCAGACGGTGGGAGCAGTGGGCCAGGGGGCTCAGCAGCAGTTTCCGTGAACATTGCTTACATCTTCCTCTTTGTTATATACACACAGACACAGATTTAAAGGAAAGTATCATCTGGGCTGAATGGTATGCCCCAAACAGGGATGTTAACATTTGAATGCTTTCAGCTCAGAGGCAGTGTGGGCATCCTAAGACCTACAAACTTAGGTTCAGTGAGATGTTAAGAGACAGGTGGCGGGCAGGCGAGGTGACTCACACCTGTAATCCCAGCACTTTGAGAGGCCAAAGTGGGTGGATCATGAGGTCAGGAGATGGACACCATATTGGCCAACATGGTGAAACTCTGTCTCTACTAAAAATACAAAAAATTAGCTGGGTATGGTGGCATGTGCATGTAGTCTCAGCTACTCTGGAGGCTGAAGCAGGAGAATCACTTGAAACCATGAGGCGGAGGCTGCAGTGAGCTGAGATCACACCACTGCACTCCAGCCTAGGCGACAGAGCAAGACTCCATCTTAAAAAAAAAAAAAAAAGAAAAAGAAAAAGAAAACAGAGACAGGTGGTAACTTTGGCTCAAACACTGGACTGATTTCATTCTTGCTTGCCTTTCACTTCCTGAAGAGGATTCTCTCAATCTTCATCCAGGTCAATTGCTCCCACTGATCTAGCCGCCATTCCGTCACACCCAATGTCCCCTTGTCCTCATGGGTTCAGTGTTCCTACACCTCAGTGCACTTTATAGGCTATGATTCTGTTGTCCTTCAAGGAAAGAACTGCAACATGACCATCATTTGTTTTCATTTCCTGAGTAAGCTTTGCAGTCCCTCACAGACCTGTGAATAAAATCAATCACGTGAAGCGCATCACATCTTCCAGGCGGGCTTATCACAATCGACATTTGCCAAAACAGCCAGGCAGGGTGGCTTGTGCCTGCAGTCCTGGCTACCTGGGAGGCTGAGGTGGGCAAATTCCTTGAGGCAAGGAGTTTGCGACCAGCCTGGGCCGTAACAGCAGAACCCTGTCTCAAAAAATAAAAATAAAAAAAAGATGTGCCAAAACACAAACCTTCAGAGTGGTGCTCACAGGATTCCAAATTAATGTTAAAGTCACAGTCTGATGAGGGATCTGAAAACCTTGCTGCACACTCTGAAGGCTGGGCGTTTGCTAGCCAGTTCAGATAAAATCAGGTGTCGGTTGCCTGGGTCTGAGAAGGAAAAAGCCCCATTCATAAATCCCTATGCCTTACCATTTAAAGTGTTTAACAATACCCCTCAGGTAGACTTGTTGGATAAACAGGTGTGTAGTAAGATCTCCATGTTACAGGGTCACACACGATTGACCGCTGCGGACACTGAGTACATGACGGGACCTATGGTCACCTGGAGACAAGCGGGGCGGATCACACAGGGACCTGTGTTTCCATAGGCCACAGTGTTTTCATACTGCCCAAGCCTGCGGTTCTTCATTCCCTGAATGATGCATATCCTTGCTTTTTATAGGACTCACAGAAAACACAACCATTAGCAATCGTGAAGCTCAATTCGGACAAAGACTTAAGAGAGAGATCTCTTTCCTTCTGGATCACCCAATTATTCCAAGGTCTCAATATACAGAGGTTTACCACGCTGGGCTAGTCAGGTGGGCAGGAAATTGGTCTGATTAAGGCAGTGAGCAAGGCAGGAGAGCTCTCAAACAGATTCGTGTTAACCAAGTACAAGGACTGAGTTGGCAACTGCTCCCGAGTTAAGAGAACTGTAGTTATTTACATACACCACACAGCCCTAGTTTTTCTTGCACACGACTCAGCACAATCATTCATCGAAAAATTTGGTAGTATGCACAGAATTTTCTTTAAAATAAAAACTTGAAAGGACTTGAAGGCAAGAACCACTGGCTTCATCTTGGTATTATTATCCTCTCTATGGCACACAGGATATGGTCCCAGTTTTTACAAAATATAGCAAGAAGAGTCACGGCAAAGAAGGTGCCGAGAATGTGGCAGCGGCTCTTCATCATGGGTGAGACGAACTTCGCGATGGTAGACACACACACTAAGATGACGGTCATGAAGGCCAGGACCACGTTGATGCACTTCCCCAAGAGAACTTTAGCATTCACGGTGTCCGTCTGCAGAGCTTGCTGCTCCTGCTGGTGGAGTTCCAGCTTAGAAATGCGAGTCTGGCAGGATTCCAGGGCTTCCTGTGGGCAAGAGGGAGAGCAAGGGTCAAATGTTGTTGTGATCGTGAGCAACATGTGAGCGCTTGCTCAGCTGTACACAGAAGCCCCAGCTCAGAAAGCCCAATGCCGGGCAGCTGCGAATCCCCAGCTGATGATGATGGTGATAGACCAAGATGTGGAACAAGAATCTCCAGGCTCATTTTCTCCTGTTGTTCACAAATAGAAGAGCATGTGGATACGACCACAAAATATCACAAATGAGGAAGTATGGCTAAGTTTTTTTGACTTTACCTTCTTTTTTTTTGAGACTGAGTCTCGTTCTGTCACCAAGCTGGAGTGCAGTGGTGCGATCTCAGTTCACTGCAACCGCCGACTCTTGTGTTCAAGTGATTCTCCTCCCTCAGCCTCCTGAGTAGCTGGGACTATAGGTGGGACTACAATCTCCTGAGCAGCCGGCACTACCACACCCGGCTAATTTCTGTAGTTTTAGTAGAGATGAAGGTTTCACCATGTTGGCCAGGCTAGTCTCAAACTCCTAAACCTCCTGGTCTATCCGCCTCGGCCTCCCATAATGCTGGGATTATAGGCATGAGCCACTGCACCTGGTCAACTTTACCTTTTTTTTTTTTTGAAACAGAATCTCACTCTGTCGTCCAGCCTGGAGTGCAGTGGTACAATCTGAGCTCGCTGCAACCTTTAACTCCTGGGTTCAAGCAATTTTCCTGCCTCAGCCTCCTGAGTAGCTGAAATTACAGTTGTTCATCACCACTCCTGGCTACTTTTTGTATTTTTAGTGGAGACAGGGTTTTACCATGTTGGCCAGGCTGGTCTTGAACTTAAGATCTCCAGTGGTCTGCCCACCTCAGCCTCCCACAGTGCTGGGATTATAGGTGTGAGCTGCCATGCCTGGCCTGACTTTACGTATTTTTGAAATAAAGTGATATAAAATATCGGTGCCTGTTGGTGCCATCAGGGACAAAGCAGAGAAGGAGGGAGGTTCCACTTTGTGACTACTCCACCTTCAGCCAAGGAGTGTGTGGGATCTCCAATGGCCAGTCCTCATTTCCACTGCTCAAAGACTTTGTCCATCACTTAGATTGGTGAAGGCAGGCGAGAAGGGAGCGGAAGGGACTGGGGCTGCGTGTGGGGCAACTGTGCTTTCGCCTGCTCTCTGAACACGGTGTTACTCTGCCGAGGCTATCTCCCTGGACCTCGTCCACTCCAAGTCTTCAATCACTCAGACACAGATGGCTACAAGTGTATCTCTAGGCCAGCCCTCTCTTCTGAAATGCGCTCATAGATCCTGTGCCTGGGACATCTCCATCAGAGCTTCTTGAAAGCACCTCCAATGCAACACGTGCAAACGTGGCTTCATGTATCACAGCTACCCAACGCCTGCAGTCAACCCTGCTCCCCTCCAGTGTCGCTCGTCTCAGAGTACAGTACCACGGTTCACACAGTTCCTCACACCAGAAGCCTGACAAGCATACCAGGATACCTTTCTCATCCAACCTGCCTCCCAGCCACGGAGGCAACATCCAGTTTCTAGCTCAGCGGGTCCGGTTCTCTGCCCACCAGGTCAGCATCCCGATCAACGTCACCCGCATCTCTTGCCTGCAATAACCTTACACGAATTTCCCCATACACCCTTTTGTTCCCCACCGTCATGAATCCATTTTCCACACGGCAGCCCAAGTGGTCTTTTAAATGTGCATATTTGATGTCACTCCTTTTCATAAAACCTTTCCAATCTTTACCATGGCCTTCTGAGGCCTTGTAAAGTCCAGGTCAGCTACCCTCTCCTCCCTCACTGAATGACTTCATGCCAGTCCCCTGCCCTGTCACAGTGCTCTGGCCTTTTCCAAGTTCCTTTTTTCTTTTAAGAGACAGGGTCTCACCCTGTTGCCCAGGCTAGGATGCAATGGCACTGCCATAGCTCACTACAGCCTCAACCTCTGGTCTCCTGCCTCTGCCTCCTGAATGACTGGAATTACAGGTGAGAGCCCCCACACCCAGCTTTATTCTAAGTTCTGAAAAGGAGCACAGACTCACCTCAGGGCTTCTGCACATTCGGTAGACTCTGCCTGAGGCGTGTGCCTCCTCCGCTCCCTCCTCTTCACCTGTGGATCTCCCACTCATTTTTCAGGTCTCACCTTGATTGCCACATCCTTGGGAAAGCCTTTCCTGATCCATGAGATTAGGTCAAGTCTCCCTTCAGCTCTCCTCCCCAACCACGAGACACAGGAGACACACGCTGCTTGAGGACAGGAACTAGCCCATCTTGCATCTGCTGTCCTCTCCAGCACAGAGCCAGCACCAGGCATGCAGCAGGCGAATATGAAAGAGACAGCCGGGTGCCAGTGAGACAATGTGAGGCTGGACAGCATGCCTGTAATCCCAGCACTTTGGGAGGCCAAGGTGGGTGGATCACTTGAGGTCAGGAGTTCTTTACGAAAACCCCATCTTTACTAAAAACAAAATACAAAAATTAGCTGAGCATGGTGGCACATGCCTGTAATCCCAGCTACTTGGGAAGCTGAGGCAGGAGAATCGCTTGAACCCAGGAGGCGGAGGTTGCGGTGAGCCGAGATTGCATCACTGCACTCCAGCCTGGGCGACAGAGCGAGACTGTCTAAAAAAAAACACCCTGACCCTGTTGGGTGAAAAGGACCTCAGTGAGGTAGTACAATGTGCCCCTCTCTGTCCTAACACATTTGCTAATCTGCGTTTGCTCAATTAAAACATAGTCATCTTTTCGGGTTTTAAACAAGCATAATGGCTCCATGATTGATTTGCTTTTCTTCTGCTGAATAACTCTATGGGCCAAAGGACAGGTTCTCTGTTACTATAGTAACTTCTATTCTACTAGCTACCAACGAAAAGGGTAAAACTTCTTCAGATCTTCACGTTCTAGAAAGCGCTGGCTTTCAACAGTCACAGGCATGTACCTGAAATTATGCATTCTTTTCAACTACTTGGGTCCAAGGTTTCCTCCATTTTAGGCACAGCACAGAAAAAGTGATGGAACAGGACAGAAGGCCAATCTTTTAGGCAAATCTGTGAATCTTTGGTTATAAGATGAATTACCTGTACAAACAGACCAATCTTAATTCCGTCTTACACCTGCTACCAGATTTTTTTAACCAAAAGAAAAATCCAAGAAAAGCAAGCATTGAATTGCAAGGAATTTGAGTCCCAGCAGCCAGATGTACTCAGCTCCACGGTACTCGGCACTTCCTTGGGTCCAGTCATTACCTTACTGGGGATAATGACCATAGAACGGTTATCCTGAAACAATTTTCAACTGGAAATTCAGGGTTTAAAAAACATGACTCCGTTGTTTAAAACAACAAAACCCTTGTATCTCTGCAGGCAACAGCCTCCCTCATCCACGGCAGCCCCTTCCCTTTGTGTGACCCTGCCTATAAGAACAAAAGAAACGAGAAATAAAGATGACGTCAAAAGGCCAACTGCCAGAAGGCCTGAGGGACGTGGCTGCTCCCAGATGTGATCAAAAGAATGGCCAGTATTTAGTATTTGACTGTTTACTATGCGCCAGGCAAAGATTTCAATACTTTACATGACTATTCCATTTAATCCTCCTAACAACCTTTTGAGGCAGAGCTCTTTAACATTTCCATTTCATTGAGAAGGAAACTGAGGTACAGAGCACTAACTCATCCAGGGCCACACAGCAGAGGTGACAGAGCCAGGATTCTAATGACCATGACAGAGAAGCCACTCCACTCATTCACACAGATGTCCTCTTTGTACTTCTGAGTGAGAGGTGAAACCAGAAAATGTCAAAATGAACCTCTCTGGATGTTTAAGTTCCCTTTGGGTGGTCCCCTCTCTTTATCTGTCCTCTTCATCACTAATATGTTTCTTAAAACATAGAAGAACAACCCAAACTATCCCCTAAATAAGAAAACCATGTATTTAGATACCACCCAGTGACATCCAAAACATGTTCTAAAATAGAACGACTTAGTTAAGCAATTGTACTGTTCACTTGGCAACATTTTTATTTACTTGTTTTTGGAGACAGGGTCTTGCTCTGTTGCCCAGACTGGAGTGCAGTGGTGTGATCATAGCTCATTGTAGCCACAAACTCCTCCCTCCTCAGCATCTCAAGCAGCTGAGGTTATAGGCATGCCACCATGCCCAGCTATGATAATTAAAAAAAAAAAATTTCTAATTATGTTGGCCGGGATGGTCCTGAACTCCTGGCTTCAAGTGCTCCTTCTACCTCAGCCTCCCAAAGTGCTGCAATTACAGGCATGAGCCACTGCAGCCGGCCCACTTGGCAACATTTAACATTTAAATGAGTTCAAGTTTCTTGAATTAGCCAGTGGTGAAGTGAAGTCTCCTAATCTAGAACAGGGCCAGAAACCTCCCAAGCGTCTTCTGTGCTGTGGTCTCTGGGGGAAGAATTTCCCATCAGCTCTGATACGTTGGTTCCCAGAATTGTCCAAGTAGGCATCTGGGATTAGCACAGGCTCAGGCCTCAACAGAGTGGAATAAAATGTGGCCAGCTGAAACTCCAGCTCATACACTACGGGAGAAAGCGCTATCTTTATGTTTAATTTTCTCCTTTGTTAGGTGAGGCTTTGATTCACAGCCTTGTTTAGACCTTGTTTAGGCCACTTCTTAGAGCTGGAGAAAAAGGACTACTGTCCACAAAGAAAATCCATAAAAATGAAGCTGGGCATTGCTCCAAGAGTCTTTTTTTTTGTTTTTTATTTTGAGACAGGGTCTCACTCTGTCACTCTCCAGGCTGGAGAGCATTGGCACAATCACTTTAACCCTCAACTCCTGGTCTCAAGCCATCCTCCTGCCTCAGACTCTTAAGTAGGTGGGACTATAGGTGCACAATGCCACACCCAGCTAATTTTAAAAACTTGTTTTTAGAGACGGGGGTCTCACTATGTTGCCCAGGCTGGTCTCGAACTCCTGGCTTCAGGTGATCCTCCTGCTTCAACCTACCAAAGTGCTGGGATTACAGGTGTGAGCCACCAGCCTTGGGAAACATTTTTTAAGGCAACGAAGAAGCCTGGGGTTGTTTCTCTACATGCCAGGATCACATTAGGAAATACTGGAGCACAACTTAGTTTATATTGATCCCATTACCCTTTCCTTCCATCCACCCAGATCCTACCCATGCCTTCCAGTCCTGCCTTCTCTAGGACATTCAATCACATTCCTTCCATAAGGAGGATTTGCAAGAACTTGTTTAGACCTTGCTTAGGCCACTTAACCTCTCCGTGCCTTGGTCTCCTTTATCTGAGAAGTGGGGATAATAGCAGTAACTACCTTAAAGGGTTACTGAGAAGCAAATGGGAAAAAAGAAACCTATCAAGTGCTTTGCTACCTTTGAGCAGACAGGATGCACTGAACTGCTTTAACTTCTTACAAATATGAACACTATTGTTTTACAGATGAGTGAATGGGCTCAAGTCTTACTCCAGGCCACACAACTGATGTGGCAGCCATGAGACTGAAAGCCAATGTTTTGCCACTAAATGACTGACTACTCCCCCAGTCCGCAGCTTGCTGGGCACCACATGGCTAAACTTCTGTGGCTCACAGAGTCCATGTCGTGTTACTTGGCCCTTGTTCGTGTTGTCTTGAGGGATTTGGCAGTGGTGCTATCCCACGCTCTTCACCTAGACAAGGAGCTTCTTAAAGGCAGAGTTTGTCTCATATTTTTACATTTTACAGTTTTGGTAGTGATGGGCTTGGGGTGGATAATAAATACTTGTTAACTGTTTTAGGCAGAAAGTATATTGTCTCTTAGCCAGGCACGGTGGCTCATGCTTGTAATTTCAGCACTTGGGAGACTGAGGTGGGCAGATCACTTGAGGTCAGGAGTTCGAGACCAGCCTGGCCAATATGGTGAAACCCCATCTCTACTAAAAATATAAAAAAATTAGCCAGGCGTGGTGGTGCCAGTAGTTCCAGCTACGCAGGAGGCTGAGGCAGCAGAATCACTTAAAGCCGGAGGCAGAGGTTACAATGAGCTGAGATCACCCACTGTACTCCAGCCTGGGCCACAGAGTGAGACTTGCCTCAAAAAAATAGAATATTGGTTTTTTTACTTAGTAATGTCTATAACATGAGCTAGTGGGGTTAACGTGGTACAGAGAAAATGTTTGTGCAGCGAATACATTTTGTCCTATGTGCCAGAAATCCTCTAAGACTCAGGCATAAGCACTTAGTCTGTTAAATGGATTAAGGCCTGGGACGAGTCCAGGCCTGTGTCTAATCACGAAGGGAAAGGTACCTGGATGTCCCGTGAGCGCTCATAGGCCTGGTAGGCCACCTTTTCCTCGATGCTGGCCAGCTCCTGCTTCAGGTTGGCTGTCTCATGCTGATGCAGTTCCGTCAGGTCATGCAACTGGTCCTCCAGTCGCTCATACCTTTAAAAGAGAGAAGCCGATTCCAAGTGTGACATTTCACAGCGCACTGCAGAACAATGTCCTTTTTCTCTTCCTGTGCCAGTATCTTTTGGCTTGCTCTCATCCCCTGATGGGCTTTTTACAAAAGAGTAAGGCTTGCTGTGGAAAATGTGCTTTTGGAGAACACTGACTCCCAGATCTGGAAAGACCCAGTCTCTGGGGTCTCGACTCTCTGTCCTTGCCACTGAAGGTGCACGCGGGTCAGATTAGCACTTTAGCTGATTGCAGTGACCTCAAGATAGAGCTTGTCAGCTGATGCATTTGCCAGGGCCAGGCAGGAGGCAGGGCTCTGTGGCATCCTGCTAAATGAGGGCCAGGACCTCTGGTTTCTGCGGTGCCTTCTCCCTCTTCTGCCCTGACATTGCTGTTGGGGTTCATGGCCAGAAAGCTCACAGGAAAAGCACCATGCTTTTAGCATCACCTTCTACTCTGGAGCTAACTCTACTATCTCCCAGCATGCACACATGCACTGATTACGGATTTCAACTCTTGGAACTTAAGTGACAATACAAAATTAAGGTTATTACAAAATATAGATGGTTCATCATGTGGTGTTTCCAAATGTCCAAATCTAAAGGGACAGAGGTACAAAGATTCTCATTCCTGTGTCCTGTCCCTCTCACTGAAGATGATTCTTCTCATATTTGAAACCTCGGCTGTGCACAGTGGTGACTCACGCCTATAATCCTAACACTTTGGGAGGCCAAGGCGCGTGGATCACCTGAGGTCAGGAGTTAGATCATGTTGGCCCTTGTTCGTGTTGTCTTGAGGGATCTGGCAGTTGTGCCATCCCACGCTCTTCACCTAGACAAGGAGGTATCCCTTATCCGAAATGCTTGGGACCAGAAGTGTTTCAAATTTTGATTTATTTTTCAGATTTTGAATATTTGTGTATATGTAATGAGACACCTCAGGGATACCTAAGTCTAAAGACAAAATTCATTTGCTTCCTATGCCCCATGTACACATAGCCTGAAGGTAACAGTGTGCCATATTTTAAATAATTGTGTGCCTTGAGTTTGTGTTATTTATGTGTAGAATTTTCCACTTGTGGTATCATGTTGACACTCCAAAGGTTTTGGATTTTGGAACATTCTGGATTTCAGATTTTCGAATGAGGGATGCATAAATACATTAGGGATGTATCGATCACTAAATGCCTTTTATTCCATATCTATATTTAGTGAAAATACAAAAAGCAGACAATCTCTCTGCAGTAACTTATACATCTAAAAGAATGCCATACCTATTATGTACCCACTAAAATTAAAAATTAAAAAAAAATGCCACCAATCAAATACTTTGAAATACCTGTATCTCTCCTCCTGCAGGGTCTGAGAAATAAAACCATATTCTCTCTTAAACTGAACCTTCAGCGCCTCGATGTCCTCGGCCAGCTGAGCTTGGGTATCCTTGATCTCCCTCAGTTCCTCCAGGATCACGGCGAGCTTCCCCTGGCTGTCCAACGTGCTGGCGCCACCAGCCCCAAAGGACTGGTTTCCATTACTGTCAGCCGAGCCTGACGTGCCACTTGAACACTCATCATCGCTGCCATACTTGGGTTTGTTGACGATGGTAGCGCTGCCCCCATAGGCCCTGGAACTTGCCTCCGGCCTAAACTCCTCTAAGGAATTTTTCAAGTGAGCGATGTTGTCGGCGCTGCCAAACTTATTCCGGATCAGGTTGGCAAACTCTCTGGACTTATTGAAAACAAACACAGGTGGAGTGAGTGATACCCCTGGCATGCCCGATTTACTGCTCTCCATGCAATGGGGCGCAGTTCGAGATTTCACGTGGGCATCTTTCAAAGAGCGGTGAATGTCCTTCAGGTGGTCTTTGGAAAGGTCCTTTGAGCTCCTGGGGGCTCCATTCTGCTCGATCTCTCTGAGCTTTCGATGATACTGCTCTAACTTCTTCTGCAGCTGGGCAATGGAATGAGCTGATTTCTGATTCTTCTTCTCAAAGACTTGCTTGATACGTCCCGCCTGCTGCTTGTCCGCACTGTTAACTAGTTTCAGATACTCCGCAACGTTCCCATCGCGTGATGTTTGCTCAATTTTTATCTGCTCCGTTACCTTTAGAATTTTTTGCTTTAGGCTGTCTGCAGTGAGTTTGACCTTGTGGAAGTCCAGGATGCCATCGGGTACGTCAAAGTTGAGGTTGGTGTCTGACCCCCCTCGGCGTATGTTCAGGGGCAGGCTTAAGGTATTCATGTCATGACGTTCTACCTGAAAGAGACAGGAAAGAAGCATGTTAAAATCTGAAGTCAAAGAGATAATTACTGTGATAGAATCTGTGCACATACGAGATATATATATTAAGTCCCAGATATTCAAACTCCAAGTGTCACAGGATAAAACCCCCTTGCTGTCTCCTCAAGTTGAACATAGGGGCAGCATGGCTCCTTCCTGCATCCATCCATCCACACTAAGTAGCTGTGAGACTCAGATCTCCCAGGCTATCCACTTTCTTGTGTGATGAGACGGTAACTTGGTTCCCAGGGAAGATAATGCAAAATACAATGAGATCACCAGTCAGTCCTGGTCTCCCAAAGTGCCCAGGTAACTAGAATGCCTGCTACGCCCCACTCATTGGGAACTTCACTATAGGGAATGCATCCTACGCAGAACTCACTCACTTAATAGACAGAGAATCTTTTAAAAAGGAAGAAAAATAGGGAAAAAGATATCAGCAGGTACATCCATCAATACAAGAACATTATTTTCTTAACGGAATAATTAAAAAGATGTGACAGAGCCGGGCGCGGTGGCTCAAGCCTGTAATCCCAGCACTTTGGGAGGCCGAGGCGGGTGGATCACGAGGTCAAGAGATCGAGACCATCCTGGTCAACATGGTGAAACCCCGTCTCTACTAAAGATACAAAAAATTAGCTGGGCATGGTGGCACGTGCCTGTAATCCCAGCTACTCAGGAGGCTGAGGCAGGAGAATTGCCTGAACCCAGGAGGCGGAGATTGTGGTGAGCCGAGATCGCGCCATTGCACTCCAGCCTGGGTAACAAGAGCGAAACTCCGTCTCAAAAAAAAAAAAAAAAAAAAAAGATGTGACAGAATAATATGGTACAAGATTAACTTTAACAATTGGGTAAAACAACAGTATTTAGAAATGGAAACAACTCCAAACCATACCACAGTGATTAAAAATAATAAAAATAAATAAATAAAAGAGCCAGGTGTGGTGGCTCACGCCTATAATCCCAGCACTTTGGGAGGCTGAGGCAGGTGGATCACCTGATGTTGGGAGTTTGAGACCAGCTTGACTAACATGGGGAAACACCATCTCTACTAAAAATAGAAAATTAGCTGGGCATGGTGGTTGGTGCCTGTAATCCCAGCTACTCGGGAGGCTAAGGCAGGAGAATCACTTGAACGTGGGAGGCAGAGGTTGCAGTGAGCTGAGATCGCGCACTGTACTGCAGCCTGGGCAACAGAGTGAGACTCTGTCTCAAAAAAATAGGAAAGAAAAAGAATAAAAGAAAAATATGATAAAACTAAGACCACATGGGCCATTTAGAGAAAAGAACTGCAAGGTAGCATTGAGCTCCTGGTGAAGTGGGTGGCAAGTTTGCACTCTGAATGGAAAAGGCAGAAGTAGACCATGTGCCAGGGTCTAAGGATGCCTCTGCATGCTTCACTACCATGCCAGACAAAGGACACGCTAAATTCATTAACATGCAGAAACTGAGGGTTAGGTCAGAAATGGAATCCAAGTCATCCCAACTGTAATCCTCTTTCCATGTCAGTTCACTCTACTGTTGATGCCCCCAAGAAAAACAACTCTTTGCAGAGTTCAAACACAATCTCCAAACAAGTCTTAAGATCTAAACTGAAGCATCTCATTTGTCAAGTTAATATCCCTTTGATTTGAATAATGCCTTGATACAAAGTCTCAATAGAAATCCAATGAGAAGCAAGACAATATTCAGCATGTTACCTTTTTTTAAGTGACTGGTAGGCTGATAGCAAAAAAAAAAAAAAAAAAAATAGTAAAAAATCAACAAATCTCACACTGAGTGATATGGTTCGGATCTGTGTCCCTATCCAAATCTCAGGTTCAATTGTAATCCCCAGTGTTGGAGGTGGGGCCTAATGGGAGGTGACTGAATCATGGGGGTGGATTTCTCATGAATGGTTTAGCATCATTCCTCTGCTGCTGTTCTCATAGTACTGAGTCCGCCTGAGATCTGGTTCTTTAAAAGTGTGTAGCACCTCCCCTCCTGCACACACACTCCTGCTTTCACTATGGTAAGTGCCTGCTCCTGCTTTGCCTTCTACCATGAGTAAAAGTTCCCTGCAGCCTCCCCAAAGCAGACAAAGCCAGGCTTTTTAAATTTTTTAATTAAAAAATTAAACTTTCTTTTTTTGAGATGGAGTTTCACTCTTGTGACCCAGGCTGGAGGGCAGTGGCACGATCTCAGCTCACCGCAACTTCCACCTTCTGGGTTCAAACGATTCTCCTGCCTCAGCCTCCCGAGTAGCTGGGATTAAAGGCATGGGCCACCACACCTGGCTAATTTTGTATTTTTAGTAGAGACTAGGTTTCTCTATGTTGGTCAGGCTGGTCTCGAACCCTCAACCTCAGGTGATCCGTCCACCTCAGCCTCCCAAAGTGCTGGAATTACAGGCATGAGCCACCACGCCCAGCTAAACCTCTTTTCTTATAAATTATCCAGTCTCAGGTACTTCTTTATAACAACGTGAGAACAGACTAATACACTGAGTGATCCAGACCCAAATACGGACCATACCCAGCAATGAACATTAACACTTCACCACATAATAAATCCTGCCCCGTGCTTTATTCCAGAGGAGAGAGCACAGCAGCAGAATGGGACACCATCCCAGATGGGCAGGCCAGGCCTCCACAACTTACAAACACTCGTTAGCATTAGCTCTTGGCCCCTCTCTTCCAGTGCACAATTTCGTCATACATGAGTGACACTGGTTGCTTTATCTGGCAAAGGAGCACCACGTAGAAAAAGCTGGAAGGAAGTAAATGCCCCATCACAAGACTAGAAAACAGGATATATGAAAAAAGGATAAAGGAGTTGTGACTTCACCTGGTCAAGAGGGAGGGATGAGGATGAGGAATAAAGATGTATAATAATCTTTAAGTCCTACAGGGTCGACTAGAGCAAGCTCAAGGAATCTATGTACCCGTGGCTCCTTAGTGGACCCAAACAGGAACAGGTTCAAATGACAACAACAAAGAATGCATGAAACTTAGAAAATGTTCATTTTGGGCAAATGGGTAATTAATGGTAAGTGTACAATCACTGAGGCTAGAAATGTGACTTTACAGGAGATATCTGATTATGCTAGTCTACATCTTAGAAACTTCCTTTGGCTTTATAATGCCTGCTGAATAAAATAACATAACCTGGTGTATCATTTCATGTGGCAGGCATTAGGAAGGGCCTTATAGGACTATAAGGCCTGAGCCCACCTTTCAGGCCTCACCCTGCACCTGAAGGACACCTTAAGAATATCTTTAAGTGGGCTGGGCACAGTGCCTCATGCTCATAATCTCAGTACTTTGAGAAGTCGAGGTGGGCAGATCAGGCAGTCAGGAGTTCAAGACCAGCCTGGCCAACATGGCAAAACCCCGTCTCTACTAAAAATAAACAAAAACTAGCTGGGCGTGGTGTCGTGCACCTGTAGTCCCAGCTACCTGGGAGCCTGAGGCAGAAGAAATGCTTTAATCTGGGAGGTGGAGGTTGTGGTGGGGCGAGATCATGCCACTGCACTCCAGCCTGGAGGACACGGCAAGACTCTGTCCCCGCCACCCAAAAAAAATCTTTACGTGAACCATACAACCTAAATTCTCAGAATATATATGAATTTCCTATGGATTTTCTCATATGCATGATGTTCACAATGCCTGCCCATCTACTCATGTTCATTGAAGTCCTACATATTCTTTAAAACACATTTCAAATGCCCCTTCTGCCATGAAGCTCTTCCTAGTCCCAGTGGAACACCTCTCTATTCTCTGACATGCCTGTTGCTCTGTGCTTGTCTTGTGGCACCGCCTGACTCTTCCTTTTATCACCATCTATGCATTTTAACCCCCTGTAGACTGCAAGCTCCTTTTGGGAGGTATGATGTCATTAGCTGCACACAGCTTGAAGTTCTAGAACTTCCCTAGGAGGCTGTCAATAAATGTTTGTCTACTGAACCAAAGTGTCATCATTCTTTATTCCAAGGAGTCTACACTGGAATCATTTAAGACACATTTCTATTGAGCCAAAAAATAACCTGAGAAGTTCTGCTTGCACAGGGCGTGGTGGCTCACACCTGTAATCCCAGCACTTTGAGAGGCCGAGGTGGGCGAATTATGAGATCAAGAGATCGAGCCCATTCTGGCCAACATGATGAAACCATGTGTCTGCTAAAAATACAAAAATTAGCTGGGTGTAGTGGCCTGTGCCTGTAATCTCAGCTACTCGGGAGGCTGAGGCAGAAGAATTGCTTGAACCCGGAAGGTGGAGGTTGCAGTGATCCGATATGGCACCACTGCACTCCAGCCTGGTGACAGAGCAAGTCTCAGTCTCAAAAAAAAAAAAAGAAAGAAAAAAAAAATGTTCTGCTTGCATAGCCCTGACAATTATAGGTGAAGATGGTTTCCCAATACCTAGATAATAAATCCAGTACCATCTGAAATTGATTCAATGAAACAGAGGTTTTTTAATGAGTATCAATGTGCAATAAGATACACAAATACAAATAAGGACTTCTAAACTTTAACTGAAGCACAATTTACGCTTAGAAAAGAGTACATTTAAGAAAGTACAAAGTCAAATAAATACTCAAATTTTTACAAACTGAACACACTGTGAGCAGCAGCCAGTTGAAGAAATCTAACAGAAGTCTCCTTTGTGCCCCACTTCAATCACAACTACATCACTCCCACCGCCAGGGGCGACCCTGATCCTCACTTCAAACAGCATACATTAGTTTTGCCTGTTGTATACATGTATTTTTCTTGTCATTTTTCACTCAGCACTGTTTGTGAGTTTCATACGAACTTGTTTTTGCCCTCCTGAAGCTCACAGATAAGATCAGATTATTTAAAATCTGGTTGGTATCCCCTATTGAGAAGTCCACAACAACATCGAAAGGTAGAAAGGTTTTTATCCTTTACCAAACCGAGCAGTAAGTCAACACCTGTTCTTACTCCCTTAATTCTCAGCTGCCCCAGGGCTGGCCATCCAACTCTGAGTCACAGTGCAAGCCTCATGCTCTCATAGACCTCTGCTTACAGGACAGCCTTGTGTGCACGGGAATGTTTATACACAGATCGCCAAATGACTTTTGGCGTACTTTATGATTTAACAATGCTTGGCATGTTCTCAAGAGTCCAGACTGGAGAAAGCTATGACATTTAAAGCCCCAAATCAATCAATCTTACTGCTTGCCAGTAAAAATGTTTGATGAGGGTATAAAGTTGGAACTAATGTTGGGCTGTACCTTTTGGCCTTTTATAACCCTAGCACTGCATGGCATGACTGAGGGACAGCTGTACCCATCACTGTTAGATGTCTGTAAATTCCCTGAACACAAACTGAAATTACGTGTATGTGCTAGAAGAAAGCTGTCAGAGTCGTCCACCCTCTGTTTAATCCAGACTTGGCACTGACCCTATACAATACACTATACAGTGCAGCTTGGTTTCAGGGTTAGGATGTAGGGAGGACAAAGGTTTCTGGTTATCTAGACTCAATGTACACTATGTGGGTCAGGACACTGTGTTCCTTTGGGCGCTGACATTTACTAGCTACGCGTTCTTGGGTAAATTGAGTCCTATCTATGGGCTTCCGTTTCTGAACCTACAGAAAAGAACCAAACAACTCAGAACCAATACTGCACAATTCTATCAAATGTAATCCAAGCTATTGTTACTGTGAGACAGTGCGGCATCACAAGACGACCAAGGGCTCTGGAAACAGACTGCTTTGGTTTCTATCTTGGCACCGCTCTTAAGAGCTCTGTGACCTTAGAGAAAGGTCACACAGACTTAGCCTTTCTGTGTCTCAGCTTCTCTTCTGAAAATGGAGGCAATGATTCTTCAAAGAATTGTAAGGAATAAATGAGAAAATGTATATAAACTGTTCACCTCTTCAAATGTGACCTCCTGGCACACTGAATGGTTTCAACAAATGCTTGTTACTGTTATCCCAATTTCATTCTAAAATGTACCCAAATTCAATTTCATTTAAAAATGTATGTAAAAACTGAAAGGGAAGCAAACTCCAAGTGTTAACAATGCTGACCTTTGCACCGTGGGGTTATGTGAGGTCATTCTTTTGTATTTTCAAGTTTTTTAAAAATAAAATGTGTTACTGTTTTGACGGAAAAGATTTTGCTTTTAAGGATGACTACTAGCTTCTTTCGGTTCTTGCAGAATTACTTGGCTGTTATTACTTTAGATGAAAGGCAGAACCGCCTAGTGAAACGCCATTCCTAATTGTGTTTTCTTTCCGACAGCGGAGACATTTCCACTGTCACCCCAGTGCTCTAGAACAAAGGCTGAGGAAAAGCCTGAGTCCCGGACAGACGTCAAAATCTGACCTTGCACCACCTTTGCAATGAACCAGGCCTCCGGTACAGCACCTCAAGTTAGCTCACCTTACCGGATGCAGGCACAGAAAGTCAGTCTTCCCCAGCGCTGCTCGGACACACTTGGCAGGCTTCGCAGAAGGCTGTCTCCTAGCACGCTCTGTATGCACCCGCTAAAGCTCAGAGGGAGATGAACCAAAAGGGAAGGGTACCAACAGAGGCATGCCAGCCAACCCCCAATCAAACAGAACCAGGATGGGGGCTCCTGTGGACCCCGGAAGGACAGGGACTGTGGCACGAGTCCTCTGAGGTTCTGGAGGCTACAGAGTGACCAGAACGTGCAGGGAGGCAGAGCTGTCAGAACAATGTGACAGATGACAACTGCCTGCTTAGTCTCAAGGCTGAATACAATGAACCTCTGCTTAAAGAAAGGCTGTTTGAGCTCAGGCATTATTAAGAAAGGGTCCGATTGTTCAAATGCGCTGGCATTTCCAAGGCAACAGGTATTTCCGAGTATGGGTAAGTGAAGATTTAGGCACAGGTCCACAAGAACCTGCATGTTAAATACCTGAAGGCTTTTAGAAGTCTTTGTGGCCTTGGTATGTAAGTCGGTATCACGGACTTTTTTTTTTACTATTAATTATTTTAGCTGAACTCTATTTCAGTTCTAGAGTCTAGGCCAACCTTGTCCAACCCACAGGCCAGGATGGCTTTGAATGCAGCCCAATACAAATTTGTAAACCTTCTTAAATCAGTATGAGATTTTTTTTTTTTTTTTTTTGAGACAGTCTCACTCTGTCTCCCAGGCTGGAGTACAGTGGTGCAACCTTGGCTCACCGTAACCTCTGCCTCCTGGGTTCAAGCGATTCTCCTGCCTTAGCCTCCCATGTAGCTGAGGCTATGGGCACTCGCCACCACACCCAGCTAATTTTTATATTTTTAGTAGAGATGGGGTTTCACCATGTTGGCCAGGCTGGTCTCCAACTCCTGATCTCAGGTAATCTGCCTGCCTTGAACTCCCAAACTGCTGGGATTACAGGTGTGAGCCACCATGGCTGGCCAATATGAGACTTTTTTTGTGATTTTTTTTTTAAGCTAATCAGCTATTGTTAATGTTAGTGTATTTTACGGAAGAAGACAATTCTTCTTCCAGTGTAGCCCAGGGATGCCAAAAGACTGGAAACTTCTGGTCTAGGCTGCTTCCACGATATGTCACCGAGAACGTGGTAGGCTTTGCCATGGTATTAATGTCAAAATCTCAGTGGCTATAAAAGAAAGGTTTATTCCTTGCAAATGCTAAAAAGTTGGCTGTGAATTAGTGGAGGGACCCAGGTAATAGTGGAGCCTCTACCATCTGGACGTTCTCTAAAAGAGACACTTTCTCCACTCATTACACTGGCCCTACCTAACTTCTAGGGGACAGGGAAGTATAATCCTATTACAAGCCCAGGAGGTAAAATAGGAAAGTACCTTACTTGTTAAAAACTCTCTGGGGTAGGTTCTACTATAATTACTATTTTATAAACTAGTCAAAGAGAAGTTAAGTAAATTGCCTGCAGGTACACAGCTAGTAACCGGCAGAGACAGTCTGGAAATCCAGCGTCTGTCTCCAGAGCCTAGCTGCCTAACAATGACTGAATACTTTTATTGTGAGTCAGGGACTGCGCTGAAGATTTTTTTGTGCATTCATATATTCTTCACACCAACCCCCCTTTATGAGAAAACCGAGGCTTGTAAAGGGTATATTTCTTGAAGCCCATGAATAATAAATAGCTTAGGTGGGGCTAAACTCAGGTTTATGAAATAGGCAAGACTTAGCAACACGTGCCAGCTTGGTCCCAGACCTTGTGAGAAGCTCTACAATGCCCCTGACATGGTCATCCAATACATGGACAATCTGGGCTTGGTTTAGACTATTCTGTCAGAAAATTCTCCCTCGGGCTGAACTTGAAATCATCCTGGCTGTAACTTTGTGTCTACAGCCCTGGTGTGGCTTCCTGGAGCCACACCAATCATGTTTGACATAGTCTATAAAATCCAATCAATTTTTTTTTTTTTTTTGGAGACAAAGTCACTCTCTGTCACCCAAGCTGGAGTGCAGTGTGGAGATGTCAGTTCACTGCAACCTCTGATGTGCAAGAGATTCTCCTGTCTCAGCCTCCCAAGTAGCTGGGATTACAGGCACGCACCACCATGCCCGGCTAATTTTTGTTAATTTTTTTTTTTTTTTTTTTTTTAAGCAGAGACAGGGTTTCACCATGTTGGCCAGGCTGGTCCTGAACTCCTGGTTTCAAGTGATTTGCTTTTGTCCAATTCTAAAATATAAACAGTGATTTGGGCCTAATAACTTTATGAAGATAAAAAAGCTTACTGCTTGTATTGGAACAATGCCCACACATTTACAATCATTAAGAGAAGAGACAGAATGAGATGCGGAAGATAAAGGACCTCTAGAGAAAGAAGCCCTAAGGGTCTAGCAAGTGAGGGGTTCACATCTGCAGAGGTGGGAAAAGGTAAACAGCAGATGAGCCCTGGATCTGCCTGGAGGGAAGGGAAGGCGCC
This sequence comes from Saimiri boliviensis, assembly GCF_048565385.1. Taxonomy (NCBI): domain Eukaryota; kingdom Metazoa; phylum Chordata; class Mammalia; order Primates; family Cebidae; genus Saimiri; species Saimiri boliviensis. The sequence continues at coordinate 38,268,647 of NC_133455.1, read as the reverse complement.
CTTCTCTGTGCTGGGTGATACAGCTGGGAGACCCACGCACTGCTCAGCATGGCCCCACAGCGGGTACCTCTGTGTGTTCTCCCAGAAGAACAGGCGCTTTTCTATCAGAAGCAAGGTGGCTGTGTCCTCACGCTTCTGAGACGGGAGTTGCTTTTGTGTTCTCCCGAGAAGTGGGAGAGGGCGCAGGGTTTGAAACATGGCGGAAGACACGGACCAGCAACAGACTACCAACACTGGAGGCGAGCCCCTGGATGTTATCCGGCTCAGCTTCGATGAGCGGGTTTATGTGAAAATGAGAAATGCCCAGCAGCTTCGAAGCAGATCACAAGCTTATGAATAACATTTAAATATGATCTAGGAAAATGTGGAAGAAACTGTTACTAAAGAAATTGATGAAGAAACATATGAAGAGATATATAAATCAAGGAAACCGAATATTCCAACGCTGTTTGTCTGGGGAGATGGTTGTGTTGGTTGCTTCTCCACTGAGACTTGGCTGAAACAAAGAATTTGTCCTGTATGGAAAGTGGGAGACTTTGTACAGTAGCCTCTCTAAATGTATAAGACATTCAAAAGAGAAACCTGCATACATTCTGATATAAATAAATAATTCTGGGGATTCTCCCACTCCTGAAATGAATTGATTTGCAGATAACTCACAACTTCTTAAGCTAAATGGCATTTTAATTTTTCTAAAGCTCTTCCAATAAATATGACCACCAAGATGCAGAACTCTTATTTCAGGACTTGTTTTGCTCCATTATTCTTATAGACAATTTCTGATTTTTTTTCTTTAAAATGGTGCTTCCTTGTAGAGGGAAAAAACCCCAGAATATAAGATACAGTGGCTGGGTGCAGTGGCTCACACCTGTAATCTCAGCACTTTGGGAGGGGAGATTGCTTGAGCCCAGGAGTTTGAGAACAGCTTGGGCAACATGACAAAACCCTGTCTCTACCAAACAACAACAACAAGAACCCAAAAATTAGCTGGGCATGGTGACATGCTCTTGTTATCCTGGCTACTTGGGAGGCTGAGGCAGGAGGGACCCTGGGAGGCAGAAGTTGCAGTGAGCACAGATCGCACCACTGCACTCCAGCGTGGCAGGCTGGGCAACAGAGGGAGACCCTGTCTCAAAAAAGTAAATAAAAGGAAATATATAAGATACCATCTCCCTCTTGCTATCCTGGGGTCACACGTTACATGCATTTGCAAAATGTCTAGCCAGAGTGAGTGAACAGGGAACCGAGGGAAGCTAACTGAAACACTGGATCCCATCATCCTTGCTAACAGAGCTAATCTATACCGGAAAAATAACTCCAGAGGCTGGATAAGACTCTCCTTGTCATCTGTTACTAGACATGTTAATACTCTCATGGGACACCTACACAGAATATTCAATACCTACATTTGCTAGAAGAAACCTGCACTTTCTTCCACTGTGTGCCGGAGAGGAAAAATCTTAAGGATCTTCATAGGGAATCCAGAAGGACATTTTATTAGGAGAGTGTCTTAGTATAGTGTTTGTTCTAATTTGTTTAGACAAGGAACATTTCCTTTCATAGTTCAGGTCTGACAACAGTACACTCTGAACTTTAAATAAGCACACCGTGTACAGCACGGGAACTGAGTCAATAGTTTTTCCAGAGAGGTTTTATTCCTCACATCCCCTCTTCTTCCTCTCTTGGCATCACTGACAAAAGAAATTCTGTCGCATCAAGAATTCTATTTCTAGCTGGGCACAGTGGCTTACACCTGTAATCCAAGCATTTTGGGAAGCTGAGGCGGGTGGATCACTTGAGGTCAGGGGTTTGAGAGCAGCCTGGCCAACATGGTGAAACCCTGTCTCTACTAAAAATGCAAAAAAAAAAAAAAAAAAGAGCCGGGTGTGGTGGCAGGTGCCTGTAATCCCAGCTACTTGGGAGGCTGAGGCAGGAGAATCACTTGGATCCCGGAGGCAGAGGTTGCAGTGAGCCAAGATCACTGGATAACAGGCTCCATCTCAAAAAAAAAAAAAAAGGATTCTATTTCCTGAGAGCAGGTAAAGTAAAATCTCCTAACTCTGGAATTAGGGATCATCTGGAATAGGAGCTAGAGTACACACATCTTTGAGGGGCCCAATTCTTTCTCCAGACACTGCAAATTAATAGTGTAAAGGAGATTAGGCAGTGTTTAAGATTCTCAAAAACAAATTCTTCAAGCATCCTCAAGCACTCACAAACACTTGATACTGTAATTAGAAATAATCATCTTCTCATTAAGCCTCTACTAGGCAACAGTGATAATCTACTTTGAGTTACGTGCACTTAAAAAAAAGGTATCTTTCTTCAAAATACCTTATAAATCACACTTCCAATACAAACTAATCTTTTACAAAATTCACCTGACCCAGTAAAGATCTCTACATACTAAATCTACGTAAGAATTAAAGGTGGGGAAAGGGCAGATTCAGCACGAATGTTCCTTGAAAGGAAGGGAAGGCCACGGTGATGAAAACAGACCAACCTTACATGAGCACCAATTGCAGGGCAAGGACAGTCACAGTCCCTGGGGAGGAAACTGTGGAGGGATGTGAGGCAACACCCAACCAGATTATTTCTAAGAGGAGGAGAGAGTCTCTGGGGACCCCGTGTACCTTGAAAATGAGCAAGTCTGGGAAAGGGAAGTGTTCATTTAATATCTGCCCCTTACCTCTCCAGGCCTGGGAGTAAGAACCACACCATTTAAATTTAAATATGTACATGTGTACACACACACACACACACACACACACACACACACAGAGGTCTCTCACTGTCACCCTCGCTGGAGTGCAATGACACAATCACTAGCTCGCTGGAACCTTGAACTCCTGGGCTCAATCCTCTCGCCTCAGCCTCCCAAGGTGTTGTGATTATATGCATGAGCCACTGTGCCTGACAGAAGCAGGCCTTCTTGAAGGAAGGGTTCACAGTTGCCTCTTGTGGGGAGAAGGGGGATGCTGAGCTCTGAAGCAGAAGCAGGAAGCCCTAATTTTAGGACTAACACAGAACAAATGCCCACTGAGGCTTTTCGTTCCCGACTCATGAGCAAGAGCTGCTGAGCACTACTAAACTTAAGGTCTTTTGGGGGTAGTTCTGGAAAACTTCCCATCCATGCTTGTTCATTCCCATAGGTTTCTGACAGTGTCTGTCAGTAAAACCTCCCCAGGAAGAGGGGAAGCCAGCAGGGAAGGGGATGTGGGTATACCACATTTACTCTGAGAGAACCACCCCAGGAAAAACGAGTCTCCAAGGCCCTTAGTCAGAGAGCAGGGCAAAGAGGCCAAGCCTGGGAGCAGAAAGTCCGCCTACTGCCCTGCCCTGGTGACCCAGTCTCCTCCTTGCCCGTAACATTCATTCACCACCTCGCTTACTCCTAAAACACGCTGGTTGGGCCTTCTTGGAAGGGACCTGTACTTAGTGTAAGTTTCTAAACGATAGTTACAAATCCAGCATGCGTCTTGCAGAGTGTTTCGGCATCTCCAGCCTGAACGAGCTCTATCAGGCCATGCTGTGTTCATTATATCCACCCTACCCAAAAGGGAAAGTAACTTGTCTCCTGAAGTATAGCTTCCCAGATAAGTAAGTGAATATAACAAGGGTGCACAGTGTTATCTATCAGATGACAATAACTGTTTCCCTTTTTGCCTTCAATGCTAGGAAATTCAGAATCAAACTTGAGTAACTGTTAGATCTGTTCCCCTCCTTTTTTGACTTTTGGGTATTAGCACTACTCTATTTTCCACGTGTCTTATCATAATCATAATCTTAGTGGAAAGAGGAGGGTATACTTTAACCTACAGATGCTAGCCACATTATCTTGCCTGGAGATGAACACTGTATCAGCACTCCGTCAAACACACCCGGCTCATGAACGTGCACCACTACTTCCCCATCGCCATTCCTAGGGCATCAGAGAAAGCCATATAATGCTCACACCGTGACTCACGTCCTTTGAAAAGTTGCTACGTAAGACTGAGCCAAGAAATAGCGTTTGGTACTGAAGCCCCGAAGTGTATTCCCAAGGCAAATGCAAGCCTCATAATCAAATCATTATCTGTGGGCTAGCATTTATTTTTGGTAGTATAACAAATACTGGAGGGGAAACATATGTACTGGATGATTTGCAGTATAGAATTTTCTTATAAATGGATCAGAATACTGCTAGCTATCAGACAAAGCTTAGAAATAAGTAGCTTTTCAAGAGTAGAATAAAAACTGATCAATAGTCACATCTTTCCCTTTTGTGATACTGAAGCTAATTTTGGGCAGTTTTATTTTTTCTAATATAAGCCAGCAGTATTAAAACAAAACGGCAATGAGAACTAAACAGCTGCTTTTAGTTGTATCAAAGTAATACAGTATTTCACTTAAAGAAAAAAGTGTCCATGAAAAGTACATTCAATCAATATTTTGGTACCGTATTTATTTCTAGCACAGAAAAACAGCCTGACTTTGAAGTTCTGCTCAGCCTTCAAATGAGGCTATCAACATAAACACTCTGATTTCCGGCCGGGCATGGTGGCTCACGCCTGTAACCCCAACACTTTGGAAATCGAGGTGGGCGGATCATGAGGTCAAGATATCGAGACCATCCTCCTGGCCAACAGGGTAAAACCCCGTCTCTACTAAAAATACAAAAATTAGGAGATCCAAAATGGCAGATTAGGAGCAGCTCAGGATTGCAGCTCCCAGTGAAAGCATGGAGGGTGAGTGGATGCCGCATTTCCAGATGGATTTTTATTGCCCACAGACCAGGAGATTCCCTGGCAGAGGAGCCCCACGGTAGCTGGTTCAGCCCCCACAGCTGTTTTGACCCGCACAGCATGGCTGTTTGGGCTGGCAGCCCCACACAGTGGTTCTCCGTACAAAATACATGGGTCCAGGCACCATTTTAGCTGGCGATTAGAGCTCCGGGAAGGCAGAGTCACCCATTCATCTGACTAAAAAGGGGACTGAAACAGGTAGCCAGGTCAGGAGATTCCTGGGCAAAAAAGTGCCACAAATCTCAGTGCCACTGTTTCAGCTGGCACAGTGGGTTGCCACACGGGAAAATCACACAGATCCTGGCGCCTTTTCAACAGGCGACTGGAACACCTGGGAGACAGTCAACCATTCAACTAAAAAAACAAAAAAACAAAAAAAAAGCCTCTGAGGCAGGGAGCCAGGTGATCAGGCTTGGCTGGTCCCATCCCACAAAAAAACAGCAATCAGAAATGTTCTGGATTGAGAGTTTAACAGCAAGCACAGCTGAACCCAGGACGGTCCAGCTCCGTTGGGAAGGAGCATCTGCCATTACCAAGGCACTCCACAACTACAGAGGTAGTTTGCCATTGCCGAGGTAGCCCCCCATTACAGAGACAGTCTGCCATTATAGAGGTGGGCCGCCATTGCTGAGGCAGTTCTAACTACACCAGTATAAACAGGACTGCAGGGAAGTTCACACGGCAGCTGGGCGGAGCCCACAGAAGCTCAGCAAAGCCTCTGCAGGCAGACAATGACTAGGCTGCCTCCTCGTGGGGCAGGGCAACCCTGAAAAAAGGCAGCAGCACAACAGAAACTCATAAATAAAGCCCTAACTCCCTGAAACAGAGCTACTGGGGGAAAAAAGTGGGGTTTATGAGTTCTGCTGCAGCAGACTTAAACGTACCTGCCCAGCAGCTCTGAATGAACAACGGAGCTCACAGCTCAGCACTTGAGCTCCTATAAAGGACAGACTGTCTCCTCAAGCAGCTCCCTGACCCGCATATATCCAAAGAGTCACCTCATAAAGGAGAGCTCAGACTGACATCTGGTGGGTATCCTTCTGGGACAAAGATAGCAGAAGAAGAAACTGGCAGCAACCTTTACTGTTCTGCAGCCACTGCAGGTGATCCCCAGGCAAGCAGGGCCTGGGGTGGACCTCAGCAGTCCTACAGCAGAGGGGCCAGACTGTTAGAAGGAAAACTAAGAAACAGAAAGAAATAACTTCATCATCAACAAACAGGATGTCCACTTAGAGACCCAATTTGAAAGTCAACAACTACAAAGACGACAGGTGGATAAATCCACAAAGATGGGAAGAAACCAGCACAAAAAGGATAAAAACACCCGAAACCAGAATGCCTCTCCTCCTACAAGGGATCACAACTCCTCACCAGCAAGGGGACAAGGCTGGATGGAGAATGAGTGTGATGAATTGAAAGAATCAGGCTTCAGAAGGTGGGTAATAAGAAACTTCTGTGAGTTAAAAGAACATGTTCTAACCCAATGCAAAGAAAATAAGAACCTTGAAAAAAAAAGATTTGACAAAATATTAACCAGAATAAACAACTTAGAGAGGAATATAAGTGAATTGATGGAGCTGAAAAACACAACACTAGAACTTCACGAAGCATACACAAGTTTCAACAGCTGAATTGACCAAGCAGAAGAAAGAATATCAGAGGTCAAAGATCAACTCTATGAAATAAAATGAGAAGGCAAGATTAGAGAAAAAAGGGTAAGAAGGAATGAACAAAGTCTCCAAGAAATATGGGACTATGTGAAAAGACCTAATCTACATTTGATAGGTATACCTGAATGTGACGGAGAGAATGAATCCAAGCTGGAAAATACTCTTCAGGATATAATCCAGGAAAACTTCCTCAACCTAGCAAGGCCGGCCAATATTCAAGTCCAGGAAATGATAGAGACCACCACAAAGATATTCCTCAAGAAGAGCAACCACAAGGCACATAATCGTCAGATTCACCAGGGTTGAAATGAAGCAGAAAATTGTAAGGGCAGCCAGAGAGAAAGGTCGGGTAACCCACAAAAGGAAGCCCATCAGACTCATAGCAGATCTCTCAGCAGAAACCCTACAAGCTAGAAAAGAGTGGGGGCAATACTCAACATCCTTAAGGAAAAGAACTTTCAACCAGAATTTCATATCCAGCCAAACTAAGCTTCATAAGTGAAGTAAAAATAAAAACCTTTGCAAACAAGCAAGTACTCAGAGATTTCATCACCACCAGGCCTACTTTACAAGAGCTCCTGAAAGAGGCACTAAACATAGAAAGGAACAACCAGTACCAGACACTCCAAAAACATACCAAATGGTAAAAAGCATCAACACAATGAAGAAACTGCATCAACTAATGGGCAAAACAGCCAGCTAGCACCAAAATGGCAGGATCAAATTCACACATAACAATATTAACCCTAAATGTAAATAGGCTAAATGCCCCAATCAAAAGACACAGACTGGCAAATTGGATAAAAAGCCAAAACCCATCAGTGTGCTGTATCCAGGAAACCCATCTCACATGCAAGGATACACAAAGATTCAAAATAAAGGGATGAAGGAAGATTTACCAAGCAAATGGAGAGCAAAAAAAGAGCAAGAGTTGCAATTCTCATCTCTGATAAAATAGACTTTAAAGCAACAAAGATCAAAAGACACAAAGAAGGACATTTCATAATGGTAAAAGGATCAATGCAACAAGAAGAGCTAACGATCCTAAATATATATGCACCTAATACAGGAGCGCCCAGATACATGAGGCAAGTTCTTTTTTTTTTTTTTTTTTTTTTTTTTTGCAACGGAGTTTCGCTCTTGCTACCCAGGCTGGAGTGCAATGGCACGATCTCGGCTCACCGCAACCTCTGCCTCCTGGGTTCAGGCAATTCTCCTGCCTCAGCCTCCTGAGTAGCTGGGATTACAGGCACGCGCCACCATGCCCAGCTAATTTTTTTTTTTTGTATTTTTAGTAGAGGCGGGGTTTCACCATGTTGACCAGGATGGTCTTGATCTCTTGACCTTGGGATCCACCCACCTCGGCCTCCCAAAGTGCTGGGATTACAGGCTTGAGCCACCACGCCCGGCCTCATGAGGCAAGTTCTTAATGACTTACAAAGAGACTTAGACTACCATACAATAATAGTGGGAGACTTTAACACCCCATTGTCAATATTAGACAGATCAATGAGACAGAAAATTAACAAGGATATCCAGGACTTGAACTCAAGACCTGGACCAAGCAAACCTAATAGACATTTACAGAACTCTTCACCCCATATCCACAGAATATACATTATTCTCAACACCACATCACACCTGTTCTAAAATTGACCACATAATTGGAAGTAAATCACTCCTCAGCAAATGCAAAAGAATGGAAATCATAACAAACAGTCTCTCAGACCACAGTGCAAACAAGTTAGAACTCAGTATTCAGAAACTAACTCAGAACTGCACAGCTTCATGGACACCGAACAACTGGCTATTGAATGTTGACTGGATAAACAATGAAATGAAAGCAGAAATAAAGATGTTCTTCAAAATCAATGAGAACGAAGACACAACATACCAGCATCTCTGGGACACATTTAAAGCAGTCTCTAGAGGAAAATATATAGCAATAAATGCCCACATGAGAAGCAAGGAGAGATCTAAAGTTGACACCCCATCATCAAAATTGAAAGTGCTGGAGGAGCAAGATCAAAAAAACCTCAAAACCTAGCAGAAGACAAGAAATAACTAAGATCAGAGCAGAACTGAAGGAGATAGAGACACAGAAAAAAAAACCTTCAAAAAAATTAATAAATCCAGGGGCTGGGTTTTCGAAAAGATCAACAAAATAGACCACTAGCCAAATTAATAAAAAAAGAAAAGAGAGAGGAATCAAATAGATGCATTAAAAAGCGACAAAGGGGATATCACCACAGATTCCACAGAAATACAAACCATCATCAGAGATTATTACAAATAACTTTATGCACATAAACTAGTAAACCTGGAAGAAATGGATACATTCCTGGACACTTGCATCCTCCCAAACCTAAACCAGGAAGAAGCCGAAACCCTGAATGGACCAATAACAAGGGCTGAAGTTGAGGCAGCAATTAAGAGCCTACTACCCTAAAAACGCCCGGGTCCAGATGGGTTCACAGAGGAATTCTACCAGACACACCAAGAGGAGCTGGTACTATTCCTTCTGAAACTATTCCAAACAATCCCAAAAGAGGGAATCCTTCCCAAATCATATTATGAGACCAACATCATCCTGATACCAAAACCCGGCAGAGACTCGGCAAGAAAAGAAAACTTCAGGCCAATATCCATGATGAACATAGATGCAAAAATCTTCAATAAAATACTGGCAAACCGATGGCAACAGCACATCAAAAAGCTTATCCACCATGATCAAGTAGGATTCATGCCGGGGATGCAAGGCTGGTTCAACATACGCAAGTCTATAAATGTAATTCACCACATAAACAGAACCAAAGACAAAAACCACATGATTATCTCAATTGATGCAGAGAAGGCCTTTGACAAAATTCAACAGCCCTTTATGCTAAAAACCCTCAATAAACTAGATATTGACAGAATGTATCTCAAAATAATAAAATTTATTTACAACAAACCAACAGCCAATATCATACTGAATGGGCAAAAACTGGAAGCATTCCCTTTGAAATCTGGCACTAGACAAGGATGCCCTCTCTCACCACTCCTATTTAATATATTATCGGAAGTTCTAGCCAGAGCAATCAGGCAAGAAGAAGAAATAAAGGGTGTTCAAATAGGAAAGGAGGAAGTCAAATTGTTTCTATTTGCAGAGACATGATTATATATCTAGAAGACCCCATCGTCTCAGCCCAAAATCTCCTGAAACTGATAAGCAAATTCAGTGAAGTCTCAGGACACAAAATCAATGTGCAGAAATCACAAGCATTCCTATACACCAATAACACACTTAAAGAGAGCCAAATCAAGAACGAACTGCCATTCACAATTGCTACAAAGAGAATAAAATACCTAGGAATACAACTAACAAGGAACGTAAAGGACCTCTTCAAGGAGAACTACAAATCACTGCTCAACAAAATAAGAGAGGATACAAACAGATGGAGAAACATTCCATGTTCATGGTTAGGAAGAATCAGTATCATGAAAATGGCCATACTGCCCAAAGTAATTTACAGATTTAACGCTATCTCCATCAAGCTACCAATGATCTTCTTCACAGAACTGGAAAAAACCACCTTAAACTTCATATGGAACCAAAAGACAGCGCGCATAGCCAAGTCAATTCTAAGCAAAAAGAACAAAGCGGGAGGCATCACACTACTGGACTTCAAACTATACTACAAGGCTACAGTAATCAAAACAGCATGGTACTGGTACCAAAACAGAGATATAGACCAATGGAACAGAACAGAAGCCTCGGAGGCAACACAAAACAGCTACAATCATCCGATCTCTGACAAGCCTGAAAACAACAAGCAATGGGAAAAGGATTCCCTGTTTAATAAATGGTGTTGGGAAAACTGGCTAGCCATGTGCAGAAAGCAGAAACTGGATCCCTTCCTGACACCTTACACTAAAATTAACTCCAGATGGGTTAAACATAAGACCTAACACCATAAAAACCGTAAAGAAAATCTAGGCAAAGCCATTCAGGACATAGGTGTAGGCAAAGACTTCATGACCAAAACACCAAAAGCAATGGCAACAAAAGCCAAAATAGACAAATGGGACCTAATCAAACTCCACAGCTTCTGCACAGCAAAAAAACAATCAGAGAGAATCAGCAACCAACAGAATGGGAAAAAAATTTTGCAGTCTACCCATCTGACAAAGGGCTGATATCCAGAATCTACAAAGAACTAAAACAGATTTACAAGAAAAAAACAAGCCCATTCAAAAGTGGGCAAAGGATATGAACAGACACTTTACAAAATAAGACATACATGAGGCCAACAAACATGAAAAAATGCTCATCATCACTGGTCATTAGAGAAATGCAAATCAAAACTACATTGAGATACTATTTCATGCCAGTTAGAATGGCGATCATTAAAAAATCTGGAGACAACAGAGGCTGGAAAGGATGTGGAGAAATAGGAACACTTCTACACTGTTGGTGGGAGTGTAAATTAGTTCAACCATTGTGGAAGACAGTGTGGCGATTCCTCAAGGACCCAGAAATAGAAATTCCATTTGACCCAGCAATCCCATTACTAGGTATATATCCAGAGGATTATAAATCGTTCTATTATAAGGACACATGTACACGAATGTTCACTGCAGCACTGTTTACTATAGCAAAGACCTGAAACCAACCCAAATGCCCATCGATCATAGACTGGACAGGGGAAATGTGCCACATATGCACGATCAAAAACTATGAGTTCGTGTCCTTTGTAGGGACATGGATGAACCTGGAAACCGTTGTTCTCAGCAAAGTGTCACAAGAACAGAAAATCAAACACCGCATGTTCTCACTCACAGGCGGGTGTTGAACAATGAGAACAAACACATGGTCACAGGGAGGGGAGCATCACACACGGGGGTCTGTCGGGGGGGAAACAGGGGAGGCACAGCGGTGGGTGGGGAGTTGGGGAGAGACAACATGGGGAGAAATGTCAGATATAGGTGAAGGGGAGGAAGGCAGCAAATCACACTGCCATGTGTGTGCCTATGCAACAATCTTGCATGTTTTTCACATGTACCCCCAAACTTAAAATGCAATTAAAAAAAAAGAAAAAAAACCATTAGCTGGGCATGGTGGTGTGTGCCTGTAGTCTCAGCTACTTGGGAAGCTGAGGCACAAGAATCACTTGAACCCAGAAAGCAGAGGTTGCAGTGAGCCGAGATCACACCACTGCACTCCAACCTGGTGAGAGTAAGACTCCATCTCAAAGAATACTCTGATTTCCTTGGGTTGAATAAAATCATCTTTTCAAAAGATAAATCAGATTATGCCCTGTTCCTTCCCAAAGATTTTTAATGTTCCCTAAAGTATGAAATGGTTAACAAAGAATTTAAGGCTCTCTTGATCAGGGTCCTATCCTAGTTATTTTCCAGCAGATCCGTCCATTTGATGTTTTCATCACATCTATGTACAGCCCCAGGGTAAGGCTGGACCTTTATATATCTCCACGTCATTAGCTCTGCCTTGCAGATTTAAAAGTGGGAGGCATCAAATAAGTTATGGTGACAGCTAAGAAGACACGGAGCCAAAATTTGTACTAACGAGTTATGGTGACAGCTAAGAAGACAAGGAGCCAGGATTTGTACTAATGTCTATCTTTTAAACTCCATCTTATTCCATGTGTGTGACGAGCCGGCCACACCTGAACACTGCATGCACTTGCGATTTCTGTGTTCGTTCCTCACCCTAGCAAGGTCTCCTTCCCAATTCTCCTTTTAAGGACCAATTCAAACAGCGTCTCTCCCACGAAGGTTCTCCCACCCTGATGCCCAGCTAGGACTGACTGCTTCCTCTGTGCTTCCCCCCATTTGCATTTGCTCCTGTACAGTGCTTATTCTGCTAGGTACAACGGGTGTTTGAAGAACATTTGTTCCTCCAACATTTGGATGCCTCCTTGGAGGGAAGGATCAACTATCTTCTACTAGGCCCCCTGTGTCTGCTTCACACTCTTTCCTCCATCGGACCTTGGTGCTTCTTAAGTGAATCAGTTGTTGACTAGCAGCCAACCAGGGCGGCCAGTTGTTTCGGGACAAGTTGTTTACATTTGTTCAGCTGTTTGCAATGAGATCAAGAAGAACTTGCAACTGAGGGTGTCCTGGGTCTCTTTCAAGACAGACTGGACCGTGAATGGTTCACGGCTTGCCACACATGAGAGAAGTCAAGTAGTCAGGAAACTGATGTGTGTCATGGCTCTTCATTGCTCCAAGTGGAACAGAGGTTATCAATTACCAAATGATAAATATTGCCAGGTATGATGGCTCATGCCTGTAATCCCAGCACTTTGGGAGGCCGAGGCAAGAAGATCACTTGAGCCGAGGAGTTTGAGACAAGCCTGGGCAGCATAGCGAGTCTCTGTCTCTATTTAAAAATAAATTAGCCAGGCACAGTGGCATGCCTACAGCCCCAGCTACTGAGCAGGCTGAGGTGGGAGGACTGAGTGAGCCCAGGAGTTTGAGGCTGCAGTGAACTATGATTGCTTCCCTGCACTCCAGCCTCGGCAAAAAGGCCAGACTCTGTCTCTAAGAAAAAGAAAAAGAAAAAAAAAATATTAAGATCTCCTACATACAGACGATGCAGGTGTGATCCTCTCCTCCCTAAGGGATTTTTCCCCTGTGGGGACCATTGTAATTGTGGCAGACAGCTCAGGTGCCTCCTCCTTTGGACACACCCATATGTTCTTACTCAATCCATTATTTGGGATGGCATAAGGAAGCAGTCTTGTACTGCATCAAATGAAAAACTTTAAAAAATAATTTCTCAGGCCAGGAGCAGTGGCTCACGCTTGTAATCCCAGCACTTTGGGAGGCAGAGGCAAGCAGATCACCTGAGGTCAGAGGTTCGAGATCAGCCTGGCCCAACATGACGACCCCCACCCCCACCAACTCTACTAAAAATACAAAAATTAGCCAGACGTGGCGATGCATGTCTGTAATCCCAGCTACTCAGGAAGCTGAGGCAGAAGAATCGCTTGAACCTGGGAGGCAGAGGTTGCAGTGAGCCAAGATCGGGCCACTGCACTCCAGCCTGGCATCAGAGCAAGACTCTGTCTCAAAAATAAATAAATAAATAAAATTAAAAATAAATGATTTCTCTAATGCACCAGCAAGGTTCTCAAATGTAGTTTTCTGTCTCTTAGGAAATCACAGTTTGGTAGAACATGAACACAGAAGAGTCCTTTCACCTTCCAAAGTCCAAGAAGGCAAGGACTTGTTTAAAGGATGCAAGCAGGCCTCAAGAAGAATGGCTCAGGAGAGGACAGGATCTTGCCATGTCATTCAAGTTCATCAGAAAAGAGAGGCCAACAGTTACTAAAGACTTACCAGCATCAAATAATGATCTAAGGCCAGGCGCGGTGGCTCATACTTATGATCCCAGTACTTTGGGAGGCTGAAGTGGGTGGATCATGGGGTTAGGAGTTCAAAACGAGCCTGGTCAAGATGGTGAAACCCCGTCTCTACTAAAAATATAAATTAGCCAGGCGTGGTGGCATGCACCTATAATCCCAGCTACTCGAGAGGCTGAGGCAGAGAACTGCTTGAACCTGGGAGGTGGAGGTTGCAGTGAGTGGAGATCATGCCACTGGGTGACAGAGCGAGACTCCGTCTCAAAAATAAATAATTTTCTAAGTGTTTCCTGTACATTATTTTATTTTTCCTTTCAAGAATCTGATATTCGAATTCAAACTCCCATCTTCTAGCTGAGAAAACTGGCTTACTAGGACTCAAAGCTAGTAAGTGGCAGAGTCGTGGGGATTCCAGCCCAGGTACACCTGGCTCCAGGAATATCCTACCTTTTCTTGAGATCTTTCTGTGTATGCCAAACCGTTTATCATACATATACCTGTTTCCTACAACCCCAACACCCCTCAGATCGACTTAGTTTACTCAAACCACTGTGTTACCATTAAATACTGCAAATGTAAAAAATATGTATGATAGAGAAACCAGAAGAGCAAATACAGGCTGCCTGAGAGTCCTTGGAGCCACAAGGCAATTACTGGAGCTGTTCTCAATTTGACATCAATAAATAGAAGAAACGAGCTTAAATCCCAAGATACCTTGCATAATAAAAAATGTGGGTTACTTCTATTTTGCCCACTAACAAAGATCCTCCAGACCGACTTGTACATAAACTCCCTCTTTGGGTAAAGCTCCAGCAGGTTCTACAGTCATTGAATGCTCTGCTCTCAAGGTGCAGATAAGAGGAGGCTTTCTTCTCCCACAGCCACAGCCGTTTAAAGGCTCCAAAGATTCATGTTTCGGACAGAGAACAGTCCTCCTCTAAGATCATACTGTTTTCTGATCTGGGATAAAAGAAATGAAACAAATGGTGGACTGTGATTTTAAAGATAAACACTCTATCATGACCCTTCTTAGAACCTAAGTCTATATTTGGATTGGCTGTATTTCCAAAACACAGGGAACAGCCTTCCAGGGCCCACTCACAACACTCGACAGCAACTAGGCAGCTCAGACCTCACGGGAAAGCTCTAATTCCATAGCCATGTGTCCTACATGAAGGTTCACTTCCAGGTTGGTAGCCTAAGTTAGTGGTTAAAGGCACGGATTTCAGAGCGAGACTGCCTAGGTTCAGCACTGCCATGAGAACTGCCTCGTCTTGGGCAAGTTACTTTATGCCTCCATTTTCTCATCTGTAAAATGGGGAAGGCAGTACCTACTGGCTCACAGTGTGACTGTGAGGATTACAGGAATTCACGATTACGATAGGTCTGGTACAGAGTAAGTGTAAGTGCTGGCCGCGGATTATGAAACCTAACATACCCCAGATAGCTGCAAATTTCAGAAAACTCCAGAGCCAAGAACAGTGCTGCTGCTGTCACCATTGCTAAGCTCTTTCAACAGAAGCTGGTCACTGTCCCCACTGCCCCCACAGGCAGTGTTTGTGTGCACACAAACTGCCTTGTCTATGCGCCTTGCAGTGGACAGGAGGGTGGAGAGCGGCGAACACGGTCTCAAATTCATACCAGGAAGTCCCTTAAGAATCAAGTTTCAATGAACCTGAAAAGGAAAGATAATTTTTAAAAGATACTCCCCCGCCCCGTCACACACACACACAAAGCCAAAGATACTGCCATACTGCTTTACAGAGTCTTACCTAGTATTTAACTTGACTTGTATAAAGGTACCTTATGTCAAATAACTAAACTTTACATTCTCAACAGCCAACTCTTAATGTTTTATAATTGTCATGAGTCTTCTATGTTGCTATTTTCAGTAAAACTAGATTCTGAATTAAGACCCTAAAGACAGATGTCTAACATTTTCCACCTGCAAGTCTTTAAGCAAGAGAAAATCGTATTAGAAAGGCATATCTAACGATTATAACTTGCTACTTCCTCTAAAAAGCCTTCTTAGCCTACTTTTTGAGAGTATTATGGCATGGCCAGGCACAGTGGCATGTGCTTGCAGCCCTAGCCAGCTACTCAGGAAGCTGAGCCAGGAGGATCATTTGAATCCAAGAGTTGGGGGCCAGCCTGGGTAACATAGCAAGACCCCATCTCTAAAAAAAGGAGGGCGGGGCGGGGGCGGGGGAACGACAGATAAGAGAATGAATAAAGGAACGTGAATTACACTTGGAAGCTTGTTTTTACAGATATTACATGGGGGGTTTGGGGACTCGGTTGTACTTAGTTTCATGACCTTATGTGTAAATGGGGTAATTATTTTACTGATGTTCTCTCTTCTTCATCTCTTCTTTAAAACTGTCACTACTTTCGTTTTTTGTTGTTGTTTTTCACCCAGTAATTTCTCTCCAGATTGACTGTTTCTTGCTATGCTCAGGGCCATCTATCTTAACCCATACCCTCATTTCCTCTCTCTCCTACAGCAAGGGCAACCGTTTCACCAGGTTTCCTTGTTTTCAGAGTTCTATTCCTTCCATCTAGTCTCTAGGAGGTCATTACACTAATCTTCTAAACTTCCACTTTCCTCACATTTCACTGCTTAAGATGTTCAATGATTCTCTCTTCAGTAAGGGGACTGGATTCCTCCCCACGCTGGTACTTGAGCCCTGAGTACTTTTCCCTACTCAGCCTCCAATGTCTTCCTCCTCCCTTCACCATCCACCAGACGGATCTCAGCACTGTGGTACATGAAGGTATTTCTGAACCTTTTGTTTCGCCTCAATACTCACACCTTTCCCTTCTGGACACAGCATTTCAAGGCCTCTGTCATATCCAAATCCTACCACTCCTTCGAGAGCTCTTCCG
Organism: Saimiri boliviensis; assembly: GCF_048565385.1. Lineage (NCBI taxonomy): Eukaryota > Metazoa > Chordata > Mammalia > Primates > Cebidae > Saimiri > Saimiri boliviensis. The sequence continues at coordinate 38,251,937 of NC_133455.1, read as the reverse complement.
TGAGGCATTTCCAAAGGCCTTCTCCTTCTGGACTTGTTTTGGCTCTGATGTAGAACGCTGGGTTGGGCCCCTCCTTGTTTCATCATCTTTGCTGGGTGTTTTACTAGTTATTGAAAGCGGCCATTTCTTAGGTGCCATACAACACTCAGCAAAGAATGAGCAGTATCATTGAGCAGCAACTACCTATATACCTACCCAATTTCTCTATGCCATAACCCAGGATATTACAAATTCTGAATGAGACGTCCGAGAAAGAAATACATGTTTATCAATATACACATACATATGTATGTGCACGTATACATTCAACAAATTTTGTGAAATATTATTTATCTTTACCAAACACAATGTAACTGTATTTACAGTTACCTTGTTTTCTGGACAACTGGATATCAGAAATTATTATTTTTGCTAATTTTATTATGTACAAAAATCCTTGTTTGCAGATACATATTAGAAACCAAGTGCCCTGGCTGGGAGCGGTGGTTCATGCCTGTAATCCTCAGCACTTTGGTAGGCTGAGGCAGGCAGATCACTTGAGGCCAGGAGTTTGAGACCAGCCTGGCCAACATGGTAAAAGCCCATCTCTACTAATAATACAAAAATTAGCTGGGCGTGATGGTACATGCCTGTAATCCCAGCTACTCAGCAGGGGTGCTGAGGTATGAGAATCACTTGAACCTGGGAGGTGGAGGTTGCAGTGAGCTGAGATTGCACCACCCTACTCCAGCCTGGCGCCTGGCAACGGAGCAAGACTCTGTCTCAAAAAAATTAAAAAAAAAAAAAAGAATACCAGGTGCAGTGGCTCACACCTGTAATCCCAATACTCTGAGGGGCTGAAGTGGGTGGATCACATGAGGTCAAGAGTTCGAGACCAGCCTGTCCAACATGGTGAAACCCCATCTCTAGTTAAAAAAAAAAAAAAAAAAAGGCTGAGTGTGGTGGTGTGTGCACCTGTAATCCCAGCTACTTGGGGAAGCTGAGACAGGAGAATTGCTTGAACCCGGGAGGCAGAGGTTGCAGTGAGCCAAGATCATGCCACTGCACTCCAGCCTGGGTCACAGAGTGAGACCCCGTCTCAAAAAAAAAAAGAAAGGAAAAAGAAACAAAGTGCCCTGATATCTGAATACCACTTACTTTTAAATAGATTACAAACACGCACAAAGAGAATAAGAACATTTTAAATTGTTGAATCTGGGTAAGGTAGATGAGTATTTGTCGTGATTTTCTTTCTGCTTTTCCATATAAGAATATAAAGTGATAGTTATTACTCATCAAATTTATTTCATGACCATAATCCTGTTTGAAAAAATTGCTTTATAATTAGAAAAAAAGTCACTTGTCCCAGTGTTTGTTAGTCATACTTAAGGGAGGCCCTAACATTCTGTAGAATGTTCTGTAGCTACTTCCTGGCCAATAAAGGATTTAATGTTCCACTACTGAGTCAATTAATCTCTCCTTCAGAATCCTTTCTATGAAACTTCTTGTGAATCATTACGACCTCAGCAGAAAGGTGTAAGATTAGGGACTAGTTTTTGACTTGCAGAGATCACAGACTAAGAACTTACCCTAAGACCTCCCATCCCGAGAACAATCCTTGTGGTTTTCACAGTGTTTTAAAAGAATGAAATCCAGGAACATCAAAGTCTAAGACAGTGCCTTAAAACTGAAAGTGTCATAGCAAACGTGCACTGGCTACACTTTCCCCTTCCTTTTCCTTTAAGAATTGGTTTTAATAAAAGATGAAGTTCCATGAACAGTCAATAGCATCTCATTTAATTGACACTAAGTATTCTACATGAGTGAATGAAATTTGTAGATAACTGAAATTCCAAGTCTTGCTAATTAGAGATTTCTAGATTTCCTTCTTTCTTTTAAAAAATTTCTTTTATATACAGGGTCCTGCTCTGTTGCACAGGCTGGCCTCAAACTCCTGGGCTCAAGTGAGCCTCCTTCCTCAGCATCCAAAGTAACTGAGGCTACAGGTGTGCACCACCATGGCCAGGTGGATTTCTAAATTTCCAAGATTGCTTTCCTGTTGACTACAGACAACCACATAATCAAGTCTGAATTGTGACACAGCAACAGTGACCTCAAGAAGGCAATTCAACTAGATCACGCAGGGGACCTGGGACCCAATTAACCACAGGCCCTCATGAAGAAGCAAGGTGGCTGAACTCTGCAACCTCTAAGGGCTTTGCAGCTCTTAAACTCAGCAGTCCTGTTACTACTAGGTCTGTAAGATGGGCAGCCTGCATGCAAAATACCAATAGTATAAAATTATTAGCACAGACCAACTAACACAAACGGAATATTCTTCTTTATAATGAATCTAACATTTTAATTTTTTTGAGACAGAGTCTCACTCTGTCACCCAGGCTGGAGTGCAGTGACGTGATCTTGGTTCACTGCAACATCTGTCTCCCAGGCTCAAGCGATTCTTGTGCCTCAGCCTCCCGAGTAGCTGGGATTACAGACGTGTACCACCACACCTGGCTAATTTTTGCATTTTTAGTAGAGACAGGGTTTGCCATGTTGGCCAGGCTGGTCTTGAACTCCTGGCATCACGTGATCTGCCCACCTTGGCCTTCCAAAGCTGGAATTACGGGTGTTAGCCATTGTGCCTGGCCCTTCATAATAAATGTTATTTACTAAAATAAAAATTAAGCAACATAAGTCGTTAAAAACCATATGCAACAAGTAAAAAGAATGAACAAGTGTTTAACAAAGAACCCAGGTGAATCTCCTGTGTGTAATACTTAATTAAAGAAGCCACATACAAATATGTGATGCTGTAAGATTGGGGTGCAATGGAAGTGAGAAGAGTGGTTACCCTTTGCGGGGGAGTAGGGGTAGGGAGAATGATTCACCGAAAGGTGGCACCAGGGAGCACTGGGGTACCAATGACACTAACCCAGGTGGCAGTTACTTAGGGCAAAAATCACTGAACTGTACTTTTAAGAAGTATACACTTTACTGTAAGTTAAACACCAAAAAAGTAAAATATAAGATGGAAAAAAAACTTAGATAACAAAAATGCAGGAACTGTCAAAATTATCTTTATAATACTTGTGAACATTACAAACGCACAGTGAGTAAATATACAATATTGCTCAATTCTAGCAGGAAAAAAATCCTTAAATTTCATTAGCATGTCAACCTGTAATGCATTCTGTCAAGGCTTTAACATTTTTAAAGTTTCCCAAACTTTCATGACACTGTCTCATATGTCAAATATTTTCTAAAAATATTTGGTTTTAGACTATAAAAGAGCCTATGACAAAGCAGAAATCCACTTGGTTTACTAGCAAGGCATTAGTATCTGTGGTTTAACCAAACACATCAGATTTAGATACAAAAATATGCAATTTAGAATTCTGCAAAATGCAGTGAAATCCTAATACCATGTTGATCCAGATTGCTAATGCCTTGTTTTATTACATAATAGTCATTTAGAAAGCCAATGTTTCTCAATGAGGCTGAATTTAACTAAAAAGCACACAAAGTACAATTAGGGCTTGCTTACTTAGACCAAATTGTTTTTATGATAGCTAATGGAAATGATTAATTTGGGTTATAAACCAAGCCTGCCAAAATACAAAATTGCTACTTGAAAATGTTTTCCTGGGCATCTTTTGTGAAGTAGTGTGTTGAAAGAACTGGAGTCAGAGAAATATGACAAGCTCTGCCCTAAGACGTCACTGTTCGGGCAGGGAGGCATACAGAATTTTAAAATGTAACAAGGCCAGGCACAGTGGCTCACACCTGTAATCCCAGCACTTTGAGAGGCTAAGGCAGGAGGACTATTTGAGCCCAGCAGTTTGAGACCAGCCTGGGAAAAATAGTGAGACCCCATCTCTACAAAAAAAAAAAAAAAAAAAAAAAAAAGCTGCTTGCAATAGTGTGTGTCTGTAGTCCCAGCTACTTGGGAGGCCGAGGTGGGAGGATTTCTTGAGCTTAAGAGGTCAAGGCTGCAGTGAGCCGTGATTATGCCACTGCACTTCAGCCTAGGTGATGGAGTGAGACTTCATCTCAACAAAAAAAAAAAGTAACAAGTACTATAGGAATTGAGGGGAGGAAATAAACAAGCAGGGAGCTTCAAGGAGAAGCTTCTGAGAAGGTGATAATTGGCTCAGAGGCGGCGGCTCCAAAATCACCTGATAGCCTAGCAAGGAGCACAATGCATCCGCAGAAGGAAAAACTAGAATGTGTATTTAGGAAACTAAAAGTTGGAGTGTCTAAAATTGAGAATGGCTAAATGGGTCATTCTAAATCAAGGCATGATTGAGGGCTGGGGCGAAAAAGAGGTGCATGGCAAGCATTTCTAAAGGGACGAGGCACAAGGCTCAGAAGAACACAGACAACCTGCAACAGGCTCTGCCAACACGCGAGGTTCAACACTTGACCAGCAGACAAGGGAAGCCTGGGATTTTAAAGCAGGCGGCGTTTTTACAATCATGAAAAGAAAATACTGGGAAATACAGAAGTTGGCATATCCAAAAGAAAAGGAGCCTTACCCTAAATACAGATACTGTTACTTATTAATCTTTTAAAAATCCAGCACTGTGACTATACTGCAGAGAAGGATTTTGGATTTGGTTCACATCACCTAAGAATGGGTCATTCATGAATCTGTGTAATTAATTGGTCATGACATAACAACTTTAAGTAGCCTCTGTCTGGGATGCTGGGATCATAATCATGTGATTTGGACTTTTTTTTCAAAGCATCATTTGAAGCTAAGGATAGCTGAATTCTTACCTCAAAGAACACTGTCCATCATGTGATGGGAAATCAAGCATTTTGCCTCACAAATACACGATTTGTTATTTATTCCACCTCCACTCATCTCTCTTCTACAGGCTCAATACTAACAGAATTCCAGTTATTATCACAGCCTTGCTACTTTCCATCAGGGGGCTAGACAGATTAAGAAGGGCAAAGTTTTCTCCTAGAATGAACAAAATGGTAGGACTTAAAGATGACTCTCCAGAAAAGTGGAATTCTTTCTGTCTTTTATATGTGGACTGAAAAGAGAAATCCCTCAATGTACACAGCAAACCACATTCCCCTCATGCTAAGCCATAGTTAGGGAAGACATCCCAGATTCTCCTGAATGCAGGAAAGCACTATGGTTACACCTATCCACTCCATTGAACCAGGTACTAACCATGACTCAAATTCTGTCTGAAACAAAAATCCAAATGAGATTAGTAACAGAAAAAAAAAAAAAAAACAAACAAACAAAAAAAACCTAAGTATGTGTGTAGCAGGGTGGACAGAAGGCAGTCTCGAAAGCTTCAATGCTAGACATTTTTTTTCTCTTTACTAGGAATTGCAATCGGCCAAACCATGGGTCTGTACCTGGCCTAGAGCCTTAACAATGCAACAAGACTGTGAGAACTCTCACTCAGGGACACCTGCTCTTAGCCTACTATAAAACTACTGCCTGTGTGCAGAATTCTCATTTGAAAACATGAATTTTATGCCCAAAGGATGAAATGCCCAAGAGGCTTTACTCACGCCAAGTTCCCTAGGAACCCTGGGGTTTCCTTTTGCCTTGGGAAAGGAGGTGAACTTTTTTTTGAGACAGTTTTGCTCTGTCGCCCAGGCTGGAGCGCAGTAGAGCGATCTCAGCTCACTGCAACCTCCGCCTCACAAGTTCAAGCGATTATCCTGTCTCAGCCTCCTGAGTAGGTCAGACTATAGGTGCACACCACCATGCTTGGCTAATATTTATATTTTTAGTAGAGACGGGGTTTCACTATGTTGGCCAGGCTAGTCTTGAACTCCTGACCTCAAGTGATCTGCCCACCTTGGCCTCCCAAAATGCTGGGATTACAGGCATGAACCACCATGCCCAGGCTGAAAAGAAGTGAACTTAATAGGACCCCCAGGACTGCTAACCACATACCTTTATTTGCAATGTGGTACACTTGATTAATCTGACTCAGCCCACCTCCCTTACTCAGCATTTCAAAATGTTAGGGGACCATCTGTTTATGATTCATGAACTAAGAACATTATGAAGTTTTTCATTCAGTTCAGGGTATCACCCTGAACTTGATGAACTAAAATTTATTTGATTTCTATACTTTAATGACTCTGATGTCATTCATTGCTTTCAATGTTATGACTGATGTTTTATTAATAAGGCCATTGTAAATATATCTGTAAGTACCAGAATCCGTGTCAGAGAAACACTTTGCTTGATTGCTTTTCTTCCTGGATAAATATGTAGTCAACAATCAGTGAATATATACTTCATATTACATGATTGACTCAGAGAGTTCAACAATATCTAATCAGAGGCAAGGATATGTTTATTTTATTAAGGGGCACATCCTTCAAACTAATCAAACTTTATATGTAAACAAAGGTAAAGTGACAAGCGTAATTAAGAATGAAATGACAAACAGATTTAGGTCACATCATTTATTTTCCACTTATCTAGCATCTTTCATCAAAAATGTCAATAAATCTTTCCAACTGCTCCTGTTCCACCTAGGATACGATCATCTGAAAGTCTCAGAAGTCTGTTCTGAATTTCACACTCCATAACTGACAGCTGTTTAGTCTTTGGGACTCATCAATGAATCTCCCCTCTCCCTTGCCTCCCATATCACTAAGTTCTTTCTTCTTTCTTGATACTCTAACATCAGACCCTTCTGCTCTGTCCAACACCTGACACCTGCCTGCCCTAGGTCTGTTACACTGCACGCCTGGACCCCTGCAGCAATCTATCTCCTCTCTCTCCAGGCTGCTCCTCTCAGTGCTCACCACTATAGGTGGGTTACAGGATGAGGTTTAAACACCTAAAGCCAGAAGTCAAAGTCCTCATTATCTTGATTCAATTGTCTCTGTCCAGATCCTGTATTGTCAGTTTCTTAGCTGGACCAGATGGTTGGGTCCAGGTGTGCTATGTCCAGCTCGAGCATAGCGTGCCAAGATCAAATTTTACCTAACACCCTTCACCCTTTATTCAGGAGTGCTACATGGATGTAGGCATTATTCCGCCTTCCACCTCCACCAGCTATTCTGTGCCTGCTACGTGCATATCAGTGTGACAGATGTGTGACACGTTTTATTTCTAGTTCTCACTTCAATTATGCTAGTTATGTTTAGCATATCAAAAATATCAAGGAATTTGGGCCGGGCACTGTGGCTCATACCTGTAATCCCAGCACTCTGGCTTGAGCCCAGGGGTTTGAGGCTAGCCTAGGCAACAAAGCGAGACCATGCTCCCGTCCTCTAATCTCTACAAAAAAAATTTAAAAATTAGCTGGGTGTGGTGGGATGCACCTGTAGTACCAGCTACACAGGAGGCTGAGGCAGGAAGATCCCTTGAGCCCAGGAGTTCAAGGTTGCAGTGAGCTGTTATCATACCACTGCACTCCAGCCTGGGTGACAGAGTGAGACTCTTGTCTCAAAAATTAAAAAAAGAAAAAGAAAGAAGAAATCAAGGAATTTGACAAGGTCACAAACTAGGGAGTAGCAAGCCAGGGTTTGAACCCAGGTGTGATTCCATAGCCTATGTTCTTTGTAAAACCTCAGGCTTCCTAGAATGTCATCCCCAACTTCCTATTTACCAAAACCTAGGGGTTCCTTCAGAGTCTGCTCAATTTCACCTCCCCCACAGTCATGGATGATCACCCCAAATCTAGTAATCAGCGGTTACTCAGAACTCCTGCTGTTCTTACCTCATATTCTTAGAAATTTGATTTTTTGCAGCCCCAGAGCCTCATATTAATAGTCTCTTGGACACAGCAGGCACTCAACTATCTTAACTGAGTCATTTTGCTATTTTCAAATTATTTCCTATGGGTAAAATTACCTTATCAGGTAGTGTAACTTCAGTAACTCAATAAAATCAGTTTCAATAATAAGGGCGCATCTATGGTCTCCTAACTAAGAACAGAAGGCAGGGCTAAGTCAGTGGCTTACAGATATCAAATACCCAATCTCTCTCCATTTCTTTCACTACACTATCCTTGTGCCATTTGCTTTGTCCTCATATGGAGACGAGAGCTACTGTAGTTCTACCAATCACACGTAGACAATTTCTGGCTATAGATGAGGATACTTATCTTCTTTCATATTTTATTAGGGAGAAAAACTTTTCCAGAAGCTCCTCAGTAGATTTCTCCTGGAGTCCCTTTGGCCAGGGCTGAGTTCTATGTCCATGCCCTAATTGCAAGAGAGGCTAGGGAGGTGGCACATAACATTTTCAGCTTCCAGGAACAGACTCTGCCAGCCAGGGAGAAAGGGAAGGAAAAAGGTCTTTGGAAAGGCAATCCAGAGTGTTTGCAACCACCACCTCGAATAGATATTATACAATGATCAACTCTGCATAAGGAAAACTCCCCCACGTCCAAACAGGTTATCATTAGAAAGGCTTGCTAATCTAGTTAAAAACAAATAATCCAGTTACCATTGAGTGTATTTGCTCTGGACGTAGAAGAGAAGAGAACTGGAACCTCCTTTAGCCACCAAGTGTAAATACATTCCTCTTCCCCAGTGTTTTGGTTACATATCATAATCTTCTCCATCATGATCACCACAAGGGAAGAAGGACTCAGAAGAAAAAATATCTAGCTCTTTTGAGCTTCCATATAGTCCCCAAAACACCTTAAGGCAGGCAAAAAAAATTTTTCTCCGGAGATTTAAAGAACAGAAATGGAGATGAAAATATTTACAAGTCTTCTGCCTCCTCCTTTGATTCTTCTATGCTGCTGCTAAAAAAAATGCTGGGCTGCCACCCTACCACCAACCACCACCCTATCTGCTGCCAATTCTGCAAACGGCATAGACATTCATCAGTAGGGGACCACTTTTTAAAATTCTAGAACAACGGAAAATGATGGCGCCACTAAAATGGAAATGGATCTGAATGGGCTACCGTGGGAAACTATTCAATCCAAACAGTTAAGAGAGAAAAGCAAGACGCAAGGCTGTGCCTACTGTGCACACTTATTTATGCTTATCTGAAGTAGGGGTGGAGGGATTTATAATAGATGTGTACAATTATATACTCTACATATATGAACATTTCTAGAAGCTGTCTTAAGAACTGTGAATGGTAGTCACCTCTGGGGAATAGGACTGGGAATCTGGGGACATGGATATTTTTTGTTTTATATTCTCTTTTTGAGAGAATAAGTCACCTTATTTTCACATTTTTTAAAAAAGTCCCTAGTGCCTGAATCTCAAAGTGAGAATAATATGCAAATTCCTGCAAAATTTCATTAGCACACTTGAGATACTTTCTTGTCTCCTCCAGGGACCTATGATTTTACTAACAGTAGAAAAATAAATAATCTATAGGACAGTAAGCATTTTTGTAACTCGCCCTAACTGAATTTTGTTTATGCAATTACTTTTAGAAAAGTAACTCCCTATTGAAAAGATAAATTTTAAATTCCATTTCCCAGGGAAATAAAACCATGGCTTAAAAGTTAGCTCTAAAACAAATTTTATGGGACTAAGCTGGAATTGCCAAGTCATAAATATAAGTTTTTAAGTAAAAATCCCATTAAGATACTAATTTCACATCTTATATAACATTATAAAATACTATCTTCTTTCTTTTTTTTTTTTTTTTTTGAGATGGAGTTTCGCTCTTGTTACCCAGGCTGGAGTGCAATGGCGCGATCTCGGCTCACCGCAACCTCCGCCTCCTGGGTTCAGGCAATTCTCCTGCCTCAGCCTCCCGAGTAGCTGCGACTACAGGCACGCGCCACCATGCCCAGCTAATTTTTTGTATTTTTAGTAGCGACGGGGTTTCACCATGTTAGCCAGGATGGTCTCGATCTCTTGACCTCGTGATCCACCCGCCTCGGCCTCCCAAAGTGCTGGGATTACAGGCTTGAGCCACCGCGCCCGGACAAAATACTGTCTTCTTAAGGGATCAATTCCACTGAAATATTTCCATTGACACCTGGGCTACCCAAGGCTCACAGATTTGAATCTGTAATTCATGGGCAATCATGTTTCCCATAAAAGCTTTTCACTGATAGGAGCAGACCATGGCTGTGTATGATAGGCGTATATATACAGTTGTCTCTTGGAATCCATGGGGGATTGGTCCTAGGACCTGTTGCAGATACCAAAATCTGTGAGTGCTCAAGTCCCTGATATACAATGGTGTAGTATTTGCATATAAGCCACATACATCCTCCTGTATACTTTAAATCATCTCTAGATTACTTATACCTAATACAATGTAAATGCTATGTAAATAGTTATGTTGTATTGTTTAGGGAATGATGATAAGAAAAAAACCCTCTGAATCTGTTCAGTACAGATGCAATTTCTTTTCCTAAATATTTTTGACCCTTGGCTGGTTAAATCCATGAATGTGAAACCCATGGATGTGCAGGGCTAACTCTATATCCATTCATGGCAACAGAAGGGTCGCAGAGTTCATCTACAGACTGTTTACACACAGTTCATGTGATTCTTGAGGCCAGACTGTTTTACCTGTGATACTTAGGTTTGGTGTTTTTGTTTGTTTTTTGAGACAGTGTCTTGCTCTATCATCCAGACTGGAGTACAGTGGTGCGATCACAGCTCACTGCAGCCTTGACCCCCCAGATTCAACTGATCCTCCTACTTCAGCCTCCCTAGTAGCTGGGATGACAGGTGCACACCATCACACTCTGCTAATTTTTGTATTTTTTGTAGAGATAATGTTTTGCCATGTTGCCCAGGCTGCTCTTGAACTCCTGGGTTTCAAGCAATCTACCTGCCTCGGCCTCCCAAAGCTGGGATTACAGCCATGAGCCAATGTGCCCAAATGGTTCTCAAGTTTTGATTTTGTCCTTCAAAAATCTTTTCTATAGCAACAACTACAAAAAAAAATTAATGCTATCTCCGTAAGGTTAAAGTCAGTTTCTCAGAAGACAAAGCAGGATAAGACTACTTTCACTTTTTAAATTTTTTCAGTGGTTCTAGGATTCATTTTTACATGAAGCAATGCTAAAAGCAGATTACAAGGTATATTTGCAGTGTTTGCATTTAACTGATTCTTAAAACATTAAAAACTGTTCGGCATTTGAGCATGCACATCCCCTAGAGATTCAGAAATTACATTTGTAGGTTAGGAGAATACATTGCAAATATACACAGCAGCATCACTTGCAAAAGAAAAAGCAACAAAAGCAAGAACAAAAGACAACCCACAAATAATCCAAAACCTATGGGCAATAAAATGGATACACACGCACGCACGCGCACGCACACACACACATATGCACACACACGCAGACTGTTTATTTCTGGAATGAAATAAACCAGAGCTACAAGAATTAAAATGGGCCAGGTACAACGGCTCCCACCTGTAATCCCAGCATTTTGGGAGGCCAAGGTTGGTAGATCACATGAGCCCAGAGTTTGAGATCGATCAGCCTAGGCAACATGGTGAAACGCTGCTGCTACCAAAGAAAAAAAGATTAGCCAGGTATGCGGCACACACGCCTGTAGTTCCAGCTATTTGGAAGGCTGAGGCAAGAGGATGAGCCTGGGAGGTCGAGGCTGCAGTGAGCCAATATTGCATCACTGCACTCCAGCCTGGGTGACAGAGCAAGATCCCATTTCAAAAAGAATAAAATGACTAAATCTTAAAACAAGCAAGTCAAAGAACACACCCTGTAGGAATTCTACTTTATAAAGGTCAAATCCAGGCAAACTCCTGTTTAGGTATGAACATACACGTGGTACGAGGGAAAAATCTTGAGAATAGTTAACATAAACCTTAGGGCAGTGATAATCTCTTGGCGGTGGGAGAGCTTGTGATACAGGGATGCTCAATCAGGGAAGAAGGCTACAGGGTCAAGTTCAACTCCTTACCCTGGGTATAACATACAGGGGTGTTTCATGTTACTATTTTTTTAATGGAATACCTTCTTTGTGTAATATTAGTTTACCAACATTTTAAAATAAAAACTATGGAGTAAATTATACAGTAAAATAAACAAAATGTGTATTTATGTGTGTGTGAGAAAGAGAGAGAGAGAGAGTGTTTGCTTAATCTGTAGAATGAATGATTTCTTTCAATCCTATTGCTTTATCTCTGGCTCTATACTTATCTCTTTGGGTAATAATGTCAAAATCTAAATTTCAGACCCTACTTAAAACGTGACCTGGTCTCAAAGGCCCTCAGGTCACCACTGCAATGATCTTCCTGGATCATTATCCTCAGTGGTTACACACAGGAATGCGAAGCATGTAGTCAGGAGAAAGCAATTTCCCCCAAGCCACAGGTCATCCCCTGGAAGAAAAACAACCTACCCTCCGTAAGCTGACTGGAAAGGAACAGGTGGGAAGGAGAGCAGAGGGGCCCCCAGCACTGTCAGGGTTTCTCCAGAATGGCCTGCCAACCAGGACAAGCCCTGTTCCCACATCTTTTTGAACAGCCTGGCAAAGAAAGCAGCTGTAACTATTTTACAAGCAGTGCTCTTGCAGTTTGGGGAGCATTTTCCCTTTTATTCCAACTGCAACTGTGTCAAGCTCTGTCAGCTGTTGTGCTCACAGCGTTAGGAGGCTATCAGATGATTTGCTGTCGGAACAACTGGCCCCTTTGATTTTTTTTTTTATAACAATTTTTTTTTTTTTTTTTTGAGACAGAGTCTTACTCTGTCGTCCAGGCTAGAGTACAATGCCACGATCTTGGCTCACTGCAACCTCTACCTCCCGGGTGCAAGCAATTCTCCTACCTCAGCCTCCCGAGTAGCTGGGATTACAGGTGCTGCCACCACACACGGCTAATTTTTGTATTTTATACAACAGAAATGTAACCTCCAAGATGCAAATGATCCAATGGCAAGCAGGAAACTCCTCCAACCTTCCCCTGCCCCCAGGGGTTTTGGTTTCTAAAAACTGGGTATCGCAATCAACAATGGGCAAACCTTTGCTACAGAACTGATGAGGGGGGAAAACCTGAATAAATGTGTGCAAATATTTTAATGTTCACAGAAGAAAAGAAAGATTGTATTTTGTGTCAATATACAGAAGTCTTCTATAACAAAGAGCCACAAGTGAATAGATTCCCCATGAGATCCACAGCTCCCACAGGCAGAGATCACACGAACCTGGGCCTTCACCACCCTACGGGAAAGAAACCTACACTCTGGGGTGTCCAAGCATGGTCTGAGAAGCCCCGGTTCAGACGCACTCTCTGTTTCCCCCCACAGCTGCTTCCTCTCCCGGCCCACAGTTCAAGGCAGCCACCACACCCTTCTTCCCCAAGGTGGGCAGGGCAGCGTCACACAAAGTCAGTTTCACAGAGTTTCAAGTTTCTAGGCAAGGCAGAACAACTCAAAGAGGCCCATTTGTCGAAAGATCAGATGTGAAAGTACAAAGTTAGATTCCAACTCAGAGCCTGGTTAGACCCAGGGTTACTTTCGAACTCCCAGGATGTGGGAGGAGACCTGGCTCTTCTCCAGCCAGTAGCCGGCACAATCCAACCCAGATATTTGTCCATCTGTTAAATCACTCACACTGGACTGACATTTTTAAAAAGACATAAGAATAAGGAGACTGGCGGTTCATTAGGCGTTTAGGCAGTTTAAATATCTAGAAACCCACTGAGAAATTGGGGAGGGATTTGGGCAAACACAAAGATAACTATTAAGAGCACAAAGACAAATCGTATTTCTTTCCAGGATCTCTCAGGATATTAATGACCACAAAGCCCCACAATACATATTTACACACACTGGCTGAAACGGAAGAGCCATGAAGAGACTTACCAAGGGCCACACAGCAAACCAGGGAGCAGAGCAGGACCGGCAGCCAGCTCACCTTCCTGCCCAAGGCATTTGAATCTGCAAGGCAGGCGGGCTAGATATTCTAAACAGCACCTACTGTATGACTCAGCCTGGACTTTGGAGATACTGCTCACATTATCTCTGAGTATTCCTGTGTTTGTCTCAGAGAAACTCCACGCCCTGCACTGTACCCAATACAAATGTCAGTAATAATGCACTGTATTCAACGCACTGCTGTCCAAATGGGCTCTTTGTGCTGCCAGTAAAAGAAATCCACATTCTATATCTTTGCAGGGAGGTTGACAACCAGAGTGCCTGCTATCAATCACCCCGACTCTGGGATTCCAAGAGCATAGACATTGGGTCTGGTACTCTCTCTTTACCAACAAGGACATGGGTTCAGCTCAACAAACCGTTAGGCTGAGCAAATGCCAGCCGTGGACTGGGCACAGGAAATGCCACCGTGATGAAGGCAGAGCAAAGGGGCCAGCCAGTGCCAAGGGCAGGGAAGAGGTTTAAAGACAGTGAGCAGTCAGGAGACTCTCCCTCTGTTGATTCATCCCTGAGAAGACACTTGCTGGGTGCCTCTGTGTGTCAGGCGCGGTGAGGCGTGCTGGGTAGGCAAAGGGGCATAGCCCCCTCCTGGCTTAGTGGCCCGGGGGAGGGAAACAATGACAGCCACTGATAAGTCCCACGAGAGTACTTGGTGCTAACTGAGCATTTGGGAGGGGCTACTAAGGGGGACAGAAGAGGAAAGGGGGAGGGGACAAAGTCAGTGGAAAGCAGAAAGAAAGGCTCATCAGAAGGTGAATCAGTTAGAGAGAGGTAAGGATTTGGAGGACTTGGTGCAGGAGAAGACTAGGATGGCAGATGGGTCAGACCCTGAGGATCCCACTTAAATCATGCATGGTATCTGGGGTACATCCTGCAGGTCCCTTGGCAGCTGCATAGAGAATTAGGATGATCAGATCCCTGTTTTAAACAAGTCCTTCTGAGAAAGCAAGATGGAAAATGCCCTTCTGTGGAGCCAACTGAAGCCTGCTGGGGCAATCTATGGGAAGATCTGGTGAAGGCTGAATGTAGGGTGGTCGAGAGAGGCCTATGAAGGAGGTGGAATGAGAGGACTTGACATCACCTGGATGTGGGGGTGTAGGGGCGAGTCAAGGAAAGCCCCACTTCCGTTTCGTTCTTTCTGGTAGCTAAGATTATTCACAAGACAGGCAAGAGTTTTCAGCCTCAGACATGATGAACCTAAGGTTCCCATGGGACCTTTAAACACAGATATCCTGATGGACACAGAGAAAGGGACAGAAGAAACAGCATTGGCATCCATCGGTGACAGTGCCTTAGACACCTCTCTTAGGAGACAAGCACAGATGACCAGAGCTGATCAAACCCCAGCTCTGCCTCTTAGCAGCTATATGAACTGGGGCAAGTAAATTCACCTTTTTGGGACTCTAGTCTCATCTAAGGAAATTCCTTTTGGCATTTAATGAAATCGGAAAAGGACATGATGTCATGGCAAACAGAAGATATTTAATATTTTCCTCTTGCCCTTTTGTGATCATATACTGCTTTGTATTATAATTGAGTACTTAACCTTTGCAGTAGGTTACCAGTTTTCTTGCTGTCACTCAACTTTAAATCCCTTTTGACCATATTTGTAGGCACAGATTCTCAAATATTTGAATTGCCACAAGTTATATGAAAAACTAAGGCCAGACTGTTCTAGGGAACCAGGGGTTCCCTGCCTTTGACATTAAATAACAAATGCAAAGATCTCAAAATTGCCACGTGGCTTAAGTGGTGTTGATTTAACTCTGTGTTGAGGGGTGGGATGGCGAGAAAAGGGCAGTGGGCTTTGGGAAAGAGGGAGAATTTTGTCAGCCTAATAAAGGCTAGTCAAAGCCTACTCTGTGAACACTATACTGTAATATTTAAGAGGAAGAGTGTCTACCAAAGTTAATATTGCATAGCCTCTATCCTCTGGCTCAGTTCAAGCAAAAGTCTTAAGTCATGTTAAATAATAAATTCCAGCAAATGGATCTTGCCTTCAACCAAATATTAAGTCAATAGTACACTCTGTATATGAGAAGTATAGACTTTCTTTGCTAGGTCATTTTGCTAATTCTATCTATAACCCTTAGAATGAATATTTTAAAACTACAATAAGATTTTTAAAACCAGACTGACCAAAAAGGCATACATAATTCAATTCCACATAGCTAAGCTTGTTCATTTTTCTTCAGGTTTTGCCTTTACATTTGGGCTCCAACTTGTCTTTACCTATTTTTATGGCTGCCTCCCTAGTCTGAAAATATCTTGGTCACTGGATATTTTGTTTCATCTCCAGCTTAGCTCCTAAAATACATTCAGGATCACTTCTTTCCTCCCATTCTTCCCTGGTAGCTTCCTATCTTCCCATCCATTCACCCAGAGCCCAGTTCAGTACACCTAGCTCACGTTCTGTGTCTCAGTCACAAACACCTTTTATTAAAAAAAAAAAAAAAAAAACCTGCCCAAGTTTCTAATACAAAATGATCTGGCAACTGCCTCAAAGCTCTCTATTTGGCTCATTTAATTGTTTTGATTAAGTGTACATAATGATTCCATTCAGAGCTAATGGTGTTCAGGACTACTCTTATTCCTGGCTGTCTTCAACCTGGGCACATGTGACATGCCTCAAGCATGACCAGTTTTGGAGGACACTTTGGTCCCTAAGGACCGAGGAAGAACAGATCCCCCTCCCTCACATCTGTAGTCCTAACCTGAGGTTCCTGCCTCTCTATGACGTTTCTGGATTCTAGGTGGCTCCCATTAAACACAGAATTCACATCCCCATCCTTCTTAGCCAACCTCTAAGATTTTGACACCCCACTGACAGACAGACCCAAGATACCTTCCAGTTCTTCTCTGCCTTGAATAGACTTGAACATCCCAGACATCAATAGACTCAACTTTTTTGTGTGTCTATAAGATGCTCTCCTATCCCACTGCCAATAGGGGGGGAAATGAAAGCAGACAGATGGCCAGATTAGATGGAATCTGCCACTGAGAAGGCAACATCCCCATGGCGCCCAGCCCCTGGTCTACTTGAGTTATTCCACAGACACTGATGAGAGGTGCAGTCTCAGGGAGAGACGACTGAGACGTAATCCTTTCCCTTTACACATGACTTTAACATATGCATCACACACACATACACACGTCTGACTCCACCACGGTGACTCACATTGGAGGTGTGTTTAAAAGGAACAGCATCTCAGTGCTAATACGTTGCTTTACTCTGAATTGCTCTATGGCTTCTCCTACCCGAGCAGGTCACATCCAGAAAATGGTTTGCCTGACCTTGGGCAGGATCTTCTCACTATTACCTCATGCCCCGGGGCTGTTTTAACTTTCTTCAAAACCCTTATCAGGATCTGCAACCTCCTATAACCCAAAGCATTCTCCTTACAAATTCAGGATTCAAGACCAAGCCAGTCCCTACCCTTTTCTCTCTCCAAACATTTTTTAAATACCTTTTAAATTCTTATCTTTCTCACATCTCATGTCATTCCTCCAGGCAGAGGCCCGAGTCTCCTGTGGTTAAGTATACGCGGACAGCTACCCGCTGCACCAGACTCAGCTGAGCCCCAGAATCCTTCTGAAAATAAAAAATTTATCCTGCAAATTGGTGCAACCTTTGAGAGAACAATGTGTTCGTCTCTATTCTCATTTAAAAGACACATGCCCTTTGACCTAACAGTTTTGCTTTTAGAAATTTATCCAAATATGGTTATAGAGAAAAGTGTACACAAGTTTGCGATACAGTATGACAAAGCAAAACCAACATGAAAAAAATCATCCTGGAACTTAAACTGTATATCAATAGGGGACTGGTTAAATAGATCATGGATATGTATATTTTGTGTCAAGACTATTTCTGTAAAGACACATAAAGAAACATAACATTACTATCATCGCTATCTCTGGGGAAAAGGACAAGAAGCTGGAAAGAGAGACTTTAATTTTGCCTTAAGCCCTTTAGTTCTGTGGAATTTTTTTTCTTTTTTTCTTTTTTTGCCATAGAGTCTAGCTCTGTTGCCCGGGCTGGAGTGCAATGGCTCAATCTGAGCGGACTGCAACCTTTGCCTCCCAAGTGCAAGTGATTCTCCTGCCTCAGTCTCCTGAGTAGCTGGGATTACGGGTGCCCACCACCACGCCCGGCTAATTTTTTTTTTTTTTTTTTTTTTTTTTTAGTAGAGAAGAGGTTTTACCATGTTGGTCAGACTGGTCTTGAACTCCTGACGTCAGGTGATCTGCCCACCTCGGCCTCCCAAAGTACTGAGATTACAGGCATAATCCACCGCGCCCGGCCTATGGAATTTTTTTTTTTTTCTATAAGCTAGCTAATAGAAAAAAAGTGAACCTTTATCATTTAGCGCTACTAAACACTTCATTTAACAAAATCACTTAATCTTTGCTAAACAGGAACTAGAAAGACTAGGCATAAATAGAAGCTGTATAGACCAGATATGCATTAAAATGGGTCTGCTTTAGCAGTTAATGGTTTCATTATTAAATATTCTCAGAAGATCAGGGTATTTCTAAGGCACTTGCTCTATGTGTTACTGACTCTTCTACAATCTAAGGGGTTCAATTTAAACCATCCCCCTTGTGCTAAACATTTGTGTTCATACTTAAAGTCTATTTCACTCAGGAAATAGGGGTAGGGCCAATTTTTAAGGTTTTGCCCTAAACCTTAAAAAGAACATAAAAATCCTTCAGGTCTTAAAAAAGATTGATGCTCAGGCCTTACATAGGACATATTAAATCTTCCATATATTTTTTTTAACAAGCTCCACGGGTAACTTGGATATGGCTGGCATTGCCTCACACACACCAAAAGTAACCATGCTTAAAAAACACTGTCTTATCCGAAGGAAACACAGCATAGAGAATTCTATGAACAAACCTGTTCACTATTGCAGTACTCCAAAATTTTAAAATAAGTAACCTTCTGAAACACTGGTACAGGGCTTAGAGTTAACAATGCGGGTAAGCAATCCCACCAAGCTCTCTCATCAATGACGCAGCTCTTCTGGCTCCTTTGAGGAAGTGAGGACCAGCATGTGGAAAAGCTGGTGTTTGGGGCTGGTGTTTCTCAAGCTGTGGCTTCAGGCAATCTCAGGGACAGAGCCTGGAATATGCATCTGACAGCCTCCTCTCAACCTCCCACATCCACCTCATTCTTATGTCCAAATAGTTTCAAACTATTGAGCTAGACCAGTATTTCCCAAACACTGAACTATAAAAGTGGATGGGGCCCCAGCGATCTTTGCCACACCCCAGAGCAGAGAATTGGAAATTTCTACTGGAGGTTCTGCAGTGCCCCAGGTTAATCATCTAAACAGGAAAGTTAGAAAACACCAATTTAGGTCAAACTCGTTTTAAGATAAGGAAATCAAGGTCCAAGAAGTTTAAGTGATTTCGCCAAAGACTTATAGCTGATTAATGATAGCTGGGAGCCGTGAAACCTGGTGAGCTAATTCTTCCATCTTAGACCAGTACTGCTTGTTGTTATGCATAATCATGAAAGCCCTAGTATCTGTGTAGTTCTGATTCACCATGAGGAGACCCCAGGTGATTAATAAAGCCGGAACCTAGGGCATGTCAGAACGCCACTGGTTTAAAGGATGACTGATACGGTAAAGTATCCAACATCAACCTGCCCTTGGAGTTCTTTCACTTTCATTATCAGTAGGAGGAGAAATATACAAGTAAGTGTACATTTCATAGAAAAGTAAATCCAGTCCCACAAAGTTACAACCAGGTGAAGTGGGAACACAGGACGATTCAGAGTTCTTGGATCACACCTTTTCTTGGTCAAATATTACACCTTTAGCAAAAGACCTCTAATTGCCACACATTTGGTTATGGCAACAGCCTGCTCCTCTCTGTTGGGAGAGAGGAGTACTCCACACCCATGGCCTGAAACCCAGATCCGCAAACTCATCAAAGAGAAACACGGATGGAAAACAAAACCCCCCAGCTTGGAAAGCATCCAGCAAGCTTTAATTCAGGGAGAGTTCAATCGAGTTATAATTGCCTCTAATTGGCCTCCCACACGGTCTCACAACATACAGCTGTAATCAGTTCCACACAAAAAAAAAAAAAAAAAAGTGTTAATTTTTTTTTCTACTTTGAAAAATCAGAATCCTTTCTTGTTAGGTACTTACCATCACTGCTTTAATTTTTTAAAATATACCAAGACAGTAAAAAAGGAAGAATGAATGAATAAAAGTAAAGAGGCAGATGGGTTTTTTTTTTTTAAATAAGCACTTATTCCTATGACCTTAATGATAACCCAGTGAGATTCGAATTTGTAATGGAGACTGATGTCAACTCAGGAAATCTTTCTAGTCCAGAGCACACGTGATCCAAAAAACCTACTCATCTGGTCAGACATTTTCCAGACTGATTTTTATCTTTCTAGGCATGCTCAACTCTCCTTTAATAAAGTCACAACCCTTTGTTGCCATGGAGCCCAATCAGACATGAAGCCTGTTACTATGACTTCCCTGCAGATACAAAAAAAGACCCAGTGACCCAAACACCAGCTCCTTCTTTCCAAAAAAAAAAAAAAAAAATTATAAGGCAAAGAGGCTCCAAAAAAGCCTCAACACTTTTGTATCTACCAAAGTTTCATTTTTTATGCAGGCTAACCTGAACTCTTCAGCCAAACCTAGCTCATGTTGTATAAAAATTTTTCAGCTGGAACCTTCCAAAGAAAAAGACTTTATAAATAAATACCTGGCAAAGAAGTTAAACATGTTCTTGGGATATCTTACCTATTTTCTTCTTCTAGGCAAACTTTCTGAAATTTGAGTAGCTGTTTGGCAAACACGTCAATCAGCGACTGCCAAATTGCAATATTCATTTCCATTGATACTTAACATTGACAAGAGCTCATTATTTCTGTGAAAAGAAAAGATGTTCTAAACAATACAATCAATCCTGTGTTCTGGACCTGGACTAAATCTGCAGGGAAAAAAAAAAAAATCTTGAGACTAAGCAGAGTGAACTGAGCAGGTTACTTAAGGAAAGAGAATTAACATTTGTTGAGTGCCTACCATGAGCCGGGCACGTTTAAGTCATCACGTGAGAACCCTGCAACTGAGGCAATGCCACCTCTGTTCTGCAGATGAGGGACCGAGGCTCAGAGAGCTTAAGTGCTTAAGCAGCTTGTTCAAGCTACCAGGCTAGAATGCTGCCTGGCTCCCGAAGCTCAAGCTATTACTTCATTCAACCAACACTTATTTCTGGTCTTAAAGGTGCTGTACATTTTGTTAGGGTTCTTGTTCTTTAGGAGCAAATTCACAGCCTGTAAAGCTTGCCTGTAAAGTGGGCATGGTGTCCATCTTTACTGGCACAGAGGCCAGTTCCAACTACACCCATTTACAACAACTACCACATCTATACAACAGCAGCTACCCCTTGGGGGAATCATGAATAAATGTCCTGGTTACTGTCTAAGAAAACACAGGGCTAGGTACCCACTACACCTTTCCAGAGGTTGGTCACTTCCCAGGGCCTTTCAACCCTGGACCTCATGGTGGGGAGGATCAGGAAGCTCTGGGTGGCCTTTTCATGTGCAATATCATCTGCAAAGTAAAAGTCAAGCCATGCAAACCCACATCAGTTTCTCCAACCTGGTTTTGGACAACCAGCTTCAAGAAATGACTAGTAAAAAGGAATGTGGCAAAGCATGAAAGTTATTTTAATTTAGAAGTCATATTATTAATTAATTATACCAGCCTCTCAGCTAAAGAAAATTTATCTATTTCATGTAAAAAGATTCCAACAAATGCTTTCATTAAAAGAAATTTTAAAAATCAACCAAAACTGTAGTACAATACCACTTCATACTCACTAGGATGTCTATAATTAAAAGACAGATAATAACAAGTGCTGGTGAGGATGTGGAGAAATCAAACCCTCATACACTGGTAGTGGGAATATAAACTGGTGCAACCACTTTGGAAAACACTCTGGGAGTTCCTCAAAGATTAAACACAGAATTACCATATGACCTGGCAATGCTTCTAGGTATGTACCCAAGAGAAATAAAAACATACATCCACACAAAAACTTATACAGAAGTGTTCAGAAGCGTTCACAGCAACATTATTCTTCATAGCCAAAAAGTGAAAACAACCTAAATGCCCACCAAATGTCATATATCCACACAATGAAATATTATTCAGCCATGGCTGGGCACTGTGGCTCATGCCTATAATCCCAGCACTTCTGGAGGCTGAGGCGGGCAGATTGCCTGAGCTCAGGAATTTGAGACCATCCTGAGCAACATGGTGAAAACCCACCTCCACTAAAATACAGAAAAAAAATTAGCCAGGTGTGGTGGCACACGTCTGTAGTCCCAGCTACTCAGGAGGCTGAGGCATGAAAATTGCTTGAGTCTGGGAGGCAGAGGTTGCAGTGGGCTGAGATCACGCCACTGCACTGCAGCTTGGGCTACAGAGTGAGATTCTGTCTCAAAAAAAAAGAAAGAAAAAGAATACTGTTCAGCCATAAAAAGAAGTACTGATTCATGCTACAACATGCGTGAACCTTCTAAGAGAGGGGAAATAAAGAGTGACTGCTCCTGGCTATCTTTCTGGGCTGATGAAAATGTTCAAAAATTGTGGTGATGACTGCACAACATTGTGACTATACCAAAAAAATCATTAAATTGTTCATGTTAAATGGTAAATTGTATGATATGTACATCATCTCAATAGGCTTTTTTTTTTTCTTTTTTTAACTCCAACACAATGTTTTGGTGTTTCGTTGTCCTAGTAAACAACAGACAGCCTAACTGACAGGACCACCTAACCTTCGACCAGGCACTTTGTCTCTCAGGGTCTTCACGCACTGGTTAGAAAACCAGGCTCAGGCATGAACCAAATGCTGTTTTCCCTCTTGTGCAAAGGAATGTGTGACTTTATATCTGAGCGGAAAAACCACCTGAGTGAAAACCTCTCAGGTAAAGTATAAGCTGGAGAGTCAGACCTCCTCTGTCTGCCAGGCCGGGACCCATCCTGCTCCTTCCAACCAAGCCACTGTTAGTTCCTTCATCTGGTTCCTGCCTCACAGCCCAGCCTCTGTGCCCCAACCAATTTCTGAACACCTATCATGTGTGCATGGAACAAAACTAGACCAGTTTCATTATCTTTAATTCTCAAAACAATCCACAGGGGAAGCAGGCATCATTCTCCACTCTACAGGTGCAGAAACAGGCTCAGAAAAGTTAAGCAAGGTGACCGTGACTGCAAAGTGGCAGGGATGGGATTTGAACTCAGATCTGAAGTCTGTGCTGCTCTCCTATTCCTACATCTGTATTTTTCAAACTGAGTCCACAGACATATTCCTAGGGCTTCATAAGTTTGCTACAAATAATTTAAAATGCGGCCGGGCGCGGTGGCTCAAGCCTGTAATCCCAGCACTTTGGGAGGCCAAGGCGGGTGGATCACGAGGTCAAGAGATCGAGACCATCCTGGTCAACATGGTGAAACCCCGTCTCTACTAAAAATACTAAAAATTAGCTGGGCATGGTGGCATGTGCCTGTAATCCCAGCTACTCAGGAGGCTGAGGCAGGAGAAATTGCCTGAACCCAGGAGGCGGAGGTTGCGGTGAGCCGAGATCACGCCATTGCACTCCAGCCTGGGCAATAAGAGCTAAACTCCGTCTCAAAAAAAAAAAAAAAAGAAAAAAAAATTAATAATTTAAAATGCTGCATTTATTGAGATGGTAAAGAATATTAATATAACTGCATTCAGTGGACCACAGAGATAATCATCTGCTAACAGTACCACCTCTTCTATTTCTACTCTTGCTGGGGCCAGGGATTAGTGCTGCTTTAGTTTTGGGTAAGGAAACACCTTTGTGGACTGCGTCAGTTTCCTAGTGTTGCTGTAACAAAATACCACAACCTGCATGGTGTAAAACAATAGAAATTTATTGTCGGACAATGCTGGCAGCCAGAAGGCTGAGATCAAGGTGTTGGCAAAGCCAAGCCCCCTCTGAGGACACTGGAGAAGTAACTGTTTCATGCCTATCTCAACTTCAGGTAGCCTCAGGCATTCCTTGGCTTGTCAGGCCTGGCGCCAATCATGCTGACAACCCTAACTTTACATCATTTCCCTCTGCGAATGTCTGCCTCTGGTGTCCTTATAGAAGGGGGAAATTTGGACACAATCGTCTTGGATTAGGGTCCACCTCACCAGCCTCATTTTCACTTGAGGTTAAATTTTCCAGAGGTTTGATTACCTCCGTTAAGACTATTTCCAAATAAGGTCACCTTGTGAGGTACGGGGGGTGAGGACTTCGACATACCTTTTGGTGGGGGACACAGGTCAACCAGTAACACTGACCTTAATAGTAAATGGGCTGTGGCTCATGCCTGTAATTCCAGAACTTTGGGAGGCCAAGGCAGACAGATCACCAGAACCTGAGGTCAGGAGTTCTAGACCAGCCTGGCCAGCATGGTGAAATCCCATCTCTACTAAAAATACAAAAGTTAGCCAGGCATGGTGGTGTGTGCCTGTAGTCCCAGCTACTCAGGAGGCTGAGGCAGGAGAATCGCTCAAACCTGGGAGACAGAGGTTACAGTGAGTGGAAATCATGCCACTGCACTCTAGCCTGGGCAACAGAGCAAGACTCCATCTCGGAAAAATAAATAAATAAATGATACGGCAGTTCCAGAGGAAGGGCAAACAGTCTCCCAGTGAACGGAGGGGTTGTCACACATTTTTTCTAACAGAGAAAAGTTATGCAAGGCTTCAGCCTTTTCTTCTCCCAGGAGGTAACAGAAGCATTCAGAACTGCACAGAAAACCCGCCCTGCAGTGGTCACTACTGCACTGACATGTGGGGAGTGATCTAGAGCACCAGAACTTCAGTTAACATTCATTTAAATTATTACCTTTCTATTTTGTATGCATGTGAGATTTTCATAATAAAATGTTGAGGTAAAAATTTCCTCAGAATGTTGATAAAATCTGCTGTATTGATCTGTTCTCACACTGCTATAAAGATACTACCCGAGACTGGGTAATTTATAAAGGAAAGGGGTTTAAATGACTCACAGTTCTGCATGGCTTGGGAGGCCTCAGGAAACTTAACAATTATGGCAGAAGGGGAAGCAGGCATGCCTTACATGGAGGCAGGTGAGACAGCACACGTGTGAGC
Organism: Saimiri boliviensis; assembly: GCF_048565385.1. Taxonomy (NCBI): domain Eukaryota; kingdom Metazoa; phylum Chordata; class Mammalia; order Primates; family Cebidae; genus Saimiri; species Saimiri boliviensis. The sequence goes on along the minus strand of NC_133455.1, from coordinate 38,226,939 downwards.
GCAGGAAAAACTACCATTTATAAAACCACCAGATCTCGTGAGAATTCACTCATTAGCATGAGAACAGCAGGGGGGAATCGCCCCCATAATCCAATCACTTCCCTCCCTCAACACACGGGGATTATAATTTGAGATGAGATTTGGGTGGGGACACAGAGCCAAACCATATCATCTGCTAACAAAATCTTTATTCTTAAACAACTACTAAGTAAAAACAGCAGTTATTGTCTTTGAACAAACACTTTTCACAAGGCAAAAGTAAAGATAAATTTTCAAATACAGAAGAAAGAAAGAATGTCTTTCCTGATTCGACTTATTTAAATAAATAATGTAGCCAAGGCCTTAACGAATCCTTTGATGTACTTAAACACTGAACCTCGGTGGCGGAGGTCGGTGGGGGTGGAAGTCTTGCTTTCTGTTGAAATAGTAAACTCAACTATTATACCAATATCAATACATGACATTCTTAATACATTATTTCTTTCCTTTCATGCTTCCTTCCATTCTCTATCTACCCATTTATTCTGCAATCTCTGCCCACCTCTGGGTAGAAAGGGACAAGTGAGTCACGAGTTACAAGGATGCCAGGCTCACAGCAGACTTGGGCACAGGTTGGGTAGAAGAGCACCCAAGCCAGGTAAGACCTGGGGACTCAGGGATGACCTTGTATTTACGTTATCTTACATAAGCCTTCCACATCCTTACAGGGAAACAATTACACTTAAATTTTTTTTTTTTTTAGACTTCTTGTTCTGTCACCTAAGCTGGAGTGCTGTGGCGTGATCTCAGCTCACTGTAACCTCCACCTCCTGGGTTCAGGTGATTCTCCTGGCTCAGCCTCCCAAGTAGCTGAGATTAAAGGTATGCACCACCACGCCCGGCTAATTTTTGTGTTTTTAGTAAAGATGGAATTTCACCATGTGGACCAGGCTAGTCTCGAATTCCTGACCTCAACTGATCTGCCCACCTGGCCTTCCAAGGTGCTGGTATTAGAGATGTGAACCACCATGCCCAGCCACACTTACGAAAACCAAAGCTCAAATGGATTGAGCAAATTGGCTATTTCATATAGCTTGTATGAGCCAGGATTTTAAAACCAGGCCCGCTGCCCCCACAGCCCTGGCACCATGCTGTTTCCTCACTTCATCATGCATGGCTGTCAGCACACTAGGGGAGGGCTTTACTACAGCCTGCATTTAGAAGACCTGACCGCTTCTCATCACCTCCACAGCTAACATTCTAGTCCAAACCACTCTCGTCACTCCCACATGTCTCCCTGGGCCAGCCTATGCCCACCTACGATCTCTTTTCAATCCAACAGCCCAGGAGATCCTTGCAAAACCTCTGCCGGTTCAGGAACTGGCCTCCTCACCGCCTCTCAGACCCCATGTCCCAGGACTCAACTCCCTGCTCACACTGCCCCAGTCACACAGTCTCCTTGCTGTGTCTCGAACACTGCTGTATCAGGGAGTCATGCATGCTGTTTCCTGCCCTGGAATACTCTTCCCTTAGATGGCTGCACAGCTTACATCCTCAAGTATTTCCTCGACATTTCCCCTGACAAGAGCTTTCTTTGAGTGTCCTATTTAAAACTGCTTCTCTTGCTGGGTGTGGTGGCTCACGCCTGTAACCCTAGCACTTTGGGAGGCTGAGGCGGGGGATCACCTGAGGTCAGGAATTCGAGACCAGTCTGGACAACATGGTGAAACCCTGTCTCTACCAAAAATACAAAAATTACTCAGGTGTGGTGGCAGGTACCTGTAATCCCAGCTACTTGGGAGGCTGAGGCAGGAGAATCACTTGAACCCGGGAGGCGGAGGCTGCAGTGAGCAGAGAATGGGCCACTGCACTCCAGCCTGGGCGACAAGAACAAAACTCCATCTCAAAAAAACAGACAAACAAACCAAAACCAAAAACAAACAAAAAAACAAAAACCAACTGCTGCTTTCTACCTCCACCTTGGGCCTCTCCAGCCCTCTTGTCTATCTCTCAGCATTGCACTCATCCACATTTAACACACTATATATTTTATGTATATGTCTGGCTTGGCTGCCTTGCCCTACCAGAATACATGTTCCACAAGGACAGGGGTTTTTGTTATGTTCCCTGGAATGCCTAGCACAGAGCAGGTGCTCAATATACCTTAACTGAACGAATGTATTGAATTGAGCTGAAAGCCCTAAGTACAATCCACATCTGTGCCGCTCATGAATGGACGCTGGCCTGACGTGCCACACAGCCCGCTCCTGACTTGGTGGAAGGGTGGGCAACGAACAGTTATCCAAGCCAAGGAGCAAAAAGGAGCTCCTTCTTAAATTCAGTGACATGAAAGCTGCCTGAGTGACTCCTTTTCTGTGCCACATGTTGTGCAGACATAGGCACCACCAACCTCAATGTTATTGAAGGTGTGGTCCTGGGTGAAGGGGACTTCTTGAGCCAGGACATCAGGGGAGGCAAAGAGCAGCCTACGTTTTTGTCTTCTCTGCCCAAAGTACTCATCAACAAAAACCTTCCTGGGCACTTGCGGGCATTTCTGTTTTCCCTGGTGAAGCTCCACTTATCCATGAAAGGGCTCTTTTTCTTACACTGACCTTCCAGTATTCCCCATCTATGAAACCTCACCAGAGCTACCAAATGAAAGCCACATGGGTTCAATTCTCCAAGAGGCCTCAGGCAGCAAAGGCTGAACTCTGACCTTGCCTACAGAATGACAGGCAGGAGTGAGCTATTCTAAGCATCTCAGTGTCTGCTGGATGGTGAGGAAACAAGTACAACAAGGCTGCATGAGATCAAAGACCAGAAACAGTGCAGCAGTGAGCTGGACACTCCCCAAAGGGGAGCCCGTGCTGCGGAAGGTACAGTGTCCGCCAGCTCTAAACACATCCTCATGCCAAGTCCCTTACGGGTTAGACTTGCAGTGGGCAAGTGGGGATGACAAATAACCATAACAAGAAAGCCATACGTGCCTGACTTTTGTAAAATTCTAGGGCATTTAAAGGGTGACTTTCTGTTCTGAAATTCTAGGAAGGGACTAAAATCACTGCAAGATTGCTTCCAAAAAGCAAATAAAATCTCACTGAGAGATGGTACTATAATTTCTTGAGTTTGCGTCATTCTGTTTTCTGTAGTTAGAAAAAAGGTGATGGATTTGGGTTACAAAGGCAGTGTTCCACTATAAAAACCTGCTGGTTGCCATGACAATGAACATCCCTGTTCCTCCCTCTTCTGCAGCATCCTTCTTCCATCTGAGTCAAATCAAAGAACCTAGCTACGACGCCCATGATTTAGTATTTCCTTGGCACAAGGATATAAATATATACACACATATACAACATGCATATCAAAGGCTAATCGGAGGTGACCCAAAGCCTTGAAAATGGAGACCATCTGTCCTCTCCCAATAATGTCCTACAAACCACAAGCGATATCCCTGCACGAGGGTGCAAGGAGGAGGGGAGGGTGGGCCAGGAAGGCTTAAGAGCCAACATCCAGTCCTCCTGTCTACAGGCCCTCAGGGTGGACTCTTGGGGAGTTCTTCCTGGAGGGGCCGGTGAGAAGCCAGAGCCCCGCGGAGAACAGTCCTTGCCACCCTGGATGGTCGTTACCTGCCTGCAGGTCTGTCCTCCCCAGCCTGAGCTCCTCGAGGGCAGTGCCCACATCTGACCGATCTCAGGGCCTCACACAGTACTGGACACACCGTGAAGTACCCAAGGTCGACAGAGGGTGCTCTGGGGTCAAGCAGCCTCCCTTCATATTTTCTACTGAGAACTCAGGACTGGGCCTAGCCTGCTTCTCATTGGCCCTGCCCGAGAAGAAAGCCAGGGAGAATTCTAGATCAAAACTCTGAGGTGCTGTAGGCTCGGGACACCTACAGCACAGTTCTGCCATTAGCTTCCGTCCCTGCAGGCACAAGTCTTGACCACCAACCCTTCCCCAGACCTGGAGCAAAATTAAGTGTAACTTAGAAAATGATAGCATGGATGGGATTTATCTTCTTCTCTGGACAAAAACTGACCATTCGAATTTAGAATAAAGGTCAAAGGGAGATCATGATATTTGACTGTCATTATCATTCTGCTTAAAGTTATTTTAAATAACATTACATATATTCATTTAACATTTAACTGCAAAACATGCTTGTTTTACAAAAGATATGAAGATACAGGCCAGGCACGGTGGCTCATGCCTGCAATGCCAACACTTTGGGAGGCTGAGACGAGCAGATCACTTGAGGTCAGGAGTCCAAGACCAGCCTGGCCAACATGGCAAAACTCCGTCTCAACAAAAAATACAAAAATTAGCCAGTCATGGTGGCGCGTGCCTGTAGTCCCAGCTACTTGGGAGGCTGAGGCACGAGACTTGCTAGAACCCAGGCAGTGGAGGTTGCAGTGAGGCAAGATCACATCACTGCACTCCAGCCTGGGTGACAGAGCAAGACTGTCTCCAAAAAAAAAAAAGATATGAAGATACAGAAACGCCAGAAGAGGAAAATAAACCCCCCACCGTCCTACCACCTGGAGGTAGCTCGTGGCTACATTTGGGTTTTTATGTGGTCATTCTTGCAGATGTCTGGGCAGTTCCGTCTACGGTCCTAGACGAGTCCCTTAACCCCTGTTTGAGCCTCAATTCTTCTTCCCTAATAGGAGGATAGCGGTACCTCTTTCTTGGTACTGCATGAGAGCTGTTTTAACCCAGGTGAAGCCTTCGTCACAGTGCTGGCAATGGCACTTTTTAAACAGAAATGGTATTTTTTTTTTTTAATCTTGTAAACGTTTTGTTGTTCTTTTGTTTTGTTTTTGATGCAGAGTCTTGCTCTGTCATCCAGGCTGGAGTGCACCATACTGGCTCACTGCAACCTCTGTCTCCCAGGTTCAAGTGATTCTTGTGCCTCAGCCTCCTGAGTAGCTGGGATTACAGGTGCCTGCCACCACACCCAGCTAATTTTTGTATTTGTAGAGACAAGGTTTCACCATATCGGCCAGGCTGGTCTCAAACCCCTGACCTCAAGTGATCTGCCTGCCTTGGCCTCCCAAAGTGCTGGGATTACATGGGTGAGCCACCATGCCCAGCGTAGACGTTTTCAATCAACATAAAAGCATAACCACTTGACATATCAATACATATATTTTTATAACATTGATGGTTTTACTTCTGAAGCAAGAGCTCACTTCAGACCAGTTCTTCCACATCTTTTTAAAGAGCTGTCTGCCATAACTGAGAATCATTCCAAAGAAAGTTACGGAACCTCTCCCTAGAAATATCCACGTATACATAAATGCACATCAAATCCACAAAGCCTAGGGGATAGGGGCTGGCTTGTGTACTCCCAAAAATTCATATTGAAATCCTAACCCCCAGTACGTTACAATGTAACTGTATTTCAAGATAGGGACTTTAAAGAAGTAATCAGGCTCAAAAGAAATCATTAGAGTAGCTCCTAATACCATTTGACTGGTTCCTTATGAGAAGAGAAAATCTGGACACAGACACATAGAGGGAAAATGATGTGAAGATAGGAGAAAGACAGCCATAAGCCCAGGAGGGAGGCCTGGAACAGCTCTTTCCCTCCTGGTTCTCAGAAGAAACCAACTCTGCCAACACCTTGATCTCAGACTTCCAGCCTCCAGACGGCATGAAAATAAATGTCTTGTTCAAGCCACCCAGTCGGGGATACCTTGTTAAAGCGGCCCTAGCAAATGAGCACACTGGGCTAAGACAACACTGGTCCTAATCTCATGTAGTATACATAGTAATGTTTAATGTAAAACCTTTTATATTCTGAAGTAACAAAATAACACGTAAAAAGTAACAGGATTACAAACTAACCTACTTTCTAACTATGGAAAATTGGCATTCCATTCTTCTTGAAATGCCGCTACATAATGTTGCAGTAGTAACATGAGAAAAACAGGTAAGTTCAGAAAAACAGATGAGATGTGAGATTTCAGCCTTCTTCAACTCTGTTCATAGATGCATTACTCTTAAAAGTATACTGTATTGACACTACTCATCAATAAAAAGGAATGAACTCCTGCTATATGCAACAACAAGAAATTGCAAAAGCATTACGCTAAATGAAAGAAGCCACACTTAAAAGGGCTGCGTATTGTATGATTCCATCTATACTGCATTCTGAAAAAGCAAAACTGTAAGGGCAGAAATGAGATCAGTGACTTCCAGGTGCCAGGCAGAGAAAGGGCTGACTATAAAGAGGCAAAAGAGAACTTGCGGGGGTGACAGAAATATCCTCTATCTTAATTGGATAGGATTCATAAGACTGTATGCGTTCTTCATAATTCATAGGACTGTGAACTTAAAGCAGGAAATTTTACTCCACATAAATTGTATCTCAATAAATATTGACATATTTGCTTTATTAAGCATTGACAAGAATAGAGATGTAAAATTCTTGACTAGGGACAAAAACTGCCTAATAGCAAATTCAGAATAACTTTATATTTGCTTTCAGGCAAAATTAAAATACACAAACTATACAAAAACACTATTCAACAACCACACAGGCAATCCACCAGCATTATAAAAATTTTCTATTATAGATATTAAAACGTGGCCTTAAAAAAATCACTATTGTAAGTTGTTACAGTAGTGATTATAGTACTCGAGAAAGTTTTTTAAGAATGGATGGCAAAGTTGAAGACATTCTTTTTCTTTTGTCCCAGAAATGTCACTTCCTGGTAACTTCCCTTAAGAAATTCTCTCACAAGTATAGAGACTGTCCCAGAATCAACCTACCTGTTCACCATTAGAAGAATGGCGGTAAACACACTCTAGTTTAATTCGTAGACCAAAATAACATACAGTAGTAAAACATGAAAATGAAGTAGGATAAACTATAAAAATACCACAGTAAAAAACTGTAATTACTAGGCCATGAGCAGTGGCTCACGCCTGTAATCCTAGCATTTTGGGAAGCCCAGGCAGGTGGATCACTTGAGGTCAGGAGACCAGCCTGGCCAACATGGTAAAACCCCATCTCTACTAAAAATACAAAATTTGCTGGGTGTGGTGGCACACACCTGTAATCCCAGTTACTTGGGAGGCTGAGGCAGAAGAATCACTTGAACCTGAAAGGTGGAGGATGTGGTGAGCCAAGATCGTGCCATGCACTGCAGCCTGGGTGACAGAGGGAGACTCTGTCTCAAAAAAAATGAAAGAAAGGAAAGGAAAGAAACGAAAGGAAATGAAAGAAGGGAGGAAAAAATTGTAATTACAAGAGATGCCATTTATGTAGAACGGTAACCCAAGAATATATAGATTTAATTAAATACATCTAATACAATAAACTGTTTATGGATCATCCAATGTGTGAAAACACTTGAAGGAATAACTTCAGGTTATGGAGGCCTCTGAGGAAGTGGGAAGAGCGAAGGCATCCAGACAGCTGTTTATGGGACCATTTATTTAATTTAATTTTTTGAGACGGAGTTTCACTCTTGTTGCCCAGGTTGGAGTGCAATGGTGCAATCTTGCCTCACTGCAACCTCCGCCTCCCAGGTTTAAGCAATTCTTTTGCCTCAGCCTCCCAAGTACCTGGGATTACAGGCACCCACCACCACACCCAGCTAATTTTTTTGGTATTTTTAGTAGAAACCGGGTTTCTCTATGTTGGTCAGGCTGGTCTTGAACTCCCAACCTCAGGTGATCTGCCCGCCTTGGCCTCGCAAAGTGCTGAGATTACAGGCATGAGCCACGGCACCCAGCCAGGACCATTTATTCTTAAAAACAAGTGACAGAAATTTGATGCAAACATGGCAAAATGCCAACATCTATTAAATCTAGGAGGTAGATCTATGTGCATCATATTTTTAAATTTTTTCCCATGTTTGACGCGCTTACTAATTGAATTTGTCTGCTTACTATTTAATCCCAGCACTATGTGTTTAATGATTATGGTTTTCCCCAGGCACCAAACATTTGCCCCTTTGTGAAACAGTTGCTGTTTCTGATGGGCCATTTCATTACCTTATAATTTTGGAATGTGATGTCACTGCATTTACTTCCACATTAACTTCAACCTTAAATTAAATTCACAACCACAGCAATGATAAACTTAGGAAAATTAAAATCCACTGAGAAGTTAATCAGCTTGCTGCCCTAGAAAAATACCCAGGCTTATGTTAGGCTGTTGTGTAAATAAACTAAGAAGCAATTCTTTTAAAGATTTACTAACAAAGTAATTGTGATTTCTAAAATATCCAAAATATCAGGAAACATTAACATAATCTTTATATTCTGATTTGGTATACTTTTTCAACAGTATATGTATTATTCTTATTTATCTATCTGTTACCATTCTAATTACCCCAAACATCCAACAAATTATTTTAAAAATGAAGGTTGGGATGGATCGACATTTAATTTAAAGAAAGCCACAAGAATGCAAGACTATTTCATCCATTTCCCATTTGGGAAAAAAAAAAAAAATCCAAAAGTTAAAAAAAAAAAAAAAGTCTGTTGGAATGGTAAGCTCACTTTGCAAAACTGTCTTTAAACAGCAACAAGTCTCAAGACCTCTTATTTGAAGTCTTTCTTTAAAAGTAAGAGCTTCATTTGAGCCCTGAGTACTTCAAAATCCTACTTGCTATTAGATCATTTTACACAGCCAGAGGGCCACTCAAATTTCTCATTAAATTTCTTTTTTTTTTTTATTTGAGATGGAGTCTCACTCTGCCATCCAGGCTGGAGTGCAGTGGTGCAATCTTGGCTCACTACAAGCTCTCACCCCTGGGTTCAAGCGATTCTCCTGTCTCAGCCTCTGAGTAACTGGGATTACAGACATGCGCCACCACGCCCGGCTAATTTTTGTATTTTTAGTAGAGACAGAGTTTCATCATGTTGATAAGGCTGGTCTCTAACTCCTGACCTCAGGTGATCCTCCCACCTTGGCCTCCCAAGATTACAGGCATGAGCCACCATGCCTGGCCTCAACAGTTAAATTTAATATGCTCCCACCCACCCAAACAATGAAGCATTTCTAGGTGGTAGAAACAGATGCTGATTTTGCATAAATAAGTGTCCCCTTGCTCCCCAGGTAGAGCATAAACAAGCCACCTAAATGAAAGAGACTCACTTTAATTTTGGTGCCCACACACTTAACAGACACCAATTCTGTGAATACCTCTAAATTGCCTACTACATGAGGTAAGCTTTGGCTGGCTTTATGCAACAAACATTACTTGATAATTTGCTTGTCAGGAGGCTTTTACAAGCATGGTGCCTTTCCCAAATGAAAGCACATGTAATAAGCATATTCATGCCACCCTTAATAGGCTCTTGAATTAGGTTATAAAATATTAAGTGTTAGTTTCTGGGCACAGGCAAGTTTTAACCACCTTCTGTGTCAGACGCACAGATACAAGGCAGGTGGACTGTTCAATAATTAACACAAGTGCATGTAACATCCCCTAAGCATCTAGTGATATTTAGGAAGGCACAGGGGTAAGAAACAAGAAAAATTAAGCCAAATAAGGAAACAGATCATTACCTACAAATCTGAAATGTCGTTATAGTCGCTATCCTAATGTAAGTGACAAGTCAACTTAAATTTCCCACTACAAATCCCAGCACAAGGTTGTTAAATATGTTTATTAAATAGGGTGAATGTGCAGGCTTGAACGCGGTCTGGGGCTGACGAAGCAGTAGTCCTGTGCCCTGTAGAACGCAAAGTTCGGCTGGGTTTCTGCTCTTCCATCTCCCTAGCTGGGATGGCACGTCACAAATTACTTAAGGGTCAACAGTGGTTTGGGAAGCAACATTACACATTCTTTGTACTGTAACAGTTTTTTGGAAACTGTAGAAGGGCAGGATTTTATAACATTAAATTGAACATGATGAGAGGTAACAGTTCAAAAGGGAACTGGAAGTAAAATTTTAAAACACACACACACATACACACACACAAAATCTTCAGTATCTTTTCTTCTCTGTCTTTTGGTCTTTCCTTACTGTAAATAATACTGGAGTTCTGTCTTTTTTTTTTTTTTTTTTTTTTTTTTTGAGCTGAAGTCTGGCTCTGTTGCCAAGACTGGAGTGCAGTGGGACAATCTCGGCTCACTGCAGCCTCCATCTTCCAGGTTCAAGCAATTCTCCTGCCTCAGCCTCCCCAGTAGCTGGGATTACAGGTGCATACCACCATGCCTGGCTAATTTTTTGTATTTTTAGTAGAGACAGGGTTTCATCATGTTGGTCTGGCTGGTCTCGAACTCCTGACCTCAAGAGATCCACCCGCCTAGGCCTCCCAAAATGTGGGGATTACAGGTGAGAGCCACTGCACCTGGTCTCAAAATGTTCTTTTCAAATCCCTGGAGGAGAGGGTGGGAAGGGAAGAGGAAGATGGCTATCAATCCAGATAAATGTGGCAAAATTACAACCTTCTGAGTTCAACAGATTTGAAACCCACAAAAAAAGCGGACATTGATAAAAACAAAACTTGATACTTATGGACAACAGTGTATTTTAAAGACAGGTAACAATGCAAAAAATTGCCCTGGGATAACTGTATAGTCATCTGAAAAGGAACTGAATAATTCTAACTCATTCAAAGATTAAAATATACAAAAATAAAAATCATAAAGTATAGTGGGAGAACACGGGCATGTGGGCTTTTTGAAAATCTGAGTACAGAGGCCTTTCTAAGAATGATACGAACCTATAAACCAGTAAAAATTTAAATCTCTTCACGGAAAACTATGGTTAGTGTTTATTCAGTGCTTGTTATACACCAGCTCTATGCTCAGCACACACACAACATATAATTCAGTGGGACAGGCAGAATCCTAATATGACTCCCAAGATGGTACCCTCCCACAAGCAGGACTTGTGAACACGATGGAATTTCACTCCTATGGCTATATTATGTTATACGGAAAAATAAAGAAATTTTGTAGACATAATTAAGGCTCCTAATCAATTGACTTTAATTAATCAAAAGGGAGAGTGCCTAGGTGAGCCTAAACTACTCAGGTGAACTCCGAAGAGGATCTACAGGTAAAAGACAAAATGCAATAAAGATGCTGTCCCACTGGCCCTGAAGAGACTAACTGTCATGCTGTGGAACAAGCCTTGCATCAGAGAGCAGGGAACAGCCTCGGGGGCTGAGGGACTCCGGTCTACAATGACAGGAAACGTAATCCTGTAAGTATCCAGTGAGCTTGGGAAAGGATCCCAAGCTTAAGATGAGACTGCAGTCCTGGTTGACACCTTGATTTCAGGCTGATGACACCCCTGGCAGAGGATGCAGTTAAGCTGCACCTGGACACTAGGCCTATGGAAACTGAGAGAATTAAATGGGTGTTGTGTTTGGAAGTTGCTCAGTTTATGGTACTTTGTTACACAACAGTAAAAAAAAAAAAAAAAAAACATGGAGTCAGGCATGACAAACTGGGAAAAATGTACATGCAAAGCAATTTATTTAATTAGTAAAAAACCAATACAAATCGATGTAAAAGACCAACAACCAATAAATAAATAGCAAGAACATTATACAAACAGCTCAGAAACACAGACAAATGTCTTTACATCTGTGAAAACATGATCTACTGTACTACAGCTACATAAGGTACAATCATTGGGAGAAGCTGAGTGAGGGGTACATGGGACATCTCTGTACTATTTTCTGCAAATTTCTGTAAATCTGGAATTATTTAAAAATCAGTATTTTAGGCCAGGCGTGGTGGCTCACACCTCTAATCCCAGCACTTTGGGAGGCCAAAGGGGGTGGATCACAAGGTCAAGAGATTGAGATCATCCTGGGCAACATGGTAAAATCCCATCTCTACTAAAAATATTTTTTTAAAAAATTAGCTGGGCGTGGCGGCACATGCCTGTAGTCTCAGCTACTCGGGAGGCAGAGGCGGGAGGATCTCTTGAGCCTGGGAGGCAGAGGTTGCAGTGACACTGCACTCCAGCCTGGTGATAGTGCAAATCTCTGTCAATCAATCAATCAATCAATCAATCAATATTTTTCAAATATGACAAACATCACTCATACCAGGAAAGATATACATTGAAATGAGCTAGGAGTTTTCACCTATCACACTGGCAAGGATCAAAAAACTTGAAAACATGCTGTGTCCAAAGCAACGTGCATAAAGGCATGTTCACACATTAACGATAGTTACACGAACTTTACCAGTTTTGTTCAGCGCTGCATCCTAGCTCCCAGCATTCAATACGGAGTAGGTGCAGTGCTCACTTGTCAACGTCATAGTTTAAAAATGCACATGCCCTTTGGCGAAGCTATTCCACGCTTAAGAATTTAGCCTGCTAACATACTCCTCACATGTGCAAAATAAGTAATGACCAAAGACTGGAAGCAATATACATGCCCTTTAATAAGGAAATGGTTAAATAAATGATGGTACAGCCATACATGGGGATCCTGTGCAGCAATCAAAACAAGGCAAATTAATCTGAATTGATACGGATCAAGAGGAGAATATGCTTTCCAGCTTCTCAAGTCCCATAGTACAATTTCACAACATACACACATTTACTCATTCAGTCAATATTTACAAAGCCCCAACTATGTCCGTGGCTAGACAAAAAGAATACAACTATCTCCACGAGAGAGGATGGGGCAGGTACCCATAGGCACAGAGGGTGGAATGGGAGTTTATAAAGGAGACCAGAGCTCAAGGGCCAAGAGTGGGTGACAGGCAAAGGTCAGATGAGAGACTGGGTATCTAAGAAGCTGGGCTTCAGTCCTGTTGAAGAATTTAAAGCCAAACATTGACAAGACACTATGCAAAATACATATTCAGTGTAAAAATAAAAGAGTGATCCAACTAGAGAAGGTCATAGTCTGAGGACCATCTCTGATGTCACTAGTGGTGTCTTAAAGGCATCTCAACTTGAGCACTTGAGCTGAGTCACATGGGACATGCTCTTTCCCCTATGCCTGAAGATGTGCTTGTATTAAAAACATGAGGATAGCATGAGGTCCTCTCGTACCATGCCATCTTATGGGGTGGACTCAGAGAAGATACTTGCCACCTCTTCCTCCTCTGGAGAAATATTTATAAGCACCCCTCTCAAGCATCTTCACGAGCATCCCTCGATCATATCCCTTCACCCATTCTGCACTCCGCATTTAGGATGGACGGAAGCATCACACTCTTCACCACATTTCTTCCATCTTCCCTCTTGTCTTCCACGATTTCTAACCGGGCTTTCAGGCATATTGCCTGATGCCAATACACAGAGCCTGAACAGCTCTTACTGAATGGGCTTCATATTGTCAGATAAATTAAATCTATGCCAACCAGTGATTCAGCTGCAAATAGAGGCCACCTGTTCCAATTAGTGAGATTAAAATAGTACCCTGCTGACTATCTGAAGCCAAGTTCAGGCTTTCCGGATGATCACAACATCTTGACAAAGACAGAGAATAGGGACTTTTGGCCCCAACACACAGTTGGACATACTGGAGTAAATATATTTAGGTGCTGAAGCACAGCTTTCACTAAAGGCATTCTTTATTTTTGGACAAGTGCTTATATTAAAATTTCTGTGCAAGGCTGCAGCTCAAGGCACCATTCAATTTCCTTCCATTACAACAAGCCTACATACACATCTTAATTAGGTTCAACTTTACTTCAGAAAACCGCAGAGCTCAAATTTCTTCTCCACCCACGATCTGTCCTTGCCTGAAATTCCCCAAGAAGTCATACTTTCTGGACGTTCCACTCTTCAGCCTATGGTCGTCCATTATCTCAGTTTCTCCCAGGTAGTCAGAAGACTAAAGAGGGAATAATACAGAGAGAAGCAAGCTCAGCTCATTTCCAAGCTCCTTCAAGTATTTCCACCTAGATGAGGCTGCCTTCAACTTACCAAAGTGGGCTTCTGTACATCTGAGTAACAATTGTTTATACTGAACTAAATCAATTGATGAGGCCAGATGCAATGGCTCACTCCTATAATCCCAGCATTTTGGGAGGCTGAGGTGGGCGGATCACTTGAGGCCAGGAGTTCAAGACCAGCTTGGCCAACATGGCGAAATCCCATCTCTACTAAAAATACAAAAAAATTAGTCAGGCATGGTGGTAGGCACCTGTAATCCCAGCTACTGGGGAGGTTGAGGCAGGAGAATCACTTGAACCCGGGAGGTGGAGGCTGCAGTGAGCCAAAATCACACCACTGCACTCCGGCCTGGGTGACAGAGAGAGACTCCATCTCATAAATAAATAAGTAAATAAACTGAGGAATACCTCATTTGCTACACAAAAGATTTAAGATAGATTACAGGAAACACATATAGATAAACAAACACACAGACACACACACACACAGAGGAAACACATACAGGTACACGTACCTATGTACGTATATACACACACACACACACACACACACACACACACTCTCACTCACTCACTCTCTCTCTCTCTCTCTCTCTCTCCCCCTCTTTGAAACCAGGCTAGAAAAAACATAAATTAGAAAAGGAAGCCAAAATCAAGAGGTAAGAAAAGACAAGAAAAAGAAGTAGGCTATAAAAATCTCACTCGGTTCAGCTGAAATTTGGATCTAGATTCCTGCTGGTCAAAATAAAAAAGGAAAACACTCACTAACTCAAATTTTCACAACCCATGAGTGGGAAAAACGTTTCTAAGCATCTTCTAGGCCATGGGTCTAAAGATAAATATTTCACAAAGGAACGAAGGGAGATGATACATTAAGACCAGCATTTTCCTAGATGATTCTGAATTATTTTAGGTGGCATAAGACAAAAGCATTAAATAACACAGAATCACAGTGAGTGAGTTATTTCCTTTTCAGTCTTCAATCTAATTCAGTTGATTCAGTCCAGGAAAAGTCTCTGGTGCTAAAAACTTTCTAACATTGCTCCAACACTTGCCAATCTACTTTTGTTGATACAGGGCCTCAATGATGCCCAGGTTGGAATGCACTGGTACAATCAAGGCTCACTGCAGCCTCGACCTCCCTGAGTTCAAGTGATCCTCCCACCTCAGCCTCCTGAGTAGCTGAGACCACAAGTATGCGTCACCATGTCCAGCTAATGTTTGTATTTTTTGTAGAGATGGGGTTTGGCCCGGTTGCTCAGGCTCCTGGGCTTAAGCAATCCACCTACTTGGCCTCCCACAGTGCTGGGAATGCAGGTGTGAGCCACCACACCCAGTGCCAATCTACTTCTTAATTTGGTGCTGGGAGGCCTCAAACTTAGAAAATATGCAGCAGGAATAGCGACACTGATATTTTGAAAATAAATTTAAGTTTTAAGGAGTGAACTGACTTAGAAATATCAAGCAAGTAGCAGCGCAGGTGGTACAAGGCTGTGTGTCATGGATGTGGGCATGACTGGAGTTCAGGAAACTGTGGTAGGCCAGGAATGACTCAAAGTTAGAACAACAAATGCTGTAATGGGTTTCCCACCACCCTTCCTAATGGCCGCTCACACAGCCGCTAAGCAAAAGAGCTGACATTCAAGTTTCACCCCACAGTCCATTTCCTGATGCTTCACTCTGTTGCTCAGATCCAGAGGTAAGCGAAGAGAGCGCTGTTGGAGGCAACAAGGAAAAGGTGATCAACATTTAAGAAGTAAACCACTGGGGCCGGGCACAGTGGCTCCCTCATGTAAGCCACTAGCACTTGAGAGTCTGAGGCGCGTAGATCAAGGTCAGGAGTTCAAGACCAGTCTGGCCAAGATGGCAAAACCTCGTCTCTACTAAAAATACAAAAAATTAGGCAGGCCCCTGTAATCCCAGGTACTCAGAAGGCTGAGGTAGAGAATCGCTTAAACCCGGGAGGCAGAGGTTGCAGTGAGCAGAGATTGTGCTACTGCACTCCAGTCTGGGTGACAAGGTGAGACTCCATCTCAAAAAAAAAAAAAAAAAAAAAGTAGTAGTAAACCACTGGGGAAGGGGGGAAGGGAACGGTGGCTCATGCCTGTAATCCCAGCACTTTGGGAGGCCAAGACAGGCGGATCACCTGTGGTCAAGAGTTTGAGACCAGCCTGGCCAACATGGTGAAACACTGTCTCTATTAAAAATACAAAAATTAGCTGAGCGTGGTAGTGTGCACTTGTAGTCTGAGCTACTCAGGAGGCTGAGGCAGGAGAATTGCTTGAACCCGGAAGGTGGAGGTTACAGTGAGCCAAGATCGCACTCCAGCCTGGGCAACAGAGCCAGACCCTGTCTCAAAAGAAAAAAAAAAAAAAAAAAAAGTAAACTACTGGGTACCTGAGTAGGGCTGGGGATTGAGGGAGCAACTCAGGCCTCTGGTTTGCTGACTGGCTGTATGGGAAAAGTATATCAACCAGGAATAGAAGAGGGGCTGAAAGAATGAATTCGACATACAGACTTTGAGGTGCCTGTGGAACAACAAGTAGGTGGAAATGTCTCATAGGAGATAGTAAAAGCTACATTTTACTCCCGGGCTGGCCTCTCAAGTCGATGTGTAAGGCAGTAGTCACACGGGCTTTTTGTAGGGGAATGCTTCAACGAGGATTGCACCAGACATGCTGTCTCTCCATGGGCCACCAGCCTCGGGTCTCATGTGGAGTCCCTCTAGTGCTCAAGCAGATAATTGCTTCTCTGATCAAGGACTAGGTGAAGTTTTAGACTTGGGTTTAAGGGTTGTGTTGTATTGTACGAAAACTGTATATTCTGAAAACACTTGGTGCCAGAAGAGACTCTTAAGGAGAGACTCACAGAACAGAGAGCTTCAGAGGCCAGCACAGACTCGGGCTGAATTCTAAGTCAAACGCACGTATGATGAGCTCCACAGCCTATGCATCTAGCATACTTTTCCCCCCAAAATCCTACCCCAACAAGTGGAAGGTCAGGACATGGATGAACTCTTCATTTTGTAAAACTTTACAATGAAAAAATGAAGACACTAAGAGGGACCACAGAAAAAAAGTTTTTTAAGTAACAACGATCCAGTACAGCTAAGTAGTTGGATACGTAAATTGTCACCTCTCTCTGCCTCAGAGCCTGCCTCCCAGAAGCCTGTAAGTAAATTCAGAAGAATCATGGTCTAACGCTAAGTCATTCAAATTCACTTTCTGTAACCTAGAAAATTCACAAAAAAAATTAAAATTTGTTCATTACCTACTGAAAATAATTTTAAATTCTCATTCTACCCATATAATTTAGCAATGCATTTGGTATTTGAAAATTATTTAAAGCAATCCCTTTTTTAATACAGAAGATGGTATAACGGTTAGTGCCATTCAGTCTGTATTAATTACATAATTTTACTGGTTACAGTCTGGCTGGTTTCACTTTTCTCCTTCTGCAAACGGATTGGTCTGGAGTTAATGTCTGAATTCTCTTCCAAGTGTACCATGGTAAAACCCTGAGTCTAACTTTCCAACCCTCTGCCTTCAGACTTTTAATCCAGTCAAGCCAGGGTTCACAGGAGTTCTGGTGTGGACAACACCTTGAGTCTAACTTTCCAACCCTCTGCCTTTGTACCTTGAATCTAGTCAAGCCAGGGTTCCACAGGGAGTTCTGGTGTGGACACTGGGTTAGGTGTTCTAGTTGCTTTAAACTGCCCTTTGTAATGTTTTTAGCTGGCACAGTCTCCTCCAGTGCCTTTAAGACCTGAGGGAGATACAGGTTTACAATCAGCCATTTAAAATGTGGCTTCCTCAGGGGACCGGCGCTAAATGGAATGCATTTGGGAAACAATCCTTGAAACGATCTGGTCTCCAGAGAAAACAAAAAATGGGGGAAATCACAGCACAGTCTCTGCTCAATTGCAGCTCCTGTGATGGCCAGACAGCTATGCACCACTGTTACACACTGTTACACACTGTTGTTATTCCTCTCCCATCTGAACGTTAGCTGGGCACTTAGCAGTGTTGGCACTCCACAGTGCTTTCTACATACATACTACATCACTGAATTCTCACAACAGTCCTCCAAGGGAAGTACTATGCCAACCTTTGTAAAAACCTAACTTTGGTAGCATGCCACAGGGTACACTTTAGAAAGTCAACAAAGGCAGATGACTCCAGGACTGGCACCCTTAACCACTCCAGTGCACTCATCCAAAGTGTGACGTTCTGCAGGGGACACGAGAAGGCATGGTTTAATATTACCAGGGACTGCACAGAAAGATCACCAGGTAGGTGATTGACTGATACCTGGCTCAATAGAAGGTGTGAACCCACAGGCCAGTCATGAGGATCTACTGAGGAGACACATGTTTGCAGGCATGTTCTGAACTCGATAGTCACAAGGAAGAGCCACTTTCATCATGCTCTTTCACAGTTCATTCTCCGGAGACCAAATACCAGATGAAAACACGGTTCTCTAGTGATCCTACATCATGAGCTTATTCGACAGCCTTTAAGACTTCAAACTACTAGCAAAATTCTCATATCCTAGGTATGAGTAAAAGTTCACGAACTATCATTCTGTATCAATTATTTGCGTGTTTACTGGGAATATATGACTACATGCCAAAGACTGGCAACGTGTGTGTCATAAGAATTAGAGCACACAATTAGGGCAGGTGCCCAGCAGAAACTGTACACATCCATCCCCAGGCACCTAACTAGTTTAGAGAGACTGGGCCGGGCGCGGTGGCTCATGCCTGCAATCCCAGCACTTTGGGAGGCTGAGGAGGGTGGATCACCTGAGGTCACGAGTTCAAAACCAGCCTGACCAACATGGAGAAACCCTATCTCTACTAAAAATACAAAAAATTAGCCAGGTGTGGTGGTGCATGCCTGTAATCTCAGCTACTCAGGAGGCTGAGGCAGGAGAATCGCTTGAACCTGGGAGGCGGAGGTTGTGGTGAGCTGAGATCACGCCATTGCACTCCAGCCTAGGCAACAAGAGCAAAATTCCATCTCAAAAAAAAAAAAAAAAAAAAAAAAAAGATTGGACTGCTCTCCAGTGTTCACTATGGAGGCAGACAGGGAAGTGGTTTAAGAATCAAGCTCTGGAGTTGAGACAGTTACAGGTTCAAACCCTAGCTCTACCATAGTTTCCTACAAGCCACAAGATTTTAGACAAATGATTAATCTGTCTGGGCCTCAGCTTCCTCATCTATAAAATCGAAAAGTGGAATATTGCGGAAGATCAAGGAGATAGTGTATTTGAAGTGCTTGATATTGCCTTGATATTGCAAAGTAGGAACTCAGTACACATTAGCTATTATTGTGACTGCATTCATCTTTTCACTTACGTTCTTTTTGCCTCCTTAAAGAGGAATAATCCACAAATATACTATGGTTTCTTTCAGGCAGCACTCCTCCCAAGTCAATGGAAGCAGTTGGCTTATGTACAAATCATATATCCTGATGTTCCCTTTCGAAGGAATGAAGAGTCCTCATTCTGATTCACAGTATGGTGATTCATGGTTCTCTTCCTTTTCTCTTGCCACCCCTCTCCCCTCCACTGAAAACATGAAAACACAATTAAGAAACAGCAGGGCTGAAAGCTGCAGACTCTTCTAAGCCTAGCTGTGGGCATTTTCCAAGTAGGACTAGTTTGATTTCTGACCTTAGCAGCAGCCCTGGAAATTCAGGCAGAGGGTCTGAAGCACAAACACATCCTGCGATCCAACTTGGTAGCAACTGTCTTGGTGCTCTCTACAGCGGATGTGACAGGAGAGGGTGCTGGTGGTGGCTGGCAAAACATTCTTTTCTAAAGGGAGAACTGGGGAGCCTGCAGCAAAGCACAGCTCGAAAAACACACACCGCATCACTGTGCTCATTCTAAATGTAAGAAAAACCTGTCTTGAGACACTCACCTTTATTCAGTCTCTCTAACGAGCTCTTTAGAATAAAACAAATCACTCATTTAAAATGATATCCGTGTACTACTCAGCTTACCACGTCCCTGGGTCAGTGTCCTCTACAACAGAGGTCTGTTTCTACTCCCCCCTACTTCCTGCCCAGGGAGTAAGCATGTAATCATCGCTTATTACATCACTGCCCAACCAGTTCCACTGTGAGAAGGGCTACAGCAAACTCTTCCTCACTGACTTTGGTCATTACTCATCATGTAATTGTAGATGGATTTCCAAGCCACTGAACACTTGAAGATACACTACAGGTGGCACTCATGCTCGACACAAGTTTTACTTCAGATGTTAGAGATTTCTGCATGTATTATCATCATTTCCTCCTGTGCAAGAGAGGGGTATTGTCTGAAGTTACAAGTATACATGAGAGTCACCCACCAGATAATAAGCTTCCAGAGAGACCAGACTGTTTCATTTACCATTGTATTCCTAATGCCTGAATTAGCAGCCAGCACGTAGAAGGTGCGCAGTATTTTTTAAATAAATGAAGCATCTTGCTCTCAAAGTGCCAGTTTATAGCTTATAAATACATGTAAGCAATAAACATATAAACAGTCAATGTGATGAGAAACATGATACAAGGAGGTACAAAATGCTAGCAATGCTAGAAAAGTCTATACTTCTCAAAAAATTAGCAGCCTGTCCATTTCCAAGCTCACAAACCTTTCTTTCATATAGTAGAGGTTGAGTATCCTCCATTCAAAATGCTTGGAACCAGAAGTGTTTCAGATTTTAGATTTTGGAATTTTGTTTTGTTTCGGAGATAGAGTCTCACTCTGTTGCCCAGGCTGGAGTGCAATGGCACGATCTCAATTCACTGCAACCTATGCCTCCCAGGTTCAAGTGAGTCTTCTGCCTCAGCCTCTCTAGTAGTTGGGATTACAGGCACCTGCCACCATGCCTAGCTAATTATTTTGTATTTTTCAGCATGTGGACCAGGCTGGTCTGGAACTCATAATCTCAAATAATCTACCCACCGTGGCCTCCCAAAGTGCTGGGATTACAGGAGTGAGCCACCATACCCCACCTAGGAACATCTGCACTATACTTACTGGTTGAGCATTCCAAATAGAAATATCTGAAATCAGAAATGCTCCTGTAAGCATTTCCTTTGAGCATCATGTGGCCACTCAAAAAGTTTTGGATTTTGGAGCACTTTGGATTTTGAAGCATTTTGGATTTTGGATTTTTTGGATTGAGATGCTCGGCCTGTAATGAAAGTGACTACCATCTACTGATTTCTTATTGTGCACCTGGCATGGAATTAATCATTTTATAGATATTACTGAATTTATTCCTCAAAACACCCCTATATAGAAGTGGAAACCAAGGCTTACAGGCTCCAAGGTCGTGCTAGCAGCAAATAGCACTGGTACAAGATCTGTATTCTGGGGACTAGCCTAATGCAAGTGGTTCTGTAGGGAAAATAATACGGTCCTTGCATGCAGGATGAAACAGAAGTTGGTGAAGGTCACAAGTGACTAAGGGGGGCGGGAGATGACTGAGAGAGATGGAAGAAACCAATTCCAGAGAAATGTCAGAGAAAGGTTCGATGGTATTGCTAGCATAGGTTAGAGAGATGGGGGAGGGCGGGCACTCAAGATAACTAGCAGTTCTGACTAGTGGTGGCACCAACAAAATAGAAATTATTAACCTGACATATAGACAAACATAGCTTTTTCACCCAATGAGAAAACAAATCCTTTTAAAAAATTTTAAAATAGCCTAGCTAATACCTGAGTGCACACACCATTCTTTTGTGTGTGTCTTGTTTTGTTTTACAAATACTTTCTTATTGAAGACACACAATCACTCAGAAAAGAGTGGAGTATTACCCTTTTATGGATAGGAAACTGGAGGCTCAGAAAGGCTATTTAGGACCCTGCCCCAGTAGTCACCCAGTTAAGAAGCTCGAAGAGCCAGAATACAACCCACATGGTCCAGAGCTCCAGCTGTTCACCGCTATACCCAAGGGCTGGAGAGGGCATTTTAGAACATTTAAAATGAAAACCAAGGAAAAGAAAAACTAATTCACACATAATTAATAAAAGCCAGTTACTGTATAGAAAGCAGACAGCCTGTATTCTTAAAAAGATGATAGGCTTTAACTATCTAGGGCATGAAAAAAAAGTAGGAGTCTAATTATGGATGCTCTTTCTTTTAGAGAGAGATGTGCATTAAGTTAACAAGCACCATTTCTGAGTTTTACAAAGATGATGTTTTAAAATGTGAATGATCCTGTCTTGTCAGCTTAGCAACAGTCACAGAATTCATTAACTACATTTTCACTAAGGTGGGGTGGGGGGAATCTAGGTTAGTCCACCCGGCTGTAAAAATAGATTTCTGCAATGTTTACAAGAGTATATTGCCTCGTTATTATTCCAGTCTCAAAGGCTGAAATAAGCCCAGCAAGAGAGACCATGTATTTTCCCTGTTGACTTCAACAGGTATCGATTTTGAATTTTTTAAAAATGACCATTCAGTAACTAAGAACTTGATCTCAGGGAGTCTTAGCCCATTCCTGGGCAGAAACTCCAGGAAAGATTAATCAACTCTTCACATAACCCCCAGTTCTCATTAGCATTTTTAGGAAAGCTAATTTACCAAATGAGTTCATAAAAGGGTTCTTTTTAAATCCTATGCTAGTTTCATCCCAAGGAAATGGTGACGTCAAGATATTACCACTTAATGTTTTCCGCTTGCATCACATACTTTCTGGGTGTCAGGAAAACATATCTTTACAGCTGTACCTAAGTGAGTTCCACAATCCAGGAGCTACGATCATTTAAGGGAATGATTGTTGCTTTCCCTTCATTAGTAGCCTCAGGATAGACTTGAAATTACATCAACCTTGCTTGAGAAAAGTTCTTAGGAGTTCACAAAAATTTCACTAGTTCTGCCTATCCCTCGCTGTCTCAACAATAAAAAACCTAAAAGCACATAGTTGAGAAGTTTTAACTGAGACCTCAAAAAGTCCAACATCACTGCAGTAGAATCTGATTATGGTCTGCTAAAGTTCTAGCCCTTCTCTGATTTCTTCTCTTCACTAGATCTGATCGGCCCAACGTGCTAATTTAGGATAATCAGCACATCTAATATCTAACTCAGTTTTAATACCCAACTTATTTAAAAATCTCCATGCTAACAAAACAAGGCAGCAGGTATAACATCGTCAGTATAATTTTAATTTATTTATTATAATTTTTTTTTTTTTTTTTTTTGAGACAAGAATCTCGCTCTGTTGCCCAGGCTGGAGTGCAGTGGTGCGATCTCCGCTCACCGCAACCTCTGCCTCCCGGGTTCAAGCAATTCTCTGCCTCAAGCTCCCGAGTAGCTGGGATAACAGGTGCATACCACCATGCCCGGCTAATTTTTGTATTTTTAGTAGAGACGGGGTTTCACCATCTTGGCCAGGCTGGTCTTGAACTCCTCACCTTGTGATCCACCCGCCTCGGCCTCCCAAAGTGCTGGGATTACAGGCATGAGCCTCCGTGCCCGGCCCATCAGTAGAATTTTAAATAAAATCAAGAAATCTCCTTCACAGAAGGTTGTGACCTTTTAACAGAAAAGATTGGCGCAAAGGGAAAAGTGGCAGGTGGGGCAAAAACACAGCCTGCAGTTGCATTACACATTTGGTTTACCACATTTCACCTAAGCAACTGAGGCACAAACTTCATCACCACCATTTTACAGGTTACGAAGAGTGAGTTCTGTAAAGTTGCATGAGTTTTGCCAAACCACTTAAATGAATTGACAATGAGCCACCCATCCCGCCAAGATTACTAATCTTGTTTACACAAAGATGATCACAGTTGTGACAAGAAAAACCAAGCTTCCACATGTTTTCAAGTCTGCAACAGTAACTTTACGGAATCCTCCCAATTACAAATGCATTCGAAAATGATCTCCTTTTCTTCATAGTTCTGTTAACTAGTATTACAGTTTACCCAAGAAGAAACGTCTACCTGTGGGTAAGCACAGATCTTCAATGTTTCTTCCAAATGGAGTTTCTGGTTATTTGCATAGCAAACTCTTACGAAACTTTTGAAGAAAGTGCAAACGTAAGAGAATTGGGAGGTTGAGATGGGTGCAGGAGGTATTATCCCACGAGATACATTCAAGCTGTAAAAACTCAAATCATTCTTCCAAAACGATTAACAGATGCTAAAGGAAAGAGGAAAAGCGGGCAAATAAACCAGGGACTCGTTGCTTCACTTCTAGGGCTATGGACTGCTACTTCAAAACACGAGTGAAGACCCAAATCTTCCACAAAGGGCCGCGACACAACGCCATCACTACTACTATTTCCATCCCGTTGGTCTCTCGATCTCGGAGGTGGCAGGCCAGAACCTGAGCCCGGCTCTACCTCCGCGAACTTTACACAGAGGCTAACACCCAAATCCCCACTTCTCTGACAAGCGAGTAAGTAGTTGGCGGAGCAAAGAACAACTCCAGGTGCCTCCTGCCAGAACAGATGCCAGCGTGGAGGAGGTGCTGTGTAAAATGGCACTTCAATCAGCCGTGAGGAGAACGGGTTACAGAGCCTCACTTCCAGCCTCGACGATTCCACAGCCCGGGAGAGCAAAGGTATTCGCCGGGGAGGGCGGAGGCTTCCTCTCCCAGGAGAGACCCGCGCTCGGGCTGCGGCCTCCGTCTTTATTTTGAAGCCCTACAGGGCTCGTCTCTGCAGCAGGCTCAGAATGAGCTATTTTCGCTCACAGCCAAAATCAGCAACAGCAAATTACACTGCAAACAATGGCGAGGGCGCCTGCTCGGCTCGGCTCGAAACTCAGGAGAGGCAGCGCAAAGACTCTGACTTTTCACTTGGGCAGAGCCAGTCCGCCGCCTCCCCGCGCTCCGGCTGCGCATTGCGCTCGGGCTCCGGCCACACGCCCGGAAGGCCGGGAGACGCGGCGGGCGCCGGGACACTTGGCGGGGAGGGCGCCGTCACGCCCGGGGAGGGCGAGACCCCCGAGACCTGGAGGCGGGCGGCCGCGGGTGGCGGGATTCCCTAGCCTCCGGGCGCCGCGCCGCGGGCGCTCCCTGGCGGGGAGGGCGGTGGAGCGCCGGCCGTCGGGGAACCGGGCGTCCCGCACCGCGCGAGGGGAATCTGGGCGCCGCGGGGGAGCAGGCGGACCCTGGGTCCCGGAACCGCAGCCCGGGCTCCGACGCCGGCCCCCCGCCCAGCCCTTTCAGCTTGGAGGATCTGAAAGGTACGGACCTCCGGCGGCAGCGGAGGCCGGCGGCGAACGCGGAGGGCGCGTGGGTTAGCGCGGAGCCGCCGCCCCGGCCCGCCCCGGCCCGCCTCGCCCCCGGGCCCGCGCGCCCCCGCCGCCCCCAGCCCGCGGCGCTCACCCGGCTCTTGCAGCGGTGGTGCCGGCCGGGGTCCGAGTAGGTCCGGTCCACGGTGAGCGCCGTGTCGCTGCCCGGCATCTCCGCGCTCGGGCCGGGAACTTTCCTGTCTTCCGAGGCCGCAGCGCCGCGAGCCGCCGGCCGTGCTCCGGCTCACCCCGGGAGCCGCGGGCGAGGGGGCGGCGCGGCTGCTGCAGCTGTTGCCACTGGTGCCGACACCCGCGCGGCCGCCCTGCGCCGCCGCCGCGGGGTGGGGGAGGCGGGGCAGGAGGCGAGAGTCTCCTCCCCCTTCCCGTCTTCTCCCCGCCTCCCCCGCGCCCCGCAGCCGCCGGGACCCCCACCCACCCCCTCAACTCGGAGAGCAGTGTCTTCGCCTGCCTCCCTGGCTGAAACTCGGTCCGTCCCCTCCCACAACCGCCCTCTTTCTCCCTCCAAAATGAGCGACATCCACACTCTACACTATCTGTTGACTTATTCTGTATATAAAAGATGGCTTTTATTGCAAGAAGTTGACACTTGCCTTAAATGCATCTTTTTATGTTATTCTTCATTCAACAGGCAATTATTGGGCAGCTGCCATGTACCAGACCCTGGACTACAGACCAGAGATTAAAAAAAAAAAAAAGGACTCCCCGCGTCCCCACCATGATTCCCCTGAGCTTAGAGCCTACTTAAACTAAGATGCTACTGTTTTGTGTATTTTAATTTTGCATGCCTGGCTCACCTTTAGGTTTTAAGCTACTTGAAAGTCAGGATATCTTTTAATTTTAGTATTTCCCGTTCTCAGCGATCAGTCCCTGCCCACAAGGAATTTGGAGTCTAGAAGAGGAAGGACCGATTGGTGAACAATTTAAATATCAGTAACCTCAAACAAAATTCAGAGCACCTGGTCTGGCCCTGTAGGGTGTACAGTGGGAGACTGGGCTGAAATATTTAAAGTGCAGCTGTTCCAGAGAGGACCTGGAGCCCAGTGTGACCAGCCCAGAGGGAGGGACAGATTTGATCTGCCCCCATAGTGTTCGACAGGGAGGGTAGAGCAGGCTGAAGAAAATTTTGGAGCCCCCAAAATCAGAGGTACATTTGGAAAAACCTCAAGTTATCAGTTTTGGGGAGTGTCTTCAGGAACAGGAAGACATGACGGAAAGAAGGCGGAGACCATGCAGGATATTCGTTCAAGGGTAAGAAGTTCAGCCTTATTCTGTGGGAACTGGGCAGCTGCTGGAGATTCTTGAATAGGAAAATGATAGCATGAGAATGGAAGTTTAGGGAGAAGGTGTATCTGACAGCAGGGTGAAGCAGCAATGAAAGATGGGCAAAACACACTGGTTAGAAGGCCGCTGTAAAGACAGAACAGCCTAATCATCCTTCAGAAGGAGACTAGTAAGTGATGGTACATCATCCAATAGAATATTCGCTAACTGGAATAGAAATGAGGCAGGCTTCTATGAATAGCTTTGGAAACATATCTAACATACAGGGTTAAGTGGAAAAGCAATGTGCAGGATAATATATATGGCATTCCACCATTTATGTAAAAACAATCCATGTTATATGCTTCTATATACATGACATATTTCTGGAAGGATAAACAAGAAACTAGGGAAATAGACAAGAAATTGATACCAAGAGAGGGGAACCAGGTAGCTAGAAGGCAGAGATAGGAGAGAGATCTATTTTTTCATTGTGTATACCTTTGAAACTTGAATGTTTATATTGTGGACATGTATTAACTATTCAAAAAGTAAATTTTTTAAAAAAATGTTTTTTAGAGATAGGGTATCTGTTGCCCAGGCTGGGGTGCAGTGGCACAATCATAGCTCACTGCGGCCTCAAATTCTTGGGCTCAAAGGATTCTCCCACTTCAGTTTCCCAAGTAACTGGAACTACAGGTGTGCACCATTATGCCTGGCTAATTTAAAGAAATATTTTATAGAGACAGGATTAAAACTAACTTAAAGTCCCATGTAGTCCATAAGCCATTCAAAAAATTAAATCAATACTTTAAAAATAACCCCCTGCTGCTACCCCAACACACAACTATAATAGGCCCAGAGAGATTTTCCAGGTAAGTTCTTTGAAAGAAGAGAAGAAAAATACCAAACGTTGAGGGGTATGTGTGTGTGTTGGAGGGAGATTTTTGATAAGGTGACCTTTGAGCAAAGACTTGGAAAGTGAGGAAGCCAGAAGTATAGATATCTGAAAAGTTCCAACAGACAAACAGAAACTCAAGGGCCTTGAACATTTTGAGAGTGTTCAAGGAAGAGCAAGGAGACCAGTGTTCACTGGAAGGAGATGAGGTCAGAGAGATTTCAGAGGGCCAGATCAGGTGGGGACTTTTATTCCATTGTAAGAACTTTAATTTTGAAGAATATGGTAAGATTTGGAAATTTTTGAGCAAAGGAGTGGCATGATTTACCTTTTCACTTGGATTTTAAAAAGTTGATCACTACCTCACAGCATAAACAAAAACCAATAACAGATAGAGGAAAAAGAAAGAAAAAAATTAGCTGGACATGGAGGCTGAAGCAAGAGGATCACTTGAGCCCAAGAATTCAGCCTGGACAACAGAGTGAGACCTGTCTCTAAAAAAAATCAAGAGTTATAAAAAAGAAACCCAACAGATTGAAGACTTAAAGGAGAAAAAAAAACAACTTAAAATTATCAGAAGAAATGAAAAAATATTATCATCTCAAGAAAAAAAAAGTAGTTCATGAAAAGCATAAACAACAAAGGTTTGACATTAAAAAATTTAAATGTCTGCTTATGAAAATAATAAAGCGGAAACATAAGCCACAGTCTGAACTCCAGCTTAAAAAAAATCAATATGGACAAATTTCATAAACAATACTGAGAAACAAAAAAAGCAAGCCACAAAATATTACTTGTAGTAAGATTCATGTAGGGGCTGTGAGGTAGCTCACACCTATAATCCCAGCACTTTAGGAAGCCGAGGAGGAAGGATCACTTGAGCCCAGGAGTTCTAGACCAGCCTGGGCAATATGGTGAGAACTTGTCTCAAAAAAAAAAAAAATTAACGTTTTTGTTTGGGTTTTTGTTTGTTAGTTTTTGAGATAGAGTCTTACTCTATTGACCAGGCTGCAGTACAGTGGCATGATCACAGCTCATTGCAACCTCTGGCTCCCAAGTTAAAGTGATTCTCATGCCTCAGCCTCCCGAGTATCTGGATTACAGACGTGTGCTACCATGCAGGGCTAATTTTTGTCTTTTTGGTAGAGATGGGTTTTCACCATGTTGGCCAGGCTGGTCTTGAACTCCTGGCCTCAGGTGATCCACCCACCTCAGCCTCCTGAAGTGCTGGGATTACAAGTGTGAGCCACCATGTCTGGCCTTCCTGTAAAGTTTAAGAAAAGCAAGAGCATAATAAACACAAATTTCAGGACAATTCTCTGGTGGGGAGATGAAGAAGGCTTCAGTAGAAAAGGGGTACACAATTATAAATACATAATGCTTTTTTTCCGAGATGGAGTCTCGCTCTGTCACTGGGCTGGAGTGAAGTGGCGAGATCTTGTCTCACTACAACCTCCGCTTCTCAGGTTCAAGTGATTCTCCTGCCTTAGCCTCCCAAGAAGCTGGGACTACAGGCATGTGCCACCATGCCCAGCTGATTTTTTTTTGTATTTTTAGGAGAGATGGGGTTTCACCATGTTGGCAAGGATGGTCCTGATCTCTTGACCTCATGATCTGCCCACCTCAGCCTACTAAAGTGCTGGGATTACAAGTGTGAGCCACCGCACCTGGCCAATATATAACACTCTTTAACAAATGACTGTTGCTACACTGGATATACATTCATTCATACATACACATTATATTTTAGAATAATTCAAAAATTTAAAGGTAACAAAGACTCAAAGGAACAGATATGGTGATATCCTTAATTCTGGAATTCATATCACCAGTTGGGGGTACTTTCTCAAGTAAATAAACATAATGGCACTTTATGTGTGAATAAACAGCCCTGACAAACCAGGGTTGGGCTTTGGGTGGGAGTGCCAACAGGCATTTACTTTCCATTTCTATTACTGGCTTGATGTTTCTTAGAATTCCAACCTGGAATGCTGACCCTCAATGAGAACGATAAATTAAAACTTTATTAGGCTCACTTAAATTTCAATTAACAAAGGATGTTCTTTTTTAGATCATTTAAATTTATTTCATAAGCTAGTTGTTCAGAAGCTGCTCTGCTGGGCACTCATACAAAACTATTTTTTGAAAATATACAAATTAAACAGCACAAGAGCAAGCTCCCCAGAACAGAAAGAAAACAATCAGTGCTGATCGCCATCTGGCTCTCCTTTTGGGTAGTAGAACCCAAGGGGAAAATAGACCACATCCCTGCCTTTGGATGCAATGTCAATACCTAGGATTTTGTCAGCCCTGGAGAGAGAGAGAGAGAGGGAGAGGGAGAGCGCAGGTGCAAATTCCTCCTATCAGTGTAAGAATTCTGTGCCTCTGATACCTCCAAGAGCTTCTCCTTGCAGCAAGTAATGGAAAATATAACAGTTAAAATAACAAATGCAGTCAGAACAATAAGGAATACAAAGGTTCACACCTAAGGTGTGAAATACGAATTAACTTGCAAAGTATTGAGGAAGGAGCACAAGACAGCCGATGCTAAAAGCACCAAGGAAGAGCCCAGGTCAGTTGAGCTGTAATGGTTTAAAGTGTAAAGTGATGGTGAAAGGCCTACAAAAAGAGGTAGGATTACGCTTGAATTTTGTGGTGCATGTTTGTTGTTTCAGCCTGCCCAGCATTCCACCTTTTAATTCTGAAAACGGTACCTCGGTTTTCTCTTGGGACCTACCCTATTCCTACTTTTAATCTAAATGGTTTACATAAGGCAGACCATTCCCATCCTTGGATCCAGAGAGAGGCGGGTCATCCAGCCTTGGCCAATCAGAGTCACTGTGGCTTGCGCAGGGATAGGCACATGAGTTAATCCGAGCCAATCAGAGTCACCCCTAGAGTTTTGCTGGAACTGCTGGGAAAGCCTATGCCTTTCCAGTGGGCATTGCTAAGCTGGTACAATGCAAGCCTGACGCTGCAGTGGACATCCTTCCACCATACAAAGACAGCCTCCCTGGAAAACAGAGCCATGAAACGGAGAAAGACTTCTTACTAAATCCTTAGAGCACTAGTTCCAGCATTCTCCATTCTCTATTGCTTTATGACAAGCCACTTTAAAATGCTTCAGCTTGGCTGGGGGCGGTGGCTCATGCCTGTAATCTCAGCACTTTGAGAGGCTGAGGAGGGCGGATCACCTGAGGTCAGGAGTTTAAGACCAGCGTGGCCAACATGGTGAAACCCTGTCTCTAGTGAAAATATAAAAATTAGCAAGACATGGTGGTGGGTACCTATAATCCCAGCTACTCGGGAAACTGAGGCAGGAGAATTGCCTGAACCTGGGAGGTGAAGGTTGCAGTGAGCCAAGATCACGTCACTGCACTCCAGTCTGGGTGACAGAGCGAGACTTCATCTCAAAACAAAAAGCTTTTGCTTATAATGACTACCTCTCATTAGCTCAAGACTCTGCAATCTGGGCAGGGCTCCAAGGGAAGCGAGGTGGCTTTTCTGTGCTCCATGTGATAATGGGTGGGGCTAAAGTGTCCAAGATGGCTTCATCACATGTGATATGAATGAATATATATATATATATATATTCATTGTATAATATATATATACATATATTATACATATATATATAGTCAATGTATAATATATATTATATATATATAATACATCCATGGTTCCTGGCTCATAATTACCAATGCCCCGGTAATAGCCTCTTGTCATGATGTTGGGGCACTTTAGACCCCAGAAGCTGGCCTCAGACGCCTTCTCCTGCCCTCATTCCACCTGCTGTTTTCTCTCCCAAAGGTAGGAATCTTCCCCCACCTTTCTGCCTTGCAGCTGGCCATGAAGAAATTCTCTGACCTACCTTGTCTGACTGGAGGGCATAAGGCTCATTTCAGAAAGGGTCCTGCCCCATACCCTGGAGGAAGAAAGGCTACACGGAGAAGCCAAGAAGAATCTGAACAGACAGGCCTTGCTGGATCTCGCCACTCAGTCTCTTAGTATTAGATCACATTACCCTTTTGCCCAATCACATTTCTACATGGTTGTCAATCATACCTATCCAGTGAAGTTTCCATAAAAGGCCCGAGAGGACAGGGCTCAGGGGGCTTCTGGATAGCTGGACACCTGTGGAGGGCGTGGTACACAGGGGGGACACAGAAGCCCTGCGCTCCTTCCCCCACCTCACCCATGCATCTCTTCATCTGTATCCTCTCGGATATCCTGTATACTAAACCAGAAAACGGAAAATGTAAGTTTCCCTGAGTTCTCTGAGTTGCTCTAGCAAATTAATTGAACCCAAAGAGGGGGTCATGGGAACCCCAACTTGAAGCCGGTCAGTCAGAAGTTCTGAAGGCCTGGGCTGTGACTGGCATCTGAAGGAAGGGCAGCCTTGGGGACTCAGCCAAGATCTGTGGGATCTGACACTATCTCCAGGTAGACTTGGAGGACACCCAGCTGGGGTCCAGAACTGACTGCTTGCTTGGTGTGTGGAAACCGCTCCCTCCCATGTTTGGTCACAGAAGTCTTCTGTGTTGATTGTTTTTGTGGTCTAAGAACAGAGGAGAGACATAGTTTGAGTTGATTTTTCTACAAACAACATGTCAGCACCTATGAGACTTAGGGTGGCT
Source organism: Saimiri boliviensis (assembly GCF_048565385.1). Lineage (NCBI taxonomy): Eukaryota > Metazoa > Chordata > Mammalia > Primates > Cebidae > Saimiri > Saimiri boliviensis. The sequence continues at coordinate 38,195,062 of NC_133455.1, read as the reverse complement.
GGAATGGTAGAGGCTGACCAGGCCTCTGTCTTTATTTTTACATGTTTATAGTTTTTTTTTTTTAAACTTTTTTTTTTCTTTTTAGAGGCAGGATCTTACTCTGTCACCTGGGCTGGAGTGTAATAGCATGATGACAGCTCATAGCAGCCTCAAACTCCCAGATTCAAGCGATCTTCCCACCTCATTCTCCTGAGTAGCTGAGACTACAGGTGCATCACCATGCCCAGTTAATTTATTTTTTGTAGCAACAGGGTCCTGCTATGTGCCTAGGCTGATCTTAACTCCTGGCCTTTCCCACCTCAGCCTCCCAAAGCTGGGATTATAGGCATGAGCCACTGTAGCTGGCCTGTTTATACTTTTCTAAATAAATTTTTTATTTTACACTCTCTCATCTTGCAGGGATCCCCTCTCTCCATCAGGGTAGTTGGACTTTTTTACATGGTGGCTGGCTTCCAACATAGCAAAAACAAAAGCTGCCAGATTTCCTAAGGCTTAGCCTAGAACTGACAGAGTATCGGTTCCATGATATTCTACTGGTCAAGGCAAGTCAAAAGTCCAGCTTAAACTCCAGAGGAGGAAAAACAGGGTCCACTTGTTGATGGAAGGAGTGGTGTGTGCATAGAATGGAGAAGTTGCTGACTGCCCTCTGGGCAGCCAATTCACCACACCAGCCTTGTTTAGACCCCCTTTTCATTGATATGAAGCAATGGATTCCTCTTTTTGCTTAAGCACATTACAGATAGGTTTCTGACTGCTGCAACCCAAAGAATCCTGTCTAATGCAACATGTAATGCTGGGTATGGGCAGAAAGAAGACAAGGAAAAGGGCAGCATTTCAAGAGAAGGCAAGGACTTTGGACAGCACAAATAGAAGGAGAGTTAGCAGAGGATTACAGTGGAGGCACCGAGGACTCTAGCGTTTTCTCAGACACTAGCTAGAGCCTTCTGTGGTCGATCCACACCAGATGACCTGTGAACTGCTCAACTAATTACAGTCTGGACTAGCTATTTCGATACAAAGGTTATAATCTGTTATATTCTTTAAATATTTCATGTGATAATTTCTGTGCTTTACCCATGTACAGACTAGAGTGTAGGTTACCTGAAAGGAATGTACCTTCTAGGTATGTATAGATATTCCCAACAGTTCTTAACACAGTATTCAATAAATGCTTGGTGAATGAATGAGTGAATGAATGAGATCAATGTTATTAACTGTCTACTTATTTTCCAGGCGTTAGGGTCTTAAAAAATGACTCTGACATAAGCAAAAACTAGTGTCTGTTCCTAAGGGGTTGGAATGGGTAATAGGAAATAATGAAAATTTGCTGAATGATGAATGTTACCAATTTTCAGCTAGTAAGTAGTTTATGACATTTGTAAATTCTCCAGTCATTTACTAAGCACCTTTGGTGTGGCAGCCTCTGCTCTTGGTGCTGAGAATATAGAAATGAGTAAGACATCCAGAAGGGCCAGCCCATCTACACAGTGAGGCAGACACCCCCCCCCGCCCCCACCACCACCACCACCAAAGCCTTGCTGTAGATGCCAAGATATGTCCTTGGCATGGTGCTAGGACACAGGAAGGAGGTGGTCTCCTCACGCAGCTCACCTCCTTCGAAGTTTCAGTCCTACGGTCATTGCAGCGAGGAGAAGACACAAGGAAAGCCCGATGTTGAAGACAAAAGTGCAAGCCTCTTGTGAAGGAAAGGAAAATGTATTTCTTTCCTTATTCCAGTTTGATTTAATAGTGCAGAGAAGTGTTCCCTTTGGGGGAAAGATTCATAAGACAAAAAGTACAACAAGCTTCCCCCCCAAGGATATAAGAACAGAGCAAAATGAAGAATAAATCAGGTTTTTAAAATGTATTCTACTAGCTTGAGGTGAACACATGGTGATCAGCTCTACAAATCTATATGCCTACAAATAGACGGAGATGCTGATGTTGTGGCTCAGCAGCTTTCTGGCCTGATGCAAATACGATTCTCTAATTCTAACTACCTGGTTTATAGCCAACTAAAAATGACCACACTCTTAACATTTACATTTAATTTCTAACATAGCATGTTCTATGTGACTGCAAAGAAATAATCACTGCTATTTGTTTAGTATCAGCAATTATCTGGCACAGAAGCCTGAAACTTCCACTTGGCAAGATTTTGATTAAAAACAGGAAAGTAGACAGACTCAATGGAAACTCTGCAGGCGAGGGAGCTTGCCTTTGAATATTCCTTTTTTTTTTTTTTTTTTAGCAAATGCAACAATTCCATGCTATTGATTTCTCAAGAGCAATTAGAAGATTGTCCAGGCAGCCTTCAAGAGTTCTGGGACATAGTCTTCAACATATGCCTTACCTGCAGGCTTGAGGCCACATTAAGATGTATAAAAATGTATTTTACCTCATCAAAAGGAAATGCTTTTGCTTCTCAAAAAACTCTGATAAGAGGATAAAAAGACAAGATACAGATGGGAAGAAAATATTTAGAAAACCAAACATATAACAAGTGATGAGTACATAGAATGTATAAAGAATTCTCAAAACTCTATAGTAAAAAATAAACAATCCTTGGCCAGAGCCAGGCGCAGTGACTCATGTTTGCAATCCTAGCACTTTGGGAGGCCAAGGTGAGCAAATCACTTGAGGTCAGGAGTTCGAAACCAGCCTGGCCTGCATGATGAAATCCCGTCCCTACTAAAAATACAAAAAAAAAATTAGCTGGGAGTGGTGGTTGGGGCCTGTAATCTCAGCTGCTCAGGAGACCGAGGCAGGAGAATCACTTGAATCTGGGAGGCGGAGGTTGTAGTGAGCCAAGGTTGATGGAGCACTGTACTCCAGCCTGGGAGACAGAGTGAGACTCCATCTCAAATAAAAAAATAAATAAAAAATAAACAATCCAATTAAAAAATGAGCAAGACACAGGAACAGACATTTCACTGAAGAGAATATACTAATGGGAAATAAACACATGAAGAAATGTTCAGTGTTATTAGCCATTAGGGAAATGCAAATTAAAACCACAATGAGATGTTGCTGCACGCTTATCAAAATGGCTACAATAAAAACGATTCATAACACATATTGCTGGAAAGGATGGGGAGAAAATAGATAAGTCATACATTGCTGGTAGGAATGTAAAATGGTTCAGCCTCTCTGGAGAGCAGTTTGACAGTTTTTTATAAGACTAAAACATGCAAATACCATCTGACCCAGCAATTGCACTCTTGGGCATTTATCCCAGAAAGACAACATGTTCAAACAGAAACCTATATACAAATGTTCAGAGCAGCTTTATTCATAATTGCCAAAACCTGGTAGCAACACCACGTCCTTCAATATGTGAATGGTTAAACACCTGTGGTACATCCATACCATGGAATATGACTCAGCAATAAAAAGGAACAAACTATTTGATATGCAACAATTGGATAAGTCTCTAGGGAATTATATTGCATCTAAAAAACTAATCCCAAAAGGTCATATACAGTATGATTCCACTTACGTAGCTTTTTTTTTTTTTTTTTGAGATGAAGTCTCACTTTCTCTCCCAGGCTGGGGTACAGTGGCACAATCTCAGCTCACTGCAACCTCCGCATCCTGATTCTCCTGCTTCAGCCTCCCAAGTAGCTGGGACTGCAGGGACCTGCCACCATGCCCAGCTAATTTTTGTATTTTTAGGAGTGACAGAGTTTCACCATGTTGACCAGGCTGGTCTCAAACTCCTGACCTCAAGTGATCTGCCTGCCTCGGCCGCCCAAAGTGCTGGGATTACAGGTGTGAGCCACTGCCCCTGCCCCAACTTATGTAGCATTCTTGAAATGATAAAAGTATAGAAAAGGAGAAAAGATGAGTGGGTACCAGGCACTAGGAATGGGAGGAGGTAGTTGCAGGAGGGAGGTGGGAGGGGTTATAAAAGGGCAGCACCAGGGATCCCGTGGTGCTGGAACTGTCCTGTATCTTGAGTGGTGGTGGATAGAATTGCAGAGGACTAAATACACACATGCACACACATACAAACAAGTACAACTGAGGAAATCTGAATGAGATTGATAGACTGACCAATGTTAATGTGATATCTGTACTAAAGATTTACAAGACACTACCATTGGGGGACACAGATACTACCACTGGGGGACAGGTAAAGTGTACACAGTTCCTCCATAGTATCCCTTACAAGTGCATATGCATCTACTACAATCTCAAAATTAAGTTTAATTAAAAATGTGTTTTAAGGCCAGGCACAGTGGCTCATGCCTATAATCCCAGAACTTTGGGAAGCCAAGACAGGTGGATCAGTTGAAGCCAGGAGTTCGAGACCAGCCGGGCCAACATGGCAAAACCACATCTCTATTAAAAGACAAAAACTAGCCAGATGTGGTGGTGGGTGCCTGTAATCCCAGCTACTCAGGAGTCTGAGACAGGAGACTTGCTTGAACCCAGGAGACGGAGGTTGCAGTAAGCTAAGATCGTGCCACTGCACTCCAGCCTGACCGAGAGAGTAAGACTCTGTCTCAAAAAGAAAAAAAAAAAATTAGGTGCAGTTGTAGTCATTTTCACAGTAAAAACTGGGTTTGGGGAGGAAGGCCACAACACAGGCAGGACTGATTGATACAGGGACTTTTTTTCTGGAGAAGCTGTTCACAAAATATTCTACCAGGTTATGGCCCTTTGCTGTGCCAGAGGAATTGACCAGCTGTGGAAACTGAGGGCAAAGAAAGATTGGGGGTGGTTCTCATTAATATGACCGCAAACGTCAGTACCTGGCCACAGGTATGTGTCTGTGTCTCAACCTCACAAGTTCAGGACCAAGGGCAGTGTCCATTATCCTTGGTCCATCAGTGCTGAGCACAGCACCTGGCACAAAGCACTGATTCTGCAAGGCTTTTGTGGAATAAATAATGGATAATTAAGTCCTGATTTGATTGGAAGAACATACTAACGTTCGTAGATTTGGTTCAGATTCAAAATGACTCATTATATAATGAGTAGTAAACAGTTACATAGCAAGGTTGAGTAAAGAGTTTTGCAAATTCCTTTGGGAGGCAGAAGCAGGTGGGTCACTTGAGGCCAGGAGTTTGGGATCAGCCCAGCTGACACGGTGAAACCCTGTCTAAAACACAAAAATCAGCCCGGTATAGCGGCACACACCTGTAATGCCAGCACTTCGGGAGGCTGAGGCATGTGGATTACAGGCCAGGAGTTCGAGATCAGCCTAGCCAACATGGCAAAACCCTGTCTCTACAAAAAAATACAAAAATTAGCTGGGTGTGGTGATGCGTGCCTGTAATCCCAGGTACTTGCGTAGCTGAGGCATGAGAATTCTTGAATCTGGGAGGCAGAGGTTTCAGTAAGCCAAAACTACACCACTGCACTCCAGCCTAGGCAACAGAGCGAGACCCTGTCTCAAAAAAAAAAAAAAAAAAAAAAAAAAAGAATTTTGAAAATTCATGTGCTTTGCTTTGCTCTGTGTTTTATGATTCCCATATTGCTTTGAGTCTTTATTTTATATCACGTACACACAGATTATAAGTGGTCTGCTATTTCTAACCTCTTGACCCTATCACTTGGAAAGAGTTTCTCTCTCTGATTACTGTGTATAACTGTTGGCTATCTGCTATTGCAGTTTCTCCGAAGTCTATAATAGCGTTAGAAAACAAATGTAGATTAAAAATGCCTTACTTTGTACTAGGCATGGAACGTTCCATTCAGTTGATCCCTTAACTGGAGTTGTGATGTTGTGGTTCCTACTTTACACAGCCACAGAGAAAGCAGTTCTCTGGGGATCTCTAGCTGACTCCACTCTATGCATGGCCGGCCCAGGAGAATTCTCTTTCATTAAGCACATACTGAATCTGAAGGATGAGCTAGCTATACTCCAGGAACATATCGTCCGTGAATTTTGCATTTTATCAACTTTGCATTTTATCAACTCACTTTGCAAGATAAGGAAGGTGGGAAATGAAACTGCCAGAAAAATCTGATGTGATGTTGTTTTTAAACAGTCCAAGTCACAGTCCTTTCAAAAGAGGATGCTGCTTGCTGAAGCCTGCCTTGTCCTCTCCAGTCCACACTGTTATCTCTCTCTTCTCTGAATTCTGACAGTATCTGTTGCTTAAGTCACTCACATAAACATTCAATTATAAACGATCTTGTGCTGTTACAGGGAGGCGGTATGGTGTACTGGAGACAGACTGCTTGGATTCGTATCTTGGCACTGCTCCTTACGAGCTATAAAGCCTTGTTTCTCACATTCGTAAGCAAAGGATAACAATAGTACCCACCTCATACTGTTGTTGAGGATTAAATGATGTTATATATGTAAAGGCCTTACAAAATAAGAGCTCAATAAATGTCTGCACAAAACCAAACCAAACCTAAAGTCTTTCTTCATGGGGTATCTCTTTCTCCTTACCAGTAAGACTTCAGAAAGGATGTATGCTGTTATCCTGGAAAGCATTCTAGTAAGGTGGAGGACACATTTCCATGCCGTATGTCATAATTACATTTTTTTTTTTCGAGACAGAGTCTCACTCTGTTACCAGACTGGAGTGCAATGGCATGATCCTGGCTCACTGCAACCTTCGCCTCCTGGATTCAAGTGATTCTCCTGCCTCAGCCTCCCAAGTTGCTGAGACTACAGGTGCCCACCACCATGCCTAGCTAATTTTTTGTATTTTTAGTAGAGATGGGGTTTCACCATGTTGGCCAGGCTGGTCTTGATCTCTTGAACTCATGATCTGCCTGCCTTGGCCTCCCAATGTGCTGGGATTATAGGTGTGAGCCACTGTGCCCGGCCACAAATTTTGTTAATAGAATTAGGATGAAAGTAGGAGCCTGTGGACAAGCTCTGGACCCTGGCCATCCCCCTCCCCACCTCAGCTTCTGCCTGTGCTCTTCCTGCTACTGCAGAGTCTGCAAACTTGCAGAAGTGACAAGGGCATACTTCCTCCTTTTACATTAACCTTCAGTTTCTTTCATTCCCAAGGCCCTGGCTCTCACGTAGAATACAGAGGGTCTTTTTGCTGGTACAGTTTGACCAAAATACTCTACTTCTAGGAATCTATCCTAAAGAAATTATAGGAAAATACAATACAGAAAATATTTTACACACAAACATCACACATTTTATCATTCTGAAAAGATTAAAACAATTCAAAGGATGATTTATTGTTTATGAAAACTCATGGGCTGATTATATAAATTATATACACATACAAAAAATGCAGTGCAGCTATTGAAAATTATACTTAAGAAGAATATATAATCATATGAAGAAATGTTTCTGTAATGGTATTATAAAAATTATAATAACAAAAAATCAGTATAACTCTACCAGATTGACAAAAATTGAAAAGTATTATGATACTTAGTGCTGGTAATGATCTGGAGTAGCAGCACCCTCACATCCAGCCACTCCTCTCCTCAGTATACACCCAGAGACTGCACATCAACCAGGACATGCATACAAGAACGTTCACAGTGGCAGCAGTCCCTATCTAGAAACAACCCACTTGTCATCCACAACATAATGGATGAAGAAATTGTTGTGCAGTTATTTCCCAATTAAGGTTGGTCATCTGTTGCCAAAATCAAATGTTCCATGTAAAAATGCTAACTGAGAATCTGTTATCTTAACTCATTTGGCAAAGTAGGGTTTTTCTGTTATATGTATCAAGCCTAAAACTGACTGCTACAAGACCTAGCAAAATGCCAGATGCAAAGTATCACAAATGTTGATGTCTTCTGTCCCACCCCACCCCCGGAAATATTCAGGGCACAATGGTCAAGAGAAGTCCAAAATATTTTCCTACTGAAGAGTAACATCTTTCTCGATTTCTTCTGTGTCTTCCTATGGCATTTCTAAGGACTTTGCACAGAGCCAGTAAATGGCAATAGTTGTTTATTTTGCCTGCCTCTCCTGCACCAGGCACTTTCCACACATCAGCTGAGTTACTGCCAGACCCCTGCCCTCCCATCTCCATGATAGCAGATGCTATGATTTTCCCCAATTTCCGGAGTAGCAACCAGGGCATGTGAGTAGATCAAGTGATTTGACCAAAGGTAGTCAGCTAATAAGTGGCAAAATTATTGACCAAATTCCAGATCTAAGCTTATTTACTAGGTGTATATCCTTGTATGATTTATTTAATCTTTATAAGCCTCAGTTTCCTCAATTGTGGAATGGAAACAATTACACCCATTAAACAATAACTATCTCTTGACCACAAGTCAAGGCTGGCACTGCCGAGAATATGAACAGGGAAGAATCTCGGTACATCTGCGAAATCCACTGTTGCAGGTTCCCTCTCAAAACATTTAACTCCTAGGAACCTGACTTGTCCCCACTCCCTGCCCAGGCTTTCCCTGCTTCTCCTAAATGGTTTAACACAAGTCCACTATCGCTAACATTCCCACGAAGATGATTTCTACATTCTAAGCCTCTTGTTCCCTGTTCATTCCACGAAGAAAGAAAACAAAGCTTTGGAAATTCAAAATTATATCCTTATGACTTTATCATTTGTCTGAAGGCTCCCTGTCAATCTTTTCCACCATTTCTAAGCACGTCTAGATTTTTGTTTGTACATTTCAAGTTTCACAAAATTAGAAGTCAATTCTCCTATCACTTTGGAAGTGAAGGTTCAATTTCCTGCAAGTATTTAGAAGTCCTCACTGTCCTAGCTGACAGTTTTGAAATGTATTCTATAGTTCTCTTATTTCTCACTGCTTCTTCCTAGATCAGTGTGATGTACTCCCAGTTAATATTTCTGACACTCCATTGATTTTCCTTTCATTCGAAGGAATGTCTTTCACAAAAGGAGAAGAATGCTATACAAGGCACAAGATTTAAAGTATCTAATATAATATGGAGAGGAGGGTACCTAGCAGGCAAGTACACCCACTAACATGCATGTACACACATATATCACACACATATAAAGGAATTAGCAGAAGTTATCAGGGGCCAGGTACGCTGGCTACACCTGTAATCTCAGCTCTCTGGGAGGTCAAGGCAGGTGGATCACTTCAGCCCAGGAGTTTGAGACCAGCCTGGGCAACATGGCAAAACCCTGTCTCTACAAAAAAATTTTAAAAATTAGCTGGACATGGTGGTGCACACCTGTAGTTCCAGCAACTCAGGAGGCTGGGGTGGGAGGATGGCTTGAGCCTTGGAGGTCAAAGCTGCAGTGAACCAAAATGGCGCCACTACACTCCAGCCTGGGCAACAGAGCAAGACCCTGTCAAAAACAACCAAACAAACAAACAAAAGAAGCAAAAGAAGAAGTTATCAGGAAATCAAGAATACAACATGTAGGTTTTTCAGAATATTAGCAGGATTTGGTCATTTGTAGTTTACAACAACAACAAGATTTCTTTTCAACTGCTAAAAGGATCTGAGATAATGGAAAAAAAATAAGTAAAAGATCCAAGATGGGGGGCCCAGTGGTTCACACCTGTAGTCCCGGCACTTTGGGAGGCCAAAGTGGGTAGATCACAAGGTCAGGAGTTCAAGACCAGCTTGGCCAACATAGTGAAACCCCGTCTCTACTAAAAATACAAAAAATTAGTTGGGCATGGTGGAGGGCACCTGTAGTCCCAGCTACTCAGGAAGCTGAGGCAGGAGAATCACCTGAACCCCAGTGCTGAGATTATGCCATTGCACTCCAGCCAGGGAGACAGTGTGAAACTCTGTTTCAAGAAAAAGGGAGACAGTGTGAAACTCTGTTTCAAGGAAAAAAAAAAAAAAGATCCAAGATAACGCTGACCAATTTACAGAGCTCTATTTTGAATTTCTGCTTCAATGAAAGAGACAGAAAATTCATAAATTTCACTGGTGCTTCCTGACAGTCACAATTACAAAACCATTCTCTAGATAAGGCTCTACTGAGATAGGGCCTTTCCCATTGTGCATTGTTTCCATCTAATTCTTTCACAAATGGAATCAGACTTTCCACAATCCAAAAATATCAGAATGTTTTATATATAACCAATTAGAAGACAGATTATTAGAATATAGATTATTCATAAATCCCCAGTCCAGGACCTATTTAAACTACTGTGCTTTAAATATTTCCCCTCATTTAGAGAGGAACCTCTCCCTCAAGGGTTTAAGTGATTCTCCCGCCTCAGCCTCCCAAGTAGCTGTGATTACAGGTGCCCACCATTGTGCCCACTGTAATTTTTGTATTACAGGTACACACTACCACCCCCAGCTGCTAATTCTTGTGTTTTTTTGTAGAAGATTAAGTGTATAATAAATGACTGGCCGAATCTGCACACTGAATACAGTAGACGCTGGTCACAGGCGGGCACCAAGCACTTGAAATGTCCCTATTGTGACTGAGGAACTGAGTTTTAAGTCTTACTTAATTTTAATTAATTTACACCTTAAAGACAGTACAAAAAAAAAAAGAATGTAAAATACCTCATAAATATTTTATACTGACGACACGTCGACATGAATCACAAAGCCCACTTTTAGTTATCCAAATGTGAAAACACAGAGACTGGCAAGGATTCTTTACATCTCATTATATAAAATGAGCCAAACTTGAGCTAACCATACTAATACTAGGACTGTACAAGGCTCTGACAGCTCCCAAGGGGTCTCTCAGGCCTAAATTAATCCTCCTTCCCTGGTAGCATCTTATGTATAGCTTTAGCATCATACTTATCATAGTCTAATTTATGTGAAGTAGATTGTACATATATCTACCACACCTCCCTCTATAGACCATAATCTTTTTGAAAAGATGACTCACTTGCTCATTCTAAAAATCCATCATTCCCCAGCATGGTTGTTATGTTGTAAATCCTTCCATAAATGTTTGAGGATTTGAATATAGTGTGTACTAATATTTTTTAAACATTCGCTTTTCTGTAAAAGAAAGCCCAAACTAATATTAAGGTCATACTCATGGAGGAAAAGATGCAGTATCAAACAAATGTCAGTTTTTCCTAAGTCAATCAATACCTGAAACAGAATCCCATAAAAGGATTTTTCCTAAAACTTGACAAGCTAATTTTAAAATTTGATGGAAGAGGCCAGGCACAGTGGCTCACACCTATAATCACCGCACTTTGGGAGGCCCAGGCAGTTGGATCACTTGAGGTCAGAAGTTCGAGACCAGCCTGGCCAATATTGTGAAACCCTGTCACTATCAAAAATATAAAAATTAACTGGGTGTGGTGTCACATACCTGTAGTCCCAGCTACTTTTCAGTGAGCTGAGATCATACCACTGCTCTCTAGCCTGGGTGACAGAGCGAGACCCTGGCTCATTTAAAAAAAAAATAATTAGAAGAAATTCAGTGGAAGAGAGGCCAGACATGGTGGCTCATGCCTGTAATCTCAGCCCTTTGGGAGGCCAAGATGGGTGGACTGCTTGAGACCAGGAGTTAAAGTCCACCCTTGGCAACATGGCAAAACCTGTCTCTATGAAAGAAAAAAAAAAAGCTGGGCATGGTGGCATCACATGCCTGTAGTCCCAGCTACTGGGGAGGTTGAGGTAGGAGGATCACTTGAGCCTGGGAGGTGGAGCTTGCAGTGAGCCAAGACTGGGACTGCACTCCAAACTGGGTGACAGAGCGAGACCCTGTCTCAAAAATAATAAACAAACAAACAAAGTGAAAAATAAAATTCAGTGGATGAAAAAAAGACAAGTTGGTGAAAAATATGGTGAGTAGGGGCAGACAGAGTGAGTTTTCCCTACCAGGTAGCCAGAGCTGTTATCGCCAATAGTTCAGGTGATTAGGAATTAGCATAGAGACCCAGGAAGAGAGAGCTTAGAAACAGACTCATGCATATATCAAAGCACAATCTAGGATGGAGGTGGTGTCATAAATCAATGGAGAAAGGAAATAATTGGTAGTTCACATGGAAAAGAGTGAAACTGCAGTAGATCCCTGAATACCAACCCAAAATTTAATGTGCAGGTACAATTGTTTCATCTCAGAACATTCTTGGTTGGTTTTGATTTTGTTGTTGTTATTTTTGTTTGTTTTGCTTTCTTTGTGAGACGGAGTCTTGCTCTGTCGTTGCCCAGGCTCGAGTGCAGTGGTGCAGTCTTTGCTCACTGCAACCTCCCCGTCCAGGGTTCAAGTGATTCTCCTGCCTCAGCCTCCCAAGTAGTTGGGATTACAGGTGCCTGCCACTGTGCCCAGCTAATTGTTGTATTACAGGTGCACACTGGCACCCAGCTAATTTTTGTGTTTTTTTGTAGAAACAGGGTTTTGCCATGTTGCCCAAACTGGTCTCAAACTCCTGAGCTCAACCGATTCACCCACTTCGGCCTCCCAAAGTGCTGGGATTACAGGCATGAGCCACCGTGCCCAGCACACATTTTCTATTATTGATAATTCATAGGAAATTCTAAATGGACTGTATACTACATAAATTATACACTGATATTCATTATCTACCCAATCAATAGAAATAAATAGGAATTAATAGAAATAAAAGGAACAAATGATTTTTAAGAACCTGTCTTGAAGAGGTCTATATTACAGGGTTAGAAAATACATTTTTTTTTTCCTTCTTTAATGTCCTGAATCAAGCAGAAGTCACTTATGGCCTTACAAAGGTCACACTTTTAGAATGGAGCCGGAGGCCATCAAATACACAGAGAGACTCCATGACTGTGCAAAGTACTTCTAAAGACTTCTTTGAAGCTAACTCTATAAAGCTGAAACCAAAATCCAGCTGAACAATGACTGTTCCCGTGCTATTAACAGCACCACTCACCTCCATCTGGGCTGTTAACTGAGCACAGCTCAGTTTTATCTTAATCCACCCAGATCGAAGCAGGTTAATTCTCCACGTAACCCCATGCATCAGACATTCCTAGCATTCAGCATCAGCATGGACACAGCTCTCTGAACGCCACATGGTTTGTTTACACTTTTGTATGCCTGAGCCTGTGATCAGAATTTTTCCCTGACTTCAAAAGAGGTTAAAACCCCAAAATGGGGCTTTGATGGAGGAAAAAACGTTCCAAAGATGTTACACACCTAGAACATGTATCACACATGTGCTGCTAGATCGTCTCTCCAGTGAGTTTATTTCCTGCTTGAAAGTGGTTTCACCCGTTTTTCTAGATCTCCTTCTTGGATTCTCTTGTTTGATCCTGCAGTGATCTCGTAGCAGAAATGTGACGTTGCTGTAAGTATTTGTATTAGTTTGCTCAGGCTGTGTAACAAAATACCACAGACTGGGGGGCTTAACCCACAAAAGTTTAATTCCTCACTGTTCTAGAGGCTGGAAGTCCAAAACCAAGGTCCCAGCAGGGTTGGTTTCTCTGAGGTCTCTCTCTTTGGTTTGCAGACAGCTGCCTTCTTGCTGTGTCCTCACATGGTCATCCCTCCATGCAGAGTCATCTCTGGTATCTCTCAGTGTTTCCACTTCCTTTTTTTTTTTGAGACAGAGTCTTACCCTGTCACCCAGGCTGGAGTGTAGTGGCACAATCTCGGCTCACAGCAACCTCTGCCTCCCGGGTTCAAGTGATTCTCTTGCCTCAGCCTCCCGAGTAGCTGGGATTACAGGCTTGTGCCACCATGCCAGGCTAATTTTTATGTCTGTAGTAGAGATGGGGTTTCACCATGTTGACCAGGCTGGTCTTGAACTCCTGACCTCAGGTGATCCACCTGCCTTGGTCTCCCAAAGTGCTGGGATTACAAGTGTGAGCCACTGCACCTGACTGGTTTCCTCCTCTTACAGGGACACCAGAGAGATCAGAGCCCAGCCTAATGGCGGCGCCCTAACCTCATTACCTCTTTTAGGGCCCTATCTCCAAATGCAGTCACATTCTGAGGAACTGGGAATTAGGGCTGCAACATACCAGTGTTACAGGGACACAGTTCAGTTTCTGACACCACTCATGTGATGAGGAACTTGGCAAATATATGGAAGCAGCTGTGCCTGGAGATAAGGGGGAATAGCAGCTGGGGAATGAGAGGAGAAATCTTGAAACCTACAAAGAAACTCCACATTTCTGGAAAAATAAAGCCCTAATTTCCTTTGTTGAAATCTGCCCATTTTGATTAGGTACTTTCTTAAACTCCTACTTTAATTTAACATAGAGATAGAGTTACATAAAAAGTTTCATCCAAAGAGATAACTAAAGAGGTAATGACCCGTAAAATGTCTTTAACAGTGCTTCCTAAGTATGCAGCCTTCTTTCCTTAAGAACAGCTACAATTCTCAATATGCCATTTCTCTGCATAAAGCATATGTGCATAGCCTGTGATATGTGAACAGAAAGGGGGAGTGTGGGGAGAGGAACAGAAGAGATAGGGGGACAAAGGAAGCCAGTGAATGGAGAAGTGAAAGAAAAATTCAGTGCGAAAAATACACACACACTCCTGAGAGGTAGGAATATACTGCAAAGATGTTTCTCTGAATGAGACCCCAGGGAGGCCTGACCAAGTGAATTTCTGATATGAAAAAGAGGTACCAGGAAGGAAAAAGAAATATAAAGTTTTTAATAAGACTCAGGCATTCAGTTTTGAAATGAGATATAATCTACTTTAAAGGACTTGGGAGACAACTGAGAATGTGGGGTTATCAGTGGAGACAGTACTACAGCAGCTGGGGGCAGGAGAAAGTTCTGCCTTCAGCTGAGGGTTTTTCAGGTCAAATAAACAGTATCCCCAAAGATTCAAACCTGAGGCTTGCAAAGGACTCCACAGTTCCAGATTCTGGTGTTAAAAGTCTATATCATGCCTAAATAAATATATTTAAAGAGCTGTGGCCAAAGATGTGGTTTTATAATTACATATTGATTTATATTGGATTTCTTGGTCGGCTGCAGAGTTTGGAATCTTTCCAGCATTACTTCCTTGCCAATTTCTAGGTAGCTTACAGCAATTTCAAAGTACCTCCAATTATACATTTTCAACAGATGGGATTATTAAATGCTTAGTGCAAACAATGATCCAGAGATGTGTTACCACCCACCAGTAGACAAAGCCGAGCCTCTCTCTGCTCCACTCTCATTCCAATAAATATTTACATCCTTCCATTTACTCACTTCAAGACTGTAGGATATGGAATTTCATTGCTCTTTTAAGGTGAGTGCAAGAAATTGTTAATGCTTTCCGGATTTTCCAATTAACTTGCCCTCAGAAGAATTTAGTATAAATAACAGACATGGTTCATGGTCTGTAGATATTTTCATTTACACATTTAAGTATGGTATCAATTTTTTTTCTAAGTAGGAATCTTTTTTAAAGCTTTTATTTTTATTTTATTTTTTATTTTTTTATTTTATTTTATTTTTTGAGACGGAGTCTCGCTCTGTCACCCAGGCTGGAGTGCAGTGGCGCAATCTTGGCTCACTGCAACCTCTGCTTCCTGGTTCAAGCGATTCTCCTGCCTCAGCCTCCGGAATAGCTGGGATTATAGGCGCAAGCCAGCACACCTGGCTAATTTTTGTATTTTTAGTAGTGGCAGGGTTTCACCATGTTGGTCAGGCTGGTCTTGAACTCCTGACCTCAAGTGATCCACTCGCCTTGGCCTCCCAAAGTGCTGGGATTACACGTGTGAGCCAGCGCGCCTGGCCCAGCATTTATACTTTTAAAGCCCAGATTGTAGAACTTTTCAGAGCAAGCGTGTGGTCCAGCCTTCTTTTTCAGATGAGGAAACTTGAGGCACAGGTATGTAAAATGGCTTGCTACTTGCTAGCAGAGCTGAAGGAAGAGGCAGGAGAAGCGACTCTGCAGTTAGTGTGGGCACCTGCTGGGTGGCCAGGTCGTCATCTTTGTGGCTTCACAAACACACACCTTGCAGCAAGCATCCTTGTCACAAGCTTAGGATGGCGAGGCTGAGACGGAGAGAGGGTAGGACACTGGCCCACTGTCATTTGGAGTAAGTGATTTAAACCCAAGTCTGTCTGATGCCCCAGACCAACCCTTTGCCATTTCCCTGCACCGTTCCCTAAACACAACCAAGTCACATTATTAACTTTAAAACTGATAATTATAATGGCATTGCACAAAGGTAGATTCAACAGCTTTTCCAAACCCTAGGTTTATTTCCTACTATTCAATCTCTGAATTGTTGTTGGTTTCTGTTTTAGCAGCATAACTGACATTTACTTAAAGTATGAACTAATACATATTAAGGTATAAATCAAGTGAAAGCCTGGCTGTTTGACCTCAATTAATCATTAAGGAAAAAAGTCCCTCATCCTTTGAGCCTTGCTATTTTGAATGCAATTATTTAAATAAAAATGTGGTACATGTCTTACCTAAACAGGAAATTCACAGAGTGTATCTCACATGTCCATCCCCAGTGTTCATGGTGAGATACATGAAAAGGTGTAAGAATCAGTCAGCTAGTAAGCGATTCAAACTCAAGACCGCAAAACCGAAACCAAGCCTTTTTGTTATCTAACGTTTCCCAGGTAAAGGAAGAAATACATGCAAGGATGTATAGAACGCATGTTTAAAACCTATCGAGCACATGCAGATGTAAAACTTCCTAGAACCTTGTGCACTGATGTTCAATTTCTGTGAAGCTGTTAATTACAAATAGTTGTACTTAGCAGAGGGAAAAAATTATATTTATGTGATATAGTTTGTTAATTAATTACTCATCCACAGCTAAACTCGCTGCCAAACACAGGCAGACCGCAGGGCTGATGAGGCCTAATGCTTCACACCTACTGACCCAAAATGCTGTGGATACCAAGGGCATCCTTAACCCCCATATGGTAATTCAGAACTGCAAAAGCATTTAGGTAAGAGTGTGACCTATTACCATTGACATAAAAACACGTCAAAGGCCATGTGCTATTTGCTATTCATAGGAGTCCCGTGGCATATATTGGTTTTCAAAAGACAGCAGGTGACATTCATCAACAGACATTTTGTGTCCTTCTGCTCACACTTGAAGTGCCATTTTAGAGTCTCGGGTGAAGACTATTTTTCTTTAACGATACTCAATTTTCTTTTGAATCACTGAGAAAATCTAAGTCTGCCATGGGGTCTTCCTCAGTAGCCTGGAAACCAGGAAGGGAATGAGCTGCTTTTGTTTTTATGTCCTCCTGTCCATAATTAGACAATGTTTTTGAAAGAGAAAAACAAAAACGTTCCAAGTACAATAACCTTGGTGCCATTCTATAATCCAGAGTGGTATACTGGCAGACTGGGTTATTATTCTTTTTAAATTTCAGATAACCTTCTCTCAGTTGCCAAGGGTATATTCAGTAAATCAAATCTACTGCTCTCAGCATCATAAATCCCATTTGTATCCTAGTAGAAACACACATTTCCTGAGAAAGGGAGCTGAGTCTTAAAAAAGGAAGTTGAAGTCTTTAAGCTTGAGATAAGGCATTTCAAAAGAAAAGAAACTTTTGGCAGGACTCGAGTACATCCTACACTAATGAAAATTGGAAACCCATCCTTCATTTCATGGACATTACTACACAAAATGTAAAACATACTGGTACCAGAGCAACCAACTCTACATAATGTACTTGCAGTTTCAGATGGCAACCCCGGGGTGGGGGCGGGGGTGGTGTGGACAAAAGCTGTTGTTGTTTTTCTATCATGAACTGTTACAGTTTCTTAATTCCACAAATATTAGCAAGTGCATATTTCATGCCAGGAATTTTCTTGGCTCTAAGGATATAGCAGTGAACACAATTAGGTCGCTGGCTTCATGGAGTTATATTTGTAGGCGGGAAATTTAAAATATTACTGTATAATACAGCAGCTTATAGTCTCTAGAGATGATATAATATATATCATGGTAACTGTGTCACACACAGAAACATAGCGTATATACTACTATATTATACAATGTAACAAAATACGACAGGTGCCTATAGATCATATCAGATGCTAATACGTTTTAGAAAGCAGAGGAAAGGGAACAGATGAGTGTCACATTTTTTAATAATATGTTCAGGGAAGTTCTCATGGATAGGCTGGGATATTTAACCAGAGAGTGGAAGGAAGTGAGGGGGTGATACATGCAGAATATCTAGAAAAAGACCCTTCGAGGCAAAAGGACCAGGAAGTGCAAAAGCTCTGAGGAAGGCGGGTACTTGATCCATTCGAGGAACAGTAAGAAAGCCAGCATGGCGGGAGCAGAGAGAGCCCAGCAGGAGAGCGGGGAGGGTGCAGATGATGACAGAGAAGCGGCCTGGGGTTAGGAGAACAGCAGGGCAGATCCTGTGGCATTTTCTGGCAGAGTAAGGACTTTTTAGGGGGAACCAGGGTGGAAGCGGGAGGCTGATCAGGAGACCACTGAAACAGTCCATCTTTCTTTGATATGGAGTCTCACTCTGTTGCCCAGGCTGGAGTGCAGTGGCACAATCTCGGCTCACTGTAATCTCTACCCGCCAGGTTCAAGCAATTCATCCTCCTGCCTCAGCCTCCCAAGTAGCTGGCACCACAGGCACACACTGTGGTATTTTTGTATTTTTAGTAGTGACAGGGTTTCACTACATTGGCCAGACTAGTCTTGAACTCCTGACCTCCAGTGATCTGCCCACCTCAGCCTCCCAAAGTGCTGGGACTACAGGCATGAACCACCGCACCTGGCCGTGGAGCCTCTTGCTCCTATGTCTCTTCTGACCTCCAGCCTTACTCATCCACCCATCCAGTTCATCTACACATGGGTGGCTCAGTATGTCCAAATATGCCCGTCCTCCTCCATGCCCGGCGGGCTCCTCTAGGATCCTACCATTCAGCAAATGGGAGTGTCTCTCCTTTAACACCTCACATCAAGCCGAGAACGCAAATCCAGAGTCCTGTTGCCGCAGACACATTTCGTTTCCTTACATGATAGCACAGGAGTAGAAGGGGCCGAAGGTATAGGAGGAAACAAGAAATTACAGCGTCACAGGAACCAGGGAAGTGCACTGATAAAAGCAGTGGTTAGCATTTGTTGGTTCTCACTGTAGCAGACACTCTGCTCACCACTTCCCACAAACTATGTCATTTTTGTAGCAGAGTGTCCGCTACAATGAGAAGAATTGTACAATCTGAGGAGGAAGGTGCTATGCCCATTTTGCAAATAATTTAGAGAAGTAACTTTCCTATGGTCACAGTGTGTACTAAATCCCCTAAGAGAGGAAATAAATTGAGTCTGAAAAACTCAAGTGTTATAGGGATCCCCATTTCTCTCCAAAGAATCAGTATGTCACTATGTTCAGCTCTGTTATTCTTTAATTCTCTATTTTAAAGTTTAACTTCCTTCTAATTCCAGTACCTTCTTCACTGGTGCTAATCAGTAGTTCACATCTGCTCCCCACTCCCTCCAGCTCCATCCTGACTCATCCTGGTCACCTGATCACCCCTGGCTACCTGCTCTGACACACAGTAACCATCCTTCCCACCAAAACACTCACCCTGCCACTGCAGCGCCGACCCCTGCTCTTTTTAAAATAGCCCATCAGGATTCGTCCAGCTTGTGCGTTCTAACCATAGCCCATAGAGGACGACACAGCAGTAGGGATGACCCCGTCAGGCATAAGTACGCCTTCCCCCTTTGTCCAAGCGTGCAGCCGCCATTGTTCTATCTGTACACTGCACCCCCCTGTAAAAGTAAACTGCCTTGCTGAGACGACTTATCTTTGAGTGCTATTTCTTTTGTGGCATCGAAATTTTACTTACAACACAAGTTCACTGAACTGAGTCATGTGGAGACCCCCGGTGACCTTAACAAAAACCTGGCCAGTGTCCAGCCAGAGGGCTGAGAAAGAAGGGGTTGATGAGAAAATGAGAACAGAAAGTTAGCCAACTCTCTCCAGGGTTGTCCTTCGAAGCACACAAGGAAGAAGAATGGGCTAGAGTTGAAGGGAGTGCAGGGGTGCTGGGTGCGGTGGCTCATGCCTGTATGCAGTCCCAGCACTTTGGGAAGCTGAGGCGGGGTGGGGGTAGGGGTGGGGGATGGGGGATGGCGGGGGGCTGGGAGGATCACTTGAGGCCAGGAGTTCCAGACCAGCCTGGCCCATGTGGTGAAACCCTGTCTCAAAAATAAAAATAAAAAATAAAGTAGAGAGTGCTGGGGGAGGGCTTTATTTTAGGTGATGACAAAGTAATTTGAACTTCTAAAACCCAACCCCTTTTCAGAGCATTGGTTAGCCTGTCTGTGTGAGCAATCAGCACACAGAAGTTTATTTGTTTTCTCTGCTTCCTGCTCCAAAGAAATTCAGATTTTGCTTATAAGTTTGGTTTAAAAAGTCATTGGCTATGCATAAAATTTGCTTCCTACATCCTAGAAGATGGGAAAATCTGTAGAAGAGAAGGTGTATAACTGAGTCAACAAAACAAAGAAACAAAAAGAGGATCTACTCTGGTTTTCTTGGGAAGCTGAAAAATCAGTGCTTTAGAAAGGCCAGTCAACCCAGACTCTTGCATCACAATGTGGTGGAGAAATGCCAACACTGAGCCCGCAAGCAGACGACCCAGTGGGCTGCTCCTTCCGGCCAGCCACTGTCTAGCTCTGTCACCTTGTGTAAGTCACTCAACTCACAGTGAGCATCCTCTGTGGAACAAGGAGCCAATATTTATTATACTGCCTCTGGCTTTGGGCAGAATCACACAATTGAATCTGCCAGAAAACTGACAGAGGATGCGTGGATCAAGGGGCTGATTCAAATAATTGAAATCTGTCAGTAAAAAAGCTTTCTGCAAATGTAAGGTAGTCCCAGTATCTACTGCAATTGAAGGTAAGCATTAAAAGGTAGTTATGGACTAGGTACAGTGACTCACATCTGTAATCCCAGCACTTCGGGAGGCCGAAGTGGATCACCTGAGCCCAGGAGTTCAATACCAGGCTGGGAAACATGGTGAAACCCATTTCTACAAAATATACAAAAACTAGCCGGGCCTGGTGGTGTGCACCTGTAGTCCCAGCTGCTCGGGAGGCTGAGGTGGGGGG
The DNA here is from genome assembly GCF_048565385.1 of Saimiri boliviensis. Classification (NCBI taxonomy): domain Eukaryota; kingdom Metazoa; phylum Chordata; class Mammalia; order Primates; family Cebidae; genus Saimiri; species Saimiri boliviensis. The sequence continues at coordinate 38,174,176 of NC_133455.1, read as the reverse complement.
ATCACCTGAGCCTGAGAGGCTGCGGCTGCAGTGAGCTGTGATGGCACCACCGCACTCCAGCCTGGGCAATAAGGGAGACTCTGTCTCAAAAAAAAGGAAGATATTGTACACAGCCTGGAAGCAAACTGTTTGGACACAAGTACATTCACCAATTGATTCAAGATTTAAAAACAAAATTCAGCGATAGCGTAACGATACCAAACACATAACAACAAACACCCGCATATTTACTTTTCATTACAACCAGGGCTGTTGAAGCTGATTTTCAGTGAATCAGGTTAAGCCAGGCCTAAACTTGTGGCCATGACAGGTCTGTGAAAAAGCTCAAAGTGTGACATACTTTCAGTTTGCTCTGGATCTGACAGTGTACCGATTCTGAACGCAGGTCCTGCCACAGAGGTGTTTCTGGCCCGTGATTTAATAAGCAAAGAAAAACCAGTACAACCAGTCTCATTATTAGAGCAGCCAAGCTTTCAGACTCCCTTAGATACTTCCAGCATCAGGCCTCCCTCAGGCAGGGCAAGATGACACATGACTCCAGCCCAATACCGATTCCCTAACTGTCCATTTCCTATGGATATGGCCTTCTCTGATTAGAGGGACAAAGACAGAAGAGAATCATTATTAGGACTTCACTTTTTATCCCTTTTAGTTTTAAAACATTGAAGTCCTTCCCTTCAGGGATCACTATTACAAATATTAAGATGGGGATGGAGGTGGTGGATTGAGTGTTACAGAGACCAAATGCATCAAGCATTTCACTTATGTAACTTTCTGGGCTCTGAGAACCTCAGGGTAGGAGTGAATTAATTCTATATCCAAGCAGGTAACAGCTAAAATCACCAGCTCAGCACAGTTCTCCGGGGCACCCTCTTCTCTATCTGCAAAAAGAGACTGGCTTTCCTTCCTCCTCCGGCCCTGGCTCCTGCCCTCGCCCCGCCCTGCCCTGCCCTGCCCCAGGCTGGGCGTCTAGGGCTGCCCAACAACAGGAACACCCAAATCAGCACTGTCTTCTGGGCAGCTTTGGCTCCTGTGGTTGCAGCTAGGAATGGCCAGGAGGACAGGGGTTGAGTGCGGTGGGATGAGGGGGTGTGGGGGTGGCCACACAGGGGACCATTCACCTTTGGTAATACACTCATGGTTTACAAAAAGTTGAGAGTCCACGTAACCAGGAATGAGTAATTCATGCAGCTTCCTAAAACTGCCAGGGAATTCTTCTTGCCTCCAAGTCAGCCCTGGCTAGGACTGTAAGTATTATACATGCAAAAAAAAGACGGTGCAATTCTTATCTAGTGGGTATTCAGCTCTCGAAACTGAGGCAGGGACTAGGAGATTAACATAATGACCCCCATCCTCTGAGACCTTCCACAAACACCCTCTGACCAGTCTTTCCCTCCTTCCCTCCTGCACTCCGGCACCCTCTGCACCGCAGCCATTGAGCCTCACTCACCGCGCCCTGCACGTGCCCTGCCTCTCCCTTCTTAGTGCTTTTGCAGGTTACGGGTCCACTGCTGCGTAGAATAATCCCTCTTCTCTCACAGAAATTCCTCCCACCTGTGCCCAGATCAAATGCTCCTCCTCAAAGAAGTCTTCCCTGATTGCTAGGAGTAGTATCTCCTTCTTCTTGTCACAAATCATATTTTGGTTACAGCAATAAGAAGAGCCAATAATGAGAGTGACTTATTGAGCACATGCTATGGGATGGGAATCCTATGAAGCACTCGATACCTTTTATTTCATTTAATCCTCATGATATGCTCCCTGTGCATGTGCTATTACTAGTATTCCCTGTTACAGCTGAGAAAGCCGTGATTGAGAAAGGTTAAGCATTAACTCTAAAACAGCAGTGGCAACACTGGACTTGGGTCAGGCAGTGACACCAGAGCTCCTACTACACGTTGCCTTACACTGTAATGATTTGTGCAAGGGTCCCATCTGTTCTGTGAACTTCTGAGGTCATCTATCTTTGAATATCCCATTATATTAACTCCTGGCTTGGCCTAAAGGCGTCGCTGGAATTGGAGCGAAAGTGCATTTACAAACAGGCTGCTGTGGCTGATTCTTCCAGGCACGCTAACTAGTGTATCTTTAATCCAGCTCCGAACTTCAGGATGGGTCAAGAGCAGCAATTAAAATGGCCTCACAAAGTCAAGGATCCAAAACCCAGGAAGCAGGAGAAATCTGACCTTGGAACTCTCTGGAAGCACTGAGGGCCCCGCAGGATCTGGGCACCACTGTGTCCTAATCTGGGTAACAGGAACCTGACGTAACAGCCTGCCTCTGTGCACATCGGCTAGATCTCTTAGAACGGTGAGTCCTGAGCCAGGGGCGGGTAGCTTTCTTTTCCAGCATATGATAAATGCACATTTGTTGCAGTCAGTGTTTCTTCAGACTCTGTTTTCAATCTGCCAGAGAATAATAAATTCTTGTTGAGAGGATAAGACAATATGGCTCAAAGGTTAAAAGCAAATGGGCTCGAATGTTAAACAGACTCAGTCTGAATGAGTCCCAGCTTTGCCCCAATATTTGTGATCTGGAACACGAGGCTTAATGTCTGCACTTCAGTCTACTCATCTGATAAGGAGATAATATCACCACCCATTCATTCATAACGTGACTAGGAGGCAGACTGAGATAATGCATACAAAGTGCTTACTGTAGTCCACTCAAATCGGTTGTTATTAATGATTGCTCTTTTCACTAATATTAATTATTGCTGTTGGTTAGTCACAGTTTATAGCTCATGACAGTACATGTTCCATCTAAAAAAAAATTTTTTTTTTTTTTGAGACAGAGTCTTGCTCTGTCGCCCAGGCTAGAGGGCAGCCGCTTGATCTCGGCTCACTGCAACCTCTACCTCCTGGGTTCAAGTGATTCTCCTACCTTAGCCTCCCAAGTAGCTGGGATTACAGGTGCCTGCCACCGCACCTGGCTAATTTTTGTATTTTTAGTAGAGATGGGAGTTCACCATCTTGGCCAGGCTGGTCTCGAACTCTTGACCTCATGATCCACCTGCCTCAGCCTCCCAAAGTGCTGAGATTACATGCGTGAGCCGCCACGCCTGGCCCTGAAAAATTATTTACCAAAATTCATTGGTTAGTGCTACTCTTTTCTGCTCTAAAGGGTTAGCAGTGAATATAGAGACCAACAATTCTGAACATAAACAATGAGAAGATATGGTTTGGCTGTGTCCCCACCCAAATCTCATATTGAATTACCATGTGCTGTGAGAGGGACCTGGTAGGAGGTAACTGAATCATGGGGGCAGGTCTTTCCCATGCTGTGCTTGTGATAGTGAGTCTCGCAAGATCTGAAGGTTATTATAAGGAGTTTTCCTACACAAGCCCTCTCTTTGCCTGCTGCCATCCACGTAAGACGTGACTTGCTCCTCCTTGCTTTCCGCCATGATTGCGAAGCCTCCCCAGCCATGTGGAACTGTAAGTCCAATTTAACTGCTTTCTTTTGTAAATTGCCCAGTCTCAGGTATGTCTTTATCAGCAGCCTGAAAACAGACTAATATATATAGCCTGGGCAACATGGTGAGACTCTGTCTCTACAAAAACTAAATAATTAGCAGAGTGTTGTGGTGCATGCCTGTGGTCCCAGCTACTTGGGAGACTGAGGCAGCAGGATCGCTTGAGCTCTGGATGTCAAGACTGTGATGAGCTGTGTCTGCACCACTGCACTCCAACCTGGGTGACAGAGTGAGACCCTTTCTCAAATAAAAATAACAGAAACATTAGGGGCACCACCTAACAATTAAAACTGTTCAGAATATGGTGGCCTCCGAGACTTTCAGCTGCCCCCTTTCCCTACCCAGTAGAAATTGCCTCCTATGCCTGTTGCCTTTGGTTCAGTTTAAGACTCTGATATAGTGTGGATTTGTGTCACTGCCCAAATCTCATGCGGAATTGTTATCTTCGGTGTTGATGGAGGGGCCTGATGGAAGCGATTGGATCGTGGCGGCGGTATGTTGTGAATGGTTTAGCACCATCCCCCGGTGCTGTGGTGCTGTTCTCCTAATAGAGAGTGAGTTATTGCGAGAGCTGGTTTTTTTAACAATGTGGAGCACCGCCCCGGCTCTCACTCCTGCTCCTGCCACACAGGCTGCCTGCTCCTGCTTTGCCTTTCACCAGGAATGAAAGCTCCCTGAGGCCTCCCTAGAGATAGATGTCACCATGCTTCCTGTATAGCCTGCAGAACTGAGAGCCAATTCAACCTCTTTTTTTAATAGATTACCCAGTTTCAGGTGTTTCTTTATAACAGTGCAAGAACGAATACAGACCCCAGTGGTTTTCTTCTAATATCCTGTTTTGCCCCAGCCACTTACAGTGATGATTCTCAAACTTTGGTGGACATAAGAGTCACTTAGGGTGTTTAATAAAGACAGATTCCTATGCCTAACACATGGGATTATGATTTAATTTTACTTATTTTTTAGAGACAGGGTCTTGCTCTGCTGCCCAGACTGGTGTGCCGTGTTCTGATCATGGCTCACTGCAGCCTTGAACTCCTGGGCTCAAGCGACCCTTTGGCCTCTGTCTCTTGAATAGCTGGGACCACAGGTGCAAGCCCAACTGGGATTATAACTTAATAAAGAACATCCCAGGTGATTTCTGATACCAGTGATCTTGTGAACCAATTCTCAAAAACAGGGTCAGTAACTAACACCTTAGAAATATTTATCCATGTAGGCTGGGCGCAGTGGCTCACACCTGTAATTCCATCACTTTGGGAGGCCAAGATGGGCAGAACGCTTGAGAGTAGGAGTTCAAGACCAGCCTGGCCTCCTCTCTACTAAAAATATAAAAACTAGCTGGCCATCGTAGCACATGCCTATAGTTCTAGCTACTCAGGAGACTAAGGCTTAAGAATCACTTGAACCTGAGAGGCAGAGGTCTCGGTGAGCTAAGGTCATGCCACTGCACTCCAGCCTGGGTGACAGAGTGACTCCATATCCAAAAAAAAAAAAAAAGAAAAAAAGAAGTATTTATCCATGTAAATGTATTTCCTGTATCAGAAGAAGATGGAAAAACTTTTAATTCTCCAAATCTGGGTCTGCATTTTTTAAAAATAATGTTCCTATGAAGCCTAATCCTTGGATTCTACAATAGTGAGTGTGTCCATTTATTACCACTTATAGTGAGGAATTTCTAAAGTCTTGCTTTACTTCTTATTGCTGATGAAGCACCAAATAGTAACTTTATTGTTTCTTCCCAAGGCTGCATACTGGTAATAATTTTCAAGAGAGGCCAGGATCTTCACATGGCTCTCCTGATTCTGGGGCCAGGAAGGCCTGATTCTTGTTTTATTACAGACTCTGAGGCTTCTTTTCAAATGGCTAGAGTCAGGCTGATATTGCCAATGATGAAACGATGCAGAAACAGCTGCAGTCCCTGAAGCAGAAGGTGTTCACAAACCTGCCTTCTAAAATTCACTACCATCTGATATAATATACATCTATTCCTCATGGGTCTAGAATACAGGATGTCAGGAGATAATGCGCTCATAAATGTAGGATCTGCTCCAGCACTGGTCAGTCTGAACATCTCTTTCCTCGGCTCCAGCAGAGCATTAAAGACCAATAAAACCATAGACTCTAAAGGCAGAGATTTCCTGAGTTTCAAATCCCAACTCCAATACTTACTACTGTGTGAACCTGGGCAAGTTACTTCACCTCTGTGTGCCTCAAGATTTTCATCTATAAAGTGGTGTAGGGAAAATATATTTTCTTCTATTCATCTTAGGTGCTTTGGCTAGGGCTCCTATAAAAAGCCAAATGAATAAGAGAGAAGCACACAAATTTATTTAATGTTTTACATGACACAGCATCCTTCATAAAAGAAACCAGCAGGCGCAGTGGCTCACGTCTATAATCTCAGCACCTTAGGAGACCGAGGTGGGTGAATTACGAGGTCAGGAGATTGAGACAAGCCTGACCAATATAATGAAACCCCAGCTCTACTAAAAATACAAAAAATTAGCTGGGCATGGTGGCACGCCTATAGTCCCAGCTACTTGGGAGGCTGAGGCAGGAGAATCATTTGAACCCAGTAGGCAAAGTTTGCTGTGAGCCGAGATCGCACCACTACACTCCAACCTGGGCGACAGGGTGAGGCTCTGTCTCAGAAAGAAAGGAAGGAAATTCCAGACAAGCAATTAAACCTGAGTGTTGTTCATAGTAGACTGAAGAGCAGATATTGGCAGAGAAATAGGATAGGGCAAAGGTTGTGAGTGCAGTGACCTGAAGGAACTTAGCAAGGCCTGTTTGGATTCCTCTCTGAGTCACATCTCTTCAGAGATGAGGATGCTCCTTTCCTTTGAACGTAGGAAAGCCACCTGTCACATGAGCATTTCATGACCCTCTTCAAGGGAAGCTCAGAAAACCTGTCCTAGATTTTATGATGTGCTGCAGGAGGGAAGGGCAGAGGAAAGGTCAGAGACACCTTCCTGTGCCTGTGTTTTCTCATATTCCTTCAGATTAAAATATTCAGCATGCCAAAGTGCCATATATTGGGGTAGTGTGTCCTGAACCCCATCAATGGGATGTCACAAGAACAGAACTGGCACATAGTGCTATGTGAGGATTTATTAGTATTGGATGGCCATGTGGCCCAAGCTATCCAGGACACTCCATTCCAGGACTTTTGCTGAACGAGATGCTTCTGCTGGAGTTGATAAATCGGTACAAATTTCAGCTGAGAACTGCCAGGGCCGCCTGTGGAGACAGTCTTCCTGAGCGTGAAGCTCCCGCAGAGGAGCGAGGCTGAGAGCTGGAGACGCAGCATGGGGTTAATGCTAATGCTCAAGACCTGTGTCCAGTCATGCCTGGATAGCTAGTGTGGACTTCCCAGTGACATGAGCTGTGAACTTTCTTTTCTCACCTGAGTTGGCTTGGATTAGTTTCTATTGTCAGAGGGTTGTACCAGAGTGACTCCATCTTGAATAGGGGCTGGGTAAAATGAGGCTGAGACCTGCTGGGCTGCATTCCCCAGAGGTTAGGCATCCTTAGTCACAGGATGAGAGAGGAGGTCAGCACAAGATACAGGTCACAAAGACCCTGCTGATAAGAGGTCGTGGTAAAGAAGTCGGCCAAAACCCAGCAAAACCAAGATGGCAACGAAAGTGACGTCTGGTTGTCCTCACTGTTGATTATACAATAACTAGAATGCATCAACATGCTAAAAGACGCTCCTACCAGTGCCATGACAGTTTACAAATGCCATGACAATGTCAGGAAGTGACCGCATATGGTCTAAAAAGAGGAGGAACCCTCGGTTCCTGAAATTGCTCACCCCTTTCCTGGAAAATTCATGAAGTATCCACCCCTTGTTTAGCGTATAATCAAGAAATAACTACACGTACACTCAGTAGAGCAGCCCAGGCCACTGCTCTGCCTAGACAGTAGCCATTCTTTCATTCATTTGCTTTCTAATAAACTTGCTTTCACTTTACTCTATTTTACTCCAAATTCTCTCAGGCACAAGGTCCAAGAACCCTCTTTTGGGGTCTAGATTGGGACCCCATTCCGGTAACATTCTCACTTTCCAACAGAAGAATTCTGCCCTAGCTTTACTGCGATATAAGTCACATACCATACAGGGCACCTATTTAAAAGGTACAATGTAGTGGATTTTAGCATATCCTCAGAGTTACACAACCTTCACCACAACTGTTGATCTAAAAATCCTCAGAAGGCTCAGTAGGCCCGGAGTGTGGAATATGGACAGGTATGTGTGATCTGCTTCCAAAGTCACAATTTTGTTCTGTTTTGTTTTTGAGATAGAGTCGCATTCTGTTTTCCAAGCTAGAGTGCAGCAGCTCACTGCAGCCTTGACCTCCTGGGCTCAGGTGATCCTCCCACCTCAGCCTCCTGAGTAACTGGGACTACAAGCACATACCACCATGCCTTTTTTTTTTTTTTTTTGTAGAGATGGGGTTTCACCATGTTCCCCTGACTAGTCTTGAACTCCTGAGCTCAGGCGATCCTCCCATCTTGGCCTCCCAAAGCACTGGAATTACAGGCATGAGGCAATGTGCCTGGTCTCACAACTTTGAAACTACCTTATTTTTTCGAGACAGAGTCTCACTCTTTTGCCCAGGCTGAAGTATAGTGGCGCAATCTCGGCTCACTGCCACCTCCACCTCCCAGTTCAAGCCATTCTCCTGTTTCAGCCTCCTGAGTAGCTGGGATTACAGGCATACACCATCACACTCAGCAATTTTTTGTATTTTTAGTAGAAATGAGGTTTCACCCTATTGGCCAGGCTGATCTCGAACTCCTGACCTCATGATCCACTTGCCTCAGCCTCCCAAAGTGCTGGGATTACAGGCATGAGCCACCACAACTACTTTTAAAGTTGAAATCATCAACTTTTTGATTTGGAAGTAATGAAGTTCAGCAGAGTATAATGGAAAAGAAAACTAAGAGTTAGCACTCCTGCTTTCTTTAAAGAGACATTAGAAAATCCCTGCAATCCCTGTGTACTCTTCAATAACTCAGCCAGGTGTGGTAGCTCACGCCTGTAATCCCAGCACTTTGGGAGGCCAAGGAGGGCAGATCACCTGGGGTCAGGAGTTCAAGACCAGCCTAGCCAACATAGTGAATCCCTGTCTCTACTAAAAATACTTTGAGGGTCTTGAAGGTTGGACCCCTGGATCCAACTTGGTATTATCCAACTTGGATATTACACCAAGTTGGTATTATCACCAACTTGGAGAATTACATAGGACAAAGAAGTCAGAAACTAGCTCTTAAACACCCAAAGTTAATTAGATTAGCTTTTCTTTTTTTAAAAAAAAAATTATATATAAATAAAAAATATGGAACGCTTCACGAATTTGCATGTCATCCTTGTACAGGGTTCTCTGTATCTTTCCAATTTTAGTATATGTGCTGCCAAAGTGAGCACTTAGGTTAGCTTTCAGAAGCATTTTTCATGCAGGTGGACTCCCAAGCTTGGCCACGGGGTTCCTTGCTAGTTTGTTGACACCACCTGTCTAATTCTTGGCCCACTCCAGGGTCTTGGCCCCAGTCCCCAGGCCAGAAGCTGGCTGAACAGAGAGACAGTCAGCTATCTTGAAAGGAATGGCTGAAACAGATTGAGACTGATACTTACATTGGTAGGAAGAGGAAATCTGGAAGACCCACTGCTCATCCCCCCAAAAATAATGGTGTATTGGAGCCATCTACTTACATGTAAAACCATAACAATGCCTATCCCCCAACTATTCACACCCGTGGCATGAGGAAGAGACACGCCATTCCCAGTTCAGAAATAAATAAATAAACAAACAAACAAACAAACAAGCAAACAAAAATTAGCTGGCTGTGGTGGTGCATGCCTGTAATGAGCCTCGGGAGGCTGAGGCAAGGGGAGGCAGAGGATGCAGTGTGCTGAGATCACGCCGTAGCACTCCAGCCTGCGCAACAAGAGCAAAACTCCATCTAAAATAAAACCAAACACAACTCCATAGTTTTCGTCAAATTCTCTGCCATTTCAGATGATAAAACTGAGGGCCGGTGAGGTTAACTAAACTGCCCAAGCCACAGAGGTACTTGCTTTTAGACAAATTCAAGATTTCAGTTCAGTTATTTTGGTTGTAAGTTTCAAGCAGTTTTTACTTTTTCTGCAGGATTTCATACTCAAGACCCAGGTTGGTCTCTTGAAATGCCTGGAGGTTAAGAGGCTCTTTGTAGTACTACTCAAACATTCATTCATTTCTTTTTTCATTCATTAAAGAAACACACTGTGATTATGATATTCCCTATATTTATGTTAAATTCAGTGCTTCTGTCTCTTTAGAGAAAATAGCGTTCTGCTTAACACCTGGAGAAAAATCGACATACTTGCCCTACAGCAGGATATGATAGAAAATTTCAAAAACATTCCATGGTATGTAGTGGGTTAGGTAAATAATAAATTAGCAAGTTTCTACAAACATTTATGAAATAGTCTTCGTTTGCAGGACCAGGAGTCTTAATTACCAAGTAGCGCTGCTAGGGATGAGAAAGGATGATGGTTAGGAGAGTAAGTGCACTCTTCATCTAATAAAACTAGAGAGATTTGATAACCAAACTGGAAATAGAGAATAATTTGACTTCTAATAGCCCTTGAGGCTTCAGATGACTTCTCAAAAACATGCAAAACCACCCTTTAGCTGTTACTGATTACAAATCTGTGTATCTGGGCACATAAGGACTCTCTCTAACAGCTTTGGAAATTTTTAGAAACACACTTCCTGGAAGAACCTGAGAGGCTGGATCTGGCCAAAAAAATATAATATGGTCTGTGGCAGGATGCTTTGTACTTCACCGTATTCAAGGACAGAAAGCCATTTGCTTTATCTGGGATATCCTGTGAAAACACATTAAGAACACCAGGGAAACATCATCAGCAGGGACACTATCTGCGGTCATCATTGTTTTTAATGTGTGTTTTTTCCTTAGCAAATTCTAGACAAAGTAATTTGAACCTTGTAAAAAAGTACTGCATTCCAACCTGGGAAACACAGCAAGACCACATCTCTAAATACAAAATAAACAAATTACAAGCAAGAGGGGGTAGAATTTTTAAACTGAGTTCACTGGTGAGGACATTGGATGGAGTTCAAAGGAAAACAGTGACAAGGAGATGAAACACTGTCCATAATTCCACCGTACTGACGGAAGTACTCCGAGAACTTTGATGCCTTTTTTGTGTTACTTTTCCTCTAAGTATTCATTGTATATACTTGTATACGTTTTGTTTTTGTTTTTGTTTTTTGAGACAGTCTTATTCTGTTGCCCAGGCTGGAGTGCAGTGGCGCCATCTCAGCTCACTGCAACCTCCACCTCCCAGTTCAAGCAATTCTCCTGCCTTAGCCTCCCGAGTAGCTGAGACTACAGGCGCTGCCACCACGCCCGGCTAATTTTTTGTATTTTTAGTAGTGACAGGATTTCACCATCTTAGCAAGGACAGTCTCGATCTCCTGACCTGAGGTGATCCGCCCACCTCAGCCTCCCAAAGTGCTGAGACTACAGGCGTGAGCCACCATGCCCGGCCGGAAACGACAATGTTCTAAGAGCTTCTGGCAAGAACTGCCACCCCCAACTCATCACCACAACACTATCTTTCCCTTCCCCACTCCCCTCCCACACATATATATTCTCAGCCTTCAAAACCAATAAGACCAATCCCATTATGATTTGTTTTCAGGACTTTTTTTTAAGAGACAGTCTTGCTATGTTGCCCAGGCTGGTTTCAAACTCCTGAGCTCAAATGATCCTTCTCCTTTAGCCTCCCAATGGCTGAGATTACAGACATTTTAAATTCACTGCCAGAAACTAGGACTGCCACTTGGCAATCCTACCACATTCCCTGGTAGATTTACGCTGCCACGTGGCTAGATGGTTAGTTCATACTCCTCTCTCCTCAAACTTCTGACATCTCCCCCTCCTCCATCTTCACTCTTGGCTCATGATCTTGTTTTCCACTTCTCTGAAAAGTAATCGAAGCAATCAGGAGAGAATTTCCACACATTCCCTCTACCACGTCTATTCCCACCTGCCCCTGTGCCCAGATACGCTCTGCCTCCCTCCTGCTGCCACGGATGAACTGTCTGTGAGCCTGAGGCCAAAGCCTCTCCTCATCTTCCGCAGTCCAAGCCCGCTTCCCTGCTTAGGGGCCTCGAACCAGCAATCCTGCCCTCTTCCCTGCACTGGCATGTTTTCTCTCTCCATGGATCACCTCCAATAGCATACACATGCTGCTATTGGAGGTGATTTCCAATAGCATTTCCCCCACCCTTAAGTACCCCACCTTTGACCCTGCCAACCTCTGTTAAAACTAAGTCAAATCTGCTCATTCCTAATGGCTCTCATCTCACTTAGAGAAAAGCCCAAATCCTGCCAGACCCTCTATAGTCACAGCGCATCTCCTTACTATGACACCGTCTGTGTTCTGGCCTCGTTGGTTTGTTCACTCTTCTGGAACACACACCAGGCCTTCTCCTTGCTCAGGGCCTTCATATCTGCTGTTTCCTGAAAGGCTCTCCAGGTATCTGTTCATTCCCTGTCTTTACTCACATGCCATCTTTTCAGAGACACTTTCTTTGGCCTCCCTATGCAAAATCACAACCACAGTCCTTCATATTCCCTCTCTTTCCTCCTTTTTCTTCTTAGCACTTAATGCTTTCTAACCCACCACAGAAACCGTACTTGTTAGGTTTTTTGACTGTTCCCTCCATTTGAATATAAGCCCCATGACAGCAAAAAAATTTTTATCTGTTGTGTTTGTTACCAAAAAACATATTCCCTGGCGCTGCAGTGCCTGGTACATAGTAGATGCTCAATAAAAGACACAGACATAATGTAGATCATCTTAAAGTTTGCACAGCCATGCTTGTTTATGATACTCTTCTGCAGCCTCTGCTTAGTGTTCTCTGAATCAAACCCATGGACCTCGTTTTACCATGGTCTACTACGGACGTATCTTTTTGTCTTTCAAATAAAAAATCTGAGTATAGAATGAGAAGAGCGAAGGACCTGGAGTGCCTTCAGCAATGCACTGAGTCTCTGTCCTCGCTTTCATTTTGGTTTCTACTAAGTTTGGTTTGGAGAGAGGAAGCATTTGTGTCTATCTTGGGGAGATAGCAGAGAAAATCTTGGGGGTGGGGGTTCAGCATGCGTATTTGCCAACAGAAAGGATGCTTCAGAGCTTGAACGTGAAACCCATACAGAGTCTAAGGCGAAAAAACAGGAGCTAGAAAGAAAAGGGAGAATCAGTCATATCGCCTGAGAATATGGTTCTCTGGATCAGAAAGACACTGTGATCCAAGCAGATTCCAAAGATCAAAGGAGAAGCGGCATTCCACACCAGGAGTAGAGATTTTAGCCTTGGTTAAAAGTAAACATAAAAGCAAACCACCACAGGATAAAGATTCCAAAACAACGGGAGGCAGTGAGCTCTGGAGTCAGAACGACTTCGCTTTAAGGCCAGTTTCCACCACCTCGGAGCCCTGGGACACAGTTCTCAGGGTTGCGGAGCATTTCCCCGCAAACGGCGGGGCCTCGAGGCATGTCAGCTCCTTCCCCCGCGGCAGCTTCCTCTGCATCCCCACAGCCCCGCACCATGTAAGACACAGAGCAGATGCTCCAGAAATACTCATTCGATGAATGGGTGAGTACCATTTGAAGAATCAGTTCCCGAATCAAGCTGCCTCTGCGCTCACACCGGACCTCGGAGAATCCACCTGCTTTTTATCACTTTCCCGCATCCCCTTCCCCTCCGCCTCAGCCACTCCTGAAACCATCTTCACGTGTGTCATTGGCGTTCCCACTCCGCAGTGGAGCCGGTGTTAGCTACGTCAGTCCTGGAGCTGCCAAACGTTCATTTCCATTTAAAAACATCGTGTTTTAGCAGACAAACGTGGACTAGGGAAGCGCGGTGCAGGCACCAGCCTCCATTTATTACTCCAGGCTGACAGGTTCTTTTTTAGCAGTCTTGTTTTTCTCCTCTCAAGGAAAGCTTGTTTCCACAGAAGGATTTCCCCTCTTTGTGTTCATGCTTCATTCACAGTTTTTATTGCTTACTTTTGCTTTTTATCTTTGCATAATCCTTGCTGTTTTAAGAATCTGAGAGACTTGGGACCAGAGTCCCTCACCCTCCCCTGTAAATATCTCTGGTTCATGCCAATAGCGGCTGACACATTTCCCTAGTTTAACTTCACATCTTTGTCATGTGAAAAAATGCTGGTAAATCATGTGGACAAGCCTCCGATGACTCGGTATTTGTTCACGGGACGTTTTTCAAGTCTTTCTGCCAAGATTTTGTGCCATAATCAGTTTGTTTTAATGCAGTTCCTGGAGAGAGGGTTTCCGTTCTGCATGGGCTGCACAACCCCTGACCTGTCTGTAAGTCCAGCAAGGGTCTGGAGGTGGAGAGTTTCTTTGCTTGGAACGCCAGGAGGCTCACTGCTTAGGGAGCAGCTGTGCTCATGGAAGCAAGCGGCTGGCCTCCATGACTAGCTCCTAAGCAATGGGGAAACTAGGATTGGAAACTGTTCGGCGGAGGAGCAAAACAAGTGAGGCCATCAGGCGGGGCGCCGTAGCTCACGTCTGTAATCCCAGCACTTCGGGAGGCGGAGGCGGGTGAATCAAGAGGTCAGAAGATGGAGACCATCCTGGCTAACATGGTGAAACTCTGTCTCTACTAAAAATACAAAAAGTTAGCTGGGTGTGGTGGCGCGTGCCTGTAGTTCCAGCTACTTGGGAGGCTGAGGCAGGAAAACTGCTTGAAGCTGGGAGGTGGAGTTGCACTGAACTGACATCGCACCAATGTACTCCAGCCTGGGCGACAGAGTGAGACTAAATCTCAAAAAACAAGAAAGAAGAAAAAAGAAAAAAATGATGGCTTCGAGGCATCCCCAGCATAAGTAACAGCAGGGGACTCTTCTTGTCTCATTCACAGTGTCCCCAGCACCTACCTGTGTGCACAGCTCAGGATTGGTGTTCTGTAAATATCTGTCGAATGAATAAATGAACGAATGAGGTAAAAGGATAGGGCACCACAAGAATCCTCTTGAATAAAATGGAGAGTTTTGAAAGGGATTAAATGGCTACTGTCATGTTTAATTTTACTAGAAAATATTTGTAATTCCACTGAAAAACCAGGTTGGTGTGGCCTAGAAAAAAAAATACTGGTCACCATTTTTTTTTTTCCATATAAGAAAAACCAAAGCAGGGGACTTCATTTTTAAAAAAATTTTATTTTAATCTTCTCTGGGTACATGGTAGGTATATATACTTATGGGGTACATGAGATGTTTTAATACGGGCATGAAATATGAAATAAACACATCATTCATCATGGAGAATGGGGCACCAATCCCCTTAAGCATTTATCTTTTTTTTTTTTTTTTTTTTTTTTTTTGAGATGGAGTTTCACTCTTGTTGCCCAAGCTGGAGTGCAATGGTGTGATCTCGGCTCATTGCAACCTCCACCTCCTGGGCTCAAGTAATCCTCCTACCTCAGCCTCCTGAGTAGCTTGGATTATAGGCCAACACCACCATGCCCATGCCCAGTTAACTCTTTTTTTTTTTTTTTTTTTTTTTAAGTAGAAATGGGGTTTCACCATGTTAGCCAGACTGGTCTTGAACTCCTGACATTAGGTGATATGCCTGCCTTGGCCTCCCAGAGTGCTGGGATTACAGGCATGAGCCACTGCACCCAGGCTTTACCCATGTATCCTTTAAGTTACAAACAATCCGATGACATTCTTTAAGTTATTTTTAAAATATAAAATTAAGTTATTAATGACTATAGTCATCCTATTATGCTATCAAATAGTAGGTTTTATTCATTCTATTTTTTTTGTATCCATTAACAATCCCAACTTCCCTGCCAACTCTCAGTACCCTTCCCAGCCTCTGGTACTTTGTATGTCTATGAGTTCAATTGATTTGATTTTCAGATCCCACAAAATAGGGGACTTCAGGCAAAAAAACAATAATACCTAGTGTGTGCCAAATATGGTGGTAAGTAAGAGGTGAGAAACCAAGATAATAACTTGTATAAATAATGCTATGCGCCTGGAGTTAGTATATATGCACACATACAGAGTTAACAACAATTGAGTGCTTGTCGCATGCCAGACAAGATGTCGTTCTTCCACTACCATTAAGATGTTGTATCATTATTATTTCCATGTTACAGATTTAGAAACTGAAGCTCTGAGACATTAAAAAAAAAAAAAAAAACAGCTCAGGACAAGGTAACCTTGAAAATAATATGACTCTCACACTTTCCAATGAAAAAATTACCCTCTCCCAAAGATTTCTGGCTAACCTGAATTAAAAAGCTTTTAGAAATGACAGTACAAAATCTCACATACATTTTTCAAAATAAGAAACCTACCAAGGTCACTGACTTAATTTTTCCTTTGGTCAAAAGAAGAGACAGAAATAAATTTTTGAATTTATTTCTCAGAGAATAGCTGTGCCCATGGATCAAACTTAATATAATCTTTGGGAATTATAGTTACCAATTTGAATAATGTTACCCCATGACAATTAATTAGCATGTAATATTATTTCCATCGGAGACATTATTAAATTTTAGAAAGCCTAGATGTCTCCAAGTGGGCTTCTTAGAAATAACTCTGAAAGGACAGTTAATGGTAACTAAACACAGGATGGGGTTTTATTGTGGGAAAACAGTAAAATCAGGCTTCCACTTATCCAGCAGCTTTCTTCCAAATGCCTGTACTATTTACTACTCAGTGTCTCTCTCTATATATACACACACATACACACACACACACACACACACACACACACACGTATATACACAGTTACAATAAATGTGTATATATAATTATACACATACAAATATATATTTTTGTTGATACTGAGTCTCGTTCTGTTGCCCAGGCTGGAGTGCAATGGGGTGATGTTGGCTCACTGCAACCTCCACCTCCTGAGTTCAAGTGATTCCCTTGCCTCAGCCTCCCAAGTAGCTGGGATTACAGGCACCCACCACCACGCCTGGCTAATTTTTGTGCTTTTAATAGAGATGGGGTTTCTCCATGTTGACCAGGCTGGTCTCGAACTCCTGAGCTCACGTCATCCACCCGCCTCAGCCTCCCAGAGTGCTGGGATTACAGGCTTAAGCCATCACACCTGGCCCTCAGTTTCTACATTTACATCAACAGTTTCTCTTAGAGGCCTGGAGTTTCTTTAACCAGTGATAGGGTTTGGCTGTGTCCACTCAAATCTCATCTTTAATTGTAGTTCCCGTAATTCCCACATATTACGGGAGGGATCTGGTGGGGGATTATTGAATCATAGGGGTGGTTTCCCCCATACTGTTCTCATGGTAGTGAGTAAGTCTCATGGGATCTGATGGTTAGTTAAGAGGAAGCCCCTTTGACTTTGTTCTCATTCTCTCTCTTATCTGCTGTGATGTCAGATGTGCCTTCGCCTCCCACCGTGATTGTGAGGCCCCCCCAGCCACATGGAACTGAGTCTATTAAACTTCTTTTTCTTTATAAATTAGCCAGTCTCGAGTATGTCTTAATCAGCAGTGTGAAAACAGACTAATATAACCAACAATGCTAAAAAGGAAAAATAAACTTTTTTTTTAGATGGAGTCTTGCTCTGTTGCCAGGCTAGAGTACAGTGGCACAGTATCGGCTCACTGCAACCCCCGTCTCCTGGGTTCAAGCGATTCCCCTACCTTAGCCTCCTGAGTAGCTGGGACTACAGGTGTGCACCACCACATCTGGCTAATTTCTTGTATTTTAGTAAAGATGGGGTTTCACCATGACCAGTATGGTCTCGATCTCCTGACCTCGTGATTCGCCCATGTCAGCCTCCAAAAGTCCTGGGATTAAAGATGTGAGCCACCGTGCCCAGCCCGAAAAATACACTTTCAAGACAGACCAGATTTTATTTGCTGGGTCTGAATCAGATATGCAGATCCCCCAAAAATTTAAGGGTAAGTAAAAGAATACGAGAAAAACAGATTTTCAAGGAAGGAATGTGAGACCTTCAGCATTTTTCAGCCAGGGATGTAAATAATGTGATAATCGGACACGTAATATCTATCCATTTCATTCAATACACATATTTCAAATGTCTTCATCATGATTAGAGCCAGCCACTTTTGAGCCAGCTAACCATTTTCTGAAGTCTTTGTCATAATCTACCTCAGCTTCCCAAGTAGCTGGGACTACAGGCACCCACCACCATGCCTGGCTAATTTTTGTATTTTTAATAGAGATGAGGTTTCTCTATAGAAACACACAGGAATGCAAACACAGACCCTTCCTCTACGACATTTCTTAACTAGCTGCATATTATTCCAGAATTCATTACCAATTCTCTAAATTGAACATTGGGTCATTTCCAAATGCTTAATATTACAAAGAACATTGAAATGAACATCCAAGGAGTCTCAGGTCAAGGATGTTATTGAAGAGTACTTCAAATGCAAGAAATGAAGAAATCTTTGGAATGCACGCATGCGCGCACACACACACACACACACACACACACACACACAGAATACCGTTATGTCAAAGTTGTGCATACTCCTAAGATTTTTAATACACATTGCCAAACTCTCCAGAATGATTATGTTATAGTTAAGTTAAACGTTTCACTATGTTTCCTGATATCGTCATTGCCACATTTGCCAGGATTTGGCTGTAATGCTCAACAAATTTTTTTTCAAAACCACTTTTATTATAGTATATAAGAAGAAAAGCTGGTAAAGTATGCAAACTAAAGTGTACAGTCTGATGAATTTTTACATAGGGATGCTTCTGTAACACCACTTATATCAAAATACAGAGTATTTCCAACATCCAGAATGTTTCATTATGACTCTTCCAAATCAATACTTCCCAGCCCCACTCTGGTATAAGGGGTAATCTTTTTTTTTTTTTTTTTTTTTTTTAAGATGGAGTTTTGCTCTTGTTGCCCAGGCTGGAGTGCAATGGTGTAATCTTGGCTCACTGCAACCTCTGCCTCCTGGGTTCAAGCCATTCTCCTGCCTCAGCCACCCAAGTAGCTGGGATTACAGGCATGCGCCACCATGCCCGGCTTTTTGTATTTTTAGTAGAGATGGGGTTTCACCATGTTGGCCAGGATGGTCTCGATCTCTTGACCTCGTGACCCACCTGCCTCGGCCTCCCAAAGTGTTGGAATTACAGGCATCAGCCACCGCACCCGGCCCACCTTTTTTTGTTTGTTTGTTTAAACTTCCTTCCATAGCCATTATCAAGTTTTACCTCTTCCTGAACTTCATAAAAATACTCTTTTTATGTCTGGCTTATTTCTCCCAGCACAATATCTTTGAAATTCATCCACATTCCTCTTTGTTTCATTAGTTTCTTATATTTTAATTAGTTCATTATTTGTGTTGCTATGAAGTATTTCACTGTGTAGGAAGCCCCACATTTTACTGTATTCATTCCCCTGTTGATATCCACTTGGATTATTAATTAGTTTGGGCTGTTAGGAATAAGGCTGATATAGACACGATTGCGCATGTCTTTTAAAAGACACATGCACACATTTCTCTTGGATGTATACCTAGTAATGGAACTGCTATTCATGGGGTGGGTATATGCTTAGCTTTAGTGGAACTTGCTGGTTTTTCAAAATGGCTGAACCAACTTAAATTCCCACCACAAATAATGTTTGAGAGTGTCAGTTATTCCACATAGTTACCAATCTACTGCCTAAACTTTAAGGTACCTGGTAGATATATGACATAACCGTCTTTACGTGTTCCATTTTACGTAATTTATTCTAGACGTTACCTGTAGTACACAGACTACAATAATGAGGGAGGAAGTTTAGTTTGTTGATTTAAGTAGCTGATCCTAGGTAGACAGGGTCTCAATTATCCTGACTGGCATGTCTGAGACCATCTAAATCAGGGGTCCCCAAGGGCCATGGACTGATAGCAGTCTGTAGCCCATTAGGAACTGGGCTGCACAGCGGGAGGTGAGCAGTGGGTGACTGAACAAGCGAGAGAGTGAAGTTTCATTTGTATTTCCAGCGGCATCAGCACCTGAGCCCTGCCTCCCGTCAGATCCGCGGCGGCATTAGATTCTCATAGAAGCCCGAAATCTATTATGAACTGAGCATGTGAGGGACCAAGGTTGGGCATTCCTTACAAGAATCTAATGCCTGAGGCTCTGTCGCTGTCTCCCACCACCCCCCAAGATGGGACTGTCTAGTTGCAGGAAAACAAACTCAGGGCTCCCAGTGAGAGCTGGACTCCCAGAGAAGGTAGAGTGGACCTCGAGGGGCTGGAAGCTGATACCTTCCACTTGCTCCTGGAGATCTACCCTACCTTCCACTTCTGACTCTATATTACAGTGAGTTGTATAATTATTTCATTATATATTACAATGTAATAATAGAAATAAAATGCACAATAAATGTAATGCGCTTTAATCATCCCCAAACCGTCCCTTCCCCACAACCTGCCCACTGTCTGTGGGAAAATTATCTTCCATAAAACCGGTCCCTGGAGCCAAAAAGGTGGGAGATTGTTGGTCTAACGTGAAAAAATGTCAAAGAAAAATCCATATGACCTTTCAAGTCAAGTTATTCGCCTCCAAGATGAACCTCTAAGATGCGACCGTTGACAATATGCCAGTTAACAACCTAAAGAAAGATACAGGCACTTGTATCTCAAATCTAATTTAAGAGGTTCTATGCTACTCTGCACATGAAGACTTCTCATCTCCACGAGAAGTCTCAAGAATTATTTAAAAATCTATTAAAAATTGATAATAAGGTCTACAAAAGCAATAGACTTTGCCCAGTTGAGACCTCACGTGTCCCTGAGAAGAATGGCTTACTGTGTTCATTTTATAAATAAGTGAACTGAGGTTTTGTAAGAGATATGGCTAATGAGATAGTGAATCCAGGCCGGGCTCGGTGGCTCAAGCCTGTAATCCCAGCACTTTGGGAGGCCGAGGCGGGTAGATCACGAGGTCAAGAGATCGAGACCATCCTGGTCAACATGGTGAAACCCCGTCTCTACTAAAAATACAAAAAATTAGCTGGGCATGGTGGCATGTGCCTGTAATCCCAGCTACTCAGGAGGCTGAGGCAGGAGAATTGCCTGAACCCAGGAGGCGGAGGTTGCGGTAAGCCGAGATCGTGCCATTGCACTCCAGCCTGGGTAACAAGAGCGAAACTCCGTCTCAAAAAAAAAAAAAAAAGAGATAGTGAATCCGTCTCAAAGGCTATATAGAAGAACCAACTTCAATTCTTTTCCCTTAACTAATCCATTGCCAGACTTTTCCCAAATGCACACTTACAAAAAGTAATTTGTAACCGTCTACCTGGAAGACCTAACCATCTGTTAAACAGCTGGAGCCGAGAACGTCTGAATCTGCACAAACGTCAAGAAGTATGTGAAACTGAACTTGCGATCCGCCTCACCGTTTCCTGAGTGTGCCCGGGTGGCAGCGGGGCTGATACCTTCCACCTGCCCCTCAAGATCCACCCTACCTTCTCTGGAAGTCCAGTGTACCTGGCTGCATCCATGGACATGGCTTCCAGCTGGGCTCGCCCCTGAGGAGCGGCAGCAGGGGGAAGGAGAGAGAAGAGTGAGGCTGGGGTTTTCATGTCCCCTGTTCCCTACTCTATGGCTCACTGTGCGCTGGCTGCATCCCCTAACTGAAGGTCACAGCTTGGGTCAGAAAGCCCCCTCCACACAACCTCTTCGTCCCCAAGTTGGGTAAGTTCTCCCTTTCCTCTTTAGGCCTAGGGCTGGTGTTAGCCCTTCTGTGACTAACCTGAAGGAGCTCTGTAATGATCTGCATTTTCTCTCTTCCTTTGTAAGACGTTACTTCATTAATGCTCTTCGGATGATCTGATTTGGGTGTATCATCTGTTTCCTGTTTGGGCTCTAGGTAACACCGTAGTCTTGTCAAAGCCCGGGGCTGAAAGCTTCATAATAAATGAAAAGAAGGGCTCCATTGGAAATCTTATAAGTGACACATCTAGTCTGAGGACGCCTGGAGGAGGAAAAAGGAATGAATGAGCTTTTCCCTACGGAAATAAACAAACCACCCAAGAAGAGTTGGTGGTGTCCTCAACGCTGTTGCTATATAGCATGGGGAGTGTGGGAAGAGAAAACAGGAGGCAAAGGGCCACACAGCACCTATCATGTGCCAGGCACGGCACAGGACTTTCACACACATTACGTGATCATGTGCTGTGTAACCTTGTGTTAACTGTACCCTCTTTGTCCCAGTTTTTGATCTGTAAAATTAGAATAACAGTAGGAGTGTTGATAATTAAATGAGATAATACCTGTAAAGCAGCCAACACAAGACATAATACATGTTCAATAAATATTAGCTATTAATAATGATCATAATAGTAATGATTTTTAAAGGCCTATAGTAGTCTTTTAAAGTAGATATTATTTTGCACATTTTAAAGAGGAGACTAAGGCTCCACTGGTGATGTCACAAAGAAGAGGCAGAAGGGAAATTAATCTGAATATGATCTGACACCAAATCTGTATCTATTCCACCATCACCTCACCCTGCCCACAGGTGCCCTTCATGTGCCACAATTCACAATCTACATGAGGGGTGACATATATGTGACCCATGTGCTGTCATACTCATCTCCCAGATGGGTGACAGACAAGGGTCTCTTTTTAGTTGACTCTCCCAATGCCTCCTAACACACTACCTTAGTCCCTTTTTCTGCTGCAATAACAGAACATCACAGCCTGGGTAATTTATAAAGATCGGAAGTTTATTGGGCTCATAGTTGTGGAGGCTGGAAAGTCCAAGATTATGGTACCAGCAACTGGCTGGGGTCATCGCCTAGCAGATGGTATCATGTGGCAAGGAAGCACGCACACAGGACACAGAAAAAGGAGGCCGAATGTATCCTTTTATCAGGAACCCATTCCTCCAACAGCAGCATTCATCCATGCACGAGGGGAGATCCCTCATGGCCCAGTAAGCTCTTAAAGGCCTCGCCTCTTAATACTGTTACAGTGGCAATTAAGTTTCCAACACATAAACTTTTGGGGGATACATTCAAACCACAGCACTACCTAAGCACCCACTCATAATCACAGTTGACCTGTGAGGTCAAGCTAATTTGTTATCCAGGAGGAATAACATGAATCCAGATGGACAGTACAAGGTCAGATTCAACAAAGACTGTGTGCGCCACAGATCAAAATGCCTGATACGAAGAAAGCACTCAGTAAATACTTGTTTAATAAGTGAATGAATAAAAGGTATTATATATAAGACCCACGCCTTCAGAGAATTTACAGAGTAAAGATGGACAAAAAGAAGAACATAAACAGACCTAATACAAACTAGCCTAAGACAGGTACCATAAAAGCATTGTCAATTGTGGGTTAAAGAAGAAGAGACGGAAGTCTGAATTAGTCTGGGTAACAACATTTTAAAAAGAATATGGTGTTGCTTTCAAGTTTTCTTAATCTAAGCTCACCCTCTTCTCCTACAGATATTCTAATAGGCCTGCTTTAGAATGAAAATAATGTATCGGGGGGATGGAGGCAGCAAACCACATTGCCACATGTGTACCTATGCAACAATCCTGCATGATCTGCAAATGTACCCCAGAACCTAAAGTACAATAACAAAAAAAAAAAGAAAGAAAATAATGTACAATTAATAACACTATTTACCTTAAACTATTTATAATTAAGTTCATAAATCTCTTTAGAGAGAACAAGTGGGACTTTCAACCAAATTCTGGGTGGGTCAGTCTGAATAAATGAGACCTTATTCGAACAAGAGCCCTAAGGTTCTACCACGTGTCCTTTTCTTACTGAAACCTAACAGGGGCCCACACAGAGACTTTCTCCTCTTCCTTTGCTCTAACATGGAAATATATATATTTATTTATTTATTTTAAAGGTCATAGGTCAGATGCTATGACTCACATCTATAATCCTAAGACTTTGTGAGGCGGAGGCAGGAGGATCACTTGAGCCCAGGAGTTCAAGACCAGCCTGGGCAATATACGGAAACATCATTTCTATAAAAGATAAAAATTTTTAAAAATTAGCCAGGTGTGGTGGTACATGCCTGTAATCCCAGCTACTTGGGAGGCTAAAGTGGGACAATCACTTGAACCCAGGAATTTGAGGCTGAAGTGAGCTACAATCATGCCACTGCACGCTAGCCTGGGCAACAGAGCAAGACCTTATCTCAAAAAATAATACTTGTTCTAAAAAGTTCCAAAAATACAAAAGTTTAGACAGTAGAGGGTGAAAGCAAGCCACTTCTCCCCAAATTCTCCACAACCCAAATGACAACAGGCGTCAGGAGACTATGGCCTGTGGCCAAAGCCAGTCTGCCCCTATTTTTATACAGCCTATAAACTGTATAAACTGATTGTTTTTATACTTTTAAATGACTGAAAATAGGAATAATATTTTGTGACATGTGAAAATTACATGAAACTCAATGTTCGGCCGGGCATGGTGGCTCAAGCCTGTAGTTCCAGCACTTTGGGAGGCTGAGGCGGGCGGATCACGAGGTCAAGAGATCGAGACCATCCTGGCCAACATGGTGAGACCCCATCTCTACTAAAAATACAAAAAATATTAGCTGAACATGGTGGCGTGCGCCTGTAGTCCCAGCTACCTGGGAGGCTGAGGCAAGGGAATTGCTTGAACCTGGGAGGCAGAGGCTGCAGTGAGCCGAGATCACGCCACTGTACTACAGCCTGGCGCCTGGCAACAGATCAAGACTTTGTCTCAAAAAAAAAGAAACTCAATGTTCAACATCCACGAAGTTTTAGTGACACATGGCCCTGTACATCTTTTTATATATAATCTGTGGCTACTTTCAAGCCAGAGCTGCAGAGTTGAGTAGCATCCCCAATCTAAGAGAATACATTATTTGGCCTTGCTAAAAAACACCTCTTTCTAACTCAACATCTCTTTTTTTTCTTTTTGAGATAAGTCTCACTCTGTTGCTTAGGCTAGAGTACAGTGGCACAATCTCAGCTCATGCAACCTCCGCCTCCCAGGTTCAAGCAATTCTCCTGCCTCAGTCTCCCGAGTAGCTGGGATTACAGGAGTGCACCACCGCATCTGGCTAAGTTCTTTTTGTTGTTGTTTTTGTTTTTGTTTTTGTTTTTGTTTTGAGACTGAGTCTCACTCTGTCACCCAGGCTGGAGTGCAGTGGTGCCATTTCAGCTCACTGCAACCTCCACCTTCTGGTTTCAAGAGATTCTCCTGCCTCAGCCTCCCGAGTAGCTGGGATTACAGGCATGTGCCACCACACCCAGCTAATTTTTATATTTTTAGTATAGACAGGGTTTCACCATGTTGGTCAGTCTGATCTTGAACTCCTGACCTCATGATCTGCCTGCCTCGGCCTCCCAAAGTACTAGGATTACAGGCATGAGCCACGGCACCTGGCTGCTTTTTTATATTTTTAGTGGAGATAGGGTTCCATCATGTTGTCCAAGCTGGTCTCAAACTTCTGACCTCAGGTGATGCACCCATCTTGGCCTTGAAAGTGCTGGGATTATAGGCATGAGCCACTGTGCCCGGCCCTAACTCACCATCTCTTATCCATCCATCTATACATCAAACAAATTGTGTGATACAATACAATTTGTCAACCTGCTTTTTTTTTTTTCTTTCACTTAACTATATACTGTGGCTGTCATACTCCAGGTTGCTATAAAAAATGCCATGGATTCGGTGGCTTCTACACGACAGAAATTTATTTCTCACAATTCTAGAGGCCGGGAAGTTCAAGATCAAGGCATTGGCAGGTTCAGTGTCTGGTAGGACCTGCTTCCTCATAGATGGAGGAAGGGGCAAACAAGCTCCACTCAGCCTAATCCTGCTCATGAGGGCTCTACCCTCTTGAACTAATCACTTCCCAAAAGTCCCACCTCCTAATACCATTGCATTGGGGATTATGTTTCAACGTATGAATTGGCTGGGGGTAGAGGCACACAAACATTCAGACTAGAGCAGTGGCCATCACTCTTAAAGTTTTCGTAGAACTATCAACTTTCTTTTTCTTTTTTTGAGACAGAGTCTCGCTCTGTCACCAGGCTGGAGTGCAGTAATGTGATCTCGGCTCACTGCAACCTCTGCCTCCCAGGTTCAAGCGATTCTCCTGCCTCAGCCTCCCAAGTAGCTGGGACTAAAGGTGCACATCACCATGCCCAGATAACTTTTGAATTTTTAGTAGAGACAGGGTTTCATCATGTTGGCCAGGATGGTCTTGATCTCTTGACCTTGTGATCCGCCCGCTTCAGCCTCCCAAAGTGCTGGGATTACAGGCGTGCACTGTGCCCAGCTAGAAGTATCAATTTTCTAACACATATGTCAATATCACCCATATCCCTATCAAGTTTCTTACAGGCATTTAACCACCAGCCATGCATTCAAAAGCATCTATTCCCTACCTCACTTATCTTGCTGGGGAAAGAGCACAGAGAGTACATCCTGCAAAGGGCTCAGAAGAAATGGGAGCTATAACCCTGTGACTTCCCTTTGCAGAAAACACATCACCCTGATAATCAGTCACTCTCCAACTTGGCTAGTCCAGTGTGGTGGAACACACCCTGTGTAACTGCAGTTTAGTTGGAAAAACACTTGCCAAGCAAGTATCTTGAGTAAGTGGGGAGCCCCAGCCAAAAATGTGAGATGTTAGTGTTCTGCTCATTTAGCTAATGTGAAGAACTAACTTTAGACTGTACAGTTTTCATATCTAATTTCCAGCAACTCACAGATTTATAAAGAAACTGATTTTACATTGATTTACTTCCTACAATTATTTTGATGGGACTTTGTTGATATTCTACCAGCAAATGTGTTTTTTCCTAGAAAGTTTCAATTGAGTCAGGAAATGTGAGCTACCGTTGGTGGTCTTTGGTATTTCCTTTAGTGAGGATAGAGAAAAAAGCATTTTTAGCAGCGAAGATAATTCCTGGAATGATTTTCAGTAATGGCTTGAATTAAGAGTTAAGTTTTTCCTAGAAGAAACTTTCTATGATAACATTAATATTAAAGAAAGCAAAACTTATTCTGATCTCACATATGATTCTAATATATATTAGTTTAAAAAAAATGGGCTGGTCTTCCAGTCACTGCCATATAACATGCCATCCCAAAATTTAGTGGCCTAAGATGATACTAGTCATTTATTTTTCTCGTGAAATCTTCAATTTGGGCAGTGCTCAGCGGGAATAACTCATCTCTGCTCTATGGGACATTAACTGGAGTCATTCAATTGAAGCTGGAGGATACGATTCCAAGATGACTCCTTTACATGGTTGGCAAGTTGGTGCTGGCTGTAGGCTGGGAGCTAAGCTGGGCTGTCAGCCAGTGTCCATATTTCCTTTCCATGTGGGCCTCTCTATGGCTTCTCACGGCTTGGCAACTGGATTCTAAGAGTCAGTGTTCAAAGGAACCAAGGCAGATGCTACAAAGCTTCTTACAGTCTACCTCATAAGTCAAGAGTGTCATCTCTACTGCATTCTACCAGTGAAGTGAATTGTTAAGACCAGCCCAAAGTCAAGGGAAGGACAATAAGATCCTACATATCAGTGAAAGGAGTTGCAGATAATTCAGGGCCACATTTAATCTACCATAGCACTTAAAAAAATGTAAATGAATCTCTGAAACTCATGGTTGGGATATTGAAGTGGCAAAGAGAAGCCAAGAGTAGAATTAGAGTCTCTCATGGTTGGACCAACTCTCTTGACAAGAAGGAAGACACAGTGGTCAAGAGCACAGGCCAAGGCTGGGCACGGTGGCTCATGCCTGTAATCCCAGCAATTTGGGAGGCTGAGACAGGTGGACCACTTGAGGTTAGGAGTTCAAGACCAGCCTGACCAACATGGTGAAACCCTGTCTCCTCTAAAAATATAAAAAATTGGCTGGGCGAGGTGGTGCATGCCTGTAATCCCAGCTACTTGGGAGGCTGAGGCAGGAGAATCACTTAAACCTGGAAGGCAGAGGTTGCAGTGAGCTGAGATCATCCCATTGCACTCCAGACTGGGCAACAGAGTGAGACTCCATCTCCAAAAATAAAAAGCACAGGCCACCCAAGTGTGACTCCCAGTTCTGTCATGTACCAACTGAATGACCATAGACAAACTGTGTGTCCTTTCCATGTTCCCATAGCTTCATTTACAAAATGGGGAAAATAACGTTGTCCACTGCAGGGTTTATCTAGAGAAATTGGGATTTTTTTTTTTTTTTAACAGATGGAGTTTCACCATGTTGGCCAGGCTGGTCTTGAACTCCTGACCTCAGGTGATCCACCCACCTCGGCCTCCCAAAGCACTGGGATTACAGGTGTGAGCCACCGCACCTAGCCCATTAACTTCTAAAATTTTTTAACCTGGTATATAACATGCTCATAGAAAACTGCAAAATTAAGTGCCCCGTGAATTTTTACTAACTGAACAGACTTTGCTGACTACCACCCAGACCAAGACATGGAACATGGGAAAGACCGGGAAACAGCAGGGAATGGGAGTAGGAAACAGCACAGAGTGCTGGAGACTTCAGCAAACAGGAGACCGCAGATTCTTGGCTCTTGCCAGTAATAAAGGCAGGATGTGTAGATTAAGCAAAACATGGCAGAGGGCCAGACTTAGTCCTCAGACCCCTGTTTGGAATCTTGTGAATAGGTGGTGGTAGCAGAGCGATGACTTGAAGAAGTGGGGAGGATTTGGAATAGTACTAAGGGACGGAAAGATGGAGGTGCGTGAAGAACAAGAAGGGGGTGTTGGCATAAAAGAGGTTGACATCGTATGTATAGCTGAGCATGGCAGAAATAATGGGGATGGGATTAAGTAGGCTCAAGGTTCTGGAAGGAATCTTGGTGTGAAGTTGTCCTAATACAGAAGCAGCCTACCAGGCACTGGGAAAAGCTCCGAGACAAACCTCTTTCCACAAAGCTGTGATCACCCTTCATAGGTGTCACCTACTGAATCACTAACACATCATAAGGAACTCACTTCCAGGAGCAACCGTGCTCTGTCTTTCTCCCCATCGCCTTTTGCTCATTCCCACCATAGTGGGACATTTGTTTTCTTTCCTTTATTCACTTTGTTTTGCTTTTGTATATACTGCCCCCTCTACGTAGAGTTAGTAAAATTTCTCTCTCTTATAAAACGTCTCACAGCGCACATTCTGTTGGAAGATTTTGGTACTTCAAATCCTTTTTGGAAAAAGGCAGATTCAAATGAGGAAGATGAAAGGGAAGTCCTGTTCACAAGTCTGGCTCTGAAATCCAAGGTATCTGGTTGACCTCTTCAGATAATCCCAAGCTCTCCTCACCGTGGCTACGGCAGGCAGTTTAAGAAGTGGCTAGTGAGATACTCAAGAGTGGTGGGAGGAGGGGAAATCCGGGATAATTAACAACTAGCTGGGTGACTGGCAGATCTGGAGATGGTGGCCCACGGCAAGCAGCTGGTAAGGGTATCATCAGGAAGAAGACTGATTTATTTAGAAATATTTAGATCAAACTCCTATCTGAACATTAGAATATGCCTGCAGCTTACTGCAGGAGACAGCACACAATAAGTGTTTCAGTTTAGTGCTTGGCAGAGAGCAGATGCCCTCCAAACCCTTTCCCCTTCCTCACCCCTTTTCCTTTCTTCTCCTGCTCTGTCAGGCTGTATATGGTTACATGAAGCCTTATTTACTTCGGGCTCCTGCTGGCTACAGTCAGCTCTTCTTCTCAAGCTCTGCCCCTGGGCTGATCTGAACTACATGGCCACACTGGTTTTCAATTGACTTTGGAAGAAAGATGATTTTTGAGTCATTTCATTCATGTGTTAAAGGTGAAGTCTCTAGTTCAGAGATCTTGAGTGTCTTTGGAAATATGTTCTGCCTTTTATCATCCCTGCCTTTTATCATACTACCCTGGGGGCAGTGTGATGGTGCAGCGGGTTAGTTCATGTGTGTGAGCCCTTTTCTATGTTTAGTACCTGATCTAGGTACTTTAAATACATTTGGAAAGAGGCAAGATGTAAATTAATAAAATCAAAGTGAAGAAAACCCCACTTTGTCACTGAAATCCTATTTTTCACCCTGTATTTGTAAGTATGGTGTTTTTTTGTTTTGTTTTTTGTTTTTGTTTTTCTTTTTTTTTGGAGACGGAGTTTCGCTCTTGTTACCCAGGCTGGAGTGCAATGGCGCGACCTCGGCTGACCGCAACCTCCGCCTCCTGGGTTCAAGCAATTCTCCTGCCTCAGCCTCCTGAGTAGCTGGGATTACAGGCATGCACCACCATGCCCAGCTGATTTTTTTGTATTTTTAGTAGAGACGGGGTTTCACCGTGTTGACCAGGATGGTCTCGATCTCTCGACCTCGTGATCCACCCGCCTCGGCCTCCCAAAGTGCTGGGATTACAGGTTTGAGCCATCGCGCCCGGCCAAGTATGGTGTTTTTTACGAAGCACCGTTTTTGGGTATTTTAACTACTGTAGCATAAAATAAAACTAAGGAACAATAACTATTTGCTGGCTTCTCTATAACACAGCTCTAGGTTCTTCACACTGAATGAAAATTCTTTCTCAATAATTCAGGATGAGCTATAATTTTTATTTAAGAAAGTCAGGATTATTTTGGAGAGGGAGCATATGGGTGGTGATGGATACATGATTTCGGCTCTACAAAAATAATAGTAATTTATGAGAGAAGGACAGTTTTCGTCACTCAGAACTTAGCGCTGAGAGTCCACATGGTGGTTTAGAATGAAAACATTTTTATTTTCATTTACAGTTTAAAAGCATTTAAAATGTGACATACGTTCTTTTAGAAGTATACATGCACACACACCTTTTGTATCAACTGGACTATACGAATGCATTTTGAAATAAGTTTTTTCAAAAACTGAATGCAAGTCTTTCTATTATAATAGCTACATCTACAACACTGAAACTAACTAGTGTCTGTCTTATTGTTGGATGTTATCACAGTGCTTTACTATTTTAAACAATGCTTAGATCATCATTCTTTTCATATCTCTTTATATGCCTGTTCCCTTAGGGTAGTCTCTAGAAGTGGAGTGACTGAAACAAAGGTTAAGTACATTTTAAAATCTGAACTATATATTTCAACCTGCCCTCCCCCTAAATTATGCTGATCTATACTTCTGCCAGTGCATGCTTCCTCACACCCTTACCAGCACTAGCTCCTGTATTTCTTTGCTATCTTCACAAGTTTAATTATATATCTTTTGTTACTCACAAAGTTTAATTTTGTTTACACAAGGACTGCCACCTGAATTTCTTCTTTGGTGAAGACCTGTTCATGACCTATGCAGGCGTGAGGTCTTGCCTGTGGTTTTATCTACATCGATAAATTTCACACATGTCATATATTGCTAAGGCACAGCAGACATTACAGGCCTCTGATGAATGGCTGCATGCATTTTTGAGGCAGTTCTGGCTGTAAAATATAAATAGGGTAGATAGAAAAAGGAATGACTCAAACAAAGCTTTTACTTCTTGTCTGAAGTAAACAAAACATGCTCTTCAGTATATTTGGGTCAACACAGCTAGCACTTCTAGCTAAAGAAAAAAGGCTGGCTCTTGCTGCTGAGTCACTTACATCATGTTTCACTTGGCAACGTGACTCTAAGTCCTTCTGCAAATAAAGAGGGGCTGCTAGCTTCTCCAAGCTCCAGCAATGCATTAACGACATATAAATGTACTCCCGTAGAAACATAGATATATGAGGAGTCGTCCAGCTATTTATACAAAGTTCAATCACTATTTTATTTTTAATCCAGTTCATCTTTCTTTCTGAAATTAGAATTTAAATGCCAAATGCTGTGAGGCTAGAGGTCATTTTAAACAAAACATCTAAAACCCAAAAGCCCTTTCTGGGCATTTGCTTTACTTTAAACTGTTAAACAGTACATCGCATTCATGGATATATCCCTAGCACCACAACCTCATACTTCCTATTGCAAGCCAGACTGCCTCCTACAGTCAGTTACTTCTGTCCACTAGCATAGCTAACTTGCAAGGTAATCAGGCCAGACTTTGACAAAATCTTTATTTCTCCTTCTCCCTTGCCCTCTTTACCTAATCAACAGCCAAATCCTAGAGATTTTTCTTAGTGGTTTTTTACTGTAAAGCTTTTCTTGTAGAACAGTTTTCGATTGACAGCAGGGTTGCAAAGTTCACCTCTTCTGCTAACCTAAGTCCCTGCAATGTGAACATCTTACATTACCACAGGAGTTTTGCCACAAGGAAGGAACCAACAGAGGCACGTGACGATTAACTATGTGCCACACTTTATTCAAATGTTACCAGATTTTCTCTGAGGTCCTTTTTCTCTCCCAAGATCCCATGTCCAGGATCCCATGTCATGTTTAATCCTGTCTCCTTAGTCTCCTCCGGTCTGTGACTGGGGTTCACACTTGCCTTGTTTTTGATGGCCTTGACAGTTTTGAGGAACAGCGATCAGGTATTTTGTATACTGTCCCTAGTTCTACCTGGTCTTTTCCTCATGTTTGAACGGGTGTAAACAGCTTTTCTGGAGGATGACCACAGGGCTGGGGTGCCATTTTCAGCAAAGCCTGTCAAGGGTGCATGCTATCAACGTGGCTCTCAACTGTTTCGCTCACAACACTTCTAATACCAATGTGGGCATTTTTCCTCATGCCAACTAATTCTCCAGTTTTCTGGACAGCAGCCAGGTATCCTGTAATTCAATTCAATTCAGTTCTGACACTAATTACCCAGAGTGAACATAGAGCCCCACAAGACTGCCCCATTTCAGATACCAGTCGCAAGTTCTGGGCCCCCCCATACTTCTGACTGGCTATAAATTGGGGGTCAGGGGAATCCTAAAACTCCCTCCTCAGGGCTCACAGAACTAAGGAGAAGACTTTACTATTCTTACTTGTTTATTATAAAGGATACACATGAACACTCAAGGGAGAAGCACACGGGGTAAGGTCCAGAAGGGGCAGAGTGCATAAGCTTCCATCCCTGCGGGGTTGGAATGCGCCCCACTCTGAGTACATGGATGCATTCATCAGTCTGGAACCCTCAGAACACTGTCCTCTAGGGTTTTTTAATGGAGCCTCCATAATAGAGGTATGATTGATTACATCATTGGCCACTGGTGATTAACTCGATCTTGACTCCTTTACCCCTCCCTGAAGGAAGGGTGGCTCTATTAGTCTGTTCTTATGCTGCTACTAAAGACATACTGGACGCTGCATAATTTATGAAGGAAAGAGGTATAATTGATTCACGGTTCCACATGGCTGGAGAGGCCTCACAATCATGGCAGAAGAACAAGGGACATCTTACATGGTGGCAGGCAAGAAAGAGCTGGTGCAGGGAACTACTCTTTGAAATCCATCAGATCTCATGGGAGTTATGCACTATCATGAGAACAGCATGAGAAAGACCCATCCCATGATTCAATTACCTTACACTGGATTCTTCCCATAACATGTGGGAATTGTAGGAGCTACAATTCAAGATGAGATTTGGGTGGGGACACAGCCAAACCATATCAGTGGCCCTGAAAGTTCCACTCTTTAATTAACATGGTTGGTTCCTTTGGCAACCAGCCCCATCCTGAAGCTATCTATGGACCTACCAAAAGTCACCTCATTAGCAGAAGCTCAGGTAAGGCTGAAAGGGCTTGTTATGAATAATAGAAAATAATCCTATCATACCTGTCACTCAGGAAATTCCAAGGGTTATACAAGTTCTGTGACAGGAACCAGGGACAAAGATAAATATTTCTTACTCTGTCGTGACAACCTAGCTCTGATGATGCTGACCATGACCACCTGACTTAGCTCTGATGATGCTGACCATGACCACCTGCCTTAGCTCTGATGATGTTGACCATGACCACCTGC
Source organism: Saimiri boliviensis (assembly GCF_048565385.1). Lineage (NCBI taxonomy): Eukaryota > Metazoa > Chordata > Mammalia > Primates > Cebidae > Saimiri > Saimiri boliviensis. The sequence continues at coordinate 38,140,778 of NC_133455.1, read as the reverse complement.
TTTAGCTCTGATGATGCTGACCATGACCACCTGCCTTAGCTCTGATGATGCTGACCATGACCAACTGACTGGGGTAGTGTCTGCCGGCTTTCTCCACTCTCAGGTTACTGTTTCCCATCTTTCCATACTCATTTTTCAGATGGGGAAATGGAGGTTAGAAGTGAAATGATTATGTCAAAATTAAAAAGTAGTCAAACCAAAATTGGAAGGCACAGCTTCTCACTCCTTGTTCTGAGTTTCTTCCACTCTACCAGGAGTCGACAAACAAAGCTCCAGGAGGCCAAATCTATTCAAGCACCTGTTTTTATAAGGGATGTAGTTTTAAATGTTTGGGGAAAAAAATCAAAAGAATAATATTTCATGACATGTAAAATTACATTAAATTCAAATTTCACTGTCCATAAGTTTACTGGAACACAGCTTTGCTCTCTAATTACACGGTTGGTTCCTTTGGCAACCAGCCCCATCCTGAAGCTATCTAGAGGCCACCAGAAGTTGCTAAATTGCAAAAGGCAATTTACATATTGCCTATAGCTGCTCTCACGATACACTGGCCAACTTGAATAGTTACACTAGAGACTGTGTACTGTACACGGGTCCCTAGGTCTACCTGGTCATTTTCTCATGTTTCTCAAGTTTTTCTCATGTCCACAAAGGTTAAAATGTTTAAGTTAAAAAAATGTAAAATATCTGGCCCTTTAAAGAAAGTACTTGCCAAAACTGCACTACACCATGCTGTTAAGTTGCCTCTTTATTTATTTAGGTCAGGGATGAAGAAAAGCAGCAGCTCCTCATCTTTTAAGATGAGTTAATTGTGCAATATACAAATTGTAAAACAAAATCCTCTAAAACACTTCTTTAGGGGCTCAGATTTGAGGTGTGCTCAGTTTTCCCACGCTTAGGGATGAAATCATCTAAGTGCAGTGGAGGGCTTGGGTGTGGGAGAGAAGAGATGAGGAGACAGGGACATAGAGCAGGGAGAGGCAGGGGCACACACATTACGCTGGACATTGGAATTAGAGAGAAGAAGAGGAACTCCCCCAATTAACAGACCATAGATAAAGTTTGTGCAATGAGTCCAAAACAAAAACAAAAACAAAAACAAAAACATACTCCAGGAGGCTGGGACAGGCCAGGGGTCTTTTACATGCAAGCCTGAGATCTTCCTCCAACCTGTATAGCAAAGGCATTCTCAGAAACATTCCCTGCATATTTCCAAGTCTCAGCTGCTCCAACAGCATGCTCAAGAGACTGCCTCTCCACTCTCTCCCTCACTCAAACATAACCCTCATCATTCCTATCCACAGACGACAAGGCTGGCTACTTCTCCAACTCCAAAACTGTTCTCTGTTTATTTCTGCCTCTAGGAAATGACAGAGATGTCTCATGAGAACTGTATTCTGGGTGTTAAGTTCTGATTTTTACTATATGTATAATACAGAAAGTTACTTTTCATTTTTGTCTCAGTATCTTTGGTGAATAGTCACTTTTCTCTAAGTTCCTATCAAATACCCAAGAAATTTCTTAAGAGGCCCCTCCTTTTGAAAAATATTTTGCAAGGCAGCTAAGAAGCTGGCATTGTTCAAGAATCAGAACAATGGGATAATCCTTGGAGAGGAAAATGCAACCGTCACAAAAAGACAAAGGGCGAAGTGAGGGCCGTGTGAGAATAACTTCATGAAAGCAGGTAATAGGAAAAAGAGCTGATGTTAGAAAGTTCAAGGTTAAGGACGTTGCTGAGGCTGTCATCACACTGACCTCAGGAACTTTATATTTAATACTTTATATTTTCAAACACGTGTTTCACCATCATAGCAACCCAGTGAGGTTAGGAATTAGCTTCATTTTTCAAGTCCAGTCCAGAGGCATTAAATGGCTCATTTACATTACCTCCATGAGATCAGGGCTCAGTATGTTGCATCATCACTGTATACCCAGAGCCAACCATTATGCCTTGGAACACAGCAGGTGCTTAATAAAGACTTTCTGGGAAAATGTCATTAGACCGATTGACAAATCCTGGAATCTTCTATCTCCTGCTATTTACAACACTAATGGGTAAAGACAACCCCCACTACAATATATGCCCGTCTCCTTTCTACTCCACTGCCAAGGTGCAATTTGTTGATCAATGACTTCCCAGCCCAGGCACCCTCTAAGGGCAGCTCTGACACTCAACGAGTCAACTGCAGATACAGAGAGGCAGGACAGGGCCTTGAAATCCCATTTCTTATAGGAGAGGATGGGTTATATCAATCTTAAAAGGCAAATGTGGACACCACAGTATTTCCAGAGGATCAGTATTTCTAGAGGAGATGTTACCTGTTAATAATTAAGTCCTAAAGCAGCTTTTCAAACTTACAGATGGGACTGGCTTTACTTAACAGTTTAGCAATAAGAAAATAAAGCACAAAAAAGATGACAACTCTGCACAACTCGCCTTCTGGTAGAAGTCGTATCTGTGAAATCTGTGAAGCAGAATGAATATAAGGATCCCAAAAAAAAAGCAGAAGAAAATCCAGCTGTCTTTCTGTGATCTTCTCATAAAAACAGCTCAACTCTCAATCACAGTATACTTTGTACAATCGATTCATTAACACTTATTTACATAATGACACAGTGTTTGAGGCTACAATTTTCCTTGCAGGAGGCATGATTTTAAAGCAAATATCTTCATAATGCTGCACAATGATCCTCAAGGCATAAGAATGTCCAGCAGACAATGCCCTGGGTTTCTGGAGCCCCCCTTTCAGATTTTATTTTTGCTTTCCAGCCTCAGGAATGAATAGGGAATTTCTGGTACTGCCATTTTACCTTGTATTTTAGAGACGTGTTAGGGATAACAAAGCATGAAATTGCTTTGCAAAAGAAATCATTTTCCTGTTTTAATAAATGGTGCTGGGTATTGGGGGAGTCCATTCAATAGCTGATTTGAATAAGGGAGAGCAAAGAAACTCTTTAGATGCTGCTCAAGTTATTCCTGGATTGAGATATCAGTTCTGAGAGATGATGAGAAAAGAATTTATTTAAAAAGAAAAAGTGAAGAGCACTTGGTCATGAGAGAAAGAGAGTGGTTGTGTTATTCTCAAGAAAACAGTACGCCAGGTATGGTGGCTTATGCCTGTAATCCCAGCACTTTGGGAGGCCAAGGCGGGTGGATCACAAGGTCAAGAGATCGAGCCCATCCTGGCCAACATGGTGAAACCCCGTCTCTACTAAAAATACAAAATTAGCTGGGCATGGTGGCATGCACCTGTAATCGCAGCTACTCAGGAGACTGAGGCAGGAGAATGGCTTGAACCCAGGAGGCAGAGGTTGAAGTGAGCCAAGATCGCGGCATTGCACTCCAGACTGGGTGACAGAGCAAGACTCTGTATCAAAGAAAAAAGAAAAGAAAAGAAAACAGTAGGTTGTCCCAGTTTTTGCCACTAGGCCACCCAGCTATGATGGCATAACTAGATATATAAAGCCTAGTATCTGCCAAGGGCAAATTGGTTCCTCAGTCAAAGCACAAACAAGTCACTAGCTTGACAGTAGAATCAGCAGCAGTTTTTGTTTTTGTTTTTCACTAAGACAACACAGAGCTCATAGTCCCCAAAAGAAAAAGCACTTCCTTGCCAACATTTGTCAAAAGAATGATTCTTTAGAAAAATTCAATGATGGTTTCCTCCCTGAACCCCATCAAGGCAGGAAATGGAATTGTATTTCTAAAATGAAGGAATGTCTAATAATATTTATGTTTTTGGATGTGTGTGATCATTAAAATGTGACTTCTATTTGCCATGTAAAGTGGAGACAAATTAGAATTGATTGCATGTAGAGATTCTGTTTGTTTCATATCCTTTTGCATATGCTATGAAATCCCAAAATCATTAGACTAGGAGGAACATGGAGAGGACATTGGACCCACCTTAAGTCTCTCTGCTTCAAAGTGTGGCTTATGGACTAGCAGCATCAACACCTTCCAAGAGCCTGTTAAAAATGCAGAATCAGTGCCATCTCAGATCTAATAAATTAGATCACCAGGTGATTTGTATGAACATCCATCTCCCATCTTCTATAGCTGTAACTCTGCTGAGTCTCTGACACACTCATCTAGCCTACAGATGGGTTCGCGGTCAAGGAGATGGTGTCTGAGAATCGGAGTCGCTTTGGCCATTGGTAGGATGGGTGCTGACTGGCCATGCCTGGGGTCACATCATCAACTCTGGATGAAGGAAGGGCCTTAGAACCATGGGGACTGAGAGTTGAGGAAGAAAATCAAGGGCTACTATCAGAAGAACAGGAAATGGATGAAAGGCAAGCAAACCAAAAGGCTCATCAATTATTTGGGATGAGCATCTCACCAAAGTCAGATCAAGGAAGAAAAACTGCAGTCCCTATGCTGTGATCCTTTTTTTCCAAGTCCCTGTGCAGAGTTGGAGAACAGTCCCTGAGCACGTGGGCGGCCCAAGAGGTTGCAACTGGCCATATCTATGGAGAAGGGGAGGCTCTTAGATTGAGGTTATAAAGTTCATAGAACGTAAACCTAGAGCTCCCACATGGAGAAAGCCTGCCTGAGAACAAAGCAAACCCCAAGGAAACAGGGCTAGGAAATGGAGAGAGACCAAGTCCCTAGAAGCTCAGTTGTGTCCCTGAATGTATGGCTACTAACTCTAGGGGCCCCCCTCCACACTGTTTTCTAATGCAGTGTGAATGGGCCCCTGAAGCTGAGCCATGACATGCTAGCCCTCCCTAGATCCAGCTATGCCTGAAGCCCATTTTGTTTCTGGACTTTTGTTGTATGTGCCCATCAACTTCTCCATCTTTTTTTTTTTTTAATTTGGCTTGGTTTGAGGCAGATTTTCTGTGACTTGCAACTGAAACACTGCTAACACCCATGGGGTGAGTTTTTAAAATATTCATGCTCAACCCAGACCAAAACTTTTTCTCCTACAAAAGATAGTCTCTGATATGGCCAAGCTGGAGATGGGGAGAGAAGAAAGGGTTTGGATGATGCATTCTTATGCACTGCCGGGAAGGAGTCAATGAATAAATCCTCTATAGCAGGGCAATATGCCAATGTCTACATTTAAATATTTTTAATTTTCAAAACTATATACCATTTGGCCTAGTGATTCCATTTCTGCAAACTGATAATATAGATAAATTAGCACATGTACCACAAGATTTATGTTCAAGGATAACATTTAATTACTGTTGGGACAGCAAAAGATTGTACAACCAAAACGTCCGGCAATAAAAAGCTAGTAAATGATGGGCCATCTAAACAATGTTTAACAAACATTCCTGTAGTTATTAAAAACAAATATGGGATGTCTGCATGTGCTAACCTGGAATAATTCCTAAGATAAGTAAAAACAAGTAGGGTGGTTGGGTTTGGTGGCTTGCGCCTGTAATCTCTGCACTTTGGGAGGTCAAGGCAGGTGAATCACCTGAGGCCAGGAGTTTGAGGCCAGCCTGGCCAACATGATGAAACACCATCTCTACTAAAAATACAAAAATTAGCCAGGCGAGGTGGTAGGCACCTGTAATCCCAGCTACTCAGGAGGCTGCGGCAGGAAAATTGCTTGAACCCAGGAGGCAGATGTCGCAGTGAGCCAAGACTGTGCCACCGCACTCCAGCCTAGGCAACAAGAGCAAAACTCCATCTCAAAAAAAAAGTAAGGTATGAAATTAGGTATATAATATGCTACCATTTGTGTAAATAGATCTATATGTGCATATATGCATACATTAAATGTAGGTACATGGATATATCTCTAGGAATAGACAGGAAGTTAATAGGGGTTGTTTCCGGGAAGGGGACAGGGTTGAGAGACCTACTTTATGTCTTCTAAATTTTGAAAATACTATATGCATCCATCACATATTTGATGCCTTGGCAGCTTTGAAATGTTTCCCTCCTTTTTCTTTTATTAATACAACTACTGGTCTGGAGAAAATGAGAATGCATATCCCAAACAAGAAGTCTGGAAACTGAGCAATCAGAGGCCCCCTCTTCTCTAATTTAGGCCAAAAGCTTAGCATATCATTCTCAAAAATGAAAAAAAAATCACTGAAAGAACTTCATAATTGGCTAGGGTAGAGCTGCAGTGGGAATGGAAATCATTTTCCCCAGGAGCAGAGGGGCAGAAAGATTCAGCCTTGGAAACATCTGTCCTGCTGTTAGGTACTGCAGGGTATGCTGCAGACGTTCCCAGGGCCTGCCAGTCAAAGCCACCCTACTGGTAACTGCTTTCTCTCCTGTGGTGTGAATCCTCAGTGGCCTCTGGCCAGCCCTACTGGCCATTTAGAATTACCAAGCCCTCTGCTGGAACAACACTGTTTTCTGAAGAGCTTCCTTTATTCTTTTATCCCTTCTAACACATGTGCAGCTGGGAACATTCAAAGCTTCAAGCACAGTTTAAATCAAGAGTGTAAGTAAGGCTATGCATTGATTCTTAAGCTCCGACTCTCCTGATTATGAGGATTAGACAGTCTCTGCCTGGAGTTGGTGTAATCGGCAGTGGCCACTGTATACTCACGGACACTGAAACAGCAAACACTGGATCAGGGTGACCTGAGACACTCAGAGCCAAGTCCGCCACACAGTGACAGCTGCTGTCTGGGAAGCTTGTGACGGTCATTCAAGTTGGGAATCATTATATGGGTTTAAAATGTGCAGCCTAAGCATGCTGATGTTATTGTTTCCATCAAGCTATATAATTCATCTACCAATTAACCACTGCTCATTGAAGGCTATCTTAGAAATAGTTTGATCCCAACTTTTGGGATTAGAAACTCGTTCTCTACTTCTATTTTCCCAGCAAAGCTCCTCCTCCTCTCCAAATTATAAATGTTACCAGTTGTAAGAGTATTACTTGGTAGCCTTCTGAAAGTATACGTGCAAGATGGGTGGGACAGTGGGAAGTGAGTGGAGAAGGTGGCACATGTTGCTACCAGAGGACCCAGAATTGATTTTAATGCTTTCTTTAATGAACACTCAAAGTTTGCAACATTTACCTTCCCAGGCCTTAGCCTTCTCATCTGGCCACCTTTCCTGGGGAATGAGATAGATGATCTCAGAGCTCCTGGACGGCACCATCAACACTTGGACCAAACGCACCCAGAGAGGCAACGTGGCATCGACAAAATCCCACAGTCCAGTTGTTTTGAATATGACTGTGGATTTGAGTGTGTGTGTTTTGATCATTCACAGTGCTCTTCTTAGGAAAATGCTTAGTAAATACGTGTGGAGCTGAGCGACCTTTGTCTCTATTCCAGCTGCCTATAAGACTGTGTGTGTTCAGTTAAACATTAAAGGACAGTTTAAGTATGAAAATTTGCAGACCAACCAATTTAAATGTATTTGACATGGACTAGTGTCTACTGTTCTTTATAGTAAGCTGATAGAAATGTACAGTTCTTTTAAGTTGGGGAGATTTTAGCAATTACACAGACAAGGCTGGGTGCAGTGGCTCACGCCTGTAATCCCAGCACTTTGGGAGGCTGAGGCAGGTGGATCACGAGGTCAAGGGATCAAGACCATCCTGGCCAACATGGTGAAACTCTGCCTCTACTGAAAATACAAAAATTAGCTGGGAGTGGTGGTGCACACCTGTAGTCCCAGCTACTTGGGAGGCTGAGGCAGGAGAATCGCTTGAACCCAGGAGGTAAAGGTTCCAGCGGGCCGAGATTTGGCCACTGCACTCCAGCCTGGTGACAGAGTGAGACTCCAACTCAAAAAAAAAAAAAAAAAAAAAAAGAATTACACAGACAGTCTTAGTTTAAACTAGAACTAGCTTAACCTTGTTAGGAACCTCTCAAGTTTGGGCAGGTTGTGAAGCCAGCCAAAGGGGGCTACAAATCGTGCCATGCCGTCTGGGGAAATAGCTTTGCCTTTGCTTCACTGCAAGCCTTCCTGTTCCCTCCCCTATTCCACAGAACGTGATGCAGCCACAACAGGTGCCAGATGCCCCATCTGTCCAGAGATTGCTTTAAGCACATCAGTCTGGGCAGCCACGAACAGAATCTGATCTCATTCACTTTATATATAGTCAGTTAGCATGTGTTTGGGTTAGACTACATCATGGACAACAGCCCCAACAAAAACCATCCTGAACAGTCTGTGACCAGGTCTGAGTCACTGTTATACTTCCAGCAACAATGTCAATGCTTCAGATATAGTAGGTACTCACTCAGTCGAAGTTAGCTGAATAAATGAAGTATGACAGCTTTCATCAGTGTTATGGCAACATGCCTGGGAGAAAAGATGATCTACGACTATGAGTTTGAACGGAGGGTTACACAACCTAGCTTGTGGCACCACGTAGCTTTTAGTTTCAGATGTCATTCCCAATTAAAAGAGTTTGCGCTAAGTACAGTCATACACAAGAAACTAGCAACATATTGAGATTTTCATAGCTTTAAGTAGAGCGTGTATACATAAATATGCATATATGCACATTGGGAAACATACACTTTCACTCACTAAAACAAACGTCATCATAAATAACTAAAAGATTTAAAATTGATTTAACAAAAATAGCCCAGTGGATTTCTTTTCATTGCAGCTGAACATTGCAAGTAACAGAACAAGATTCATTCCGAAATGACTCTAGACTCACTACAAGCGAAATTTCATCCCCCCAGATACCAACACACAGCAAAAATCTGATCAGTTCTAAGTCTAGAAATTAGTTCAGACCCCATGCTGCAATATGACACTGTATGTGTTGAAAGCCCTTCAACATGTTTCACAGCTTGAAACATCAACCGATTCCAGGGACACTGATTATTGATGGTTCATAATAATTAAATACCTTAAAAAAAAAAAAAACTGGAAGCTACTAATAAAATATATCAATGAGGTCTAGTACCGTGGCTCATGCCTGTAATCCCAGCACTTTGGGAGGCCAAGGTGAGTGGATCACTTGAGGTCAGGAGTTCAAGACCAGCCTGGCCAAGATGGTGAAACCCCATCTCTACTAAAAATACAAAAATTAGCCAGGCATGGTGGCGTGCACCTGTAACCCCAGCTACTTGGGAGGCTGAGGCAGGTGACTCGCTTGAACCTGGGAAGTGGCGGTCACAGTGAGCCGAGATCATGCCATCGCACTTCAACCTGGGTGACAGCAAGACCCTGTCTCAAAAACAAAAACAAAAAATCAGTGAGCCAACAGATTCCTTAGCAATAACTCCATAATAAGCACACATTGCGGAGTTGGCCTGTCTGAGTTTAAATCCAGATTATACTGTGCTCTCTTCAGCAGCACATACACTTAACAAAACAAAAAGCAGATTACATCACTTTTTAGCTGTGTGATTTTGAACAACCTATTTAATCTCTCTGTGTTTTCCATCTATAAAAGGGGGATAATAAAAGCATGTACTTCATAAGGACATGGTAATTATCAAATGAGATAATTGACATAAAAACTTTTATGAAGGAAGTGAGCATGGGCAATTAATCAGTAAATGGTTTTTATCATTATTATATCTACCCACAAAACATGCCTATTTAACAAATGCTCACCTTTCTAATCAAAAATCCATCCTTCCTCAATGCTCACCCTCAATGTCTTCAGCAGCACAATAACAATGTGGAAACCGGTTTGTCTTGCATTCCTGTTCCCAAGTGCCTGATACTGTGCCAGGCCCAGAGTTCAGTATGTCCTCACTTAATATCAGCCATAGGTTCTAGGAAACTTCAACTTTTAGTGGAACAGCTGAATTGCTATGATGAAACCAATTTTAAGAGTTAAGTTCCTACATGTTTCTCATCAGGAAAACATCACCAAACTTCTAAATAAAGACCCTAAACACTTCTATATTAAACACTGAAATCAATGTGAGCTAAATATACACTTAAGAAAGATGAATGAAAACAAGTACGATAATTAGTTACCCAATTATTCCAGTTCAGGGTCTTGGGTGGCTGGAACCTGTCCCAGCAGCTCAGGGTGCAAGGCAAGAACATACCCTGGACAGGACACATCCCATAGCAGGGACCACTCTCACAACATCCACACTCACACTCACTCAGACTGGGCCTATGTAGACATGCCAATTCACCCAATGTGCACATCTTTGGGATGTGGGGGGAAACCCGATCACCCGGAGAAAACCCACACAGACATAGGGAGAACGTACAACCTCCACACAGACAGTGGCCCTGGCAAGGAATAGATTTGTTTCCTCATCAATGCGGTAACTAACGTTGAACACAATGACCATTATTCAAGTACCCATTATAGTTGCTCCAAACATATTGGGTAAGAGAGTAAAATGATGATAGCAATATTTTAAAGCACTTTGAAAATATATTGCAAAAGGTATGATATTCACTGTGTTCCTTAATGGTTAAGGGAGAAAGAGAGGAATTCTAAGCTCAGATTGCTTTTCTTTTCCCACAGGGATGAAAGGGAAATGAACAGCAGCAGATACTGAAAGGTGTGCTGGAATTAAATTGTGCCAATTTCCCAGCATAATAAAAACAGTCCATCTGGAGCCAAGGCTGATCACCTATTCATCCACTCTATTCTTTTAAAAAACAAACCACTCTCTCACACAAATTCTCTCTCTTACCGATATGCATGACTCACTAAGAATTCACATTATATGAAATCACAAAAAAGCAATAGGAATTCAACAAGGCATTTTCTAACGCTCACAAACGTTTGGCCCCCAAACAGTAGGCAACAGAGTGCTGAATTTCCAACAGATTTACCACTGCTGTCTGACAGCAAGACCCTGGGAAGGAGGTTGGGGCTGACACTGGATGTTTTGTATGGGGAGGGGATCCTGTGCTGTGAAAGATTCTTAATCAGACCAGTGGGAGCTGCCCAAGGCTGGCAATTAAAGCTCTTCCTGGCCAAAACCCACAGAGACATCAGGCTTCAAGTACAGGTATTCAGCACAAAAAGCCAAAATTATCCCCTGGAGTGCAGAGGTTACACTGTTATAGAAGCAGAGGATTTTTTTTTTTTTTTTTGTCCTCTTTAGAGAAATACAATCATGAACTGCTCCAATATAAAATTAAATGGAAAATGTCCATGATATAGCAAGCTCCCTTCCCCAGAAGAAAGAAAAGTTGTAGAGAATAGGTATTAGTAAGTCCATTTAATTAAGTAAAATCAAAACCAACTCTCTCCACTATCCCCTTTCTGTAATTTATACATTGAAAACAGGTATCAAAGTGTTAAAACTGATTACCACTGGAAAGTGATGGGGAGACTTTAAATTTTATATAATTTTTTATCACAGGAAAAGTAAACAGATTAGTTTAATGAACCCTGATGTACTCATTCACTCAGTTTCAGCAATGATCAATTTATGACTAGTTCTGTTTCATCTATACCACTACTCACTTCCTTCCTTCTGTGTTGTTTTGGAGCAAATCCCAGACATTACTTCACCCTTAAATATTTCAGTTTGTATTGTTAAAAAACAAGGAAACTTTAAAAAAAAGAACCATAAAAATAATCCCATCATTTTACCTAAAATATATAAATGATAACAATATTTCAAAGATCCAGTGCTTAAATTTCCATTGTCTCAAAAATGTTTTTTATGTAAAAAGAAAAACTTTATACAAATTAAATTTAAAGGAGTTTAATTGAGCAAAGAACAATTCATGAATCTGGCAGCACTTTGAAGCAGAAGAGGTTCAGAGAGCTCTGCTCCATGACTGGGCAAGGAGTATTTATAGACAAAAACAGAAATGAGGCCCAGAAACAGCTGGAGAGGTGGCAGCTCAGCAGTTGCCTTATTTGGACATGGTCTGATCAGTTAACAGCCTGTAACTGGCTGACACCCAGCTCCTTGTTACAAAATATATTCCTAAACTAAGCTTTCAAGTTTGTTTATCTACTAAGTTAGGTTAGCTTGTTAAGTAGGGACTCATGGGATGGAGGCAGTCTCAGGCCAAATTTAGTTTAACATTTGTTTTGTTTTACAGTTGTTTGAATCAGGAGTCAAATAAGGACCATATAGAGTGATTGGCTAATATGTCCTTTAAGTCTCTCAATCTACAGGTTCTCCTTCTATCTTACTGGGTTTTTTAAAAAATAATTTGTTACATTTAGAATTTTGTATATTTATTAATTTGAAATTGATCATGCATAGTTTTTTTTAATAAGGGAGGAAAGAAAAATTAAATGGCTGAGAGCACAGCACTGAGTGCCTTCATTGATGAAAAAATAAAAAAACAACCCATGGTAAGAGAAGCAGCAGTCATTAGAGGGCATTCCTCTGTCTCCCAAAAAGCAACTGAACAAGAGTCCATCAATTTATAAAACTTGCTTAAGAGGTAACTTTATGAAGCTAGTGAACTATCACTAGCACAGTAAGACCAATGGCAGTGTAAAATGTCATCAGAAATGTCATCACAAATCCATCTGAGGCAACAGACAGATCAGCAGCTGTGTCTTGGTTCCGCCCTAGCTAAGAGTGGAAATGGAGGCTGTTAGGAAGACAGAAGGGAGAACTCATGTTGGGAGCAACAGATGACTGTCCACTGTCATCACTGTTTACATTTGTTGTGCTGTGATGCTCTTGTTAAATATGGAAGGTGGTTTCAGTGCTGAGATTAATTTTCAGTTGGTAGAAGTTGGGGAGAGAAGGTTTCCAATTGTCAGAGTACAGGATAATGTCTCACACTTGGTAGGTATTACACTCACTTGTTGAGATGAACATAAAATAGCTTAAAAATTTAAAGCAGATAGCCATTGATGTTTCCCAAACTACAAGACCAAGAAAAGCAAATTGATAGACTCTCCATGTCACTCCACCTGGATTAAAACAAGGGTCTATATTTACACACATGTTTGAATCTCTTGGTTGGTTATGCAACAAGCAGCATTCGCTGATACAATATTTGTCATTGTGTCTTTCCCTGTAATATAATCAAAGAATCATATAATTTAAAAAGTCAAATTCATAGAAGTGGAAAGTAGAATGGTAGTTACCAGAGGCTGGGGGTGAGGATAGGGAGTAGGATGGGGAAAGGGAGGATGTTGAACAAAAAGTACAAAGTTTCAGGTCATGCACAATGGCTCACACCTAAAATCCTAGGACTTTGAGAGGCTCAGATGGGAGGATTACTTGAGGCCAGGAGTTCAAGACCAGCCTCTGCAACATAGCGAGATTCAGTCTCTGTAATAAACATTTTTTAAAAATTAGCCAGGCAAGGTGGCATGCACGTGTCGGAAGTGGGAAGATGGCTTAAGCCCAGGAGTTCAAGGCTATAGTGAGCCATGATTGTACCACTGCATTCCAGCCTAGGCAACAGGGCGAGACCTTGTCTCAACAATTTTTTTTTTTTTTTAGCCAGACTGTAGAAATAAGCTTTAGTGATCTATTACATGGAATTTTGACTATAATTAATGATAACATAATATGTATTTCAAACTTACTAAAATAGTAGATCTTAGGGCCAGGCTTCATGGCTCACACTCGCAATCCCAGGACTTTGGGCAGCTGAGTGGGGAGGGTAACTTGAGGCCTGGAGTTGGAGACCAACCTGGGCAAGATGGTGAGACCTCCATTTCTACAAAATAATACAAAAAGAAGCTGGGTATGGTGGTGTGTGCCTGTAGTCCCAGCTACTTAGGAGGCTTAGTGTGAGGATCTCTTGAGACCGGGAATTCAAGGCTGCAGTGAGCTATGATCACGCCACTACACTCCAGCTTGGATGACAGAGCAAGACATTGTCCCTCTTTTATTTATTTATTTTTGAAGTAGATTTTAAATATTCTCACTAGGAAAAGAAGACAAGTATGTCAGGTGAGGGCTATGTTAATTAGCTTGATCTAATTTTTTCACAGTGTAAACATATATCGAAACATTTCATCATACTCTTTACATACATACAATTATTATCAATGAAACATTTTCTTAAATAATTTAAATAATTCTATTTTCTTACTTTTTTGGCATATCCCTTTAAAAAATAAAATCCTGCAACATACTACACACTTAATCAAATAAGAGTTGAGCTGAGCCTGCTGTAATAAGACTGGAGGACTTGAAACCCTCCCACTAATCTAGTCCTACTTACCACTTCATACTAGTAAGTTTGTGTGCTGTTTTTGGTTTTTTGTTTGTTTGTTTGTTTGTTTGTTTGAGACGGAGTCTCGCTTTGTCACCAGGCTGGAGTGCAGTGGTAAAATCTAGGCTCACTGTAACCTCCGCCTCCCGGGTTCAAGTAATTCTCCTGTCTCAGCCTCCCAAGTAGATGGGACCCAGCTAATTTTTGCATTTTTAGGAGAGACAGAGTTTCACCACGTTAGCCAGAATGGTCTCGATCTCTTGACCTCATGATCTGCCCACCTCGGCATTACAGGCGTGAGCCACTGTGCCTAGCCCCCTATACTAGTTAAGTCTTTTACAATACTAGATTGAATATCTCTAGTGACAGGTAGTTTTACCACCTCACAGGACATAATCTTATTCTAGTTTCAGTTCCTGATCCTAAAGCAATTTCCTACTATTGATCAAACGTCTGATTTCTTGTAATGTCTACTCAGTGGAGCAAAACCCTCTTCTACAAGTGAATATTTCAAGTATCTTAAGACAGTTCCCATCCTGCTCAGCTCTCCAGCCAACAGCTCAACACCCACAGCTCTTCAACTGTTGCTCACCAGACATGGTCCCTGCTCCTTATCCTTCTGCTCCCATTTCAGTGGGTATGTTTGGGGTTTTAAATATGCCCTGACCCAGGGAAGTATGCTAACTACCCAGTGTCTGTTGAATTTATTTCTCAACTGGCTTTTATCAACGCACACATTTTCTATCTCTGTCAGTGAATCCTGTTTCTACTTTTCAGCCCTAAGCCTGAGACAATGCCCAGCAAGACTCATCTCTTGACTTCTTGTTCTACTTCCTGAACGTGGATTATCTCCTCCCCTCCGTATACTACAGCCTCCCCAGACTCATCATTCATGGCAAACGCCCTGCGCTCCAGCAAACAGGGTGATGCCTTTCTTTTCCCAGCTCAATCCAAACGCCCAGAAAAAGGGTCTCCTCTTATCTGTATTCTTCCTAAAACAATACAACACCCAGCTGTGTCTCGGTCAGCTCAGAGTTCAGTGGGACTATTCTTTTCTTTCCTCTCTCCATAGAGTGCTTCTCTTCAAGCACATGGGTCGTATTAGTGGATGCGTCCGTGGGTTTTTAGCAGCGGCCCCTCCCTGTTGGCTCATCCCCAGCTCACAGCTGGCTGCCAGTCTCCACGGGCCACAGCTACTCCCAGCTGTCTCCAATGAGGTGGTCCTCTACAGATTTTGTCACACCCTGAACCAATGACAACCAGGATGGAGGACAGAGTAAGACAATGGCTATCAGTGCTAGCTGCACAGTAGAATCATCTGGAAAGCTTTAAAAACTTTGAATGCCTGACTCCAATCACAGAGATTCAGATTCAATGGATTTGAATATCCCTTTTTAAAAAATCAAGAATTTTAAAAAATGCTCCCAAAGTGATTCTAATAGCCAGGATTCAGAGTCACTGCAACAGGAAATCCCTCCTAATAGGTAAATATGTTCTAGAATTCATCTGTGTCTGTAAAATAGAGCCCAAAGTGCCTAGCAGAACTTCTATTCCACAATTCAAAGAGCTGTGCTAACCATCTAATAAACCACATTTAGTTTTCCCAACAATTTCCCATTAAATCAATGCAAAAACCCAGCCTCAGAAATGTCCAGTAACCTGTGCAAGGCACAGACAAGAAAGAAGTGGTGAATACAGAGTACTCTGCCCAACTCTTCCTTGTAATAGAAATCAAAGAATCATACCATTTAAAAAGTCAAATTCATAGAAGTAGAAAGTAGAATGGTGGTTACCAGAGGCTGGGAGTGGGGACAGGGAGTGGGATGGGGAAAGGGAAGATGTTGAACAAAAGGTACAAAGTTTCAGGCCATGCACAATGGCTCACACCCGAAATCTCAGCACTTTGGGAGGCTTAGATGGGAGCATTACTTGAGGCCAGGAGTTTGAGACCAGCCTGGGCAACATAGCAAGAGCCATTCTCAATAAAAAAGAACCTTTTTAAAAAAAATTAGCCAGGCATGGTGGCATGCCCCTTGACCCTGATACACATTCCCCAGTGTAGCCCATTCCTGGTTTTGCTGGACTGCTCACCCCTTCTTCCCAGAGCCCTGGGACTTGGGCTCTCTTCAATTTCCAGGGGTGATTAGAATTCAACCTCGAATCTCTACCTAGTTCCTACCAGCCCTTCTCTGTTGCTCCTGATATTTTCTTCATTTTGAAGGAATGCTGTCCATATAACCTGGATGTTTCAAAATCTAGTCCCCAGGTCAGTCAGTCCCTTGGGTGCAATTCCTTGTAGCCACTGCCCCAGCACTCTGCCAGGCGAAGATGGATCTCTTTATTCTTTTCCCTCTTACCCCCATCACACCCTCCCCACTCTATCCTTTTCCCCCAGATTCTGCCCATAGTCAGTCCTGGTTTACTCCCAGTTGTTTGCATGCTATGTGGCAAGGCCTAGCCAATTACAGCACCAATTAAATCCCTCTGATTTCTTCTTTCCCTATGAAGTGGCATAAAGCTGCTTCTATTTCATCTTGCACAGTTATGATCACTCTTTGAAACCTAAATGTAGGACTTCACAATTTTTGCTTTTTAATTTAGCTTTATTAGTTTGTGCCCATTATGGCAGCACTTCCATAGAATCTGAAACTGCCATTTATCATAATGAGGTATCCTTCTGAGATGTTTTTATCAGCTGCATTTTTGGGTTGTTTTTGGTTTTTTGTTTGTTTTGTTTGTTAGTTTTTGAGACAGGGTCTCATTCTGTCGCCCAGGCTGGAGTGCAGTGGCACAGTCATGGCTCACTGCAGCAATTAGTTTGACCTCCCTCGGGTGATCCTCTCACCTTAGCCTTTCAGGTAGCTAGAAATACAGGCGCATGTCACAATGCTATGCTAATTGTTTTGTATTTTTAGTAGAGACAGTGTTTCACAATGTTGCCCAGACTGGTCTTGAACTCCTGGGCTCAAGTGATCCACCCACCTTAGCCTCCCAAAGTGCTGTGATTACAGATGTCAGCTATCATGCCCAGCCCAGCTGCAAATTTTTTGATAAAGTCTTCTTGCTTTTATCCAGGCATTACCTTAGTTTGGTCTAAAACCAACAGAATCAACATTTTCTGGCAAAAATCATCCACTTGGCTATCTCCAAATAACTATACAATCTTATTTTCAATATTTTAATATGGGATTTTGTGACTGCTTTGCTGGAATTGAGTTTCACTATCTAGATATTGTTGCCTGAGCCTGGTTACCAGAATGAGTATTCTTAGTGAACCCTTATGCGTTCCTGGTAATCTCTTTATTCTTCTCCAACTGCTGACATCTATTTGAGAATCTATTATAAACTTGTCAGGGTTTAATGAAATGTCAAAGACCATTTGTGAAAAAGTCAAACAACACTCTGCATTTTCTCATTTTTTGGCATCGCTCCTACTCTCTATAAAGTTTCCAAATTTACTAATAGGGCCACGTGTGGTGGATCATGCCTGTAATCCCAGCACTCTGTAAGGCAGAGATGAGAGGATGGCTTGAAGCCAGGAGTTTGAGACCAGCCTGAGCAACATGATGAGACCTCATCTTTAAAAAAAAAAAAAGTATTGACAGTTGCTCTAAGGTCAGTTCCTTCACACGTGGGATGTAATCAGACTGGGTTTTCTTTACATCTTTCCACCTATCCAGTGTTTCAATGTTCTTTTAATTCATTTGTTTTTAACTGAAAATTTTACTGAGATAACTGAAGGTTCACATGGAGTTGTAAAACATAATATAGTGATCCCTTGTAGATTTTACCCTATTTCCCTCAATTGTTTTTGCAAAACTATAGCATAATGATACAACCACAAAACTGATGTTTGATATAATTCCCGCATCTTACTCAGATTTCCTGTTTTACCTGTAGTTGTTTGTGTATGTGAATCTCGATATAATTTTATCACTCATTTATAATTGTGAATCTAGTCAAGATACTGAACAGTTCTAACTCTACAAAGATTCCCCATGTTGCCTATTCACTACTCTTGTAAACACTGCTTACTTTACTCCTATTGGTTTTTAATTCAATTTCCATGAAGGAAAAAAGATGCAAAATAAGAGTTGTAAGGTTGTGCCTTTACTGGGCTGCTTGTAACATTACCACTTTCTATTCCTTTCAGCAGGGTTTCTTAATCTGCATACAAATTTCTTTTTAAATATTATTGCTATTTTTCCTAGAACTTTAAAAATGCTTTCATGTCCTTAGGTTGTCTTTATCTGATGTTCATTTTCATAATTTCTTTGAAATGTAGCTTGGTAAGTGGGTAGAGTGGTTTGCTTTTTTTTCTACTTTGTAGTAAAATGGAATAAATAACAGCATACGTTTGGGCCACAAATTAATCTACACCGTTTCCTCCATAGTTTCCAATTATAAATATGTATGGAATACCTTTTTTTGGATATTCAACTATAATGAGCATTTGTAGCTATTTAATGCACGAAAATACCATTTCTGGGCCAGGCATGGTAGCTCACACCTGTAATCCCAGCACTTTGGGAGTCCAAGGTGGGAGGATCACCTGAGGCTAAGAGTTCAAGGTTACAGTGGGGGTACTATTGCACCACTGCACTCCAGCCTGGGTAACAGGGCAAGGCCCTGTCTCTACTATATATAAAATTTCCCTCCATAATCTCTTTGAGGAATAAGATCACATTTTATACCTCTTTTGTGTCTACAGTGGCCACTGTGCTTGCCTTTCTTTTCAACACATCCCAAATGATTAAAGCGAAAGACTGGCCCTTGTTTTATAAAGTGGCACACAGTAAATATTTTAGGCTTTGTGGACCAGTCTCTGCCACACTACTCAGCTCTGCCACTGCAATGCAAAAGATAATATATGAATGACTGTGCATGGGATGTGCCAATAAAACTTTATTTATAAAAACAGGCTAGCTATAGTTTGCCTACCCTGATCTAAGCCAACAATGGCAACTTCCTCAGCGAGTGACTGGTTTACAAATGGACTTATGATCCAATCTGGTGAAAGGGATGTGAGAAAAGTCTGCGTGAGGGCTTCTGGGAGAGATTATTTCACATGTAAGACACACAAGGAAGAGACGATGCCTTTTTTCCCTTTGGATGTTACCAAATCCGAATGTGATAGCTAGGATTGCTACAGCCATCTTGCTTCTGATCTAAAGATGAAGCCATCATCGTAAGGGGGCAGGGCCATGAGAATCAGAGAGGAGAGCAGCAGCTTGGCATACTGGGCCTGGAGACAGCCCCACTTCTTAGGGAAGACAATACACTTCCTTATTGCTTAAGCCAATGAGTTGGCCCAAAAGCATCCTAATTACTGTAGCACCCCCTCTGGCGTTTAGCAAAGTACTTCACAGAGAATAGATGTTCAGTAAACAACAGTTTGCAGATCTGGCTAACAATCTGAACCAGGAATTTATGCAAATCAGAATTCCGTTCATTGTAAATAAACTAGCTCCTCTTATAATCTTTTTTTTTCTTAAAAAGAGATCAAAATTAGAAAAACACCAATGAGAGGAATATTATAGTAAACCTATATTATCTAAGACGAATAGAAAAGTATTTGATAATTTTTCATGTTTTTTCTGAAAATAAATGTGCTTTAGCTTATTATCCATTCCCTGAAGTTTTCCTCCTTTTACTTTAAGCCTGTCTCTCCCTGGCTGGCCCTTGGAAGGCCTGCCATATGCAAATGTGTGTACACTCATCAGTCTTATTAGGCATAGTTCCAACTGGCCACCCCACACGAACACAATTAGAAGTTAAACATCAATTAAAATTCACAGAATCCATTTAGCTTTCTCAAAAAGCACTAAATAACGGTACACATTTGGGACACAAATTAATCTACATTGTTTCCTTCACACTCTTTAGTTATCAAACATCCTACATCGCATTTCAGACTCTGTTAATTGTTCATTCAGCCCACAGAGTAGGGAATGAAATATGAGCCCAAGATAAAAGATAAGAACAAAAGAATGAGATGCCACACCAGATCAAGTATAGTCAGCCAGGTAGTTCGTCAGTGATGGTGGCACTAGAGAAATCCTGTGTGAGGACAAACACAGTGAGGGGAAGTGGGTGATCCCTCTGAGACCTCTACTGATACAAGCATCTGCTTATTCACAGACATCAACATCTAATGGGCATCTTAAGTTTCAACATGGCCCAAACGGAATGCATAACTTTCCCCCTAAATCTATTCCTTTCCCATCTTCCTCCATTTCAATAAATCGCACTCAACTCCATAAGCCCAAATTCAGCATCACCTTTGATTTACTATTTTCTGTATACCCACGACCAAGCCATCAGCAATTCCTATCGGCTCTGTATCTAAAATCTGTTCGTCCCTCTTCATTCCACTGCCAAATCCTTAATCCAGACCTCGGTTATGTGTCCCCTGTGGTGACTGACTCTGCTTCCCAACTGGCCTCCCTCTCCCCCTCCTGCCTCTCAACAACCCACTCTGCTAAAAACTAAATACGATCCCACTGCTCCCCTCCAAATGTTGAGTTGGTAAGTGTGTCAGTAACTGTGGTGGATGGAGCATGAGCAAGACAGCTGTGGACTTTTCTCTCGGAGTTTGCTTATGGGCAGGGAGAATAGACAGAAGATCTTGAAGGACAGGAAGTGAGGAAAGGACATTTGAGCTCTTATGAATGAACCACAACGTGGTCTTCTGGAGGGAGAACACTTCAGCTGGAGAGAACAACAAAAGTAACTCCCCTCTGCTGCATTTTAGAATTAGAAACCTGTTTACTTTCCCATTGGTGTAACAAATTATCTCAATTCAGCAGCTTAGACCAACACACATTTATTCTCTGACAGTTCTGAAGCTCGGAAGTTGAAAATCAGGGTGTTGGCTGGGCTGTTTTCCTTCTGGAGGCTTCAGTGAATAATCCAAACCCTTATGTGCTACAGGCTGACTGCATTCCTTGGCTCATGGCCTCTTCCTCACCTTCTCTGATTCTGATCCTCACCCGACACACCCCCACCTCCCAGCTCTTATAAGAACCTTCATCACCACATTTGGTCCACCCAGAAGATCCTCTCCTCACATCAAGATCCTCCACTTACTCACAGCTGCAGTATCCCCTTTACTATGTAAGCTAACAGAGTCACACAGGCTCTGGGAATGGGACACAGACATTTAGGGGGACCTCATTCAGCCTACCACAAGACCAAAACACAACACAAAAACCACTTCCTTCCTATGACCCACCCAGCCCTCCGTGCCCAGCCTTGCACGTCTCTCTCAGCTTGTCTCCTGCCACCCTCTCCTCACTGCTCCACCATTCCTCTTCTGTCTGTTCCTTTCACATCCAAGCTCGTTCTCACCTTAGGGTCTTTACTTTTGTTGTTCTCTCCAGCTGAAGTGTTCTCCCTCCAGAAGACCACGTTGTGGTTCATTCATAAGAGCTCAAATGTGCTTTCCTCACTTCCTGTCCTTCAAGATCTTCTGTCTATACTCCCTACCCATAAGCAAACTCCGAGAGAAAAGTCCACAGCTGTCTTGCTCATGCTCCATTCACCACAGTTACTGACACACTTACCAACTCAACAGTTGTTAAAAGAATGAACTGTCTAACTTCAAAATGTTAGTGATCTCTGGCTGGGTGCAGTGGCTCATGCCTGTAATCCCAGCACTTTGGGAGGCCAAGACGGGCAGATCACCTGAGGTCAGGAGTTCAAGACCAGCCTGGCCAACATGGTGAAACCCTGTCTTTACCAAAAATACAAAAATTGGCCAGGCGTGGTGGCAGGCACCTGTAATCCCAGCTACTCGGGAGGCTGAGTCAGGAGAATTGCTGGAACCCGGGAGGTGGAGGTTGCAGCAGAGACCGCGCCCCTGCACTCCAGCCTGGGTAACAGAAAGGAACTCTGCCAAAAAAAAAAGGGGGGGGAAAGGAAGAAAAGTTATAACCCATTCTGGTTTTCTAATCCATATATTTATGTAAGTACTTCTTAAACACATCGACATCTTGACCCTAGATCAGCTCTCAGAATAAGACTAAACAAGATGAAATGTAATAAAAATGACTTTGGAGTATTACTTGAGACCAGGAGTTTGAGACCAGCCTGGGCAAGATGGTAAGACCTTATCCCTACAACGACAATAATAATAACAGCCAAGTGTGATGGCTTGTGTCTGCAGTCCTAGCTATGTGGGAGGCTAAGGTGGGAGGATTGCTTAAGCCCAGGAATTTGAGGTTGCAGGAAGTGATAAGCATGCCACTGCACTCCAGCCTGGGCAACAGAGTGAGACCCATCTTTAAAAAAAACAAAAAACAAAAACTATAAAGCCTACAGAATATTGGAGAGGTGGAAGTGGAGTGAGGAGATGGGGCTGAGAAAAATATGAATGACAATTACTGTATAAAGAAGACTTAGAAGGATTAATTATAGTTAACTCAAAACTCTGTGTGACTTTTCAACATGGTATGGCTACCAAAAATGTGACCTTCTGTACACTGGAGATTCCTAAGCAAAAAGAGGAAAACTGAGTCTTGGACACACTAAGATTTTTTAAAATTAAAGCTAAGTTTCAACAAATCGTTAATTGTTACGGTTCTGTGTCATTTTCTTTATGAGGGCCATCATCACTAAGATCTGTCATTATTGAAACAGGAGTAGTGACACTGTAAAGAGGAACAGGACAAAATTGAATGCTGAGGAAAGGGTAGGGAGCATGCCAACGTCTCACCCATGATGGTCAAGCAGAAATACTCAGATCCCCAGATTAACAATGGCATTAAATGCTCAATTCAAGCCAAGATAGACTCTAAGGTCCAGAGGCAAATGAGGCATCTAAGAAATGAAGCAGAGGTCCCACGGGGTAAGGGGTAGGAACGGGAAGCACCACTGTATTGCACCACCATATCGAAGGGCCCCACCTTATGAACGACCGTAGGAGATCAGCCAGGGTAGTGGGAAAAATTATACCAAAGACACGAACCTTCTTGGAAGGCCAGGAGGTTTTGCAAAAGCTTCAGGAAAGGTTATGGCTGAAGGTAGCCTTACCTTGAACTAATGGCAGAGGGCAGATAACACAGGAGTGCAAAGGAATTTCTCTCGATAAGCTTGTTTACCTAGTTCTCCAGAAACCAACCTTTGATCATCTGCCTGTAAGACTTCCCCCTACTGGGGGCTGACAGTGTTAATTATCCTCAAATGGTGTTTGCTCTAGGCCTTTGTCATTTAATCTGTACTACATAAATGCTTATGGGGCTGCACTTTCTCTTCTGCAGTGCTTAGCCCTGCAGTCCCCTAGCCACACTCAAAGTCAGAATACCTGTGTCTGCATACTCCCTTCCGTTCATCCACTGCCCAGCCAGACTCTGCGGGACAGACTCGGCAAATGACTTGCATCTTATCCTAGAATGCAAAGTATGTTCCCTCTTGACTGACAAAGTACAATGCTGTTCCTCTGCTGGTGCCACTGAGCATTCATAATATGCTTTTAGGAATAATGCAATCTGGGAACATCTGAAGGATATGGTTTTTGGTCAATAAATCCAACTCTAAAAGCCGATTTTTTCAAGCTTTACCCAACCACGTCAGCCTCCTTTAACGGAATTCTCTTTTTCCAGAATGATTCCTCCTCTGATTAAGAACCACCTCAAACTATAAAAAGAAGCATGTGACAGATCTGTGTATCTTCAGGGCTTTTATGATGATAAATGGCAAACACATGTGGTTCATCTCTTAGGACAATAGTGAAAAGCTGAGTGCCAGCTCCTCTTCCTCCCCATATCATCCCTCTTCAGGATATGCTTAAAAACTATTTTAAAATATCATTTCAAAGGTGTCAAGTTATGAGCCAGCTAAGCTAGATGTTCATGTGTCTCAGGTTTTCTTTTTCGGCGGGGTGGGGGAGGGGAGACTGTGGTTAGTAAGGATCTCAAGAAAGCTATAGATTCTTTCTGCAGAAAAATAGAGATGTGTACACCTCCCTACAAATTAATGGTGCTCTTGGACTCCTGGTACATGGCCAGAGATCCTAAGCTAAGAAACTTTATGTCTTATTCCACTCTGTGTTGTGTATTAGTCTATTCTCACTGCTAATAAAGACATACCTGAGACTGGGTAATTTACAAAGAAAAAATGTTTAATGGACTCACAATTCCACATGGCTGGGGAGGCCTCACAATAACAGCAGAAGGTGAAGGAGCAGCAAAGTCACATCTTACAAGGCAGCAGGCAACAGGGTGTGGGCAGGGGAAATGCCCTTTATAAAACCATCAGATATCATGAGACTTACTCACTATCAGGAGAATAGCCTGGGAAAAACTACCCTCCATGATTCAATTATCACCTACCAGTTCCCTCCCATGATATGTGGGGATTATGGGAACTGAAATTCAAGATGAGATATGGGTGGGAACACAGCCAAACCACATCATGCTGCTATAAAGGAATACACCTGGCTGGGTAATTTATAAGGAAAAGAGGTTCTGCAGGCTGTACGAGAAACAGGGTACCAGTGTCTGCTCCTGGTGAGGGCTTCATGCTGCTTCTACCCATGATGGAAGGTAAAGGGAGGCCGGTGTGTGCAGAGATCACACTATGAGAGAGGATGCAAGAAAGGCCGGGCGCAGTGGCTCATGCCTGTAATCCCAGCACTTTGGGAGGCTGAGGTGGGTGGATCATGAGGTCAGGAGTTCGAGACCAGCCTGGCCAATATGGTGAAACCCCATCTCTACTAAAAATACAAAAATTAGCTGGGCCTGGTGGCACATAGTCCTAGCTGCTTGAGAGGCTGAGGCTAGAGAATTGCTTGAACCCAGGAGACAGAGGTTGCAGTGAGTCCAGATGGCACCACTGCACTCCAGCCTGGGCAACAGAGCAAGACTCTGTCTCAAAAAAAAAAAAAAAAAAAAAAAAAAAGAGAAAGCAGGGAGGGGCCAGAATCTTTTTAATAACCAGCTCTCAAGAGAACCAATAAAGTGAGCATTCCCTCCTACCTCCAGGAAGAGCGTTAATCTGTTCCCACAGGATCCACTCCCGTGACCCAAGTGCCTCCTATTAGGCCCCTCCTCCAACATTGGGTATCACATTTCAACATGAGACTTCCAGGAGACAAACAGGCAAACTTATAGTATCTTACTACAGTGGGTAAGTATGCCTAGAGAGACTATTGTAAAGATACTCTAAAATGCCTTAGGAGCACCCAAGAAGCTTAGTTTTCCAGCTTCTAGGTTTGTCATTGTTCAGACCTACGACAGGTACATGTGACTACCTGTGGAGTCCACCCTAGATAGAGCATGCACTGGCCTGCAGATGATTGGGGTTTTTTTTTTTCAATATAACATTTATAAATGGATTTGTTTTTGTTTTTGCTTTGTATTTTGAGACAGGTCTCACTCTGCCACACAGGCTGGCATGGTTTTGGCTCCGTGCAGCCTTGACTTCCCAAGCTCAACTCATCCTCCCACTTCAGCCTCCCACATAGCTGGAACTACAGATGCGCGCCACCATGCCAGGCTAATCTTTGTATTTTTTGTAGAGGTGGGGTTTTGCCATGTTGCCCAGGCTGATCTCGAACTCATGGGCTCAAGTGAGCCTCCTTCCAGCCTCCCAAAGAGCTGGGATTATAGGTGTGAGCCACCACCACTTCCAGCTATAAACAGGTTTTTAAATTATAACCTAGCTTGTCTTTGGAGAAAGAATACAAATATTTGAGAACACATTAATAAACTGGCATTGAAATAATGTGCGCATGTGTATATGTTTGTACATGTGTGAGTGTCTGGGACCACTGCCCGCTGTGTATGTTGCATGTGTGAGTTTAGTGAAGAGTCTTCCCTAAGAGATGAATCATCCATCCTCCCTGGGTGTGCCATTTCCTGGTTTACCAGACAGATGAATCCGCTCAGGTGAGATCCAACCTGTGGGTCCCCAGGCAGCTTATCACCTGGGAGCTCAGCTCACCTCCTCCAATCCACAACCTCCCCATATTCAGGGATGCCATCATGTTGGGGACACCTGCCCACACTGAAGCTTTTGCAGAAGCTTTGAAGGGTTCCAATCCCTTCTTACCGCAAAGGACTAATCTGCTTCTTATCGCTAAGCTTCCTTAACTACATCCCACTGTGCGGCCTAAAGGGGATTACCAGCTGTCACGATGCTTTTATCTTTCCACCTACCCAACAGCAGACAGGAGAGCTCAAAATGGGACAGAAATAAGAACTAAGAGTAAAGGAATTCCCAAAGGGGTGAATCTGTGTCTCTGAGGCAATGAAAGCATCCTACACAAAATGTAAAACATGAGTCTTGGGTTTTCCTAAATTCTCCTGTCTTTTCTTGGCTGAAAGCATGAGACCGATAAATAAGTGTCTGCCAACTGCTCGCTCCGACCGGTAAAGAAATCAACTGGGAAAAGAAGATCAAATCAGGAAAGGGAGGCGAGCATGGGCTTGTATATGGGCAAGCACACACACACACGTACACACACTCACAGGCACACACACACGTATCACACTCACACGCACATGGAGAAAGGAAAGGAAAGGCCACCACCCTTCCTGAATTCTCTGAGACAGACCTATAATTGTTTCTGAGGATAGTTCCAGACAATGCAGGAACTCCTGGAAGTTCAGCTAAGGAAAAAGAACATTTTCACTTCGCAGGATCTTCAGACACTGGCTCTGTGTCTACGTATATGTGTACACAGAGGTTCATGGATAATTCTGCTGTCCTGTGGCAGCAAACATCACTCTGCTGACCGGCAATCGAGTTTTTCTTTTCCAGTCACCCTGGAGACCAGGAGAATGATGGACAGAGTAGAACAAAAGCTCTTTTTATTGTGCAAGGTCAAGTGGCCCAAATGAAGCCAAATAACTTTTAACAATGTGCATTTGTTTAAAATTTTCAATGGCTTTCCACTTCCCTAAGGATAAATTCTCAGTTCCCTAACTCGGCCTGTAAGAAGGGTGGGCCACATACTGTAATGGTCCAAACAGGGACATTTTTGAGAGTGAAAGACACTGCTACTAATAACAGCGCTGGAGCTGGGCACGGTGGCTCACACCTGTAATCCCAGCACTTTGGTAGCCTGAGGCGGGCAGACTGCTTGAGCCCAGGAGTTTGAGACCAGCCTGGCCAACATGGCACAACCCTGTCTCTACTAAAAACACAAAAATTAGCCAAGGGTGGTGGCACATGCCTGTAATCCCAACTGCTCAGGAGGTTGACGGGGAAGATCGCTTGAGCCTGAGAGGCGGACGCTGCAGTAAGCAGTGATCATGCCACTGCACTGCAGCCTGAACAATAGTCTCAGAAAATAATAATAAAAGAATAATAGTGATAGGGCTAGACAACTGTCATACACAAGAGCTGTCTTCACTGACAGACCAGACAATGTGCACCTATCCTGAGGTACCTGGCTCTGGCTTGTCATCAACCCACTTTTCTCACCATCCTCTGCTCCCTCTCTCCTCTAGCCACACTGACTTCTCTCCTTTTTTTTTTTTTTTTTTTTTTTTTTGAGATGGACTCTTGCTCTGTTGCCCAGGCTGGAGTGCAGTGGCATGATCTCGGCTCACTGCAACCTCCACCTCCCGCATTTAAGAGATTCCCCTTCCTCAGCCTCCTGAGTAGCTGGGACTACAGGCACGTGCCACTATGTCGGGCTAAATTTTTTGTATTTTAGTATAGACAGGGTTTCACCATGTTGGCCAGGCTTGTCTTGATCTCTTGACCTGGTGATCCACCTGCCTCAGCCTCCCAAAGTGCTGGGATTACAGGCGTAAGCCACCAACCCCGGCCTTCTCTCCGCTTTTTGAAAGGGGCTAGCTTTCTCCAGCCTCCAGGACTTTGGCATGTACTTTCCTTTCCCCGTTTCACAGGTTCGCAGCTCCTCACCTGCCTCACTCCTGCCCATCCCTTCTTCAGGTACCCAGATGTGTCTTGGGCAGGGAGGTGGTCCCCTGACCCCCCAGGACAAGGCTAGCTCCCTCTTATGGGCTTTCATAGCATCCAGAATCACATCTGTAATGATTCATTTAGTGCTTGCTGCTGCCTCTGGCGGACGCTCGGTGTTCCACCACAATGAATAAGTCACCGAGCCAGGTTTCCTCAAGGCCGAATCCCTGGTCCCCAGTGCAGGGCTGACCCAAGGAGGTGCTGGGTTCCTCAAGTCCCACCATGGGCATCCCCACTCCAGTGCTTTAACACCACTGCCCTTTCCCACACTGCTGTGAGTAGGGCTGCCCTAAGTGTTCCCTTGGATCGAGGCTGCCTTTAACCTAGTCCGTCACACTGGACTGATATCAATCCACTCCGTGCTGCACGTTCCTTCAAGGCAGAGACTGTAATGCATTCGCCAAGGCATGTCATGATGAGGATACTGGTGAATGGAACACAAGGCCATCACCCCTCATCGGAAACCTAGGGCTCAGATGTGTTTTAGAATTTAAAATTTTTCACTTGAAAATGATAATAGTGGCTGGGCACGGTGGCTCACATCTGTAATCCCAGCACTTTGGGAGACCAAGGTGGGTGGATCATGAGGTCAGGAGTTCAAGACCAGCATGACCAACATGGTAAAGCTCTGTCTCTACTAAAAATACAAAAATTAGCTGGGTGTGGTGGCGTGCACTTCAACAGGAAGTTGGGGCAGGAGAATTGGTTGAACCTGGGAGGCAGAAGTTACAGTAAGCCGATATCACACCACTGCACTCCAGGCTGGGCAACAGAGTGAGACTCTGTCCCCCCCCCTCCAAAAAAAAAGACAATAATATGTAATACTGCCCATGAGGCTGGGGTAGCACCCTGTAATCTGCCACACTGGTATTTCTGCAGCAAAATGTGTGAATATTCACACTAAACAGCTAAATCAAGCCTCAAAATCACCTCACATCCTTTCAGGTCAGGCTCTGCAAGTCATTTAGTTCAGATCAGGTGAGAATTTCTGTCCACGTATGAAGAAACTTTGGTTTTCAACAGCTTTTTAAATTTTAGAATTATGGGCGGGGCATGGTGGCTCACACCTGTCATCCCAGCACTTTGGCTGAGGTGGGCAGATCATTTGAGGTCAGGAGTTCGAGACCAGCTTGGCCAACATAGTGAAACCCCGCCTCTACAAAAAAAATACAAAAATCAGCCAGGTGTGGTGGCACATGCATGTAGTCCCAGCTACTCAAGAGGTTGAAGTGAGAGTATAACTTAAGCCCGGGAGGTTGAGGCTGCAACGAGCCAAGATCAGGCTACTGCATTCCAGCCTGGACAACAGACAGAAACTCTGACTCAAAAAATATATATATATTTTTAGAATTCTGGAAAAGGACTGTGGACTTGTAACAGCTGAAATTTCATTAACACTTACATGCCAGGCACTGCTTGCAATTTACATACATATTATATCTCATGTAATCCTCAAAACAGGTCCTACAAAGTAAGTATTATGCCTTTGCTTATTTTTCGGGTAAAGCAATCAAGGCATAGAGAGCAAAATGAACACTCAGAGAGTAAGCGGCAGAGCACAACACTGTACACGTGACCCACAGCAGGCGCTCAATGATACATACCCAGGTCCTGGAGGCTGGAGAAAGCTAGCGCCTTTCAAAAAGCAGAGAGAAGTCAGTGTGGCTAGAGGAGAAAGTGAGCAGAGAATGGGTTGTAAGTGATATGTAATACATATCATTGAGCCAGGCATTCAATGATTTCTGAATGAATGAAAGGACACTGCGAGTGTGCACGTTATGCATAGCAAGGTAGGCTCGAAGCAGTTACACAGGAAGACAGCTGAGATGACCTTGCCAGTTCCTATGGAACTGTCTGCCTAGTTCCCTCCTCCAGGCGTAGCTTCAAGCCCAGCTGGATGTTTACAAACACCACATGACCATATGGCCCACCCTCCTGGACACAGATGACTGCAGCAGAGGCTGGCTCCTGACCCATGTTTGGGTAATCATAGCAATTCCCTAAGACTTGGGAACTGGAAGCACAAAGTCATTTTGTCTCTTGATGCCTGGACTTACATAAACATGTTTCAGAGAAAAACAAGGAACAAACATATAGCATCTGTATGTTTATACCTATATTTAGGTAAACACCTAAATATCCAAATACAGCCTGACATATTCTAGCAAGTAGCTTAGGTTGCCTAATTTTTCCCCTTAAATAAAACATTGGCTAGCACACAGGAACTAGTAGGCCAATTAGGACTGCTTCTGCTGCTGAAATGTAACTGATCATTAGGAGTCATTTGGTAATTCAATCACTGAACCCATGTTTACTGTGTACCTACTATGAGCCAGGAACTCTGGGAAGCAGATGGTAAACAAGACAGATGTGGTTCACGTCCCCTCAGATCATACGGTTGTAGTGGAAAGTAAAACAACAGAGCAAGTGTCATGATCCCTGGGAAATAAGAGGAACAGAGGGAATGCAGAGCAGCGGGTTCGAATCAGTCATGGGAACTGAAGCAGAAGAAAAATTACACTGTTGATGAGTTGTTCGATCCCAACAAATTCTTATCGTAAAACTGAACGATTATGAAGAATTACTGATATTAGCACTAAAAATATAAGTGAAGTCCTCATATGCACATTGAGTCATTCTAACAATCATATATCAAGCATGGACCGTCCAGTCTCAACATGATTAATAGAATATTAATAAGAATTAATATTAATAAGAATTAATCTCAACATGATTAATAATCTCAAGATGATTAATAGAATATTACTAAGAATTAACATTAATAAGAATAGAATATTAATATTAATTTGCATGTATATTACAAATGTCTGATTAAACCACTTGATAGTGAAAAACTAACATCCTAAGTGTGGTTTTCAGAAAACACTCAATCCAACCAATATGTTTTGCCAGTTTAATGCCAGGGCTATTCTAATTAAAACTACCTTCTGCAGAAAGCACTTTGGAAAAATATTAGAACATATTTGAAGTTCACAAGCTAAAAGGGCAATACTAAAAGGATTTCACCAATAGTAAACAGGATGAGTAGCTACGGTGATAGAAACACATTTGATGTAATATATGAAAGGCGCTATTAACTGTGAGTGCATTAACCTTCCCTCATTTCTTCCTCATTAGCATAACCCCAATTCTGTTCAGGCTATTAAGATGCCCTTCTAAATATACTCTTTCCTGGCCTCTCTTGAAGTCACAGATGGCCTGTATCATAGTTCTGGTGAATAAAACCTAAACAAAAGTCTGTTTTGAGTTTCTTAACAAAAGAAGCAGAGTTGGTGAGAGGAGTCCTTTCCCTACCCTTCTTCTCTTCCAAGTAGACATGAGGACCCCCATGCTGTCACCATGACGACAAAAGCCAACACACCACGTAGCTCTGATGAAGCCCTGAACCCCGCTAACCTCTAGATTATGTGTCATATGAGGAAAAAAAGCCCCTGTTTGTCTAAACCACTGTTGTTTGATTTTTCTGTTATTTGCAACCAAACATTCCCAATAAAGTAGTGTAAGACAGAAGGCTATACTTAAAACGTTTGAACTTTGGGCAACCATAGCTATAGAGACTGAGAATTCTGTGCAATGGCAGACTTGGCACAGATGCCAGGAAGTAGCCCATCCATGGTGAAGCAGTATAAAACATTGATCATTGCGGGACACCAAATCAGGGCTGTGGTGGAAGCCGGTGTTTGTTTACTCAACATACACTCTCCATGTTCTTCCTCATCAACAGAATCCTGCATTTGTCCCCATGGTGGGTGCCCACATGTTCTTTCCCAGCCTCAGGGCAGGTCCCATTTCAGGCATCTGGGCAAAGCCTAGTAGAAGACAGGAAGGGCAGTCTGTTGAAGGCTGGGCTGTGCCAGCTGTGTAGACAGTGATGCTCCCTCCGGTTCTCACCTTACATTCAGGAGATTTTGATAGGGAATACAGATCTAACGTGTGACTAACTCTAGGACATGTTCAATGACATTGTCAGCCCATTCAGGCCTTTTTTGGTTTGGGGTAGAGGTAGGTTACAGGTATCTGCTTTATCTGATACAGGGTTATTATTATTCTTGAACTCAAGCACAACTTTTTAAATTTTTTGATTTAAGTGTTCTCATTTTATTTTGTTTTGCAGCAAATATTCTTTTTCTTAGTTTTCCTATGACTTTACTTAGCAACCTTTGCTAAAAGAAACACAATATGATTGACTACTTTGAAGACACATATACTGGACACCTAAAATTAACAAGAGCAGAGAGGTATGGTGAAATCTTTTTCATTTGTTGTCTTATACCTTGAGTCAAATTAATCATCTTAATGGCAGAAGCTAAAGCAAAATGATCCTCAAGTCACCTTTTAGGAAATCATACTGTAATATGACAGATATCTGATATCTTCATATTTTAAGTACATTTTAAATAACAATAATAATTATTATTAGCAATAATAGTTCAGGGGTGCAATTTCAGCTCACTGCCACCTCTGCCTCCCAGGCTCAAACCATCATCCCTCCTCAACCTCCTGAGTAGCTGAACTATAGGTGCATGCCAGCACACCTGGTTAATTTTTATACTTCTGTAGAGATGAAGTCTTGCTATGTTGCCCGGACTGGTCTCCAAATCCTGGGCTCAAGTGATCCACCTGCCTTGGCCTCCCAAAGTGCTGGGATTATAGGTGTGAGTGACCACACCCAGCCTGTTTAAGTACTTTTGCTAACTGGATGATTACTTTTAAAAATAATTATTAAAAGTTTTGGCAGCCTCGAATTTGAGTGCTCTGGTACAAAACTACACTTTTTGCTCACTTTCATCCTTGACTGCCTTATGAAAGTTTGCTGCTTAACAGAGCAAAGCACCAGTGATTAGTCCATAGAAGAGTATCTCACCTCAGTCAGCAAGCACGCATGAAAAATTGCAGAGAGTAACTTACATCAGAGTAATAATGATCACCTGCTGCATTAGGTACAAGGTTTACAGTACAAAGTAATATTTTAATTTAATAGTATTGGTTACTCCTATGATATCTTGTATGAATTTAATAAATAGCAATCCATTATATCCAAATTACCTTTTCAACGTGTAAGTATCAGAAAAATTACTAATTAGATATTTTCCATTTCTTTGAAGGCTTACAAAGCCTTCAAAATTCAGTGTGTGTTTTATAATTAAATTTTTATTAGACATTTGAGATGATTTTGATTTCATAAAACTTACACTTATAAGAGTAGTTTCACGTACCTAAATTGTGTGAAACATATTTAAAAGTTTCAGTAGCTGAACTATCAATAGTCATTTTTTCTCTTATATTTGCATTTCCTTTGACAATTCTTTATCATAGCAAAAAGCTTATCAACTTGAAAACTCTATCTGTCCAAGTATATTTATGTAGCACATTTAAATTTAAAACTATCA
Organism: Saimiri boliviensis; assembly: GCF_048565385.1. Taxonomy (NCBI): domain Eukaryota; kingdom Metazoa; phylum Chordata; class Mammalia; order Primates; family Cebidae; genus Saimiri; species Saimiri boliviensis. Next base: position 38,107,400 of record NC_133455.1, on the reverse strand, counting down.
GTATCCAATTTAAATTTGAGTCAACAACCAACTCTAAATTTATGAATATAAATAAGGTGTTTCTTTTTTTAACTTTTGCTTTAGGTTCAGAGGTACATGTGCAGGTTTGCTGCAGCTGTCTACGTATACCGTGTGTCACGGGGGTTTGGTGCATCGATCATTTCATCACCCAGGTACTAAGCATAGTACCTTGTTTAATCAGCATTGGTAGTTTTTCAGTCCTCATTGTCTTCCCACCTTCTACCCTCACGTAGACCCTGGCATCTGCCGTTCCCTTCTTTGTGTCCACATATACTCAATGTTTAGCTCCTACTTGTAAGTGAGAACATGCAGTGTTTGGTTTTCTGTTAGTTCGCTTAGAATAATGGCCTCCAGCTCCATCCATGTTGCTGCAAAGGACGTGATTTTTTATGGCTGTGTGGTATTCCATGGTGTATATGCGCCACACTTTCTTTATCCAGTCTACCATTGCTGGGCATTTAGGCTGATTCCACGTTTTTGCTACTGCAGCTTTTAAACAGATACCACAGACATAGGTATATTTCCCCTGAATATAATGCTCTCTTTTGTCCCCTTTAGAATTTGAGAAGTAGTTCATACTTTTTTACTCTTATATTAAGGCCTCTTTTGTAAGTAATAAGCCTAATTTTTTAAAAAAGAAAAGCAAGCATTGAAGGGACTCTTAGAGAACAGGGCACATTCAGAAACTGCTCATGGTCCACAGGGGCTGCAGAGAAAGCAAGAGATGCAGACAGGCAGGTGAGCAGTGCAGAGTTTTGTATATCACAGGTCAAAGCGTGACTTTTATCCCAGTAGCAATGAGGAGCCACTGAAGGATTTTAAACAACGGACTGACATAACCAGATCCTTTACATAGGAGGATTAAATGGGCTGCACTATAGGGTAGCAAATAGCAAGGTGGCACAGGAGTCTAGCACAAGACAGTAAGGAGGGATGCACGCCTGAATTAGGCCATGGCAGCGGACGGACTTCAGAAGCGTTTAGGAGGTAACGGGGAACGGGTCTGAGGATAGATTGGATTTCTTAGGTAAAGAATGAGGAGTGACAGTGACTCCCAGATGTGACAAAGGGTGGTTGGTGATGCCATCCACAGAGGCAGGGAATGCGGGAGGCTCAGATGAATGGGAGTGTCAGGAAGAGGTGAGAGACACAAGGCACATGCGGTTTTTGCACCTGGGACATCTCCTGGAGATGATCACTGGACAGTAGAATACAGGGGTCAGGCACTCTGATACGAGTAAGGACTGTAACTTGAATGAAAATAGCAATTGAAGTCATGGAACTTAATAAGATCATGTAAACAAAGTTTTAAAATGGGAAGATGAATAAGTGAAACCATAGAGAATACTAATGTCAGGGATGGATGAAGAAAAAAGAAAGCAAGAAAGAGAAAGAAGAGAGAGAAGGAGAAGGGAAAGAAAGAAAGAAGGAAAATAAAGAAGGGAAAGAAAGAAAGAGAGAGAACAAAGGGAGGGAGGAGGGAAGGGAAGGAGGGAGAGAGGGAGGGAAAGAAAGAAAGGAAGGAAGGAAAAGAAAGAGAGAAGTAAAGAAAGGAGAGAGAGAGAGAAAGGAAAAGAAAAGAAGAAAAGGTCAGAGAGGCAGGAAGAAAACCACAGGGGGTTGGAGTGTGAAGCAGGATGGGAAGTCCAGGGAAGAGGGCTGTAAGGGCTGAGTAGCTTGCAGTGCTCAATGCTACCCTAAGAAATTCTCTTCCCCAAGGCACATGGGCTTTGCCTTCCACTGTGTGTACATGTGATCCTGCTTCCCTGGCCACAGTTAATTGGTCAAGGGGTGATCATTGACCTAAGCAGGACAGAAACCTTCCCTGGACTAAGCTCTTAAAAGGCAGAGGTGGGCCAGACCTGGAATTTGTAGAATGTCACCTGCTCCTGCCATGTGGACTGGAAGCAGACAGAAAGAGCAGGGACAGCCAGGAACAATCTTGGTCCAGGGAAGACATCCTGTATTCTGATAAATGACTCTTTTATGTTGCAGTTGGTTCTGGTTGGTTTTTCTTACTTGGAACTATAAAAATCCCAAAATATATCTGACAAGGGAGACAGAAATATGAAGAGCTGCATTACCTGACAGAATGAAACATGTGCTGAATGGAGACATAACAGGGGGCTGTGGCAGCTCAGAAGCAGGGGAGATTCATTCCAGCTGGCTGGAGGGAATGCCTCCAGAAGGGAGGTGGCACCTAAGCTGGCCCTTTAAGGATAAGGAAGGTTGTGTGGGGAAAGCAAGGAAAGAGTGCACTCTAGCCGGAGGAAACGCACCGGCAAATGCAGAGAAGTATGAGACTAAATGGAGCATTAGTGAAGTGGAGGCAGTGGCCGTGCCTCTGACAGTTTTCTGGTCTGGTCAACTCCAGGATGCCTTTCAGGACCCTAGGAAGCCTTCCCATCCTCCCACAGAACCCGGCCACCCCATCGCAGCCTCTCCCACACCAGATCTCATGCACTGCATCTATCGATCTTTGTATGTCCTGTGACTGACCCAAGGTGGGGCTCAATACAGACTTGATCATCTCAACCCCTCTCCATTCAAACAGTGCATTCAGAGGAGGGCGGGCATGGGAGACTCAGAAGGAGGGTGGGGTCCTATGCTAAGGACCAGGAGTGGCAGGAAGGCTGCTTTTCGAGGTTAGCTTGTGATGATTTGCAGGTATGGGAACATTAAGATGACTTAACTTTTTAAAAAAATTATAATAAAATATACACTACCATTTAAACCATTTTTAAAAAGAGATGGGTCTCCCGATGTTGCTTTGAACTCCTGGGCTTACATGATCCCAGAGTAGCTGGGACTTACAGGTGCATGCCACTGCACCCAATTATGTGAAACTTTTTAAAAATTATTATACTTTAAGTTCTGGGATACATGTGCAGATCTTGCAGGATTGTTACATAGGGACACACATGCCATGGTGGTTTGCTGTCTCCATCCCCCCGCCATCACCTACATTAGGTATTTCTCCCAATGTTATCTCTCCTCAAACTCCCCACTCCTCTCTATCCCTTCCCTGGCCCCTGACCTCCCAACAGACCCCAGTGTGTGATGCTCCCCTCTCTGTGTCTATGTGTTCTCACTGTTCAACACCCACTTATGAGTGAGAACATGTGGTGTTTGGTTTTCTGCTCTTGTGTTAGTTTGCTGAGAAGGATGGTTTCCAGATTCCTCCATGTCCCTGCAAAGGACATGAACTCATCCTTTTTATGGCTGCATAGTATTCCATGGTGTATATGTGCCACATTTTCTTTATCCAGCTTATCACTGATGGGCATTTGAGTTGGTTCCAGGTCTTTGCTATTGTAAACAGTGTCATTAACGAACATATGTGTGCATATGACTTTATAACAGAATGATTTATAATCCTTTGGGTATATAATCCTTTGGGATTGCTGGGTCAAATGGTACTTCCGCTACTAGATCCTTGAGGAATTGTCACTCTGTCTTCCACAATGGTTGAACTAATTTATACTCCCACCAACAGTGTAAAAGTGTTCCTATTTCTCCACATCCTCTGCAACATCTGTTGTCTCCAGATTTTTTAATGATTGCCATTCTAAGTGGCGTGAGATGGTATCTCAATGTGGTTTTGATTTGCATTTCTCTAACAACCAGTGATTATGAGCATTTTTTCATATGTTTATTGGCCTCATAAATGTCTTCTTTTGAAAAGTGTCTGTTTATATCCTTCACCCACTTTTTGATAGAGTTGTTTTTTCCTTGTAAATTTAAGTTCTTTGTAGATTCTGGATATTGGCCCTTTGTCAGATGGGTAGATTGCAAAAATTTGTTCCCATTCTGTTGGTTGCCAGTTCACTCTAATGCTTGTGTCTTTTGCTGTGTAGAAGCTCTTAAGTTTAATTAGATCTCATTTGTATATTTTGGCTTTTGTTGCCATTGCTTTTGGTGTTTTAGTCATGAAGTTCTTGCCTATGCCTATGTCCTGAATGGTATTGCCTAGGTTTTCTTCTAGGGTTTTTATGTTGTTAGGTCTTATGTCTAAATCTTTAATCCATCTGGAGTTAATTTTTATATAAGGTGTAATGAGGGGGTCCAGTTTCAGCTTTCTACATGTCGCTAGCCAGTTTTCCCAACACCATTTATTAAACAGAGAATCCTTCCCCAATTGCTTGCTTTTGTCAGGTTTGTCGAAGATCAAATGGTTGTAGATGTGTGGCATTACATCCAAGGCCTCTGTTCTGTTCCATTGATCTATATCTTTTTTGGTACCAGTACCATGCTGTTTTGATTACTGTAGCTTTGTAGCATAGTTTGAAGTCAGGTAGCATGATGCCTCCAGCTTTGTTCTTTTTGCTTAGGATTCTCTTGGTCATGCAGTCTCTTTTTTTGGTTCCATATGAAGTTTAAGGTGGCTTTTTCCCATTCTACGAAGAAAGTCAATGGTAGCTTGATGGTGATAGCATTGAATCTATAAATTACTTTGGGCATTATGACCATTTTCATGATATTGATTCTTCCTAACCATGAGCATGGAATATTTTTCCATCTGTTTGTGTCCTCTCTAATTCCTTGAGCAGTGGTTTGTAGTTCTCCCTGAAGAGGTCCTTCACATCCTTTGTTAGTTGTATTCCTAGTTATTTTATTCTCTTTATGGCAATTGTGAATGGGAGTTCGCTCACGATTTGGCTGTTTATCTGTTATTGGTATATAGGAATGCTTGTGATTTTTGCACATTGATTTTGTATCCTAAGACTTTGCTGAAATTGCTTACCATCTTAAGGAGATTTTGGACTGAGACAATGGGGTCTTCCAAATATACAATCCTGCTGTCTGCAAATAGAGACAGTGTGACTTCCTCTTTTCCTAATTGAATACCCTTTATTTCTTTTTCTTGCCTGATTGCCCTGGCTAAAACTTCCAATGCTATGTTGAATAGAAATGGTGAGAGAGGACACCCTTGTCTAGTGCTACTTTTCAAAGGGAATGCTTCCTGCTTTTGCCCATTTGGTATGATATTGGCTGTGAGTTTGTTGAAAATATCTTTTACTATTTTGAGATACATTCCATTGATACCTCGTTTATTGAGAGTTTTTAGCATAAAGGGCTGTTGAATTTTGTTGAAGGCCTTTTCTGCATCTATTGAGAGAATCATGTGGTTTTTGTCTTTGGTTCTGTTTACGTGATGGATTATATTTATAGACTTGAGTATGTTGAACCAGCCTTGCATCCCTGGGATGAGCCTACTTGATTGTGATGGATAAGCTCTTTGATGTGCTGTTGCAGTTGGTTTGCCAGTATTTTATTGAAGATTTCTGCATCGATGTTCATCATGGACATTGGCCTGAAATTTTATTTTTTTTAGTTGTGCCTCTGCCAGGTTTTGCTATCAGGATGATGTTGGTCTCATAAAATGATTTAGGGACGATTCCCTCTTTTTGTATTGTTTGGAATAGTTTCAGAAGGACTTTGTGTGTGTGTGTGTGTGTGTGTGTGTGTGTGTGTGTGTGTCACGGAGTCTCACTTTATTGCCCAGGCTGGAGTGCAGTGGCGCAATCTTGGCTCACTGCAACCTCTACCACCTGGGTTCAAGTGATTCTCCTGCCTCAGCCTCCCAAGTAACTGGGATTATAGACACCTGCTACCATGCCAAGCTAATTTTTGTATTTTTAGTACAGATGGGCTTTATCAACTTGGCCAGGCTGCTCTTGAACCCCTGACCTCATGATCTACCCACCTCAGCCTCACAAAGTGCTGGGATTACAGGTATAAGCCACCACACCCAGCCATGTGCACCATTTTGAAGTGCCCCATTCAGTGGCATTACGCTGATGTACAGCCATCATCCCAAACTGAAACTCTGGATCCATTAAACAACAACTCTCTAGCCCATCTCCTCAGGCCCTGGTAATCATCACTCTACTTTTCATCTCTGTGAATTTTATTCCTCTGAGGTACCTTATATAAGTGAGATCACACAGTATCTGTCCTTTCAAAAACAATTTGCATTTAAATGTGTTTTCAACTGTAAACATTTACCAAGTATTGTTGCTTCCTCCCCTGTGAGGCAGGCAGGGCAGAAACTATTAGTCTGGGTTTGGAGGCCCAGGGAGCTGGACGTTCAGAAAGTTTCAGAGATCTGTCCTATGGCACATGAGGTACCAGGCCTATCTGACACTCACACACTCCTCGAAGGCTGGGTCAGAATCTGAATGAATCTGGATAGGTGGAGGTTCATGACCACAACTCTCAGCCCATACCAGGCAACCTTCCTGTGCCCAAAGGCATGGTTTAAACCAGGCGTCCCCAAACTTTTCACACAGGGAGCCAGTTCACTGTCCCTCAGACCGTTGGAGGGCCGCCACATACTGTGCTCCTCTCACTGACCACCAATGAAAGAGGTGCCCCTTCCTGAAGTGTGGCGGGGGGCCGGATAAATGGCCTCAGGGAGCCGCATGCGGCCCATGGGCCATAGTTTGGGGATGCCTGGTTTAAACACTTCACCACAGATTGTCAATCAGAACAGGAATAATCAATGGAGTAGGGTGAAGCTAAAGGAGATGGATTCAACCTAGGGACACTCAGCCAGAGGCCAGGATGTGTCTGTCTATGGTTGGGTGCAGATATGGCTGGAAAGTAGACCTTAGGGTTTTTGTTTGTTTGTTTGTTTGTTTGTTTTTGAGATGGAGTTTTGCTTTTGTTGCCCACGCTGGAGTGCAATGGCGCAATCTCAGCTCACCGCAACCTCTGCCTCCCAGGTTCAAGCGATTCTCCTGCCTCAACCTCCCGAGTAGCTGGGACTACAGGCACATGCCACCACACCTGGCTAATTTTGTATTTTTGGTAGAGACGGGTTTCTCCATATTGGTCAGGCTGGTCTTGAACTCTCATCCTCAGGTGATCCACCCATCTCAGCCTCCCAAAGTGCTGGGATTACGGGTGTGAACCACCATGCCTGGCCAAGACCTTAGTTTTTAATTACTGTTTATCTGTGATCATGAGTGAATGTTTGGCTAATGAGGGAGATGGCTCAGGAAGGTCAAAGTCATTGTCAGCCTGAATGATTAATCTCCACACTTGTTTGGAGTCCACTGAAATAGGCAGCATAGTTGAATCCCAGTGGAAGGTGCTGAATGATTAATCGTCTTACTGCCTGAGGCCCCCAGCCCGTGGGTGCGCATTCTTCATACTGAGCATTATGGGAAAGATCTTGTTTTCCACACTCAGGTCAAAAGGTTTGCTCACTATTTTTTTTCCTGCATAATAATGGTTGACACTAATAACCTATTTGCAAACTGACAAGAGACTTAAGGTTTCTTCATGTTTGTTTATTTTCTGGAAGCAGAAAGGGTTCAAACTGTGCATTACCCTCTAAATCAATGTGCTGCAGAAAGCCCTCAGTGAACCTGGAGAAAATGAGTGGGATGCATTTTGTTCTCATCGATACTTACTAAAATAATGTATCAGGTGTTTAAGTTGTTGGATGAGACAAAGTTATCGGACTGGAATAAAACTTGGTTTTCCTCTGCTATCCTGCTTAGGAGAAAAGAGGGGCTCAGTTGAGGATTGGGTTAGCTATAGAAATAGAAGCTATCCTTTCTTTGCACGTAAGTGTAATGTGAATACATTTTCAGAATTAATAACTACTGAGTGCCTACTACATGCTGGGTTCCCTCATTTCAACACCACAACAGCCTTAGGAGGAAACACTGTTATTTTCCCATTTATGTATTAGGAAACCCAGGCATAGACAGGTTAAGGTTGAGCAGCATTCCCAAGGTTCCAAAGAATCCTCATAGGAACTTGCAGACTAAAACAGCACAGATTCATAAAAGGGAGACACTTAACGATACAGCATGCTAAGTACTACAGAAATGTGTGCAGGGAGCCGGGGACCTAAAGAGAGGCTGAATTCAGCCTGGGAAAGCTTTCTGGAGATTACGTGCATGACTTGTTTTTTAAAAGGTATTATTAATATACAACAAAATGCACAGATGTTAAGTACTCAGCTTCCCGTTTCAACAACTGCATACATTTGTGTAGCAGCCATCAAAAACAAGGTGTGAAACACTTCTATCACCCACAGAAAGTTCCAGCATGTCCCTTTCCTGTCAATTCCTCCCCCTTCTCCAATTTCTGAATTCTTTCATGACAGGTTAGTTTTGTGTATTCTTGGACTTCATAAAAACAGAATCTTCTGATGTACACTTTTGTCCTGGCTTCTTTCACTGAGTTAAGCCTTAAACAAGGAATAACCCTTTAGCTGGGCAAAGGAGCAGTGTAAAGCACACGGAGGGAGGTGAGAGGCGGCCTGGAGCTGGGTATTGAGTGGGAGGTCATGGGAGTGGGAAAGAAGATATGGGGAGGAACTCAGGACCCTGGGTTTTAATTTAAGAGGGCTTGGATTTCATTCCTTGGGCAAAGGGGAGCTAACGAAAGCTTAAAGCAGCTACAGATCCAACACTTTGCACTTACGTTTCAAATTCAATGGTCTTAGGACAAGGTTATCAGTGATCCCCATTCTTGGGGAGTCATTTTATTTTTATTATTACTAAACAACAACATTGTCGTGTTTTCTTGAATATTGACAATTTGAAATATTTAACGTGTTCATGAAAAGTAATCTGGAAAAAAACCTCAAAGAGGCTAATTTCCAGCCATGATATAAAAAAAAAACAAACAAGCAGAGCCCCAGTTGAACTTTAGATTTAAATTCATCTGAACTTTATCCCCAAGACTCCAAATTTGGCCCTCCTGGATGCACCAAGACTACACAACATCCTTTGTTAATGGTGGAAAATAAACGGCTCCACAAGAAACAAGACTTCATCACACAATAATTTATAGGCTTAATGATCCCCATTTTTAAGTAAAACTTCCTAACTAGCAAATCAGGATTCAAACCCAGACTGACTCCAAACATCCTGCTTTCTCCACCCAGAGAAAGCTTTGAAAACAAGGAGAGAAAAGCCAGCAGAAGCTATGAAAAGCTGCCTGAGAAAGACAACGAGAAAGCTGCAGAGGATGAAGTTACTCTGCCTATGGCAATGGAACTGAACAAGGCTGACCGCAGGGAAGGCAGAAGAAGAATCCTGGCGAGTCCAGGGTGAGCAGGAGCCAGGCAGTTCCTGGCGCTCCAGCTTCTCTTCTTTAAGGCGCTGCTAATGACTCCCCCGAACGAGAGCGCGACAGGGTTGGCTTGCTCAGGTGGAACAAACTTAAAGAGATGCAGCCCTGTCTTATTTTCCTGGATTCTCTTAGCAAGCAACTTCAAACTTGTTGGTATGCCGCCCTTACGTTGCATTTAGCCAACTCTCCACTGACCAGGTATACTCCACAACCTTGCAGGTAAGTTAAAAAGAATCTCTAGGATTACTAAAAACTATATTGAACTCATATTTACTACAGATTTTTAAACTGATTTATCTGGCCGGGAGCCGGTGGCTCACACCTGTAATCCCAGCACTTTGGGAGGCCGAGGTGGGTGGATCACAAGGTCAAGAGATTGAGACCATCCTGGCCAACACGGTAAAACCCCATCTCTACTAAAATACAAAAATTAGCCAGGCATGATGGCGGGCGCCTGTAGTCCCAGCCACTCGGGAGGCTGAGGCAGGAGAATAGCTTGAACCCAGGAGGTGGAGGTTGCAGTGAGCCGAGATCACACCACCGAACTCCAGCCTGGGCAAGTGAGCCGAGATCACACCACTGTTTATTTTTAAACAGATAAATCAGTTCAAAAATCTGTAGTAAATATGAGTTCAATATAGTTTTTAGTAATCCTAGAGATTCTTTTTAACTCCAGCCAGAGCAAGACTCCATCTCAAAAACAAAACAAAACAAAAACACAAAAAAACCTGCTTTACCTTTTTATCCTTCCCATTGTATTTCTTCATGGCATTTCTTCTACAATGAACCAAAGGTAACACTGAGAGTTTCTAGAAAACGTCCTTAGAATTATGCTTTCTCTTACTCCAAACTTAAAAGCTGCTCCAAAATGTGATAAAAAGTAACAGCGAGGAAAAGGAGCGCTAATCACATTTTTAGATTAAAAACTTGAAAAAAAAAATTGGCTCAGCCTGTGTTACACAATTTAATGACATTCTGGAGATGAGCGAAGCATCATGAGGCCCAAGAGCTCAAGAGCAAAGCAGTCTGGTAATAAAACATGTAGAAAACAGAGCCGAAGAAAGTCTGGGACGCACAAAAACCTGTTGAGCTTTCCTAACCTTATTTAACCATAATACCCATTTTCCAGGAAAAATATAGCATTCTACTCCTTCAGACATGCTTTGGGAGAGGTCACAATTGTTTTCTTGTGCCTGGAAAGCTTCCCTGTCTTGTCTTTCTGCACTCCTCTTCCTAGTTAGCACTTATTTCTTTTTCTTTCTTTCTTTTTTTCTGAGACAGAGTCTTGCTCTGTCGTGCACTGGCATGATCTCAGTTCACTGCAACCTCCGCCTCCTGAGTTCAAGCAATTCTCCTGCCTCAGCCTCCCGAGTAGCTGGGACTACAGGCATACGCCACCACGCCCAGCTAATTTTTTATATTTTCAGTAGAGAAGGGTTTTCACCGTGTTACCCAGGATGGTCTCAATTCCCGACCTTGTGATCCGCCCGCCTCGGCCTCCCAGAATGCTGAGATTACAGAGTGAGCCACCGTGCCAGGCCTACTTCTTTTACAGTATCTGCTTGGAATGACTTCCTTATGAAGACCTTTCTAGAAACACACCCCTCCTGAGACCCCACCCCCAAAGGCCAGATTAGTACCCCTTCTCCATTTCCAAGCCTACTCATCACAGCAGGGACCCCTTGGTGTTGTAACTGCTTGTTTACTCATCAGCCTCCTGAGCCTATGTGAACTTTTTCAAGTCAGGGATGATGCCTTGTTCACCGTTATATTCCTAGTTCCTAAAACAGTTTCTGACAATGAACGTTCAATAACCAACTAACAAGTGACTGACTGACTGAGCATCCAATGAACTGTCAACCTAAATAACACACAAAGAGGGAGGCTCTTTCAAAGAAAATAATACTTGTTGGGAATTGCACTGCAATGGGAATATGCATGGATATATTCAGGGAAGTCAAAGGTTTTAAAGGAAAAATGAGGAAGATTCCATTTTTTTTTTTTTTTTTTTTTTGAGACACTTGGCTACAAGGATCATTAACAAAGGTGGCATCAGTCCAAGGTTGGACCAGCAGTTGCTGGGCAGATGTCCTCACAGAAGTACTTTTTGTATGTGTCAAGTTGCAAGGGCCTTGGTGTAAGGTTGTGTTTTTGCAGAATCTTCTGCGACAGTTCTCGTGCATGAGAAGCCTTCATTCATGGCCTTCCCTGGCTCCATTTTTCAGAGTTTTGACATAAATGACTCCATTTTGATTCTGACAGTTTCAGAGCAAATATACCTTAGGTGTCAGTAGTCTAAATGACAGAAGACATTTATCATCTGTCAGGGAATGCCAAGCACAACACAGAAGGAAAAGGAGGAAGCTAGGATGTGGTTGGTCAGGAGTATTTAAAAGGTCATGCTCAATTTGGAATGGGTCCCAAAGTAAAGAAATGGTATTTAAAAAAAAAAAAAAAAAGTATAGCAGGATTTTTTTTTTTACTGGGAACTGGGACACCTGGACCCTGGCCAAGCTCAGCCTCTCACTGGATATGGGACTTGACTTCTCACTTGATTCTCAATTATGTGTGAAATAGAGAGGTGAGCAAAATAAAAATTTTAAATATCTTTTTGTATGTCTTGAGGTAACATTTAATAAAAAACATCTTTCATCATTTTTTAAAATAAAAGTGACATGTGCTCGTGCTACGGGTTGAATGTGTGCCTCAAAAATTCCTTTTGCCATGTATTGGCAACTTAATGCCTCTGCCCTCCTGAATGGATTAATGGCAGCTCTGACTTCAAGAATGAATTAGTGTTGCTATCAAGAGGGAGGGTTTGTTACTGTGACAGTGAATGTGTTATCAATGTGGGCTCTCCCTGGCTCTCCTGCTCTTGCCCATGCTACGACACAGCAGGAAGGCCCTCACCAGATGCCAGTGCCATGTTGTTGGACTTCCCAGACTGCAAAACGGTGAGCTAAATATACTTCATTATTTCTTTATAAATTACCAAGTCTGTATTATAGCAACAAAAAAACAAAAATAGCTCACTCTATAGAATTTTTTTTTAAATAAAGGAGAAATAATCCTATAATCTCACTCATAATTCCATCACCCAGAGCTTCAGGGATTTTAAGGTGGTCAACAGGGAGCAGGAGAGTCATTTTAACTCTGCATTATATAAAACACTGAAAATATAAAACAAGAAAATGAATAATCAGGAATAAAATTTTAGAGTATTTCTTTCTAGTTTTAAAAAATTCACACAATTGCCCATTTGTACTTTATATACTTTAATGGGATCACAAACTACATTCTTCACTTAACACTGGATGGCAGACCCTGAGGGTCAGCTGACTCAACACTCATGTCCAACCCTTATCTCCCTTGCCTGCCTATGCTCTACAGTTGTGAAAAGTTATATACTAACTTTATTAACATCCCTTGCAACCAGCTGTGGCCATGTGACATGGTTTTAGCTGATAAGATATGAAAACATGTCAGCTAGGGAGCTCTCAAAACAGTTTTTGCTTTCCTGAGAAAAGGGAGAGAAGCCGAAGTTGCCACCCCCCACTTCCCCCTCTACTTTGGCAGTGAACTGGATGCTGGTAGCTGCTGCAGGCCCCTCGTGACCATGAGGTGTCAAGCATTAGAAATTTCATGAGAATAGCAGAGATGCTGGTCCTGATGTTGCTGAACCAACTGAACCAACCCAAGAAGCTGCCTATGTTAGTCTTCCTGTTATATGAGAAAAATTAATCCCTATTTATATCAGCCAATGGAATTTTTTTTTTTTTTTTTTACTAGCTGTAGCCAAATGTATTCCTGACATGAAATGTAAACAGCTTTCCAGGCCATTAAGTTTACAATATCATTTTAAATGGCTACAGAATACTCTATCAAAGCAAGGTAATACATTTAACCAGTTTTCTACTGTTCAACTTTTAGATGACTTTCCATTTAACCGTTACATACACTGGTCAAAGATTCTTGTAGACAAATCTTTGCAATTAGTGTCCATGACTGTTTTCTTAGAATAAACTCCTAGAGATGGAATTTCTTGATCAAAGGGCATAGATATTTTTTAAGGCCAATACCAACTTGTACTCTTCTCATTATCTCCCTCATACAAGGAATGCCATTTTAAAAAAATTAACGAGCAGATGAGCCAAAAACGATACCTCATTACTACATAATTTCTAAGGTTCCTTTTATAACTAAACATCTCTGATCCAACTTGTGAAGAATAGTAGAAGACTTGGATGTGGGTTTTAACGGGCTTTCGGCTGACTTCAGATTCTTTTCCAAAGCAAAGAAAGCAGTGCTTGGCAGCGTGTTACAACTCTAATTCATACAAACCTTCCCATTATTGTCAGCCTGGTCTCATTTCAGCAGCACAGGGCTTCTCAATCAAAAGTCAATACAGAACGTCGGTGTGGGCTGGGAGGGGAGCTACAAATGACTGGAAAATGGAACCCAGAGAGACAGGAGATTTCTGGGAAGAAACAAATTTTAAAATGAATAAAGAGAGAAGGGAGTAAAGAAAAGGAAGAAAGGGCCAGGTACAGTGGATCACGCCTGTAATCCCAGCACTTTGGCAGGCCGAGGCAGGCGGATCACCCGTGGTTGGGAGTTCAAGATCAGCTCAACCAACATGGAGAAATCCCATCTGTACTAAAAATACAAAATTAGCCAGGCGTAGTGGCGCATGCCTGTAATCCCAGCTACTCGGGAGGCTGAGGCAGAACTGCTTGAAACTGGGAGACGGAGGTTGCGGTGAGCCGAGTTCACGCCACTGCACTCCAGCCTGGGTAATAAGAGCGAAACTCTGTCTCAAAAAGAAAAAAAGAAAGAAAAGGAAGAAAGCCACCAGAATCAAGGTCCACACACTCACCTTTCATGCACTCGCATTCTGGTTTCCAGCTTGCCAAGGTTGCTTCCTGGCTCTGCGGTTGTGATTGGAAAGCTGTCCCTCTAGGCACAGCAGCTACATCTTTCTCATCCTTTATGAATCAGCCCAAATAGCACCCCTTCAGAGGGGTTTCCTCCAATCACCTGACCTAAAGTAGCTTTCACGTCTTCCCTGACCTTCGTATCATCCTGTGTGATTTTCTTCACGGCACTGAAATGGTCTTGCTCACTGACAAGGGTCCATGTGGATCGTCAGGCTCGCCCAGTGGAATGTGCCCTCAACCTGAGCAGAAACCTCACTGCTGTATCCTCAGCATCTAGAACAGCGCTTGGTCCACACTGAATGCACAGACTGACAATTTCCTAATCTCTAACCACACAAACACTCGGAGATGATCATGGAAAGCAAAGGATGAACTAACTGCCCCAGGGGCTTGGGAAGTCTGTAGCTCCTGAAATCACACTTCAGAGAGTGGTACCGAGCCCAGTGTCCCTGGGCAGCTGCCACCTCTCCTTCCCTGGCTCATCAACTCCCACTCCACTGAGGTCAAGGGTCCAGGGGAGGGAGGGCCCAGCGTATGAGGCTGGCTGTCTCCAAAGGGATGAGAGGGGTTACTGTCACACGGAGCTCTTCACACTTTTTTCTGGTATTTTGTTCTTATCAGTCTTTTAAATGATACTTTAATTTTTTTCTTATGATGATTTTCAAGCAAACAAGGTAAAGGGAATGGTACAATGAACCAATGCATCCATTACCCTTCTTATTTAATCTCTTCTCTTACACCGTGTATGTGTATTAGAGCATGTTCAAGCAAAAATCAGACATGTTGACAAAATGTTTAACTGTTCCTGTGTTCTGAGACTGCCTTCGGAACCCTGGAATGGCACAGTACACATGCTGAGAACACTAACAGGTTAAGGTTGCTTGCTGAGGCCCAATCTAATGGCAGCTTGCCCCTTTCTTCTCATTGACCTGCACAAAAAGGAAGATTTCCAACTAACTGCTTAAAAACACATTCAGAGCAAACAAAGCCTTTGATCCCTGTGCAAAGCTTCGAAGACGCCAGGCAATTTTGCAAAAGCACCAGACTCTCAACAGTAATAAGCCAGGTCAAACGGACATGTCTGCGTGACACGCAGTTGTTTTGCTTGTCACTTCTACGGTTACTTAATTTCCCTGCTTACTGCCTTCTAGATCCTGGAAGGTGCCACGTCCACCAACTGGTACTGTCTTTTCTTTCTCCTTACATGAACACAAGTATTAATTAGCGGTGTCTCTGAGAACAAGTGAGGAGCAAGTGTTTTTATGTAGTCATGGAGGGATGGGTCTCAGGAGAGTCAGAGTGGCTGGGCTCTCTGAAAGATGACCCAGTCAGCAATGGACATACAGACACAACTGATTCTTGCTGGATCAAGCACAGTGCCTTCAACAGGGCAAGCTTGAAAGGAACTAAGGAATTAATGGATCAAATGTATTGATCAGAACTGAAGAGGCTGGGGGCTCTGCAGAACACTGGATCCTGACCTCCCAGGCAATGCACTGTGAACAACAAGCAACTAAAATAAAACCTACAAAATAAGACCCTGAAATACATTTTAGAATCTATCACCTTAGCACAAGAGTTACTTTGCGTCTTCCACCTAAGTCTGTCATTGGAGGATGAGTTTTTACACAGCTGCAATTGATATGCAGGCAGTTTTATAAACATTCTTCCTCACTTAACTCAGCAAACACAGGCCTGTGTGGGTTAGTCTTCCTGAGAATTATTTTAAATGGCTGCACATTTGCAGGTGTGCCAACATAGCCAAACTTAAGTCACTCATCTGCTCTATTCCTTTCCTTTTCTTTTTTTTTTTTTTTTTTTTTTTTTTTGAGATGGAGTCTTGCTCTGTCACTCAGGCTGGAGTGCAGTGGCATGATCACACACGTTGAGGTGGAGCTCACCACAACCTCCACCTCCCAGGTTAGCAATTCTCCTGCCTCAGCCTCCCGAGTAGCTGGGACTACAGGTGCCCACCACAATGCCCGGCTAATTTTTGTATTTTTAGTAGAGACAGGGTTTCACCATGTTGCCCAGGCTGATCTCGAATTCCTGACCTAAGGTGATCCACCCACCTTCGCCTCCTAAAGTGCTGGGATTCCAGGTGTGAGCCACACTGCCCAGCCTTACTTGCCTTTATCTTTTCTCACTCATCTCCTATTTTTAGGGGTTAAAAGAAACTTCCCCTTGGCCTCATCTCACACTCCCTCTTGCTGCGAGGCACCTGAGCCCTGGGTGCTCCTCCTTTGAGGCATCAGTACATGCTGTTCCTTCTACATGCACCACTCTCAAAGACCACTCATTTGCCTGGCCTATTTCTACCTATGTTTCAGGGATCAGATTTTGTGTCATTACCCCAGGATGCCTGCCCTGACCCTCGGAGATGCCTTACCATCCTATACTTCAAGGGTGATGGAGCTCATCACAGTCGGTAATTGCTTTTCTTAGGATCTGTTTGTTCCACCAGACTGTGAGTGGGACCTATGTTTGTGAGCCTTACTAGCTAGGTGATCATGGGGAGCCTGTTTCCTCACCTGTAAAAGAGGATAGTCATGCATGCTTTCCCACCCACCAACAAGGATGTTAAGGAAATCACACCAGGTGGTACTGTGAAGATTCCCTGTAAAGCACAAAGATAATTAGTACAAATTATATATCTGCCACCTAATCCTAAGGACCAAAGGGAAGTCACATCATCTTAGCCCTTTGAGGCTCACAGAGTCGAACAAATGATAGCTAACATTTGTGAATACTCAGGGACACTGTGCTAGACAGTTGACATGCATTTCTCATTTTATCCTCATTACAAATGAATGGGATGGACTAGTGTTATCCTTGCTTGCCAGAGGCTCAGATGACTAAATAGATTTCCCAAGGCTATGTTGTTTTAGAAAATGCTGCTGAGCACCCGGTGCAAGGCTCTTCCCACAAAAAAAAAAAAAAAAAAAAAAAAAAAAAAAAAGGTCCATACATACATGCACACAAAGTAGTGCATACAAATGTCCAAGTTCATAAACTCCCTGAAGCCAAACCTCTCTTGACCCGTATTCTAGGCCTTGCATGCAGTAAAGTGAATTCTGCAGAGAAGCCGAAAGATTTATACACCCCACAGGGCTGGGAGATTATGGGAGTAAACTGTGTCAGCAAAAATTCTGGAGAAAACCTTGTAGCCTAGGAACAAGTTGTAAATCTTGAGGTCTCACTAGACAGTTTCCCTGGCAACTTAAGTCACTAGGCTGACTGAAGACTCTTGGCCCAAGTAAGAGCCACATGGCATGAATCCTGCACTCTGATAAGCCAGGTGCTGGGAGAAGCTGGTAGCACTGCCAAACTACAGCCACCACCACCAACAGCCAGACACTTACTGGTATAAACAGTTGAAGATACACACTGCCTGATGTACTTCATAAACCGGAGAAACAACAGCTAAATGGAACAACAGCTATAAATTGACTCCTAAAGGAGTCAAAGTGGGAGCAGGAACCGAAGTTGGTCAAACCATCTGGCCCGAGACTCTCCTAATCGCAGAGTGGCTTTGGATCAGTGAGGCATCACTGTGAGTGTGGACAGTGCGTCTCACACTGAGCACAGTAAGAGCCAATACTGGGGTCAGGAGGAATGGCGCAACACCACCCTCTGCAGAAGATTTCATGGGATTGTACCACGAGCCAAATAGCCAATGAAAACATGAAACGCTAATCGGTGAGCCAGGCTGCATTTTTCACTGTGGCACTGTGTGGGCAAAGCCTCGGAGACAACCTGGGAATGGGATGAGATGAGCCAAAGTGGTTTCCATGGAGAATGCTCCCAAAATCAAGAAACAAAGGCTTGGGGACTGTGCAGTGTCCAGAAAAGCTGCCTGTTGAGCAGTGCAACCTGTGATTGTCCCCACACAGAAGATGATGGAAGCCAGCAACTCTCCAGATCCCGTAGAAGACGAGAAATGGGATGCAGCTGAAGGGACCGGTTGGGTGAGGGTAAGAGTGTACAGAGAGAACTCCCCACTCCTGAGAACTGTCAAGCTTAGAACTAAGCTATCAATGGGACACACACATGAATGGTGCGACACCAGCCCCTAAATGTCAGGGAGGCAGGCGTTTTGGTGGAAACAAAATTTATTTTGTTTTTTAAACAAAAGAGGCCATAAGGGTTCTCTCGCAAACATATTTTGGACGGTCCACAAGTTAAACTACTGCCAGTGCAAACAGGAGAAAAATTACGGGTCCACAATCCTTTATCTGCAATTCTGAAATCCAAAACGTTCTAAAAACAGACATTTTTTTTCCCTAAGTGTGTGCAAATCATTTGGAAGCAAAAATCTGACCTGAAATGACATGAAGTTATTATAATCTTTACTTATCCCCATCTCATAAGAATAATCATGTCTTACTGAAGACACATTAACATGTCTCATTGCAAAGTGCTAACCCCAAGTCCCACTGGAGGCATTATATAATATAAAGTATAATAAGCAAAGAGTTTCCTCGAAAACTTGGGGTAGGCAGAATTGTGGACACACATCTCCTTTTCTATAGGTCAGTAAAAACAAAAGAAATGTTTGACCACCTGGAACAGAATGATTTTTTTTTTTTTTAAAGGAAGGCCAGGCGTGGTGGCTCACGCTTGTAATTCCAACACTTTGGGAGGCCAAGGTGGGCGGATCACAAGGTCAGGAGTTTGAGACCAGTCTGGCCCACAAGGTGAAACCCTGTCTCTACTAAAAATATAAAAATTAGCCAGGCATAATGGCACACTCCTGTAGTCCCAGCTACTAGGGAGGCTGAGGCAGGAGAATGGCTTGAACCAGGGAGGCAGAGGTTGCATTGAGCCGAGATGGCACCACTGCACTCCAGTCTGGGACAGAGCAAGACTCTGTCTTGGAAAAAATAAAATAAATAAAAATAAAAAAGAAACCTACCAGATCTCTTTAGCCTCCAGGTCGGAAGATGGCTTCGGGGAAATCTACGATATACATGTCCTCATGAGGTCCATGAACTAGACTACCCTTATGTTTCTAATTCTGAATTATAATTTACCTATTGTGTTTAGTTCTATTAGACACTGCTTCTGCACCCAGATAAATCCAAAGCAACTCCAGACTTTTCATTCGTGGAGTGAAATCTGGAAGCCTTTCTACTGTGATGGTCAATGATTTTCATTGCTAATACAGTCATTGGCTCCCCCTCCACGAGAATGTGAACTGGTAAACTTGATCTCTTTCATCTCTACAGATGTACAATTTTGGAGGGGGAGAATAAAACAAAGTTAAATGAAGATGATAAGTTTTCTTGGAGATTTGAATACTGTAGTGTTTTCAATGAACAAGAGAAAGGACTCTAAGATTTCTCATCAAATGATCTACTTTTCCTGTTCCATAATGGAAGGCTCATTCAGCAGGTTAACGGATAAGAAAGAAAGATTTAAAAGGGAATACACAATGGAATACTACTCAGCCATAAAAAGGAATGAATTAATGGCAGTTGCAGCAACCTGGATGGGATTGGAGACTATTATTCTAAGTGACGTAACTCAGGAATGGAAAACCAAATATTGGATATTCTCACTCAGAAGTGGGAGCTAAGCTATGAGGATGCAAAGGCATAAGAAAGACACAATAGACTTTGAGGACTCAGGAGGAAAGGGTGGGAAGGGTGTGAGGGTAAAAGACTACAAATTGGGTGCAGTATATATTGCTTGGGTGATGGATTAATCACCACTAAAGAACTTACTCATGTAACCAAAACCACCAGTTCCCCAATAACCTGTGGAAATACAAAATTTTTAAAAATAATAATAAAAGAAAGTACAGATGGTTTTAGCCAAAAAAGCCTGGATTCAAAGCCAGACAATACCATTTAATAGATGTGTAACCTTGGAAAGTTTACTTCACTGCGGCTGAATATCATCTCCAACCTAGAGAAAAACAATATTTTCTTCATAGGGTTTTTATGAGGATTAAATGACATGTAAAACATCTAATACATGGTAGGTACTCAATCTATGGTAGCTATTATTGTGGCTGTTGCTAGATTCGGGAGGTCAACAGTGCATGGCTTCACTTCTGATTTCACCAGATTGCCTGGCTCAGCAAATGCAGGGGATATTGACTTCATGAGCACAGAGCCAGTGGATAATAAACACACATAGCAACAAATCACATCGGTAAACCAATCTACCTCAGCTAATAACTGCTTTCCAGCCTCCTGCATTTGCTTTGTTAGAGGAACTAAACAGTTCCTAATGGCTATGGAACCGAATCATTTAGAAGATGGTGTATTTCATCAGCATTAGAGTTTCTGTTGAGAGCAGTGTGGGAGGCTGTGCAAAGCCACCTCTTTTTAAAGAAAGCTAAGCAAAAATAATCCATAAATCATGTGAGTACGTATTACAGGTGCTTATGTCACTTAGCACATTTTCTAAGGAGAGGCTCATTTCCCATTCATTGAAGTGACATTTACTGAGCATGTCCAACGTACCAGCTACCATATTAAGTGCTAGAGCACAAAAATAGTAAAAAGACATAGGCTGGGCATAGTGGCTCACACCTGTAAACCCAGCACTTCGGGAGGCCAAGGTGTAAGGATGGCTTGAGCCCAGGAGTTCGAGACCAACCTGGGCAACACAGCAAGATTCTGTCTCTACAAAAAAATTTTTTTTAATTTAGCTGGGCATGGTGGTGCATGCCTGTAGTCCCAGCTGCACAGGAGGCTGAGATGGGAGGATCTCTGGAGCCCCAAAGTTGGAGGCTGCAGTGAACCATGATTGCATCACTGCATGCCAGCCTGGGTAACAGTGAAACCCTGTCTCTTAAAAAAAAAAAAAAGAGAGAAAAACAAAAGACATGAGCCCTTCCCTCCAGGAACTCAGGCCTGTGGGTGAGACAGATGTATGTATGTGTTTTTTATGGCCCATGCTGGAAGTGCTAATGAGAGAGGGGTACACAGGATGACACAGAGGGCGACTACCCAAAATAGACACTTCCCGAGTGTAAGGTAGTTCCACGATGCTGGAATTATACACAGTGAACATGTGTTACTTTTGAAATCAGGAACAAAAAATGTAAAAGGAGAAACAAAGAACTCAAAGTCTAGTGGTGGAAACATTATATAACAAATATTCAAACAGTGGGATGAGTACCAAAATTCAGGAAGATCAGAGGGTTTTGAAGGGAGTATTCTTCCTTTAGAAAAAAGGAAGGGCTTCCATACTGCCTGGCGGTAAAGGCAACAAGGCAGGTTTCCCTGAGAAGGTGACACTCAGCTGAGACGGGGAGACTGAAGGGTTTGGCAGCAGGAGTGTAAGTGCGGTTTCTCTAGAGGGCAAACCGGCAATATTTCTCAGATTTTCAAATGTGCACACTCCTTGAACCAGATGTTCCTCTTCTGGTATTTCAGCTGAATGCAATGCTAGAAAACACACCAAAAGAGTCTTCGTAAAAATAAGTTTATCGTATCACTGTATGTAATAAGAAAACACTGGAAATAAATGTGCAGCAATAGGACACTGTTTAAATCATTTATGATATAGCCATACGCTAGAACAATAGAGTCATGAAAAAATATATCATTTATATATAGCAATTAAGTTTTAAAAGGTAAGTTATAGAATAGTGTATCCTTGTTTTTATAGAAATAATTTTACATATTTTTTACATATAAAAGTGTTTGCATATAAATAGAAAAAGCCTGAGAAGATAAACAACAAACCATTAACACTTAAGGGATATTAGGGCTGGTGGGGTAGGCGTGGGGAAAAGCAATTTCATTTTCTTATTTACTCTATATTCACATTTTTAACAATGAGAATATATTCCTTTTATATTTTAAAAATAATCTTTTTTGGCCAGGTGCAGTGGCTCATGCCTGTAATCCCAGCACTTTGGGATCATGAGGTCAGGAGTCTGAGACCAGCCTGGCCAACATGGTGAAACCCTGTCTCTACTAAAAACACAAAAATTAGCTGGGTGTAGTGGCTTAAGCCTGTAATTCCAGCACTTTGGGAGGCCAAGGCAGGTGGATCATCTGATGTCAGGAGTTCAAGACCAGCCTGGCCAACATGGTGAAACTCCATCTCTACTAAAAATACAAAAATTTATCCAGGCATGATGGTGGGTGCCTGCAATCCCAACTACTTGGGAAGCTGAAGCAGGAGATTCATTTGAACCCAGGAGGTGGAGGTTGCAGCGAGCCGAGATCAGGCCATTGCACTCCAACCTGGGCGTCAGGCAAAATTCCATCTCAAAAAATAATAATGGGCCAGCGCGGTGGCTCACACTTGTCATCCCAACATTTTGAGAGGCCTAAGCACGCAGATCATGAGGTCAGGAGTTTGAGACTAGCATGACCAACATGGTGAAACCCCATCTCTACTGAAAATACCAAAATTAGCCAGGCATGGTGGCACACGCCTGTAATCTCAGCTACTTAGGAGGCTGAGGCAAGAGAATCACTTGAACCCGGAAGGCGGAGGTTGCAGGGAGCTGAGATCACGCCACTCGCTGCACTCCACCCTGGGTGACAGAGCAAGATTCTGACTCAAATAATAATAACAATAATAATAATTTTTAAAAGAGTTTACTAACTGGAAAGTTATGGGTATAAAAGGACAGGGGTTTTAGAGAAGGCATCTGCTCAAAACAGCTTAGTACTGCTGTAATACAGGAGTCACATGAGTCCAAGAGACAGGATTGAAGGAAGACTTTGAAGAAGAAACAAATGTGGCGTGTTTCAACTTGGAGGGAAGGGAGGAACAGTTCTGGAGCATGTGCGCAAACAGTAAAAGTACAGTAGCTGAAGGATGGTGTTCAAAGACACAGGGCACAGCAGAGAAGGGGATTCCAGGATCCTCAAGAGAGGGAAGCAGCTGTCGCATTCTACAGAACGCATCTGAAGAGAAGTGCATTCTTTTAAAGGAGAGCATCTGTGAAAAACCAAATTTTCACTAAATATCTGCTCTAACTTGCTTACTTTGGCCAAAGAGAAAGTCAGAGGGAGAGAGAACTTTATTTTTTTTTCCTGAGCAGAACACCAGGGAACACAAAGAATATTTTATTGACAAACAAGCTAGATGAAATGATTAAAGTGTCCATTACAAATACCAGTGGCACAATGGAAAAGGGCCCTTTAAAAAAAAATTATTTCCACAGGTTTTTGGGGAACAGGTGGTATTTGGTTACATGAGTAAGTTCTTTAGTGGTGATTCATGAGAAGATTTTGGTGTAGCCATCACCAGAACAGTATATACTGGACCCTATTTGAAGTCTTTTATTCTTCACCCCCTTCCCACTCTTTTCTTTCCCCTGAGTCCTTAAAGTCCAGTGTCATTCTGATGCCTTTGTATCTGCATAGCTTAGCACCCACTTATGAGTGAGAACATACACTGTTTGATTTTCCATTCCTGAGTTACTTCGCTTAGAATCATGGTCTCCAATCTCATCCAGGTTGCTGTGAATGCCGTTAATTCATTCCTTTTATGGCTGAATAGTATTCCATCATATATATATATATATATATATATATATATATATGTATATATACATATATATATGTGTATATATATATACATATATATATGTGTATATATATGTATACATATATATATATGTGTATATATATGTATACATATATATATATGTGTATATATATATATATATATATATAAAACAGTTCCTTTATCCACTCATTGATTGCTGGGCATTTGGGTTGATTTCAGATTTTGGCAACTTTGAATTCTGCTGCTATAAACATGCGTGTGCAAGTATCTTTTTTGTATAATGACTTCGGAAAAGGCCCCTTTCATCCAAGGCAAGTTTTAGACTAAATTGTTCTTCCTCTACACCCCAGCTCCCCCTTTCTGGGTTTTCTTTCCTCTTGGTAGATCTCACTTCATTCCCTTTCTGAAACCTAATCCTCCTCCAGAAAGATCCCAAAAGATGTAACGTTTTACATTAGTAAGACATGTGGACTTCTGTGTGAGTTTATGATCATTCTTCCCTTTCAATATATTTTAATTCTGGGCCCTAGCTCTAAATAAAAAATCATTCATTTAGAGCCCATTTTTTTTTTTTTTTTTTTTTTTTGACAGAGTCTCGCTCTGTCACCAGACTGGAGTGCAGTGGCATGATCTCAGCTCACTGCCATCTCTGCCTCCCAAGTTTAAGTGATTCTCCTGCCTCAGCCTCCAGAGTAGCTAGGACTATAGGCGTGCACCACCACACCGAGTTAATTTTTTTTATTTTTAGTAGAGACGGGTTTTCACCATGTTGGCCTCATTAATCTAATCTATTCTAGACAAGAAACTAGGTAATTCTGCTGCAAAAATATCCCTCCGGTGATTAAATTCTTTCTTTGGCTGTCTACATCCACCAAATTAACTCAAGAACTCTAAACTCGATTTCCTATTGTGTTGTGTTAATATTATTTTGGCAGGTTTGAACGTAGAGGACCTGAGCATCTCACCATTTATCCCTTCCGAAAGGAGGGTCTAAAACTAATGCCCTTCTGATCGTTGAGGGGGGAGATCAGAAATGGCACAGTTCAAACACTGCCCTGCTTTTGAGCTGCAGCTTCTATTAGGAAATGTTATGTTTTGTTTTGTTTTGTTTTTTCTTTTTTTGAGACGGAGTTTCGCTCTTGTTACCCAAGCTGGAGTGCAATGGTGTGACTTCGGCTCACCGCAACCTCCGCCTCCTGGGTTCAGGCAATTCTCCTGCCTCAGCCTCCTGAGTAGCTGGGATTACAGGCACGCGCCACCATGCCCAGCTGATTTTTTGTATTTTTAGTAGAGATGGGGTTTCACCATGTTGACCAGGATAGTCTCGATCTCTTGACCTTGTGATCCACCCACCTCGGCCTCCCAAAGTGCTGGGATTACAGGCTTGAGCCACCGCGCCCAGCCCGAAATGTTATGATTTAAACTGCTTTAAGTTGACTTTACATTTCCCAATCTAAAAAATAAGTAATTTTAAGGCATCTGGCAACTGATAGGGAGAGAAATGTATAGAGGGTTAATTTTCCTACACTATAAATATTTGAAATAACAATACAAACACAAATAGACTGCAAACTTTTTTTTAAGTCTAACCTCACTAGTAAGATCACATGAGTTACTATTTTTTACCTATCAAATGGGCAAAAAAGTTTTAAATTCTTCCCAGTGTAGGAGAGTATTTAAGAAAGCAGATGCTGGTAGGAGTACAGATTGCAACATTCTTTCAAAGGAACTTGAAATCTTGTTTAAAACATTTGTCTAATGAGCAGACCTTATGATTCAGCAATTCTGTTTCTAGGAATGTGTCCTAATAAAATGAACAAGGATACAAAGAAACACGTACGAGATAATCTTCCTAGTGATGCCTCCAATAATAAAAGCTGCTAGAACTACAAATGTCCATTCATAGTGAGCTGTGAGTAACTTATGTTATAAAATGGAATAGTATACAGTCATTAAAACTGATAACACAGTTATTTTGATTTGGAAATATATTTATGTTATTAAAGAAAAAGGTAGGTTATGAAACTAAATACTATATGGCATTGATGTCAACTTTGTTAAGCAATACATACATACACAATGAACAAAAATGAAAATGTGTGAAGCAATTTATGCGCGCGCGCACACACATGCACACACACACACACACACACACACACACACACACACAAATTGGAAAAGTGTCTCTAATTCTCTTTAAAATACTCCAGCACAAACAGTATGGTATATAGGTGTGTTGAGTCTTAATTTATACTCTCGGGCCAGTTGCTTAGTATTTGAAAGACTTTAACAAAAAACTGGTATTCCAGAGGTGGTTATTATAAGGCTTCAACTGCCTTTAACAAACATTAGAGGGTTTTTTAAGAAGCACAGTGGATATAAGAAATGATTTTGATGCAAATAGGCATTCAAAATACAGTTATGCACTGCTTAATTATGTTTTAGTCAATGGACTTCATAGACAACGGTGGCCCCATAAGATTATAATGGAGCTGAAAAGTTCTCCTCCCCTAGCGACCTCGCAGCTGTCATCATGGTGCAGCGTAATATATTACTCATGTGTTTGTGGTGTTGCTGGTGTAAACAAACCTACTACTCTGCCCTTGGCCAGGCGCAGAGGCTCAAGCCTATAATTCCAGCACTTCGGGAGGCTGAGGTGGGCGGATCACAAGGTCAGGAGATCGAGACCATCCTGGCTAACATGATGAAACTCCGTCTCTACTAAAAATACAAAACAATTACCCAGCATGGTGGCACGCACCTGTAGTCCCAGCTACTTGGGAGGCTGAGGCAGGAGAATCGCTTGAATCCGGGAGGCGGAGGTTGCAGTGAGCTGAGATCACACCACAGCACTCCAGCCTGGGCGTCACTGAAAGTTGCAATTTCCGAGGACCTGACATAACTGATTTTACCACAGATAATTGATATCAACAAGAGTTAAGTTCTTACAGCCTATTTCTGATCACAAAAAGATCGCAAAGCTTCTAAATAAAAACCAAAACATTTATAATATTAAACACTGAAATAAATGTGAGCTATACATACATTTAAGGAAGGTTAATAAACATAGGAAGGTAATTATTTGCCCAGTTATTCCTGTTCAGGGTCAAGGGTGGCTGGAGCCTGTCCTGGCAGCTCAGGGTACAAGGTTGGGACCCATGCTGGACAGGATGCATCCCCTAGCAGGGTGCACTCAGACCCCCACACACACTCACTCAGGCTGGGACCACATGCCAGTTAACCAAACATGCACATCTCTGGGATGTGGGGGGAGACTGAGGAACCTGCAGGAAACCCATGCAGAAGCCGGAGGATGTCGAAGCTCCACACAGTGGCCCCAGCAAGCAACAGAGTTTCTCATCAAGGTGACAGTGAAATGACACTGAGTGAAATGACATCATTGGAGGACTTACTGTGTATGGGTCAGCTGGAAATGCTGTACAGGCCACTCTGCCTTCTTATGACCAGGGTGTGAGAATTCAGCAACTTCAGCAGCCTCTATCTCTCTAGCCCTATGTGATGGAGAAGTCTGTGGCCTGAGCTACTCTATGAGGTTATCTTGATGCTACGGCTGCAACACAGCTGCTGCACGTGGCACAGGACAGCCTTTCACACAAGGTGCTTGTCCACGTGGCTGAAAGGCAGGAGCTTGGGCCTCCAGCACAGTTTACAGCACAGGCTGTGTGCCTGCTTGCTCATGCCTGTTTGTCCCTGTAGCAGAATTGGTTTGAGAACTGCTCTTGCTTTCTTCCCTCACCCTTAGAGAGGTTGTGGGGTAGAGATCTGTAAATCACTGGAGGCCCCTGGTATCGACCATAAATCACCTATTAGCTGTGAACCACGAAACTAGCTTAGGTCAGTTTACCACAAAGGCTGTAGTATGCCTGAACTTCAGCAGTGATTATCCATAGATGGTGGGATTATACTATTCCAACGCCTGTCCGCCAACTCCCTTTGTGCTTACATGTTTTCTAATTCTTCCTATAATAAATATGTATTTGTACGAGGCGGGTGGATCACTTGAGGTCAGGAGTTCAAAACAGCCCGGCCAACATGGTGAAACCCTGTCTTTACTAAAAATACAAAAAATTAGCAAGGCGTGGTGGCAGGTGCCTGTAATGCCACCAGATTGGAAGGCCGGGGCAGGAGAATCACTTCAACCTGGGAAGCGGAGGTTGCAGTGAGC
The DNA here is from genome assembly GCF_048565385.1 of Saimiri boliviensis. NCBI lineage: Eukaryota > Metazoa > Chordata > Mammalia > Primates > Cebidae > Saimiri > Saimiri boliviensis. The sequence continues at coordinate 38,079,668 of NC_133455.1, read as the reverse complement.
TGAGGTCCCGCACTGCACTCCAGCCTGGGCGACAGAGAAAGACTCTGTCTCAGATAAATAAATAATAAATAAATAAATAAATAAATAAATAAATGTACTTGTATTATTTAAATAATAAATAAATAACAAGAGACTTAAGTAAACTGCACAGACAGGACTGTCACCACCTGCTGGCAAAAACGGAGAAAGAGCACCGGAGGTGAGTGTGGACCGCTTCACAGCAGAGCCAGCGGCTTGCAGTTAGGTTTTTCAGTTTCCGGTTGTTTTTAACTTCTACGTATAATGTTTGGATTTTAGGGAGGGGAGAAGATCACTCCTCTTGAAGTATGTTATCTTGAAAGAGTTCTGATTTTCAAAAGCAAAATATAGTTCTGCTGACCATGGTTTCAGTCTGAGAGAAAAATCATAGTCCCTGCTGCATGTAACATTAGTCATTTGGTCATCTGTCAAATAGTTTGTATGTTCTTAAAGATTTCTCCCAAATATCAATATATAAAGAAAAGTAGACATCTACTGTAATCTTTTTTTTTTTTTTTTTTTTTTTGAGATGGAGTCTTGCTCTATCACCAGGCTGGAGTGCAATGGCATAATCTATCTCAGCTCACTGTAACCTCTGCCTCGTGGGTTTAAGCAATTCTCCTGCCTCAGCCTCTCCAGTGTCTAAGATTATAAGTACCCCCCCCCCCACTACACCCAGCTAATTTTATATTTTTAGTAGAGATGAGGTTTCACCATGTTGGCCAGGCTGCTCATGAACTCCTGACCTCACGTGATCCACTCGCCTCGGCCTCCAAAAGTGCTGGGATTGCAGGCATGAGCCACCATGCCCGGCTTACCACAATCTCTTTGGCAAAGACATTTATTAAGTGATGAATATAGATTAGATCTGAACTCTTAGCTTTCTGTCTGCAGTGCCTCCTGGCTTTCTACCACTGCCTTGCGGCATTCACAAACTCCCATCAGTATCATCTTCTGCCACTATTGTACAGCATTCCCTGCGCAGAAAGTGTAAAGGCATTCCTTACCAATGCTATTTTCCAAGAACTGTGTGATAATCTAGGGATTTGCTTCATAGGGCACTATGCCCCAAACAAAACATTTTCCCGATTCTGTTCATCCTTTTGTTACTTCAAGCTGATGTATCCTTACCCTCTCCCCGACAACCCATGCCATCTCTTGGAGCCCAAATCAAAGGCATTTTCAACAAGGCTTTCCTTAATTTCTCCACCTAGAATTAAATGTTTCTTCCTCTGTGGTTCTCAAGTATTTTATTGATCTTTTTCTTTCTCTCTCTTTTTTTTTTTTTTTTTTGAGGCAAAGTTTCACCCTGTCTCCCAGGCTAGAGTGCAGTGGCACAATCTCTGCTCACTGCAATTTCCACCTCCTGGGTTCAAGTGACTCTCCTGCTCCAGCCTCCCCAGTAGCTGGCATTATAGGTGTCTGTCACCACGCCCGGCTATTGATCTCTTTCTTACTGTACTTTTCACTTTAACTTACACGATGCTATGATAATTGAGTTGTATACACGAGTAGACATGGAGCCAAACCAGTCATATAGCAGCCTCCCATGATGCCTGACAAATGACAGTTGCTCCATAAACATCCACTGAGTATTTGATGAGTCAAAGGTATTGATCTTTGATTAGAAGGCCCAGGTTTGAACATTAACAGGGGCCACTGACTTAGATATGCATAAACACACATGTACACTATGGACAACCAGCTTGCTTGGATGGTGATAAATGATACTAACCACAGTAAGTATCTAACTACGATGTCACCACAGTCACCAGCTTCAAATGAGAAGCCAAAGGCTGATCATGGGTTATAACAAGTATTAGTCATTTTAAAAGTCTGCTTCTTTGGATGTTTCTAATTAGGCAGTTGCCACAACGGATAACAATTGGTAAGGCCATAATCTCTCTGGTCTTATGATCTCTGCTAAATTTCTAATGGGGACCTAAGAGTCCTAGCCGCAGGTTTGGGTTCTATAAGCAAAGCAAACTCAGCAAAGACACCAACATCAAGAAAAGGCAGCCGCTGCGCTGCAACAGGCTAACTGCTTTCCAGACGGGTGCCTGGGGCTCAGGGACCTCCCTGTGCTCAGCAGTACCTGACTGGTGGATCCCTCCACCAATGACCTGTCCATCTCTCCTTTGCCAACCCCTGTTCTCCTCCTTGCCCAACCCCTGACACCACCTATCTCAGAAAATAGGGAGGCTGCTGCCCCCTGGATGCTCATCCTGCCATCTACGAGCCACCATCCTCAGACCCTTCCCATCCCTGTCCTGTCTCCAATGGAAGAAGCACCCCCAACCACTTCCCTCTACTCCCCTGTCTCTCTCTCTCCTTTGACACTCCTTATACAGTGCTCATCATATCTAGAAAATTTTTTTTCAATATGGTACTTGTAATCCCTATTTGAAATAAAGGGAAAACAACACACAAATGCTTTTTGCTTTAGGGTAGTATGCATGACACATCTGCATTGGAATGGGGACCATCACACACATACACGTGTGCACGCACAAGAGTGGGACCATCTGCTCTCATATTATCCACACAGGAGACAAACAAGATTTTACTGGCAACTAATAATCCACTCTATGTGCTGGAAAGGACCATAAAGGTCCTCTAATAGCAGCAAGCCCAAGACTTTTGGATTCTAAGGCAGGTAAAATTACACGGCCCACACCATATGGCTAAATAACGAAAACAGAGGGAACAGCATGGAGCTGCCAACACTACTACATTTAAGGGCTTTTTTTCCTTCTTTGAAATAGTGTCTTGTTCTGTTGCCCATGCTGGAATGCAATGGTGCAATTCCAGCCCACTGCAACCTCCACCTCTCAGGTTCAAGAGATTCTCATGCCTCAGCCTCTCAGATAGCTGGGATTATAGGTACACACCACCACACCCGGGTAATTTTTGTATTTTTAGTGGAGTTGGGGTTTCACCACGTTGGCCAGGATGGTCTGGAACTCCTGACCTCAAAGCGACCCACCCACCTCAGCCTCCCAAAGTGCTGGGATTACAGGCGTGAGTCACTGCGCCCAGCCAGATTTGGGGACAATTTTTTAAAAATCATCATCTGTTTGGGGAATGGATACTTTAATCTCAAAAAAGAACATGCTATCACAACAACAATGAATCAATTTAGTGTTGGGAGAAATGCACTTCATTGCATTTACTTTTCATGGTCCTGCACTAGTTTGGGGATGGACTCAGGAGTGCTGCTTGGACTCCAGTGACCCTTTAGGTAGTCCAAAAACTTCAAACACTTCAAAACCCAAAATTTCAGTAATTCAAGAACCACCATTATATCATAACTGTACCATTATTTCCTGAATATTTCTCATTAAATATACTCACATTTTTACTTATATAGTTTTATTTTAAAAGGAGACTTTGCATCACTTCCATAAAAGAAAAATCAATATCATGTGTCACAAATAAAAGGTAACCTAAGAATAAATGCAATAGAAGCAAAACGTGTTATCAAAGCCCAGTTAGAGAGCGTTGCTGGCTGAGGCCTGATCTCTCTGTGTAGACCAGGGAGGCTGGCGGACAGCAGTGATTAAAGATTGTCATCAAACCATACTTCTCACTTTAACAACATCAGAGGGATTGAAAGTAAATTGAAAATAAAAGTATTTTCACCCCAGGTAATACAATATTATCTAGAGCTAGGCTCAGGGACCACCTAAAGTCATCTCCAGTGGTTCGTAACCCACTCTTAGAGTAACACAAATTGTGATACTTTGGTGCATGAATATTGCTAATTCATCCAGCTATTTGACATATTTATTGAGCACCTACTACATTCCAAGCACTGTACACAACAGAAGGAATGAATAAAGCAGGATGGTACTTCTTGCAAACCTTCCAGTACTGAAACAAACATTAAACAAGTGGTTGCATAAATTATATTTGTGTATATTTGTGTTTTATATATATGTATACATGTTGTATGCATATATATGATATACATGTGATATGTGTGTCTATATGCATCAATTTGGTAAACGGTTGGTTGGTTGGTTTTGAGATGGAGTCTCACTGTGTTGCCCAGGCTGGAGTCAGTGGCACAATCTTGGCTCACTGCAACCTCCACCTCCCAGGTCCAAGGGATTCTTCTGCCTCAACCCCCTGAGTAGCTGGTACTATAGTTGTGTATCATCATGCCCAGCTAATTCTTTGTATTTTTAGTAGAGACAGGGTTTCATCATGTTGGCTAGGCTGGTTTTGAACACATGACCTCAAGCCATCTGCCTGCGTTGGCCTCCCAAAATGCTGGGATTACAGGCATGAACCACCACGCCTGGCCCAATTTGGTAAGTTTTGTAAAGGAAAAATACAAGATGTTACGGCATAGTTTCACAGGAGGGCCGTCTTTAGGTAAGGGGCCACGAAAGACGTATAGACAGGAGATTGTAACAAACTGAGGCTTAAAGGAAAACAAGCTTTAGCATCTTGAGAGGGTGCGTGGGGGTAAGCTCCACACAGAGGTAATGATGTAGAAAAGGTCTGGTCCCTTTGGGAAATTGAAAGACATGTGGTGAGCGGGCAGCACACAAGAGGGAGTGGAATAAGTGTGGGGGAAAGTAGTCTCCTAACCTTTGCCTAAAGTGACCAGAAACTTTCTAGCTCTCTCTGCAAAGATGGTCTTCCATCTTTGTATATCTCCCTAGAAATGTTTCCTATACTAAAGAAAAATCTCTCTCTGTTGTTTTCACACACTAACAAATCAGTTCAACATCTTTGCATTATGTGCAGAGAAAGTATAATTCCTCTTCCACGTGACAGCTTCCAAGTATCTGGAGATGGCCAAGTGTTATTCCAGAACCTTCCCTTCCAGGATGAACACCACCAAAGTTCCCATGCTCTCTATTGTCTGTGTACCTCTTAAGAGGAAGGGTGGCTGGGCACGGTGGCTCAAGCCTGTAATCCTAGCAGTTTGGGAGGCTGAGGCAGGTGGATCACCTGAGGTCACAGTTCATGACTAGCCTGGCCAACATGGTGAAACCCCATCTCTACTAAAAACATAGAATTAGCCGTGTGCGGTGGTGGGCACCTATAATCTTAGATACTTGGGAGGCTGAGGCAGGAGAATTGCTTGAACCTGGAAGGCAGAGGTTGCAGTGAGCCGAGATCACGCTATTGCATTCCAGCCTGGGCAACAAGAGCGAAAGTCTGTCTCAAACAAAACAAAACAAAAAACAAAACAAAACAAAACAGGAAGGCAGATTTTCCAATGTCCATTTCTGTTATGGGACTTCAATTTCCTTCTCCACATATAATCCAAAATTTATTTTCAGCCTTGGTTGTTTGTTGTTGGGGTTTTTTTATTCTTTGTTTCTAACTGCCCTTTTGGAAAACACCCAAAAAGTTATGGTCAGGCCTGAATTCCTTGAGAAGTAGGAAATTCTCAAATGCATGCCATCAGAAATATTTATTTCTTCTTTCATGTCTCTTTCCTGCACCTTGGAAGGCGAATTCCATTCACAGGGGGAAGGGAGGGGCCCTAAGGAACTTTTTCCAAATAACGGATTGGTGGCGAACACTCATCTAGGCTAAACTCAAAGACATGCCCAAAGTTTGTGATAGAAAAATTAAATACAATATTTTCTATATGAATGTATCTTCCATTTGCTTGGAGGGGGTACAGGAATGCTACATTCAGGGAAGGTGAGAATAATACAAAGTCCCCGCTCTTGACTGCTGTGGCTACAGACCCGGATTCCCTTGAAACGAGGACAGGGTGCTGGGGTGCTGCTGTGTAAGCAGGGCACTCTGCCAGGCTCAGATCACCACCTCCTCTTTGAAACTGGCATGGAAAAAGACAAATAAGAGCTTCATGAATAATATAGCAGCCCCGACATGCTGAACGCACATTTCATCCAAATATATGCACAGTTCAGCCAAGTAAGTCGGTCTCTCCACATCCTCACCCTTCCCTCTCTCCTCCTTCCCTTCAGTGCTCTTTCACCACATTCGCCAGATTTCTAGGTTTTCTTGCTGCCTCCTATTGGGGCTGCTTTCAGATTTCCCATTACACCTAAAGCCTTCTCCTCTGCCGGCCTTTCAGCTCTGTGACTGCAGCATTGCCCATTAGGAGGCCATGTGTGGCCCAAGGGCAGCAGGTGAAATTCAAAGCAGCTAAGTTGCTTCTCCACATCGGTGCTGATATGTTGGAGGTAGACAGCCAAAAAAACTGAACATAATAAAGTCTGGTTTAAGAGCGTCTGTTGCTTTTCTTGGAAAAGTCTATCCTTTCTCATTAGCCTGCCTGTAAGAGCTCTACCTCTGCACATAATCAATCGGAAGAAATAATATTCAGAAAAAGTTTTCAAATATGAGTGAAATAACCTTGCAAACAGGATTAAAACTCAGCAGAGTGTAGTGCCAGACGCAAGCCTTCTCTTTCACGGGGAGTGCCCCTTATGTAAAGCAGCAGGAAACGGGGCTGGCCATGAAATTACCAACTCCTGAGGGCAGAGACCACATCTGCTCATCTTTATGTTCCTTCAGTGGTTGATGCAACCTACAGATTCGTTGTTCAACAAAATATGCTGCATGCATTTGATTCTTAAAAAGAAGAACATATGCAGGCACTGAAAAATAGTGATCTTCTGGGTGGTAAAGCGATGGTGATTTTGATTTGCCTTTTCCACAGGTTCCTGATTTTTTCCAGTGAATACGAATATATTTAGTGAGAAAGTTATTAAACAGGAGATTTTTAGAACTGGAAGGGAACAGAGAAATTAGTCCGATTCTCTTTTTCCTTACATGTGGAAACTGAAGCTCAGAGAAGCTAACGACACATCCAAAGCCATGGAGCCTGTTAACGAGAAGGCTGAAAGAAACCAGGCCATTCACGTTTCTCTGCCTTTGTTCCCCGATACATGCCCTTTGCCTTTCCTCAAAGACGGTTTAGCTAACAGTCTAATCTAATGTTTTGAAAAGCCTCGGATCCAATTTAAAAGCAAACTGTGCTATCCAGTGAGCTTATTCTCCAGAGAAGACATTACCTTAAAGTACAAAGAACAGTTTAAAAGTCATTAAGTGGGCAGGGCACGGTGGCTCACGCCTGTAATCTCAGCACTTTGGGAGGCTGAGGCGGGCGGATCACGAGGTCAGGAGATCGAGAGGATCCTGGCCACCATGATGAAACTCCCTCTCTACTAAAATCCAAAAAATTAGCTGGGAGTGGAGGCACATACACCTGTAATCCCAGCTATTGAGGAGGCTGAGGCAGCGGAATTGCTTGAACCCAAAAGGCAGAGGTCACAGTGAGCTGAGATTGCGCCATTGCACTCCAGCCTGGCAACAGAGCAAGACTCCATCTCAAAATAAATAAATAAATAAATAAATAAAAACGCATTAAATATAACATCCTCTGCTGCTGTTACAGCAGAACGCTTGGCCGCTTCTTAACGACAGATGGCCCCGTGCATTGACACACACCTCAAAACAGCCTCTGTAAGTGAGCTTATCATCCGAGGAAGGCAGAATGGTGAACATCACAGAAAAGGGGGAGTCTGTGCGTGGGTTGGCGTCTCCAGAAGGGAGAAGACTTAAGAGATATTTACTGTGGGCTGATCTTCCACCAAACTTTCATTGGTGTGTGAATTTCAAACTTCTTATCATAAAAATTTCAAACATACAAAAGAGAGAATATTAAAATGGATTCCATGTAACCAGAATGCAGCTTTATTAATCATTAACTTAGGGTTACCCCTCAGCCACTGCCTCCCTCCCCATGGGTAATTTTGAAGTCAATCCCGAACATTAAACATTATACCATTTCATCTATAAGTACTTTAATATGTAGCTCTAAAAGACAGGGACCTTTAACATAAATATTCAAATGTCATAACGCCTAAAAAATTGATAATAAATCCCTGATACAGTCAAATAACCCGCTTGTCCTCCACTTTTCCTGCTTACCTCACAAAAATGTTTAAGGCTGGTGTGATCTGTCAGGCACTGGGTATCATCTCAGTTAATCCTGACAATGACACTATACGGGGGGTTAAGGTGGCCTGGGGGAGCAAGACACACAATCAGTTTAGAGACACAGGCAGGAGCCTCATTCCCTCAGGCTCTAGACACACGGGCTGCTCTTCTTTCTCCTTCAAAACCCAAGCTTGTTCTCACTTTAGGGCATTTTCTTATGTTTTTTTCTGCCTGGTTTTTCCATGGCTGTGAACTCCTCCCAGATCGTCCCTGACTGCCCTGCCACTCGCTATTAAAATACCCTGGCTTATTTATGTTCCTCGTAACATTTGATACTATCTACAATTCTCTTGTTTTCTGCTTGTCTTTCTTTCCAACAGAATAGACGCTCCACCGGCCAGGTATGGTGGTTCACGCCTTTAATCCCAGCACTTTGGGAGGTCAAGGTGGGCAGATCACCTGAGGTTGGAGTTCAAGACCACCCTGACCAACATGGAGAAAACCCTCATCTCTACTAAAAATACAAAATTAGTCGGGCATGGTGGTGGTGGGCGCCTGTAGTCCCAGCTACTCAGCAGGCAGAGGCAGGAGAATCGCTTAAACCTGGGAGATGGAGGTTGCAGTGAGCAGAGATCATGCCATTGCACTCCAACCTGGGCGCAAGAGTGAAACTTTGTCTCAAAAAAAAAAAAAAAAAAAAAAAGAATAGACAATCCATGACAATCAGCTCCTTGTCTGTGTGGAGTTGCGGCTTCTGTACCTACAGCCCTCACACAGATTCTGGCAATGGTAAGTACTCCATGGTTGTGTGATGTGTGGAGTAACACATGCCTGCAAACACAACAGGTATCTGTTGAATGAAATAATGCACACACACCAACATGAGAGAAAGAACAGCCTCGTTTCAGCTGAGCTCCACTCTTCGGCTCTCAGGCACTTGGCCGAGGCCTTTACCCAAACTGCACTTTTATGACGTTCTATTGTCAATGGTCTTTTATAACTACAAAGGCAGTATGTGTTCACTGTAGAAAATTTGGGAATCCACAACAAACACAAACCTGAAGATTCAAATAGCCTAGAAATAGCCACTGTTGACGGTGTTTTTATGCATAAATCATACAAAATCGGAGTCATGCTATTCTTCTTGATTGTGATCTACTCTTTTCATTTAACAATGTGGCATTAACATTTCAGAAGTCACTTAACTCTTCTAAAATGTATTGTTTCAAGGCTGCGTTGCATTCCATTGCACAACTACACAAGGCTGTCACTAATCCCACATTGTGGGGCATCATATTTGTTTCCTTTTCTTCTTGGCTACCATAAAAAATAATAATAAACATCCTTGCACGTTTACGTACATTTCCATTATTTTCTCCAGACAGATTCCATAAGTGGAATTGCCTGACAAATTGAAATACAAATTAGAGCATTTGTAAGTATTGCTAAATTGCTCTCTAGAACAACTACATCGATTAATACTCCCGCATCAGTGTCTAAAAATGTCCATCTCCTTTTCTCTTTACCAAATGGATGCTAATATTTTTAAAACATCTATAATACCATGTTGTGACTGCTAATCATCTATCTTTTTAATTAGATCACAGATTTCTTGTGAGTACTTTCTTTTACTTCTGTAATTACTCCTGATATGTAGCAGGCACTCATATCAGGAGTGGATGGATAGATGAACTGGATGAATTTTGTCAAGGATTACCAGGAAAAACACAGAGCTACAGGAACAAGTTGCCATTTTCCTGTTTCAAGAGCTCTCTTGCCCAGTTACGTGTGCACCTGAGCACAGTCCTCCCTCCCCGCTACGCCCTGCTGAGTATCCGTTTGCCTTTGGTTTGGGAGCATCAGGCGCACATCCCACCAGATCCAGCTCTCTCTCCCATTTAGCTTCAGCAGAAGAGGTAGCAGAATTACTAATTTCAGCTGACATGATGTTTACTGCTGCAAGTATCACTAATTAATGATTTAACCACAGAATAATAAGTCCTAGATTTCCCTTAGCAAAGCAAAACAGAGTAAACCCCACATTGGTCTACTCCACACTATCCAAGCCTACGGACGCAGAGACAATCACCAGGGGCTGAATCTGACCCAGAATTAGTGCTAGAAGAAATGCCAATAATGCCATGCTAGAGAGCTGCCTGCTACCCACTCACCCCATGTGCAGATCCCAGCTTGCCGGGCCTCAGGGAGCCCCCCGGGAATAGGAACAGGTTTTGTTTGTTGGTACAGCCCGTGCCCAGCACTGCTTGACATATGATACCTATTAAACATCTGGTGAATACACAGACACCAAAGAGAGGGAATAGAGGATGAAAAGATTCATGGAAGCCTGGGTGGGGAGATGGCAGCGTGAGGAGTATTCTCGGATGTTCTTCATGGTCATCCACGTGGAGGAGTGCAAATGGACACTCAGGGAAGAAACAGCTGGGGCCACAGCTGGGCAGCTATATAGCTTGTAAATTCTGGGATCCGGATTTGGTCTTAAGTCAGAAACAATTCACTCCCTTTGCCTGTCCTATGCTACCTTCCAACACTAGAGAAAATTGTTTAATACCCTCTATCTGAGAATTTGTGTTCAATAAATAATGTTTATTCTAATTTTAAAATTAAAATGCCTTGAATAATCAACTTAGATTCCAGCTATTGTGAAGAGGTTCTCACAGCAACATTTCCCACGAAATGGCCCTTAGACACTAAAGTGAGCCCTATACAGTAAATATATATATATGGAAGTAAGAACTATTATCTGCCTACACAAATTGACAGTAAAATCATAGATTTTCTGGGCTGGAAAGACAGAGAACAAAATGAAAAACGGACTCTCCAATGCATTTTTGCTTCTTAATGCATACCTTCTTTGGCTGTAGATAAGGTAACCATTTTAATGACACTGAATGCCAATAAGAGCTTACGTGCAAATACAGCAGAAGCAGCTATATGATTCATTCATTCATTTATTTGATGCTAGGCACTATGGAAACAAAAACAGTATGCTCCTCCCCAGTCTCATCGAGCTTCCTGTTAGCTGGGGAGATCCACAAGCACTCTATCGCAACAGCTCACAGAGGCCTATGCCCACTGGCTATGGAAGTTCTTTACCAGGCTTCTCAAGGAAGCGAGAAAAGAAAGAATTCAGAAAAAGCGGGATGCAACAAGAATTATGCTAGCGAAAATATATTAATAATACAAACAGTTACATTTATTGAGTGCCCTACTATGAACCCAGTACTAACAACAACTCATTGATCACAGCACTTTGGGAGGTCAAGGCAGGCAAATCGCCTGAGGAGTCTGAGACCAGCCTGGCCAACATGGTGAAACTCCATCCCACCAAAAATACAAAAATTAGACAGGCATGGTGGTGCACACCTGCAGTCCCAGCTACTTGGGAGGCTGAGGCGGGAGGATTGCTTGAACCTGGGAGGCACAGGATACAGTGAGCAGAGATTGTGTCACTGCACTCCAGCCTGGGAGACAGGGTGAGACCCTGTCTCAAAAACAACAACAAACTAATTGAGATGGAATCTATTATCTTCATTTTACAGAGGGAGAAACTGAGACTTTGAGAGTTTAGTTTACCCAGCTCGTAAGATCCTAAACAAGAGAAGAACGATCTGGAGGTAGAGTTGAAAACTGGCATATAACAGTCATTGTCCCAAATGTCACTTGAAAAATAGGTGCACATCTTCCATTAAGTATCTGTTGCTATGTAACAAACTACCTTCAAAAATTAGTGATCTAAAACAACAAACATCCTTTATCTCAAAGTTTCTGTGGGTCAAGAATTCAGGGACAGTGTAGGTGGGTTGACCTGGCTCAGGATCGCTCTGTTCATCTGAAGGCTTGACTGGGGCTGCACAGTCTACTGCCAAGATACCCCACTCACATAGCTGTTGGCAGAAAGTCTCAGTTTCCTTGCCATATGAGCCTCTCCATTGGGTTGAATGTGAAGCCGTAGAGCCGGTGGCTTCCCCAAGAGCCAGTAATCTAAGAGAGGGCAAAATAGAAGCCACAATGCCATTGACAATCTAGTCTCCAAAGTCAAACAATATCACTTCTTTAATTTTCTATTAATTAGAAATAAGTCTTCAAGTACAGCCCATGTCAAGGGGAAAAGAATTAGGCTCCACCTTTTAAATGGTGGAGAATTTATGGTCATCTGGTAAAACCATCACTATAGCTCAGACAGGAAACTAGAATTGAGTGAGCAGATCCTATCTAGAGAAAAATGTTTGTGTTTCAAAAAGAAGTGGGTAGCAAATAAACTAGCTCTTGAGTGTTGAAAAAATAAGATAGTATCTATAAGCCAGGCAAAGGAGGTTGCTCATCCATCAAGTGCATACGTCAGTTGTTTTATTTTTAGACAGGGTCTGACTCCATTACCCAGGCTGGAGTGCAGTAGTGCATTCCCAGCTCACTGTGGCTTTGGGCTCCTGAGCTCCAGTGATCTTCCTGCCCCAGCCTTCCAAGTAGCGAGGACTACAGGTATGTGCCACCACACCCAGCTAAGTTGTTCTTGTTGTTGTTGTTGTTTCTAAAGATGAGGTCTCACTATGTTACCCAGAGCGGTGTCAAACTTCTGGCCTCAAGTGCTCCTCCTGCCTCAGCTTCTCAAAGTTCTGGCATCACAGGTGTGAGCTACCACATCCAGCCATGGTGTAATACTTTTAGAAGAGGCTGGTGGCTGAGTAAAATTCATAGTTGTAGGAAAAGAAACATGAAGTTTAAAAATATGTTTTGGTTATTAATTCTTTTTGTTGCTTTCCCTACCTTTGAGCAAAAGTTCTTTTGAAAATGTCAATTTACTTACTAGATATGCCTTAAGAAAGGGTTTGGGGCTGCAAAAGTAGGTGGGAATTAGAATCTCTGGGGGAGCGGAGGAGGAGGGTGGTCATAGGGATCAATGGGAGGGAGCGCAGGGGGGAGAAAAGGAAGAGCAGGTCTCCTAGGTAAGCGGCTTCCACCAGAAATTCTCCTTCAGGGCTCTCCTTGGCATGTCCCAGACTGCTGAACATTGTGTGCTCTGCTCAGAAGAGGAAGGATTTTCCTTTTCAGAGCATAGAGAAACTAGATAAAATGAACTTCCTAGCATAGAAAGCTGAATGTCAAAAAAAAATCAATTTACATGACCTTAACAATGCAAAATACAAACCATGAAATGGTCTTAACATACTGAAGCCAGCATTTGCACTGTGGAGAAAAAGATAGGCAGCAAAGCCCAGAGCGGCATCGCCGCTGAGTGGAGAGCGCAGCAGTGGGGCCTGGCTAAACCCCAGCGCCATCTATAACCAGCTGCAACACCTGGGGCAAATCCACCTTTCTCAGGTGTGGGATCCTTTTGGTAAAGACAGGGGTACTAGTACTTTCTTACAAGGCTGTGAGAGTTTCATGAGAAACATAGAGCTCAATGAATGTCAGCTATCATTAATTCATGACAGGGACTAAGACATGAAGTTAGACTCCATTAGGAGTAAAACTGGAGAACATATGTTTATGTTCTGCATCTCAATGAATGGTTTTATCTTGAACACTGTGCAGAAAGCAAATGGTAAATCACTGCACCTTCTCTCCCTCCCTCAACTTCCCTAACTTCCCATCCCTTCACTCTCCGGGGAAAGGGGAGGGTCCCCATCACTCAGATCAGGCACCAAGAAGCACAGAGAGCTGCTGTTTCCCTGAATACCAGCTGTGTTTCAGAGGCTTTAATCTGGGGAAGGAGCCATGGCAGCGGCTTCCCATGGCTCCTGAATTCCATCTTTCTGAACCATGTTTTTTGTGCACAGCAGTTTTACCCTATTCAACAGCAGCTTTTCCCAATCCAAGAAATTAGGTACAGGGGTACCACTGGGGGACTCCTAGGAATTCTAGGGAAAGGGACCCCAGGAGAGGCGTAAAGGTTGGTAAGGACCCTCTCTGGAGCAAAGGGTGGGAAAATCATCCCCACATAGCGTTTACCTCCTAATGAAGCCTCACGTCTCAAACCACAGAGAAATGTAAGCTCATCACCAGCAAGGCTGTGGTTGTCTCCAGAAGCAGTTCTCTGGCCTTTAAGAAGAGGAAGCCCAATATGCTTTAGAAGGTACATAAGAAGGTACCTGAAAGACTCTGATGAAAGAATAATCGTCAATTCCCATATTACATGGCCAAATGTCAGTAGGCTAGATGACCACTGTGGTCCCTTATACCCATTTTCCAGCAGGGAGATACTGCCCAAGCTTGGTCAGAACCCTGCAGTGAGAAATAGGCTAAAATCCCCTTTCCAGATCTGGTCCTACAGCATCCCATCAGGGAAATACTCTTTAATGCTCCTGAATACCTTGCCAGCCCACACCACCTTACCCATTTAATAACTGAAGCACTTTTCTAAAAGTTGCCAAGCCCAATTTTATTAAGGGTCCAAATATAAAACCTTCATCAACTATTCATGCCTCTCAGGGGCTTAACTGAGACCTTTCAGAGAACAGTGTGAGAGACTTAGAATGTAGTCACAAACCCTGCCTAGGAAATCAATTTATTCTGGATTCTTGGAGGAAGAATAGAGTATGTGCTATTTACTTTTAATAACAAAACCCCTTGGCATCTTAAGCTCATCTCTTAGTCAAGGAGAATTGCTATTCACCATTACAGGGTAAGGTCTGGCCTTAAGCCTGCCTCCACTGGCCGCATTCTTAGATACATACCTGTGAGGGAACTGCAGATATGGACCCTCTGTGGAGTCAGGAGAGACACCATCACACACCCATCAGGCTTCTGTGACTGATTCAAGGCCATCAGCTTCTGGCCCTTGCCAAGCAGCTGGATTTTTTTTTTCCCCTGAGACAGAGTTTTGCTCTTTTGCCCAGGCTGGAGTGTAGTGGCACAATCTTGGCTGAGTGCAACCTCTGCCTTCTGGTTTCAAGTGATTCTCCTGCCTCAGCCTCCCGAGTACCAGGATTACAGGCGCCCGCCACCACGCCTGGCTAATTTTTGTATTTTTAGTAGAGACAAGGTTTCACCACGTTGGCCAGGCTGGTCTCAAACTCCTGGCCCCATGATCCGCCCACCATGGCCGCCCAAAGTGCTGGTATTACAGGCATGAGCCACTGCAACCAGCCCAGTTGGAATTTTTTAAAAGTTCTCACTGTGGAATACTTTCCTCGGCCTCCATAACCAACGCCCTCACCACCACTCATTGAGTCTTATGATGTGCCAGGCACTGCTCTAAGTCTTTATGGGTATCATCTCTTTTGTTTTTCACCACTGCCTGAGGCGCCGGTTCTATTATCACCCCCATGTCTTACAAATGCAGAAACTGACACACAAGGGGATGGGTAAGGAAGCTGCCCGAGGTTCCACACCTAATAAAGTAGGAGAGCTGGGATCCAAACCCACAGTCTGGCCCCAGAGGCTGTATACTTGCTGCTGCATTACTCAAACCTGCCTGCTGTATGGGTTTTAGGGTTTCTTCATGCCATTTAAGGATGAAGCCCCCTCTCTCCTTTGGCATCTTAGCAAGACACTAGTTGGGCATTATACGGTAGCCATCTGATACTTGCTCAGTGGCCATATCTTACCTGATTCTACACTGGAAATCAATTTATTCTGGATTCTTGGAGGAAGAATAAAGTATGTTGCTATTTACTTTTAATAACAACTGCCCCCTTTTTTTTTTTACTTAATGTTGACTCTTCCAGCTTTCTTACCCCAAATGGTATTCTAGTGATGATCGAAGCTTCATTTCCCTTACGAAGCAGAATAAAAACAGTAGAACATGGATTTTGAAGCAAAGAGAAGCCCTCTACTACTTTATGAGTGACCTTGGGTGAGACAGTTAACATCTATGAGTGTTAGCCTCCTTGCTCATGATATGTAGGTGGCCATATTTACTTTTTAGTATTATTATGAGAAAGAAAAGACAAAGTATATAAAGTATATAAACCACCTGTTATATGCAATAAAGAGTAATTCCCTGAGGTCCTTTCCTGTTCTAAAAGTCTGTAACTAGCTTTACTGCTTGGGTGATTACATATCCTCAAGGAAGGAAAGGTTCGGGTTTACTGGCTTGTTTCCATCTAAAGCATGTCTCTGGGGTGCAGAAAATCAAGTTCTTGATATCTACCAGCTCTTCAGTCTCATGCTAAATCTAAGGGACTTACATTCCAGGGAGCAATAAAATGCATATGCAGGGGAAGACAACAAACTATCACACAAGCAAATGATCGAGCAGGAAACCAACGCTGAGTAGGAAACTAACAGAAGAAGATCCTTCCCCGTGGGCCCTGCGTGAGGTTAGATAAGAGAAATGTTCAGGAAAGAGCAGATTGGGGCAGACAGAGAAGATGAAGGGGGAAAAATCCAGGAAGGGCAGAGTACAAAGGAGGGAAGAAGGGAGAGAGGAGGGGATAGAAAGGAAGAGAGAAAAAGAGAGGGAGCAGCACCCGTACATGTGCAGGCACTAAGGTCTGGAATGTAAAGACAGAAGATCACAAGATGTCACCAGTCAACAGGAAGACAGCTGACTTGGCAGGGAGTCAGGATTACATCATCAATTGATGGTGGACACATTGTTGCATTTTGCTTTATCACTTACCAAGTGCTTTACATGTGTAATCCCGCTTAATCCTCATAAAGGCCATGCTAAGCCTATACTATCCCCATTTTTCAGTTGAGGAAACACTCAGAGAGATTCAGATTCACATTATTTCCGCAACTGATTCTCAAAATAATTCTGAGAGATGAGTAGGGGAAGTATTATTTCCATTTCAAAGAAAAAATAAAGGTCAGTTAAGTCTCAGAGAATCCAATGATTCATCTGAGTGCTTCTCGATGCTAAAGATCCAACGCCCATTTTTTTTTTCTTTTTTTTTGGAGACACTGTCTTGCTCTGTTGGCCAGACTGGACTACAGGGGCATGATCTCAGCTCACTGCAACCTGCACCTCCTGGGTTCAAGCAATTCTCCTGCCTCAGTCTCTTAAGTAGCTGAGACTACAGGTACCTGCCGCCACACCCAGCTATTTTTTGTATTTTTAGTAGAGACAGGGTTTTACCATGTTGGCCAGGCTGGTCTCAAACTCCTGGACCTCAAGTGATCCACCCACCTCAGCCTCCCAAAGTGCTGGTATTGTATGTGTGAGCCGCCACACCCAGCCAACACCCTCTCTTTATGATTAATATTTATAATGATATCACTTATAAATAAAACAAAACTCAAAAATCATAACCACAACTGTGACAACCAAAACTGCCCCCCCCCCGCCACAAATATCCAAGCACCCCCTAGGGGATAGAATGCTTCAGGCTAAAAGTTATTCAAAGTCAAAGGTAGGACCAGTCCTCAACCTTGGGTCTCCTGACTTTCTAAGAAGGGCTATTTCTCCTTGAAAAGGCGGTATGTGGCCAGACAGTGTGGGACAAAGACCAGCAGAGCCATGACAGAGAAGCCATCAGTGAGGTCAGGCTTCCAGCTTCTTTCCCTCTAACGCTGGCCACCAGTATTGAGAAAATGATGGCATATATCACAACCTCTCACAGCCTCAGCTCTGTAATCTCTGAAACTCATCTTCCCAAAATGGAAATTAAGCACTGTCTTCTACCCTGTCACAGTACATATTCCATATGCCAGTTCTCGTGATAAAAAAAAACAACACACAAGGACTTGAGAAGAATCACTTACGCTCTTCACAGCCAATTCAAATTAACTCGTAGTACAAAACAAAACATCAGGAAACAAGACTTTTGTTTTAAAAGTCTGTGCAAGGAGCTGGATTTGATTTATTTTCCTCTTGGTCTAACCACTTGACAGGACTGATGGCTTTGATCAACCTGCCAACAAAAACCGAAAAGACATCTCAGAGCCCACATTCCAGGGGCGCCTTTGGGAGGTTCGGGCTGACAAACTGTATGTGCAGATTCTCAGGAAGAAAAGCCAAACATCATTTTCGTTCTTGAGGTTTAATTTATGTGATTTAACGCCGTGTTAGCACACTTGTAAACCTATGTCATGATCAGTCAAGCAGGAGGCAGGACACACTTCTCTCAGTCGGTTGTGCCACATTCCTTTAGCAGACATTAGAAAGTAAGACAAAGCTACCATGAAGAAACTGCTGGCTCACATCCTAAAGCTCCACCTCAGTGGAATTATGTATTCAAAGAATGATTGCAAAGCACCTACATAGTGCCAGGCGCTAGTTTATCGATGTCCCTAGTCCTCCCTCCCAGGACACTACAACCTGGTGAAGAAAATGTGCCAGGTATGCAGGCACAAGGCCCTGGAGTGAGCAGTGCAAAAGGCAGAGAGAGTAAAAGTCAAAAATAAATTCAATCAGGCCAGATGTGGTGGCTCACGCCTGTAATCCCCAGCACTTAGGGAACCCAAGGCAGTCAGAGCACTTGTGGTCAGGAGTTCGAGACCAGCCTGGCCAACATGGTGAAACCCCATCTCTACTAAAAAAAAAAAATCAAAAACAAAAATTAGCTGGGCACAGTGGTGGGTGCCTGTAATCCCAGCTACTCAGGAGGCTGAGGCAGAAGAACCTCTTAAATTTGAGAGGCAGAGGTTGCTGTGATCCAGAATTGCACCACTGTACTTCAGCCTGGCTGACAGCCTTTTTTTGTAATTAATATTTATAATGCCACCATTATTACCTTGAAAGGGCCAGACTCCATCTCAAAGAAAAAAAATTTTTTTTAATCCAATCAATGTTTGGCTGTGTGGTAGGTAACCAAAGCCAGGAATAGTGGGCATACATAAAATACACAGAAACAACAGATTTAAATTAACTTAAGGCAACCCCTTTTCAGAATATTACCAGGTACATCTCTCTTGATTACCCTTTAACCACACCTTCCAACAAGCCTAAGACTGACTTATGATGCAGAAGGAAGAGGGACTATTGGTTCATCCAAGGTCAGCTGAGCAGCAGAAACCAAACACCAACTGAGAAAAAAAAGCCATGTGCAAAAAGGAGATAACTTGAGGTGGAAATTCTAGACATACAGTGACACAGATGCATATTGTTTTGTCTACAGAGTAAAAGAGAGAAAGATTCCTATGCCAAGGGAAAGACAGACCCAAAATAGCTTTAAGGTTTGTTAAAGTTCTCTGATGCAGAGTTCAATTGCATTAATTCTGTCTTCATTTTTGAAAGAAGGCATGCTACATTTTTAGGAAATAAATAAAAATTGGCAAAATTTGTTTAATTTCTTATAAAGTTGGGAAACTTTTTCCCCCAAGTTTTTTCCCTGTATTTTCAATGACAAATTCCCTAATTTCTTCTCCAAAAAAACTATGGTGTCCTATTTCATGGAGGGTAAAAACGACATCCACAAGGTGAGCTTGCAGAATGTGCGATAATGCTACTAAAGGTTTTCCTTAAACAGATTTATTAAGATGTAATTTATATACCATCAAGTGCAACCATTTAAGTATACAATTCAGTGGTTTATATACATTTGGTATACTGCAACCATTACTATAATTTAATTTTGGAACAGTTTCATCATCCTTTAACAAAACTTTACATTTATTAGCAGTCACTCCCATTTTCCCTTACCACTGGTCCCCTTCTTTTACCCTAGAGAAATACTAATCTACTTTCTGTCTCTATAGATCTGCCTTTGCTGAACATTTTATATAAACAGAACCATAGAAGATCTGGTTCTTTGTGACTGGCTTCTTCCACTTTGCATGTTTTTGAGGGTCATCTCTGTGATAGAATGTATCAGTACTTCATTCAATTTGTTGCTGAATAATATTCCATTATAGGGATATACCATATTCTGTTTATCCATTTATCAGTTGAAAAAAATTGGGGTTGTTTCCACTTTTTGTGGTAATAGTGTTGCTATAAACATTTGTATGCAAGTTTTCATGTGGATATATGTTTTCATTTCTTTTGGGTATAATATACCCAGGGGTGGAACTACTGAGTCATATATTAACTTTATGTTTAGCTGATTTTTTTTAGAGACAGGGTCTTGCTATGTTGCCCAGGCTGGCCTTGAACTCCTAGGGTTAAGAATTCCTCCTGTCTCAGCCACCCAAGTAGCTGGGATGACAGGTGCATACCACAGTGTCTACCTATGTCTAGCATTTTGAGGAAGTGCTAAATTGTTTTCCAAAGAGGCTGCACCATTTTACCTCCCTGCTAACAGTGTATTCAGTGTCTCCACATCCTCACCAACACTTGCTATTTTCCATTTTTTTATTGCAGCCATCCTAGTGGGTATCAAGTGGTATCTCGGTGTGGTTTTGATTTGAATGTCCATAGGACTAATGATGTTGAGCATCTTCTCATGAGCTTACCAGCCTTTGTATATCTTCTTTGGAGAAATATCTACTCAGATCCTTTGCCCATTTTTTTTAATTGAGCTGTCTTTATAGTTGAGTCATAAGAGCTCTTTATATATTCTAGATACAAGTCACTTACCAGATAGATGATTTGCAAATATTTCCTCCCAATGTCTGAGTTGTCTTTTCACTTTCTTGATGATGTTTTTTGAAGCACACATTTTTTATTTGGTAATGTGAAAGGTTTTGAATGTACTTTTTAGTACATATCTTACAGGGGAGGTGAAATTAAGATAGGGGCATATTTGTACACCCATGTTCATAGCAGCATTATTCACAATTGCCAAAAGAGAAAGCAGCCCAAGTGTTCATCAACAGATGAATGGATGAACAAATGCAGTATGCAGATATTATTCGGCCTTAAAAAGGAAGGAGATTCTGATCCATCCTACACTGTGGATGAACCTTGAGGACATTACGCTAAGTGAAATAAGCCCATCACAAAAAGACATATATCATATAATTCCACTTACATGAGATCCCTGGAGCAGTCAAAGTCATACAGACAGAAAGCAGAATGGTGGTTGCGAGGAAATTAGAAGTGGTAAGTGGCAAGTTATTGTTTAATGAGTACAGAGTTTCTGTTTGGGAAGAAAAGAAAAGATGAAAGGAGATTGACAGCAGTGATGGTGGCACAACAATGTGATTGTAATAAATGCCACTGAACAGTACATTGAAAACTGTTAAAATAATAATAAGTAATAAACAGATGAGGGGCCGGGCATGGTGGCTGATGCCTATCATCCCAGCACTTTGAGAGGCTGAGGTCAGGAGTTCAAGAGCAGCCTGACCAACATGGTGAAACTCCGTCTCTACTAAAAATACAAAAAAATAAGCCAGGCGTGGTACCAGGCGCCTATAATCCCAATTACTCAGGAGGCTGAGACAGGAGAATTACTTGAACCCAAGAGGTGGAGGCTGTAGTAAGCCAAGGTCACACCACTGCACTCCAGCCTGGGTGACATAGTAAGACTCCATCTCAAAAAAAAAAAGTAAATAAATAACAATAAACAGATGAGGGCAGCAGCTAGTTCCCAGTCCTTGGGTTTTAGCTTATCATTTTCCTCTTTCCTGCTAACTTCTATGCCAATAAGTAAAATAAGCCAAAAGCACAAAAAATAAAAGGTTCAACTAATCCAAAAACAAGAAGCATACAGAGCTCAATGAAACAGCAAAATGTGAAAATAAATTCCTTCTGCTAACTTCCGTATTTGTAGAAGGTCTATACTATGTGAAGAATAATGCTGAGCGCTGGGGATTCAGAAATGCCTAAGATAAGGACCCTGTGCCCTAAAGGAATTTTCAGACCAGGAATATATTTTCAATTCTATGAATGGCACTCAACCTAATTCAACCTGCATGCTTTTTTAATGGGAATCTTGTAGCGACTGGATTGAACAACATTGCAATCAGAGTTTGACGACATTTAGGGAAGCTCTCGTTTCTTCTTCCCTCCTCTGACAAAGCAGCCTATCTTTCAACTCTATGAAAATTTAAAGCTCTTACTCATCTGTTAAATATAAAAGGAGGATGATTATGCAATTTGGGATCCAGATAGTCATTTTCTGAATGAGTTCATGCATATGCTTATTTACAACTATTTCATTTTTTCCTGAATGCATGTAAAAGATCACTGCAGCTTAACAGTATGCAAATCTATTCATACTGTGAAATCATAACAGCAGTACCAGCCTGCTGAGAACTAAGAGGAAATGCCACATATGACGAAAGACTAAATTACCTACCAAATCAAGCCTTTGGAAAGCACAGACACATTTACTATGGCACAAGAATATGCAAGAATAGGAAAAAGTTCTAGCAGAGAGATTAGTTAGAATAACTCATGCCAAAAAGTGCTTTAAAAAGCAGAAACATAATAGTCACTGCCACAACAATTGATGTGCTAGAAACTCAAAGCATACTAGGTAGGTATTTTAAAGGAAGGCATTTCTAGGTGCTCATTATGAGAAATCTGAAGACATCTAGATATGAAGATTGACACAAATATCAGGAAATCTGGTACACAGAGGTAAGCCACAAGGAATTAGAAAGAGCTGTTGATAAAATGCATGAAGATAACCAAGAAGGGGATATAAGAAGAGAATGTGAAAGAAAATTAATTCCTGCTTTTAGAAAGTAATACAATGACCAAGTAGGCATATTCTTTGATTCCACAAACCCATTTCTTGCATTTTCTTCAACAGGAAAACAACTTATGCACAAATATGTTTGCTGATGAACATTTAATGAGAAGAGAAAGTAAATATTTAACTGGACAATGGGATAGAATTACTATACAAAACACTGTAGTATATTATACAGCCATTAAAAATGAAAACCATATGCAAGCAAAAACTTTTCCCTGTGGAATGAAAGTTCTTACTGATTATTATTAGATATACATTACATGTATACAAACGAGGACATGCAGGTAAGTCATATGCACTCATCAGACCTCAATGCACACATCACTTTCTCAGAGCTACCTTCTCAGGCCTTGGAATAGCTCAGGTGTTGTAAGTGCTGATAGCACTGTTACCTTCCTTGAGGCCACACAAGACCGTCTGTAACTGCAGTTTTTATCTAAACTTCTCCCTTTGGACTTTAAGCTCCTTGAGGGCAGGGACCTGCAATGGGCACCTGTGTTTTTTCCCTGACCAGCATCCTCCTTCTTCAATAACAGAACCTTGATACTTTGGCTCCAGTGATAGACCACATCCCAAGCCTGACCAATCAGCCCATTCCATGCTCTGGTTGCTCCACGCCACAAGCCTCCTGAGTGCTGGGTCCTTGTTTATCTTTGTCTTTCCAGGGCCTAGCACAGAACAAGCTTTACGTGAATGTCTGATGTCCATGAAGAGATGAATAGATGGATGCCCTTCTTTCAACCCAGGTACAGAGCAGAATTGGATCAAACAGATGTGTGGGTTGATGCTTTTAAGGAAAAATGTAGTAGTTAATGGAAAAAGGTATTCAAAAGCAAAAATTTATTTTTCTCAAGGGTTATTTAGACCTGGGCCTCAGACCTCGCCCCACTCTTTGCTAGACTGTGTCTCTGTATAAGTCACAGCTCTCTAGGCCTGTTAATTCGTTGGCAATGAAAAGTACAATATCTACTTTACATGATTGTGTGTAGGTTACCTACCCATGGAAGCAAATGTGATATGTACATACCATGGAAGAGTTTAGCATAGAACCTAATACGTGACACCTTCTCAATATCAGTGGTGCTGTTATTATTATACCTGGGAATAGCTACAGGCAAATATATAGAGAGAAAGTGGGCGGGGATCTTCTCTTTGCGGTTTGTGTGTTTAGTATTTCCCGTGACCAAACGAGGTTATATTTAATTTCTCCTTTCTCATTTTCCTTGGAAATTTCACTGGGCTGTTGCTGTCTGTTTCTTGGAGGACAATTATTTACCTTCCGAAGTGACACCTGGCTGATTTTGTTTACCTGTTATAGACTGGACAATGCAGAATCCATCTGGTGACCCTGCACCTCCCCGACTCCCGACCCCCGATCCCAATCACTATTCAGGAAGCTTCTCTCTGGCAGAATGATGACACTAGGTGACAGTGCTCGGACAATGCAGAGCAGGCACTTATTTTTTTCCCTTTGCAGATAGATGGATAGTAATTCCAAAGCCAGGCTGATTATCAGAAAAACCAAGGGAGCTTAATGCCAAAACAAATAAAAACCATATCCCAGGGCCTCACCACCTGAGAATCTAATCCAGTCAGTGTAGGATGGGGCCTGGTGGTCTGTATTTTTAAAAAACTTCCTGGGTGATTCTAAAGTTCCTCCAGGCTTGGAAACTAGAGAAATAAAAGACACTCAGCCTTTGCCCAATGTATGGATTAACATATGCTCACTCCCAGACCAAGCATAGAACTTTCACTTTTTAACACTGACCTGCTACATAGGGGCTCCAATCCCCAGCCCAGTGCAAAGCTAGATGAGCTTTCTATGAAGTCACAAGGATTTTTAAATATATAAATAATTCTCTCTTCTGTTTTCTTGGAAAATATTTATTCCATCAACAGATAGCACGAAGTTAGTTAAAATGACGTATCATGTATGACCTTAACCAGACCTGTCACTGGCTACAAAACAGACTTTTGCATTCACCTGTTTCACCTTCTCTGTTTCACCTGACGCACTAGTAAGCAGTGCAGAGACCATGAAGCAAAAAAGTAGTTTTAACAGGTAAAGAAACAACAAGGAAAAGAAGTACGCAAACTGAGTGATCAAAATTGAGTCACCAGCTCCAGAATAACAAAGAAGTAAAACTGCAATCTCAGAAAAGCTTTGCCTCCTTTGAGAAACTGGCATGCTCTCTCTTTTCCAAAGAGAGATGTAGCTTATCATGTATGAGTTATGGACCTTCCCATGTTTTCCTTTTTGATACAGCTACCAGGAAGTTCCATGTAAAATCAGTCAAAAGATCTAATTCAAGACTTATGGATAGTAGTTTGGCATTCTCTTCTTTTCCATGGTCCTAATTTATTTTCTTTTTTTCTTTTTTTTGAGACAAAGTCTCACTCTGTTGCCCAGGCTGGAGTGCAGTGGCACAATCTTAGCTCCCTGCAACCTTCATCTCCCAGGTTCAAGCGATTCTCCTGCCTCAGCCTCCTGAGTAACTGGGGTTACAGGCACGCACCACCATGCCCAGCTAATTTTTGTATTTTCAGTAGAGACGGGGTTTCACCATGTTGGCCAGGTTGGTCTACAATCCCTGACCTCAAGTGATTCGCCCACCTCAGCCTTCCAAAGTTCTGAGATTACAGGTAAGAGACACCATGCACAGCCCTGATTTTCAATTTCTAGGTCCACTTTATTAATATTATTATTCACTGGTTGAGAAGTCACTCTGAATTTGTTTTAGGAAGGAGCAAGGTAAGCCAAATAAACAAACTCCCTGGAAACTTATTTATATTCCATCAACACAGCACACTGTCTAGCTCTTCCTAAGCAAGCTCATCAGAACTATCCACTGCCGAAAGCTCTTAGGACATGTACTTTTTTCCTACGTTTTATTTGGTATTCAAAGGCCACAGGAAAATTATATCCATTACAGAACAGACACTGCTTGGTGGCCATGCCAGCTGACACACCACCACCATCTCCTCTGGGAGACATTTTACCTTAAAGCACAAACACTATGTTTCATCCTGATATAGGGCCTGTGGCTAGAAAGTGATTGTTATCATTTTCTATTCATGTGTTCTCATCGGAAAAAAAAAGTACATTCCCTTATAATTCTCTATCACAGACAACTTCAAATCATCTAATGTATGTCCCTTTAAATCACTGAACCAGCTGCTTTTGTAAAGACTATTGATTTTTATCCTGCATAAATTATTTTATAAGATAGATGACAAAAGGAGAAGAACCAGGAGATTCAACAATTCCCTCTGGTTTTATTTAAAGGAAGAAATATTCTCTTCCCTCTAATAATAACACATCACTTTTCCTTTCCTGCCCCTGCCTTTCATGTTGTGAAAATCAGATAAGATACAAACAATCCCAAACCCTGCAAAACACTAGAAGGCTCTCAAGAAAATCAATTCTTATTTTAGCACATAGGGAGGATTTCTGACACATGGTTTGGTGACACATTCATTTATTAATTTCTTTCAGTAAATATTTATCAAGCATCTACTATGTGCCAGAAACTAGACAAGGCACAGGCTCTGCCTGCCCCTTTCCTATACAATGTCATTTTGGGAAGCACAAAGGGTTTTGTTCAGAGCTGCTTTCCCGCTAGCATGCCGCAGTATGGCTATGCTAGTTCTTCAAATGGTTAAATATTCTTGTACCTCAAGTCCCCTCTGCATCCCCCTGCTGACCGATCTCTTCTCCAGCACCCTAGACCTTCTGCACGGATTTACCTCTGACCCAGCTGGGACCCCAGAGCACGGCCCAGCACTGTGGCCCTCAGCCCTTCCGTGGGATAGTGCTGCTGGGTACCAGTTGATAGGCATTTTTAACAGATTCTCCTCATTTCAGGACTGGCCTACAGACCTAATGGTGGACTCGCATTCACCACCTCAACCATTTCTTCCCATGTTCTCATATGAACTCCTCCCCTGGCTGAGACACAACAAACTCTGCAGGAGAAAGAAGAACTCTCCCTTTACCTCTCGAGAGGGTCAGGGTCTCAGAGTCTCCACTTTACTATCACCGATCAAGACCAGTTGGGGGTTCTGCCTTCCTCCCACCCAAGGTGATGTTCACAGTGTCCACTTTGTCAGCAGTATCAAGCAAGTGAAGACTGTCCTTCCTCTTATTATTTTGGCAAATGTAGAATCATCATAGGGAATCTGTTTAAAACAAAAATGTGCAATGAAGAAAGAGCAACTATGGGTGACGAGGCAATCCATGCCAGCGTTTGAAAATGATTAAAACCAGTCACTAGAATGCTGCCTGGGCAGAATTCCAAACAGGGAACTGCAGGGTGAGAGTGACAGATGCCAAATCCGAGCCTAGTTTCTGCAATGATTATGCAAAGCACTGGCCTTTCATGCTTTGATGGTAATGCACTCATTTCTCCAACTTCCAGCACACTAAATGCAAGTGCGGCTTAATGATGGCAACTGGATTGAAAGGTAATTGGGAGCTGAAAATAAAGACTTTGCCTCATTATCATAATTCTCTACCAGAAATGTTTGTTATATCAAAAAGCATTTTTTCCCTGGGCACCAGTTTAAAGGAACAGCCATTAAGATTTTAAGGGTGTAAGCATTAACAGTGTTTTTAAGTCATGAATGCTAAGCTTATAAAAAATAGATATGAGGGACCTTGGATAACTGAACGTATTTCAGGCAAATAAGATGTGAGAGCAGTAAGTTCAAGCCACGAGTCTATTCTGCTCACCTGATTCCCCTCTGATATCATTTTTTCTACTCCCATTTCCTTTCCATCTCCAATGCCCCTTCCCCTATCTCAGGTACCCCCACCATAGCTTGCATAACCTCTTATAAGAGGCAAGGTGTGTTGAAGAAAGAAACAAAAGCCTTCAACATTTCTTCTCTTTTGCCACTTTCACATGTCTGACCAGCCCATGGTGATACCTTGGGGATGATGGTGATGATGCTGGTAATCATGACAGCAACTACTATTATAAATCTACTTTGTTCCAAGCATGTTAAGAATATATTCTCCCTGTTGAACAGTGAGAACGCATGGACACAGGGAAGGAAACATCACACACTAGGGCCTGTCGGGGGGTGGGGGGCAAGGGGAGGGAGAACATTAGGACAAATCCCTAATATATGCAGGACTTAAAACCTAGATAACAGGTTGATGGGTGCAGCAAACCACCATGGCGTGTGTATACCTATGTAACAAACCTGCACATTCTGCACATGTATCCTAGAACTTAAAATAAGATTTAAAAAATAAAATTACATATATAATGTATATTATATATAATTATATATAATTTATATCATTTTATTTTATATTTTTTAATGTATATAATGTATGTATAAATATATTTATGTTTTATATATAATATATATGAAATATATAAAATTTATAAAAACAAAATATTTTATATATTTAATGTCATAATTTTATACAATATTTTATATTTATAATATATAATAATTTTATATATAATATATAATCTTATATAATTCTCCCTTATTTTCACAAGAAGTCAATAAGGGATAAATACTTTTAAAACCATTTTTGTTCTTGTAAATAACATAAAATATGGCTAACAGCAGCTTCCATGAATAGGGGTCCTTGCATAACAAGGAATCTGAATGAAGACAGTTCCAGGGAAGCTTTGGGGGGACTCGATGATGGCGGCACACAGGATTGGCATCTCTGTGACTCTCTTGCTCTTCCTCATAGTCATGAAATGGCTGCAGCAGTACCAAGCATCACGTCTTAGCACGGCTGCATTCAAAGCAGAGCGCAGGAAGCAGCACAGGCAGAGGTTCTCCTCCTCTACTTCCCTCTGAAGCAGGAAGAAAAATTTTCTCCCAGAACCCCCCCTCCCCCCCACTGCCACCAACTTCCCCTTACATGTCATGAACCAGAAGACACTCACCTGTCTGCCCTTAGAACCAGGAACAAGGCCCACCTTTTCTGAGTTTAAGTGACCTCTGCCTGGTTTTGCTAACAAGGAGAGAAAGAGTCGCGGCTTTGTGGCAAATGACAGCTGCCACAGTAGTGTCCTCTGTCATCTACAGTGAGGTGACGCAACAGGCCAACGCTTTATTCCACGGAGGGGCCCCCTGCCTGCCTGCCTGCCGCCGCCCTCAGCTGAAACCCAGTTCCCTCCATCTGCAAGGCTTCCTCCTTTTTTCTTTTGTTAACGCATATTTTTTTCTTAAGCTAACCACACTAAGTCTGTCGACTGAACTGAAGAAGTACTCAAATTTCACCCAGGACTGTTAGGGTCTGCCCCCTCCCACTCATGTATAAGAACTAAGTCTAAATCGGTCAGGTCAAGAGCACCCTGAGGTGCAGACAGAAACGCGCTGTGCAGAAAACAGCCGCTCCAGCACCAGCCTGTCCCGGGGCTGGACACTGCTCTCGCCAGGGTCACCAGGGGAGCCATCCTGTTAACGGAGCTCCAGGAACTCGCTGGCAACTGAGACAAAGGGCAGGTGGAGCCTGACAGAAATGCCCTCCTCAAAAACAGGAAGGGGCGAAACCCACTTGCAGAACTCTGAAAATGTCACGTGTCTGCTTGCACCTCGGTCAGGGTTAGATTGGATTTCACGTTTCACTGCGGTCCGCCCCTGGAGGCAGCGCTGCAGCGGGAGCAGGCAGCGAAGGCTGCAATCCCAAGGCAGACCCTGCCGGAGTCGATTTCCTAATCCCTCTGTGCTTCGTCGTCCTTAACTGTAAAATGGATGTAACAGTGGAATCTAGCTCACAGCATATTTTTTGAGAATTAAAAGACATAATACATGTTAAGGGAGTAGAAAAATCTCTGCTCAATGAACATCAATGCGTTAGCAATACTGGTAGCAGATACCAGCAGTAGAAACAAAACCAAATGCTCTCCCTGTAACAGCCAGGATTGATTTAATGACTTAAAGGTACTAGCAAATCAGTCTCCTTGCCACCTCAGTCCAGAGCTTGAAAGTCTAGTTACCTTCTCCCTAAACTCACTCAGCAATGAACAATCACCCCAAACAACAAACATGTGTAAAATGTAGAACATCTGATGCCATCCAATATCTTGTTTGAGTTCCATTTTATTCTGGGCATATTTTTTGTGAAATATTCCAAGAAATCAAGAGAATGTAAGTAACATATATCCACATTTTAAATAAAATAACAACAAAATACCTACGTACCCATCCCACAGTTTAAGAAATAGAATAAAACCAGTCTTTGAAGCTGTGCATCCTTCTATGATTCCAGGTGCTCAACCTTAATACGCAGGTATCCAGCAGTCTGAATCTTAGTACCCCAATCTTAATACACAGGTAACCAGCAATCTGAATCTTAGCACCCCAACCTTAATACGCAGGTAATCAGCAGTCTGAATCTTAGCACCCTAACCTTAATATGCAGGTATCCAGCAATCTGAATCTTAGCACCCCAACCTTAATACGCAGGTAACCAGCAATCTGAATCTTGAATTAATCCTTCCTTTTCTTCATTTTTTTTAAATTTTTTTTTATTTTTGAAACAGGTTCTGGCTGTATTGCACAGGCTGAAATGCAGTAGCACGATCTTGGCTCAATGCAACCTCCACCTCCCGGGTTCAAGTGATTCTCCTGCCTCAGCCCACCAAGTAGCTGGGACTACAGGCATGCGCCACCACACCTGGCTAATTTTTGTATTTTTTAAAATAGAGACAGGGTTTTGCCATGTTGCCTAGGCTGGTGTCGAACTCCTGACCTCAAGTGATCTGCTCACCTCGGCCTCTCAAAGTGCTAGGATTACAGGCGTGAGCCACTGTGCCCAGACTCCACTGTTTTTCTTTATACTCTCCTCACATACATATGCATATCTACGCAATAAATCATCTAATTTTCCTTTACTAAATTTAATGTCAATGAAAATATAGAGCAGGTATTCTTCCGTAACTTGCTTTTTCATTAAGCATGTTTAGTTTTATCCATGTTTACACACATAATTATACTTCCATCATTTTCACTGTTATGTAATAGTATTCTACTTTAGGAATATACCACTATTTATTTACCCATTCTCCTGTTAATGGATATTTGCCTTGTTTCTAGTCTAAGACTTCACACCTGAGGATGAGCTTCCACAGATCCTATTTAGGGTAACCATATAACTTACTGTCCTAACTGAGACACTCATGAGAAGGAAAAAGAATGCTATTAATAATTACACAAGGACAACAGACATAAACAAGTAGACTGTATGGTCACCTTATACACACTTAACATGTCTCAGGATTTCTTAATGACACCCCTAAAGTGCGGACTGGTACACTGAAGCCCAACTCTCCTTAACTGATGGTGACTTCACATCTCAGATGCTGTTTGTTAGCTTCTGCATTCACAGTAGAACCCTTAAGGAAAGCCCAAACGATTAATTACTCTTTCTACCCCAGGAAGAAGTAAAACAAATTCTTAAAGAGGTAAGATAGAAAAATGCACAACTTCCCAGATTCTGCTTCCTCTGACTTTCACAGGTCATCATTACTGTCTGAAGAAAATTCTGTCTCCAATGATAAGGAAGCAAAGAGAAAGTGTAAAAGGCCTTACAATCTGAGTCCTTCTCCTGAGTCAAGACAGGGCTCAAGGCCCTGCTCCCACTCCCTCCTTTCACCTTTACCACAGCCCTGTGCAGCAGGTGTGGGAAACGAAGCTCAGGGCTGCAGCGACGTGTCCCAGGTCACAGTGCACGTAAGTGACAGAGCCTCAGTCACTGTGTCTAAGTAGGTGGTCGTATAATTTGTGATACAAAGGAGGACATTTCTGGGAGTAAAAGGGGGTGCTTTAACAAGTGCCAGGAAAACAGGTGTAAACTAATTTGCCCCAGGAACACCAGGACATGGGACACCCTAGTTCTGTCTAACTTCACCATAAGTACTTATTTTCCAAGTGCAGATATCAATGATTTGCGGGGCTGACAAGACGTGTAACCCAAATCTCTAGTGTTGACATCGCGTTGTATGGTGATACGCAGCCCTCGCAGAGGTTGCAGGGTGTGCACAGTCCCTCACCCCTTCCCCTCAGTGTACCTCCCATGCCCCGCGGCTTCCCAGTGGCATCCTTCCATCCAGCACAGCAGCCTGGAAAGGATCATGACTCGCTTCCCTGAAACTCATAATTAAACTGGAGAAGCACTCTTCCTCCCAAAGCAGCTCCTACTGGTGGCTGCCAGTAGCAGTGTTCTGTTGCACTGCCTGGAGCAATCCTCTTCCACGAGGCTGCGCCCACACTTTCCGATGTGGGGGATCTGTAACCCTGTCCTTCGGCAGGGCCCCTGACACCCCCAGCCTCGCTGCTTTCTGCATGTGCGTGTGGTCTCTGTCTCACACACACAAACGCACATGATAGTTTTTTAAAAGAAATATTTCAGCCAGCCACCGTAGCTCACATTTGTAATCCCAGCCCTTTAGGGGGCCAAGGCAGGAGGACTGCTTGAGCCCATGAGTTTGAGACCAGCCTGGGCAACATAGTGTCTCTACAAAAAAAAAAAAAAATTTTTTTTTTTAATTAGCCAGGCATGGTGGCAAGCACCTGTAATCCCAGCTACTCGGGGGCCTGAGGTGAAGGGAAGAAATATTTCAGATACGGGAAAATAGAGAATTATATAACAGCATCCTTTGGGCCTGAGCAAAAATGTTCCAGCCAAGTGTGGTTACTTGCACCTACAATCCCAGCACTTTGGGAGGCTGAGGCTGGAGTATCACTGGAGCCCAGGAGGTTGAGACTGCAGTGAGCTAAGATTGTGTACCACTCCAACCTGGGTGACAGAGGAAGGAAAGAAGGAAGGAAAGAAGGGAAGGAGGGAGGGAGGGAGGGAGGGAGGGAGGGAGGGAGGATGGAAGGAAGGACAGAAGGAAGGACGGATGGACGGAAGGAAGGAAGAAAAAATGTGTTCCCAACCACAGCATTTACAGTGGTCCCAAAGGAGAAATAAATGTCCATCAATAAACAGCAAAATGATAAATTGTGATACAGTCACACACATAAAATATCATGCAAAAGGAATGCTGTCCAGTAAGAAAAATGCAGAAATTGCTGCTACACACAATAAGGTAATCTCACGATCAATATATTAAAGGCAAAAACCAAAAACGATAAAGAATATGTACACTATTATTTCATATATATAAGGTTCAAAAATAGACAAAAATGACCAATAATGTTAGAAATGAGGACTGTTCCCCTTGTTGATGAGGTAAAGGATATTGATTAGGAGAAGCCCAGAGAGATAATAGGATGTTGATAATATTCCATGTTTTGATCTGGATGGTAGGTATAGAGGTGACAACTGTGTTAATTCATAATGAAATATGCTTAAAGATGTGCACACTTTTCTGTATGTATGTTACGCTTAAAAAGTTTACCTTAAAATAAATACAGAATGAAAGCCTCTTTTAGTCAATATTAAGTTTTTAATACCCAAAAAATTATCTTTACCGTCAAACTATCTGTGTGACCTTTGACAAATCGCTCAATGATCTGTATCTTTTTTTTTTTTTTTTTGAGATGAATTCTCCCTCTGTCACCCAGGCTGGAGTGCAGAGGCACAATCTTGGCTCATGGCAACTTCTGCCTCCTGGGTTCAAGCAATTCCCGTGCCTCAGCCTCCCAAGTAGCTGGGATAACAGGTGTGCACCACCACGCCTGGCTAATTTTTGTAGTTTTAGTAGAGACAGGGTTTCACCATGTTGGCCCCAGGCTGGTCTCGAACTCTTGAGGTCAGGCAATCCACCCGCCTCAGCCTCCCAAAGTGCTGGGATTTCAGGTGTGAGCCACCGCGCCCAGCCTTTTATCTGTAATGACATATGATGTATAGTGGTGATGTGAGATGTACTTGATATAAATATGAAACATGCTTAGCAAGCACTTGGCACACAAGTAAGCACCCAAAAATGTCAGCTATTCGAATTAGTGGTATTCCATCCCTACCTCCCCTCCTGGTATTTGGGACGTATCTACACTTATATCCTTCTGCACTGGGCAAAGGCATATTGAAACGAACAAGTTTGCCTATCTGTGTTTTGGGGTAGGAAGTGGAATGGGTAAATCCCTTCTGGAGAACAATCTGGCCATATATACTAAAAGCCCAGAAAATGTTTGTACCCAGTAATTCCATTTAGGAATCTACCCTAAGGAGCTAAGACAAGCAAAAAGATTTATGTGCTGCAATGCTGTTACTTATGTTATTTATGTACCATTGTATGTTATTTATAAAAGTTAAAAACTAGAAAAATTTATTATATCAGGAAATGGTTTAAAAAAATAATGATGATGAGCACTTTCAGTGACATGAAAAGTTGAATACAAAAGAGATCTATCTATACCAACTCTTAAAATAATAAATACATATAAAAAAAGATAAGAAACTAAACCAAAATTTCAGCTAATTATCTCTGGGTGGTAGTATTACAGGAATTTAAATTTTCTTCCTTATACTTTTCTGTATTTTTCAATATTCTTCTCTGAGTATATATTACCTTTAATAATGAGAGACGTAAATGTTAAAGAATTTATGTCCTCTTCCCTAAGACCTTTGTCTCTGTTGTCAAGGTGACAGCCGGCTGCAATCCATCACATTTAGGAAGGACACTATACAATGAAACGTGTCTGAAAGAAAGTGACTGACAGGTTGACAAAGTGCTTCAAAGATAAACCCCATGAGGAATGGCTGAAGGAACAGGGATGTGTACTTTGAGGAAGACTTGTTAACAACAGCTGCCTTGGAACACCTGTCATGTGGAAGAGGGATTACACTTGCTCTACCAGGCTCCAGAGGTCAGAACCCTGACAATGAACGAAAGTTAAGGAGAAAACAAGGGGAGGGTGAAGAGTGTAGCTCAAGAAGCATCCAAGCTGCATGATCATAATATAAACTCGTTTCCCTTCCTGTCCAACAGTAAGCAGCTCCCCTGGAGGCATCCAGTGAATTTCCTTGCTAGCATTTGGGAAACCACATGGCTCCATCCTGAGGCTGTGCTCCACCAGCCTCCCAGATCACAGCCTCCTCTGTGGACAGCCCGATGAGTTAGGATCTCCGTATTCAGAAGCAAACACCAGCCTGGGAATAAGCAAGTTAATCCCTAACCCTTGTCCTTCAGCAAGCTCTTCAAAATTTACATAAATTGCTCTGCTTTTCTCTCTTTTTTCCATGTGACCATCTCAGTCTAAGTCATAATCACCTCTCTTCCCTGTACAACTACAGTGACTTCCTAACTGGTTTCTCTCTTCTACTCTTGCTAGCCGCACCCCCAATCTATTGGCTACCCAGAAGCTAAAGTGATGGTTTTCCTAGGATAAAGAAAAAAATCATTAGTAGACTATAAGACTCAAAGTGGAGACTTCATCTCCAGCCTTCACTGGATGCCACTCCCTTGCTTGGTGTACTCCAGTGAAGGTGGCCACCTTTTAGGTTCCACATTCTTGCTCAACCTTTCCACCTCAGGACATTTGCACATGCTGAAACACTCTCGGCCACCTTCTGTACCCCAAATCTCAGGTGTCATTCCCTAGTTTTAAGCCTTTAATGGGATCCCAATGCAGGAAGGAGCCTTTGTGTGGCTCGTGAGACTTTGTGTGACCTGGCTACAACTGACTAGTTCCCACCTACTGTCTCTAGTCTCTTGAGTAGGCTCAGTATGAATGAGCCTCACTGAGGAATGAGAGAGATGTTGGTGCATTTGAGGAAATCAGAGACATGTACCAGCATCCCCCTCATTCCTCAATCTTTATGCAACCTGCTTCCTACTCCCGGGAAAAATCTTGGGGCTAATTCTTGATCACCTTGAGGGCTCAGCATGCAATGTCACTTCCTCAGGAGGCCTAACCTTACCTCCAGATACTGGGTGGGTGTCTCTGGTGTCTGCTTACAGCAACTCTAACT
Organism: Saimiri boliviensis; assembly: GCF_048565385.1. Classification (NCBI taxonomy): domain Eukaryota; kingdom Metazoa; phylum Chordata; class Mammalia; order Primates; family Cebidae; genus Saimiri; species Saimiri boliviensis. The sequence continues at coordinate 38,044,316 of NC_133455.1, read as the reverse complement.
GTTCCATCACAGTGTTTTCCAAATATTCAATCGTAACTGCATTTCCTGCTATTAGATAAACTATGTGAAGGCAGGGATCACAACTATTTGGCTCAGAACTGTTGAGTAAATGGCTTTATTTTTAAGTATAACTTTTCCCCCATGAATAAGCATATTAAACTCAAAAAGAACCCAGAAAAACAATAGATCTCAACAGGAAGCATTCTAATAAGTGGTATTTCTTCCTGGAATAATGAAGCAAATCTAGACTTTCGACTCAATTTCCCGTGTCCTAGGAGAAGGTTCATGTATTGTCATTTTTATTTCACTAGCTGGCATAGTAATTATTCTTTACCAGCATTTGAATGCCCGGGGGCAATCTTCAGTAGGTACACAAAAGGATCAGTAAGTACTAAAGAGACTGAAAAGATATATAATATTGAATTCATAAAATGGCAGGGTAAGAGAGAAGTAAATTAGAAAAACACTGGAGGGCATAGACTAATAAGCAAAAAATAAATCACCGACAGCCAGTTTCTCCCAAAGGCATAAGCCGCTCTTGTTAATTTGATAAAACTGCTTCATGTGAAAGACCTTCAGAATCCTAAAACCAGAACCCTAGTCTAGACTTGGGTGTGGATTTGGGGTAGAAATACAACAAACAGAAGCCAAGAGACAGTGTCCTGTGTTTCCATCCCTGCTCTACCTTTGTCAGCTGGGAGACTTTGGACAAGTTACAAGTCTTCTTTGAATTTCAGTTTCTTACCTAAGGGGGCTACATAAATTAATGTGATAGAAATGTGCTCATTCTCTACACATTCTCATTCTCTTCTCCTTTCCTGGTAATGGAACCCAATTTTTAGCTGGGCACAGTACTGTCCCATTAAAACATAACATTTCTCAGCCAGCCTCTACAGCTAGGAAGCCAATGAGATGTAAGTAGCCCTGTTGGGTGGGTCTACCGGCAAGTTCTAAGAGAAGAGATTGGCCATTCTTCCCCCCACTTCCTGGCCCAGAGAGGTGATTGATGGCTGAGACCTTTTAAACTGTAAAAATAAGGGCAGCACCCGAAAGGCCAAGAAGAAGAAAGCTGGAAGAAACTGGGACCCAGACAACCTAATGAAAACACCATAACCAACTCTGGACAATCTACTTCCAAATTCCTTCGTATTAGAGAAATTTCACATTGGAAGGCTTCGCAGAAAGAGTTCCCTTTATATTCGGCCCCAGTTGGTCTATTCGGGCACACTGGTCCTGCCCGTCTCCTTGGGAGCAAGACGTTCCATTCTGCCCTCCTTTATGTGCCAGCCCCATGGATGTCTAGAAACACTGGGATGTGTCTGAGAAAACCTGAGTTTCCGTGGGATCTTGGGCAAGCAACTTAAGTGCTCTAAGCCTTGTTGTTCATGCACAAAATGAAGGTTACTTCCTTTCCTTTATTTCCCCAGAACTATTGTTTAGAGGAAAGGGCATCTGAGTTAGATATGACTTCAAATTACTTAATGGCTGTATGATTTGGGGCAAGGTACTTAACTTCTCTGAACTTATTTTCTCATCTTTAAAATATCTTACTTCACAGATTATCCTAAGGATTGGATGAGATATCAAATGCAAAAAGCTTAGCATAAAGACTTTCATTTGCAAGCCCAATAACTCACTACAAAATAATAGCTACAGTCATCCATTTTCATTTTGCAGTGTTACATGTAATGGTAACAACAGCTAACAATCGCTGAGTACTCATTGTGTGTCAGGCACTGTCCAAGCACTTTCCACGTATTAAGTCATTCAGTTCTCACCACAATGGGGTAAGTTCTCTTATTATTCCCATTCTACAGATAAGGAAACAGAGATGCAAGATGTTAACTGCCTTACCAAGTCACACAGCAAAAGAGGGGAGCCAGGCAGTCTGATGCCAGAGCCCCTGCTCCTTATTTCCAGCATACACCGTACCGCTTGCTGTCTGGGGGTTAGGGTCATGTCTCCCCAAACAACATGCTAGCTTCCTCAGGGCAGAGTCTGCATTATATATTCCTCGGTGTCCTCCCTGGGGAATCTTCCCCACCACAGGCCTCCAAGCACCAGAGAGAACTGAATGGCAGATAAGTAATAACTGAGCCACTTCCTAAAACACCCGTATTGCAGATGACCTTGAAGAAGACCATTTGTCTAATGAACCAAGGCATGCCTGAAGTGAAACACAGAGAAGCCCTTTCACAGGGAGTGGAATATTCTTCCATCCAAAAAGCATCTCTTGGGTCTTCGGAATCAGATTCTCTGAAGGCTTAAAGGACTCTGGGAACTATTCTGACTAAGTTTACATGCTTCCGGAGTCTGAACTGAGTTTAAGGCCTCTGTCATTCATTCAAATTAAAAAGCCTGCCCAACAGAATGCAATGTGTCAGAGTTTGCCAGTCTATAAAGAGTTACATTTCCTCCTGGATGCTGATGGAAACAGCTTTCTAAAATAGATCTATTTATGTTGTTGTCATCAAGAACACTAATGGAGTATGTCACTATGCAAACTGAGTGTGTCACTATGCTAGAGACGCAGCTGATAGGACACAAACCTCATTAGCACAAACTTCCTTAATTTGGAATATGTGATAATTCTTAGTAACAAATTTCATTTTTCTTTAACCATGAAGAAAACAATATGCAAAATAAATGAATAAACAAGACCAATTCATCTCTTCTACCAATATTTATTGTAAATCAACTATGTGCCAGCACCACAGTGGTAGCACATGGTGGTAGTCATAGATGTTATTTTGTGTAATTCTCATTACAAGAGAACCCTGTAGTGCAGAAGGTAATGTACCCATTTTAAAACAAGTCAGAAGTCTGGAAAATTAAATTACGGTACATCCATACAATGTAATGCCATGCAACTAGAATAAAACCAATGGAGTATATCAGTTGATGTTAATGTATTAACAAGAACAAATGCTGAATGAAAAAGAGGTGGAACCCTCTTTAAAGTATCTCATTTGTATTAAAAAACAACAAGAATAGATTATAATGATGTATACATACGTAAGTGGATATACAGTGAAATTCTCAGGAGGGGCAGTCAAGAAAAATGGATGGTCTGGGATGGAAAAGAAACTCATTTTTCACTGCAATTGTGTAACACAGAGTTCTTTTATTTATTTACTTATTTAGTTTCCTTTTTGAGACGGAGTCTCGCTCTGTAGCCCAGGCTGGAGTGCAGTGGCACCAGATCTTGGCTTACTGCAACCTTCACCTCCCACGTTGCAGTTCAAGCAATTCTCCTGCCTCAGGCTCCTGAGTACCTGGGATTACAGGCACGTGCCACCATGCCTACCTAATTTTTCGCATTTTTAGTAGAGACAGGGTTTCACCATGTTGGCTGGTCTTGAACTCCTGACCTCGTGATCCATCCACCCCAGCCTCCCAAAGTGCTGGATTACAGATGTGAGCCACCTTGCCCAGCCTAACAGTTCTTTACCATTTTCATGTTACTGTTTACATCATATGAAACCTAACGAAAAGAGGTTAGCAATAATTATTATTTATTGGCCCATGTCTAGTGCAATGTCTGGCTTATAATTGAAATTCCAATGTTAATTGCATGAACATAAAGAAATGATGCCGCTAATTACCATCTAAACACATTTATCTTTTCTATTCATGCATCAGGTCCCGCCCTAATATTAAACGCTAAAACACTTTGGAGTACATTCAAGTTCCTGTATGTGCTTAAAGAAATACACTTGCAACAATTCTGAAAGATATTCTATAACTCATACTTCTCCTCTACGTTCCCCACACTCTCCTTTCTCAAGCTCTGCTCTCCACACAGGCGTACACACACATGCACATAGGCACGCACAGAGTCAGGGAAACAGTTTACCGACCCCCCAAAAAAGGGACTGGAATTAAGAAATGTTTTACCGCTGTTACTAGAGGCTTAGTATGATCAATAATTTTTTGAACTGCATGCTGATTTGAGAAAGGAAAGTCTATAACCACACATTACCACTTATTGGCACTACCAATTAATTTTCCAAGTATATTTTGGAAAGAGTTGGTGCAGATTCATTGGAAACAATCTGTATTATTCCTAATAGTAAGCACAAAGATGTTCTAAATAGTCAGAGCAACCCTCAAGCATCGTGGAGTCTGTGAACACTTACCTCCCAGGTATCAAGTTCTTAGGTATACGTGACACGTGCAGCTGCTCCCTCCCGCTGCCATCTCCCTGCATGAGTGACAGCAAGCTGGGGAACTGGAAACTGATAGTTTTGTTTTCTCAGTACTGACAAAGGGGAACAAATCATCTATTTTCCCTGAGTGTGCAGTGTGGTGTTGTTTTTTGTTTTTTGTTTTTGTCGCAGTTTTTCCCCTAGTAGCAGCAACCAGGAGAAAAAGAAAAAGACATCTGGCAACTTCTTTAGGGTATATCGTTACAGATTTGTGGTTGTGACTCTACTCAATCTGTTTCATAAATAAAACCCAGGTGATGGCATCAATTAAAAATCTTTTAAAAGACAGTTTTAACAAGAGCAATATCCTGGAAACTACAGTCCCAATATCCTAATAATCACAAGAGCCCCCACGTATGGAACACTCCCAGGTATTGGCACTGTGGGGAGCATTCTATAGGCAAGCAACAGTTTAATTCCCACAATTTTATGGGTTGCCATTATCCCCATTTTGCAGATGAAGTAACTAAGGTTCCTTGAAATGAACTGGCCAGCACAAAGTCATACAGCTAGTAAGTGTACTTTACAGGCAAGTGGCAGTATAATTCTCACAATTCTATAGGATGCCATTATTATCCCCATTTTACAGATGAAGAAACTGACATTCATTGAGATGAATTGGCCAGCACAAAGTCATACAGCTAGTGAGTGGGAGAACTGGGATTCAAACCATGTTTTTAAGAACTCCAAGCATTCTGGAGTTCTGTGTTCCATCTATGCTGAATGAGTTTATCAGACAAATAAAAAACCATCAAGAATTAGAGGAACAAGAAAGGAGCCAATCTCTCTCTACCCCATAATTGATCTTCTATGACTTTCAGCATACAGACCAGGTATGGCTGACAAAACAATAGGTCTGGCATTAGGAATCTCAGAATTGCTGTCCTGATTCTACCATGAACAAACCTGCTTGTCTCAACCTGTGCAAGCCTTGTTCTCCACAGCTGTGAGATGAGGCAGCTGGAGTACAATCCCCCTCAGCTTAAAAACTGCATCTACAAGCTGAGCATGGTGGCTCACGCTTGTAATCTCAACACTTTGGGAGGCTTAGGAGAGTGGATCACTTGAGGTCAGGAGTTCAAGACCAGCCTGGCCAACATGGTGAAACCCCATCTCTACTCAAAATACAAATATTAGCCGGGTGTGGTGGTGTGCACCTGTAGTCCCAACTACTTGGGAGGTTGAGGCAGGAGACTCGCTTGAACCCAGGAGGCGGCGGTTGCAGTGAGCCAAGATCATGCCACTATGCTCCAGCCTGGGTGACAGAGTGAGACCCCATTTCAAAAAAAACAGAAAACAAAAAAAAAAAAGGCACCTATATCTATGAAGGTGTGCAGAAACATTTTGCTGGGATAGTAAAGCAGGAAAAAATGGAATGTTAGCCCCGCAGGGTGTACAATTGAGCACATAATGTCCACTTTGCAGAGAAAAACCCTGACGGATGACATTAATCAGCAGTCAGTTCCCAAAGAAATTGCACGAATGACCTCCAGTGGCCACTGCTAAAGCCAGTGGTCAATTTGTGATCATTTCATTGGACTGATCAGCAGAAACCCATAGAATTAACATATTCTCCTCTTGAAATCTCTTTAATTGATTTTTAAGACACTCCTCTCTACCGTATTTTCCTCTTCCTTCCTGGATGCTCCTTCCAAGTTGCCTTCACAACTTTGTCCTCATCTTTCCAACTCTTGGAGTGCTCGAGAATGTAGTCCCAGACTTTCTCATCTACAGTAACTCTCTTGGTGCTCTCATCCAATTTCATGGATTTAAATGCAACCCACACACTGATGGCTCCCAAATGTGTAATCTCTACCCCAGAACCAGACTTTTACAGCCAGTTATCTACTCAATACCTCTGCTCAGATGGCTAATGGGTATCTCATGCCCCGCTCCTGTATCTCCCTAACTCCACCCTCAGAGTCATTTCCATAAATGGGCTCTGAGCCCTTCACGGTCCTCTTCCCAGTCCCAACTTATCTGCAGCCACCCCAGCCAGCTCCAGCTTATGCACTATTCCCATGACTTGGAGACTTCACCAGGTACCCACAAGGCTCCCTCTCTCCCCTTTCTCCATTCAAACATCACCTTTTCAGTGAGGCCTTCCCTGATCATTCCATTTTAAATTGTAACCCATCCCTCAAAGCACCTTCTTTCTCTCTCCCTTGCTTTTTCTCCATAAAATTTCATCACTTGATATATTTTATACTAGATTAATGTATTTCTTTATTACCTATATTCCCCAACTAGAATGCATGCTCCAGTAAGAGAAGTTTGTCTGTCTTGTCCACTGATGTATCTCCAACACTTAGACCAGTGCCTGGAACACAGCAGGCAGTCTTTGGTGGAAAATATGTAATCTACAAGCATCCATGCATAGCCTGAGTACACCAGAGCATGCACAGTAGCCGTTTCTCTATGAATAGGAAAATGATGAAATAGCTGTCTCAGACACTAGTTTATTTTCCTCTTGTCTAACAACTGGGGTCATTTTTGGATGCAAGAAGTATAATTGTGATGCCCCATTTGAACTTCACAGTCCCAAAGAACAAAGAACAAAAATAAAATATGACGATATCATAAGAATAACTTTTAAAAAATAAATTAGGAATAGTGTTTTTTTCATATATAGATTAATTTTTAACATATATAATATATGAGAGAGAGACATAAATATTTTTTGTATAAAATTGGGAACCAACTATGCCAGGATTTCTATGGTAATCTTGAAACTGTCTTTATGTATCAATAGCCAATAATGTTATTTTGTTTATTCATAGCTAGTTGTATGTCTGATTTTTCTTTTTTTTTTTTTTTTTCAAATTTGAAATCTTGTATTTCACCTACCATTACCCTCTCATGGCAAATGATGGTCACCAAGTTAGTAGTCAAAGCTCAGACATTACCATCAAAGAGACTGGCCTTAACTCACAGATCCCATCTAGGAGAACTCTGCCAACTTTCCTGACCCTTGATTTACTCATAGGTTCACCATCTAGCAGCATTTCTGTAAGGATCAATAAAATCATCCACATAAAACCCTTAGCACAGTGCTTGGCACGCAGGAAGTATTCAGTATACATCAACTATTATTAATCTTCAGACCTTATCTGACAGCTTTGGCTCTCAAAATTCAAAGGTCTTATAGATCTCAAACACAACTCCTGCAGCTGCAATGAAATACAGTCATGTGTTGCTTAACAATGGGGCTTAACGGCAGGGTTACACTCTGAGAAGTTTGTCATTAGGCTATTTCATCACTGTGTGAACATCCTAAAGTGTACGTACACAAACCTAGATGGTATAGCCTACTACATACCTGGGCTACATAGTACAGCCTATTGCTCCTAGACTACAAAACCGTGCAGCATGTTTCTGTACTGAATGCCGTAGGCTGCTGTAACACAATGGGAAGTGTGTGTGCATCTAAACACGTTTAAACATAGAACAGGTAATGCATTGCACTACGTTATGATGGTTATGACATCACTAGGCAATAGGAATTTTCAGTTCCATTATCTTATGGGAGCACCATTTGTTACTGACCAATATTGACCAAGCTGTTATCATGTGGTGAATGACTGTATTCCCTTCTTTCGTTCATCCCTAATGAAAATGTACCCATTTTCAGTAAACACAAACAAATCAAATCACCTTAAAAGTCCTAATAATACATGTGAATGTGAGTTTTAAAGACAAAATTACTGAGGGTTAAGAACTGGTGGGGCCAGGCACAGTAGCTCACATCTATAATCCCAGTACATCCTGGCTAACATGGTGAAACACTATCTCTACTAAAATACAACAAAACTAGCTGGGTGTGGTGGTGGGTGCCTGTAGTCCCAGCTACTCAGGAAGCTGAGGCAGGAGAATCACCTCAACCCGGGAGTGGAAGGTTGCAGTGAGCTGAGATCGCACCACTGCACTCTAGCCTGGTGACAGTGAGAATCTATCTCAAAAAAAAAAAAAAAATAGAACTGGCTGGTAAGTAAATGAACCAAATGTTCACATCTGAAATAACACATAAGGAGGTAAAGGCCATGAAGAAAAATATTACCTAGAAAGGGGTAGAATGAAAAATCAGAAGATACAGGTTCCTTGCTTACACCAATGCATTCTTTTACAACAGTGACAAAAATAATAAATAACACCTACATAGATAGCATAGACAAGAGTGCCCGGCACCATTCCAAGGGCTTTATGTGTATTAGCCCATTTTGTCCTCACAACATCCTCTCAGTGAGTACCATCATTATCCCTGTTACGGGCCACAGAGAGTAACAAGTCCAAGGTCCAGCAGCTGCCAAGTGACAAGGTCAGGATTTGAACCAGGCAGGGCATGTCCAAAGCCCAAGCTCATAACCACCACCACGGGACACGCACCCTCATGTATATTCCCTGATTTCAGAGAGGGAGACGTGTGTTGCTCTTCTTCAGGAAATTGCTCCTTTCCCTGACCTGTGTGACTCCAGAAGGCTTGAATCTTCCCCTTACCCTATGTAAGCCACAACTTGGGGGTGGGAGTGGGGGCATAGATGACCCAATATGACCAGGCAGGGTCCATTATCTGAGATTATTTTTCGACTGAAGCTGAGAAGAAACTGTCCACATCTGCCCTTGGACTGAGAGCTGTAAGGCTATGATCCCAAAGTGGACAGGATCCTTTTGCCCCACTGCGTGGAGGTACAAGGAAGTGCTTAAAGCATGGGCTCTTTCGTGAATGGGGACCAAAATCAGAGATGGACAGACAGAAAGAGGGAAGGAGTAGGTTGTTTAAGCCCCTGGATCCAGGTATCCCTGAGGTCTGTTCTACCTCCTCCTTTCTAAGTTCCGGTTACCTGAGTCAACTACTTTCTACCTTGTTACTTAAGATAGTTTCTGTTGCTTATAGCAGAAGAATCCCAAGGAATACATTTAACTAGATATCTAATACCTCCAGGATAAGCTGGAGAAAACAAGCTGCATCCTGGACAATAGAGTAGGTTTTCTGTTTTTTTCTTTAACATAGGTGAAGGATTTTATGGACTCAGTATATATATATCTTTCCAAAAATGACATGAAACTCAGAAGCCATAAAAGCAAACATGGTTATACTTTGACATATAACAATCATACACATTCTTATAACAAAAACAAAGTTACGAAGTGTGTAAAAAATAGCTATAATGGTTGACAATCCAAATCTTAATTCCCAAAATAGTAAATGAGTTCTTTGAAATCAGGAAGACACTAAATCCTCCTCCCACCCACAAAATTGGACATAAAGAAGAAATTTTAAAATACAGATGGCTAATAAACATGAAAAAATGACCAAACTCAAAAACAAAAGAAATATAATTTAAGACCATAGTTGGGTGATCACAACAGCAAAAATTTTAAATATTTATGAAATCCATTGTCTGTGAAGTTGCAGGTTTATAGCTAAAGGAACGTATGTTCCCAGAGTCAGCATGCACCTTCTGAGCACCCATCCTCGTCCAGCACCATGCTAGACACAGGGGAATCATGGGAAATAAGACACTGTTCTCATTCTGGAGGAGCTCACAGTCAAGATAAGAGGACACATATGGAAACAAATAGTCACAATATACTGAGCTTAATAGAGTTCCTGCCTCAGGGCCTTTGCACTTTCTGTTTCCTTGCTGGAAGCACTATTCTCCCAGACCCATAACTCTCCAGGGCTGGTGTATCAGTTTGCTAGGGCTGTCATAACACAGTACTACAAACCAGGTGCCTTAAGCATCAGAAATTTACTATTTCACAGTTATTAAGGCTAGAAATCCAAGATCAAGGTGTTGGCAAGGTTGACTCCTTCTGAGGGCTGTAAGACAGAACATGTCCCATCCTTCTCTCCTAGCTTTTTCTTTTTTTTTTCTTTTTTTTGAGACGGAGTCTCGCTCTTGTCACCCAGGCTGGAATGCAATGGCTCGATCTCGGTTTACATCTGCCTCCCCGGTTCAAACAATTCTCCCACCTCAGCCTCCCAAGTAGCTGGGATTACAGGCATGTGCCACCACGCCTGGCTGATTTTTGTATTTTCAGTAGACAAGGGGTTTCTCCATGTTGATCAGGCTGGTCTTGAACTCCCAACCTCAGGTGATCTGCCCACCTCGGCCTCCCAAAGTGCTGGGATTACAGGCGTAAGCCACCACACCTGGCCCTCTCTTAGCTTCTGGTAGATATCTTGGCTTGTAGATCTCTACCTTTATCTTCACATGCCATTCTCCTCATGTGTTATCTGTATCCAAATTTCTCCTTTTTCTGAGGACACCAGTCATACTGGATTAGAGACCCACTCTATTCCAGTATGACATCATCATAAGTAATTATATGTGCAAGACCCTAATCCTAAATCGGGTCACATTCTAAGGTACTAGGGATAGAGCTTTAACATATTAATTTTTAGGGGACACAGTAGTCCATAACAGCTGGCTTTTTCTCACCGTTCAAGTCTCAGTCCAAGTACTACCGCCACAGAAAGGCCTTCCCTGACCACCAAATAGAAAGAAGCTCTTTCCCAGCCTCTAATCCTTCTACCTCATTGCCCTACTTCACTTTCTCCATGCACTTACCACTACCAGAAATCGCCTAGCTTGTTAATTTGCCTTTGGTCTGCCCCTCTATGCAAGAACAGAAACCCCATGAAAGCAAGGACTGTCTTGTCCACTTGTCTCCAGAGCTGAGGGCAGTGCTTCATGGTGGTGCTCAATCAATGTCAGTTGAATAAAAACATATATAAGTTAAATGAAAATCATTTGGCCATTCATAGACATAACACCAAGGACTGCCACAACTATTAATAAAAGTCAAGCAGTGTAAGAGGACAGAGGGAAGTGTGCCGTTTTGAGTATGGCGATCGGGATGGGCTTCTGAGGAGTGGACGTGGAAGCAGCAAGAGTGGGTTCAGTGAGAGTGAGGCTGAGGGTCTGACTGGGGTAGGACCAAGGCGTGAACAGGAGGCAAGGAAGTGGAGACAGCGAGGAGCAGTGCCATAAAGGGAAGCTTGAGTGGGGGCGTCTGCATTTACTACCCAGCACCCAGACCTTGACAGCTGGCAAAGACTTTGCCATGCCTGGGGAAATAGAGTTTTCGCTTATTCCTGAAGTTTTTACAACAGCCCTGAAGCCCTCCCTCCTCTGTCCCCTCAACAATTTTTCTTGCTACTATACTTCTAGTATCTCTGTGGAACTGCAAGCTTTCCACTTTACATGGCTCTTTCCTCTTCCAAGGAAATCCTTGAGGGCAGAGACCCCCAAGAGGTACCTAATAGATATAGAAGGAAGGGAACTTCTGGCTGGTGCTTCTCCCTGTGAGTGCCCCTTTCTACTATAAAAAGAAAAAATGTTTTATCCCTTTACAAACAAGACTTTGAGGATCTGTGTGGTGAAAATTATAAAACATTGACAAAATAAATTGAAGATGATACAAACAGAAAGATATTCTGTGTTTGTGGATCAGAAGAATCAATATTGTCAAAATTTCCATACTCCCAGAGCGATATATAGATTCAATGCAATCCCTATCAAAATTACAGTGCCATTTTTCACAGAAATAGAAAACACAATCTCAAAATTTGTTTGGAGCCATAAAAGACCAAATAGCTAACACAATCTTGAGCAAGATGAATGAAGCTGGTGGCATCACAGCCACTGATTCCAAATTATGCTACAAAGCTATAGTAATGAAACAGTATAGTACTAGCATAAAAACAAATAGACCAATGGAGCAGAATAGAGAGGCCAGAAATAAACCCACACATGTACAGTCAAATAATGCACATGGAAAAGGTGCCAAGAACACACAATGGGGAAACAACGGTCTCTTCGATAAGCGGTGTTGAGGAAACCATGTGCCGAAAAAGTGAAATCGAAACTTTATCTTATGCCATACACAAAAATCAATTCAAAATGGGTGAAATACTTAAACCTAAGACTTAAAACTGGAAAACTTGAAGCTCCATTACATTTATCTCGCCAATGATTTTTTTTATATGATACCAAAAACACAGGCAACAAAAGCAAAAACAAACAAGGGGACTGTACCAAACTGAAAAGTTTCTGCACAGCAAAAACAATCAACAAAATGAAAAGGCAACCAAAGGAATGGGATAAAATATCTGGAAAGCACGATGAGGAGTTAATATCTAAAATACATAAGGAACTCATACAGCTCAGCAGCAAAAAATAATAATAATATCACAACTTAAAGATGGGCAAAGGGGCTAAGCACAGTGGTTCATGCCTATAATCCTAGCACTTTGAGAGGCCGAGGCAATAGGATCCCTTGAGCTCAGGAGTTTGAGATCAGCCTGGGCAATACAGTAAGACCTTGTTTCTAGAAAAAAAATTAAAAAATTATCCAGGAATGATGATATGCACCTACTGTCCCAGCTGCTCAGGTGCCTAAAAGATTGCTTGAGCCCCAGAAGTCAAGGCTGCAGTGAGTTATGATCATGCCACTGCCCTCCAGTCTGGGTGACAGAGCAAGACCCTGTCTCCAAGAAGAAAAACTGGGCAAAAAACTCTGATATTTTTCCGAAGATGACATACAAATGGCCAACAAGTATATGAAAAGGTACTCAACATCATTAATCATCAGGAAAATGCAAATCAAAACAATAAGATATCATCTCACACCTGTTAGGATGACTATGATCAAAAAGTCAAAAGTTAACAAGTGTATGGCAAGGAGGAAAAAAAAACAACTCTTATGCACTGATAATGGAATATAAACTGGTACAACCAGTATGGAAAACAGTATGGAGTTTCCTGAAAAAAATTAAAAACAGAATTACCATATGATCCAGAAATCCTCCTTCTGGGTTTATATCTGAAGAAAATAAAATCGTGTTCTCAAAGAAGTATCTGGATTCCACATTCAGCACAGCGTCACTGACAATAGTTAAGATATGGAAACAACCTAAGTGTCTAGCAACAGCTGTATGAATAGAGAAAATGTGCTAAATATACACTGTGGAAAAGTATTCAGCTTTAAAAAAGAAGATGAAATTTTGCCATAAGTGACAACATGGATGAACTTGGAGGACATTATGCTAAGTGAAATACATCAGACACAGATAGACAACTATTTTGTGATCTCATCTACATGTAGAATCTAAGAAAGCTGAACTCAGTAACAGAAAATAGAATAATGGTTGCCAGCGGCTGGACAGTGGGGGAAATAGGAGGACACTGGTCAAGGATATAAACTTTCAGTTATAAGATGAATAAGTTCCGGAGACCTAATAACAACATAGTGGTGGTTATAACAATGGTTTATACTTGAAATTTGTTAAGAGAGTAGACAGATCTTAAGCATTCTCAGCACACATATATGAACAAATGGAATGATGTGAGGTGATTAATATGTTAATTAGCTAGGTTATGGTAACTGTTTTACAATGTGTGCATGTGTGTGTATACCTCAAAACATCATGTTGTATACCTTTAATATACACACTATTTATTTGTCAATTACACTTCAGTAAAGCTGGAGAAAAAAATAAAAAACAGAAATCAGGCTTTCAGGAGTGATGTCATGCAAACTAACAGAGCAGGAAGCTCTAGGAGCTACCCTTCTACTAAAGCAACCATTGACCTGGAAGGAGTGACTGGAACCAACTATTTAGGAACTGTGGAACCTAACTAGACACTTAAAACAACCAGGGGAGGGCTTGGTGAAAGGAGGGACTGCTGTTCTTTTCTAAGACAGCAACTTAAGTGAACTAGCTACCATTCCCACCACAGCTTTGAGGATAGCAGCTCATGTTCTAGGTGTGGCTGGCTGACACCAGAGTAGGTAGTGGGGACTTTCTCCTCCAAAAATTGGTGTTGTGCATTTTTGTTGGTCTAGCAGTGCCTGAGGGTTTGATGCCGACACCCACTTTGGTTTTGGCCCTCTTGGTGACAGCAACTTCCCCTGGCAGCATCCATAGGAAAATGTTAAGAAACAACTCCCACCCACTTTTCCCTTTTTGGAACCAGAAATTTAAAGAAATGTTTTTCAGGTCACTGGCTGACCACAGAGATAACAGAACAGAAACTTCAGTGACCCCACAAAATAAGAAACACATATTTGCAAAAAGAGTTTGGAAAAGTCACAAATTAACAGCACTAGCCCTTAATGGAAAAAAGTCAGCAATCCCTGAGAAGTGGGAAAATGACATTTCTAGAGTTATAATATTACAGTACTCAAAATTTCTAATTTTCAATGAAAATTTACAAAGCATACAAAGAAATGGAAAAATGTAGTCATTCACAGAAGAAAAGAAATTTGTCAGAAATATTAACAAGTGGACCCAGACAATGGAATTACTATCAAGGGTGTTAAATCAGTTTCATTAAATATAGTCAATAAGCTAAAGGAAACCATAGACAACAAAGAACTAAAAGGAAGTCAGGAAAACAATGCATAAACAAAATTAGAATATCAGTAAAGAGACAGAAATAATTTTAAAACCGCAGAAATTCTAGAACTTTAAAGTACAATAACTACGATGGAAAACTTACTAGAAAGATTCAAGAGGAGATGTGAAAAAGCAGAAAACAGGATCAGCAACCTTGAAGATAGGGCAACTGAAATTATCCAATTTGAAGAACAGAAAGAAAAGACATGAAGAAAAGTAAACAGAGTCTAAGGGACCTGTGAGACACCATCAGGCAGACCAACATATGCATTATGGTGACTCAGAAGGAGAAGGAAAGAAAGAAGCAGTAAGATCTTTCAGGAAATAAATGCCAAAAACATCCTAAATCTGATTAAAGATATGAATATACACATGCAAAAAGCCAGATGAACTCCAAGCAGGATAAACTCAAAGAGATCCATATAGAAATGCATATAATTAAAGTATCAAAACCCAAAGCAATGAGAAAAATTTGAAAGCAGTAAGAGGCAAGTGATTCTTCATGCACAGTATAAGATCAACAAAATTAACAGCTGATTTCTTGTAAGAAACAATGGAGGCCAGAAGACAGTGGGATGACATTCAAAGACCTCAAAGAAAAAAACTGCAAACCAAGTATTTTATAAATAGCAATTTATATCCAGCAAGTCTATATCCCACAAAACTATCATTGAAGAATAAAGGAGAAATTATAACATTTCTATATAAATAAAAGGTAAAGGAAATCATTACCAGTAGACCTGCCATACAAGAAATGATAAAGGTAGTCCTTCGGGCTAAAATGAAAGAACACTAGACAATAACTCAAAGCCATAAGAAGAAATAAATTGGCAATGTTAACTAAATAGATAAATATAAAAGCCAATATTACGGTACTTTTGCTTTGTAACTACCCTTTTTTTCCAAAATGATTTAAAAGGAAAATGCATAAAACAATAAATCTATGTCAGTGAGCATAAACTATTTAAGAATATAATCTGTGGCAATAACAACATAAAGGAGGAAGGATGGAGATCTATACAAGCAGAGTATATACTACTGAAACTAAGGCAATATTAATCAAACTAGGTTGTTCTAAGTTTTCTTTCAATTTGAAATGCTAATTTTAACATAAAGTTTACAAGAAATATGGTGTCATGATGGAAAAACTAGAAAAACAAGGCAAAAAACTGGAATCACCTCAAATCATACCAGCTTTATCTTGGTTGAGTTGAAATTGTTTTTAGTGACTAGATTTTTTTTAAGAAGAGCCAGAATACAGAGTGGGGCATGTCAGACAGCAGGAACAGTATGAGAAGAGAAGAATGGCAAAAAAAGTTTTTCTTTCTTTTCTCTCAAAGAGATAGGCTCTTTTCTGTATAAGATTTCTCCATGTACTTTGTATATCAAAGGTAGTAGAGTATAATCATACAATCATCTAAAGACAACCTGAATGGCACAAATGAGGTTCTACCAAAGTCTATGGCTGTAGCAATAAATAAAAACTATTTGCTGAATTTCAGAATCTAATCAATTGACCCAATCCTGTCAGACGTAGACAATTTTTACTTAATATCTAGACCAACTATAAAGTCTGAAATATTTTAGTGCTTTAAAAAGGAAGTCTTCCATCAAAGTAATAATGCAGTTAGTTCTGAAAGCTTTTTTCTAAACCAAATTGGAGCATCTGTGCCTTTCTGTACTTGCTGTTGACATAGGATATACCACAGGCCCAACTCCCACGATGTTACCTGGAAAGCCAAAATGTCTAGCCATATGAGATTTATTCATTTGTCCAACAAATACTGAGTACCTTTTATGTGCCAAGCACTGGGATATGGGAATATACAAAACAGATAAAAATCCAGGGGATAGTAGTGCAGCCTTCACAGGGCTGTGGTGAAATCTGACTTAAGGAGATGAAAAGTACTTAGAATAACATCTGGAATATATAAAACATCCAATAAACATTTTTCAAACACAAAAACCTCCCCACGTTGCTTTCAGCCAATTATTTCATCTAGAGAGTATTACTAGCTGTGAAATCGCACAATCCATCAGACAAACGAATATTTAATCATTACAGCACACCAAACAGCAACTTGGATTTCAGGGGCATGGCACTTCCAGGTTACAGTAAGGCCCTAGGTTGGCTGCTAGAATCAACTTCTCTAAGAAAGAGCTCAGAACCCTGCCTACTGACTTAAAATAAGTGTTGGTGTGGAATTTCCCTGTTGGTGTGGCTCCTGTCTCCTCCTTCCCCTTGTTTTCCTTTAAAGCTGATTCAACTAAGGAAGCCTGGGCTTCATAGCTAGGGCTAACATGAGTAAGCACAGCCCTCGGGGCCCTGGCCCAGTGCTCACCATACATCAAGAATAACCTAGTCCTGGCTGGGCGTGATGGCTCACGCCTAATTATAGCACTTTGAGAGGCTGAGGCAGGCCGATCACTTGAGATCAGAAGTTTGAGACCAGCCTGGCCAACATGGTGAAACCCTGTCTCTACTAAAAATACAAAAATTAGCCAGGTGAGGTAGCACACACCTGTAATCCCAGCTACTCGGGAGGCTGAGGCATAAGAATCACTTGAACCCAGAAGGCGAAGGTTGCAATGAGCCGAGATCGTGTCCCTGCACTCCAGCTTGGGCGACAGAGCAAGACTCTGTCTCAAAAAACAAACAAAAAAGAATGACCCAGTCCTCAGTGTCAAATGAGTTCCATCACAGCCACGCAAGCTCCCAGCCTTTTCCTTTCCCTCACAGGGGAACTCTCCTGCCCTCTGCTTTCCTCTCTTCATTTGCAGTACAAACAGCACACCTGACCCTGTGAAGAGGGCATTGAAGGAGATCGTCAAAGGGGCCTCTGTGCTCCTTTCACAGCACATGATCTCTCTCCCTAACAAGCCCTCTCACAGACCTTAAGAAATCCACATTCAGGAGCAACATTATGCTACCAGCTGCAGCTGAGGGCTCTCGGTGAAATTGAGCCAGGGCTGGGGAACACTCAAAAGTCATCTGAGAGGTGTCACACCTTCCTGGCTTCCAGACCCAGAGCAGGCAGCCTACAGACTTTTTCTCTTGACTTTTTAAAACAAGATGCATGAAACCACTTTTCCTGTCATGGCATAAGAAATGATAGCTGCTTGAAGAATTATACCTCTTTGCCATTTGATGACATCTCTATGAGGACAGGGAACTATGGGCTCAGTCATTATTGCATCCCTAAAATCGAACTCAGAAACTGGCCCCAAAAAGGCTGTTGAATAAATACACAAGTAAATTCAATTTTTATAGCATCTACTGATATCTAAAAATTCCAAATTAGAAGTTAAAAACCCTATGATAGATATCTAAAGGAGAGCAAATAAATGCAAAATCAATTATGTATTACATACTAGCTAGGATTTTATGAAACTGAGCTCAATCTCAAAGGACTGTACTGTAGGCTGGGTGCAGTGGCTCACACCTGTAACCCCAACACTTTGGGAGGCCAAGATGGGCGGATCACTTCAGGCCAGGAGCTCAAGACTAGCCTGGCTAATATAGTGAAACCCCATCTCTACTAAAAATACAAAGATTAGCTAGGTGTAGTGGCTGGAGCCTATAACCTTAGCTACTTAAAAGGCTGAAGCACAAGAATTGCTTAAACCCGGGAGGTGGGCCATGGGCTGAGATCGCACCACTGCACTCCAGCCTGGGTAACAGAGCGAGACTCTGTCTCAAAAAGATTAAAAAAAGAACTTACTGTAAAATCTGCTTTCCCTTGTTACTTACTCTTAGGAATATAAAACCAATCACTGGTTTTAGCCCTCACTATTATGCTTACCGTATTTTCTCATTTATAAATGGGAGTAAAAATAACAGCTACTTCATTCATTCATTGCATTTTTGTGAGGATTCAATTAGTAAACACATGCATAATATTTATGGCACAGACTGACCACTTAAGAAATATTAGCTAGTATTATTGTTATCAGGCACTGTTCTGGCTAACACTCTATTAGACCAAGTTAAATATTACTTCATTTAGTTAATCTGCCCAGAAAAGTATTAATAGAAGCAAGCTACACATATAACCTGTCCCCTTGACAAAATCTGCCTTCTAAAAGTCATTAATGGATTCTCAATGTACAAGAATTGCCTATGAATTATTTACTTTTTAGAATATGACTTCCCCTTGAGGCAGAATACATATTTAACAGGCCCTAAATGTATACCAGAAAGAAGTGAATCGCCAGCTTCACTAACAGGTTTCTTTAAAAAGAAAATCAGACAGCAATTTTACCTTCTTTTCAGGCCAGATGATGTTCCTAGTCCTGCAAGGTCTGGGGTACTTTTATCTGAAAAGAGCCCATGAGCTTTTGAGGGCTTCAAATGACTACTCCTTAGGTTAAAAATAAGCACTGAGAAACAAAAGCGGAAGTATTTCTAAAACTGCTCCCTTTGCACTCTCCCACTGTGGGTACTTTCCTGTCCCTCAGATCACTGTCCTTCAGTCCAGCAATTTCCAAACAGTGTCCTGCAGGCTGCTGATCCCAAGATGCTGAGCCACACAGAGGCGTTGTGGCCAAGGAAGGTTGGGGAACCCATATTACACTCCCCTCTTGCAAAGCCACATACCATTAGCATATTAAACGCCTCGGCCCCTTCCAGGAATGAAACCTGTTTAGATGTGCTTAACCCATTGTTTGAAAACTTACTTAACCACAGACTCCTTTTGTGATAATAAGCAGCTAGTCAGAGTCACAGGGCTCTTCCTACCACACACCAGGAGTGTGAGGCAACCATCAGGGCCAGGCAGTTGTTAACTGTTTCTCTAAAATAATAATTGGGCAGGGCATGATGGCTCATGCCTGTAATCCCAGCACTTTGGGAGGCCGAGGTGGATGGATCACCTGAGGTCTGGAGTTCGAGACCAGCTTGGCTAACACAGTGAAACCCTATCTCTACTAAAAATACAAAATTTAGCAGGGTATGGTTGTGGGCACCTGTAATCCCAGCTACTTGGGAGGCTGTGGCAAGAGAATTGCTTGAACTCAGGAGGCAGAGGTTGCAGTGAGCTGAGATCGCACCACTGCACTCCAGCCTGGGTGATAGAGCAAGACTCTGAATAAAAAAAAAAAAAAATGAAATAATAATTGGCCACAGCCAGTGCCAAGGAAAGGCAGTCTCCCAGTAGACAGAAACACCTGAAACTGGGGATCAGCAGCTTCCTGACAAGATCTCAGGATCTGGGCCAGTGGGCTCCAGCAAAAAAGAGGCAAATGGCGAAGTTTAACTGGTCTATGACCTTCTAGGAACATTCAACCGGTAAGGGAAGAATGCCTCGGGTGCGCATACGTACGACGCCAGTAAACATACTGTGCATGCGTCACTCCTAAGTGCTGGCAGCTACTGCAGATGTGGACAGCCCACCCAAGGGAAGCATCAGGTGAGAAGGGACACAAGACCCTGGAAATATGACAACATATAAAACCCCAAGTCAAAGGTCAAACCATGCACTTCATCTCGCAAGCAATCCTCTTGGCCCTCTTCCAAGTTTACTTCCCTTCATTCCCACTCTAGAGCTTTTGAATAAACCTTCACTCCTGCTCTAAAATTTGCCTTGGTCTCTTAATCTGTCTTATGCCCCTCAGTCAAATTTTCTCTTCTGAACAGGCAAGAATTGAGGTTGCTGCAGACCTATATGGGCTCACCACTGCTAACACCCTTTTTCAAGGAACATATACTAGAATCTAGGTTTTGGAAATGCTGAAACAGTCTAAATTAACCAATTCTTTCCACCTTAAAATGACTGTGGACTCATTGACCTGGCCTGACAAAGTCAGCACTTACTTAACAGCAGACGGGAAAGAATGTTCACCCTACACATACCCACAGTTCCTGATCAACACACATTTTCATGAAGAGGTATATCTTGGATCAAGTCAGAAAGCAACTATCCCCTGGTTCCATCTGTATCCCACATCCAGGGAACACAACAAAAAATTCAGGAATGACTCACAGGGAATCATGATTTCAGAAGATCAGGAGCATAAGAAAAAGAAGATGACACTGTAAGCAATTCTATCAACAAAAGGAATTTAATTCTCCTCCTATTTTTTTTAAGTCAAGGAGAAGAATGCTGGTACATTACAATCTAACTGGAATACGTCCCAAGTGGTAAGAGAAATCCATTGCCACCAGTTTAAAGGGGTCCCAAGCAGAGAGGAAGCTGGAGGGCAGCAGGGTCCTCAAAAGACTATCTCTTAAAGACTGCAATCTCTAGAGCATTATCTTAGTTCTACAACTGGAAATTTTTTCCAGAATCTTCAATATCTGTTTGTAATGTAAGGCTCCTTTTGCTAGCACCTGAAGCTTACATAAAATTAGGCATCTGAGAAAGCATCTTGCCGCCATCATCAGGCCACTATGATATTCGCCCAACCATAACTACTCCAAATGGCCAACACATGGGGATTATGGGAACTATAATTCAAGATGATATTTGGGTGGGGACACAGCCAAACCAAATCACTGGAGGAATGCATGGATATACACGCAGAAATCTGGGTAGCTTTAGCTCCTTTCATGAGGTCTACCTCCTACACTCACCGTCACTATGAACCAGCCAAAATGAAGATATATCTGGGCAGACAGGAGACCCAGATGGGTAGGAACTAAATATGCAAACATTTCTCTCAGTAGAGAGAAAAACCAAGATAAGGGAAGAAATAAGATTCAAAACGACCCCCAAAGGCAAATCCTGGGGAAAACCAAACAGTATAAACATAGTAAGTTCTCAAAAGCTGCTATTTATTAGTGTTATCATTTAATATTAAATAATAATATTAACTGTAAATCCCTGCATTTACGTTGAAAATAGCAATTACGTAAGAAGAGATAATAGAGAACCGGCTTGGCCAAAATCCACAGGAGAAAATACAATTTGGGTTTTGGCTGATCACAAACCCAACAATTGTCAGCAGCACAGTGTAGCTGCTAAGTAACTAACACCACTGGACAGACCTGACCCACAGCAAAGGAACTGACAGGCTCACGAAACTCTCCCAGCCAGGCCATATCTGATGTGTAGGTTTGATTTAGGCACAAAAGATACAATCGGAACTGTATCTAGCAAGAAGCGACTATAATGGCTGTAGGTCTGGATTCCAAATTAAACACAAAATAGCTGATAGAACAGGTGGTATCAATAGAAGTGAAGGTTTGAGGTACTCTTCAGTATTTGAAGAGCTGCCAATAAAGAATGGCACTAGTTGTTTGGTGTTGCCAACTGGTGAAAGTTACAGGCGAGGCTGAAGCTCAGCCATAGTCAGAATCATAGAATAGGCTCCATACACAAAATGAATTTTCCAGTACTTACAATTATCCAAGAACTGATCCTATGGCTTGAAAAGTTATAAACTTTCTTTTTGAAAGTGCCTGGGAGCCAGAGGATTATCAACCAACAAGAGCAATCTAAGGATTCCTCTGGTGGGTGAAAGGATGCACTCTGAAGTTTCAAGGCCGCTTTGAACATGAAGAATCTGCAATTCTATGATTCTGACTATGGCTGAGCTTCATCAGACTAGCAGACAGAGCCCAGTGCTACCCTCTCCTCTAACTCATCTTTGCATGGTGAATGGTAAACACTTAAAAATATTCTTGGTAGGCCAGGTGCTGTGGCTCACGACTGTAAACCCAGCACTTCGGGAGGCCAAGGCAGGTGGATCACGAGATCAAGAGGTCGAGAACATCCTGGTCAACATGGTGAAACCCCATCTCTATTAAAAATACCAAAAAATTAGCTGGGAGTGATGGTGCATGCCTGTAGTCCCAGCTACTTGGGAGGCTGAGGCAGGAGAATTGCTTGAACCTAGGAGGTGGAGGTTGCAGTGAGCCAAGGTCACGTCACTGCACTCCAGCCTGGTGTTTGGTCACGAAGTGAGACTCTGTCTCAAAAAAAAAAAAAAAAAAAAAAAAAAAAAAAAAAAAAAATTCTTGGTAGACTCTGGAACAAATGATCAAATAATACTAACTACTTATTTTTGTTAAGTACCCTTCTATTCTACTTGAACTCTTCTATTTCTTATCTGCAAAAGGACCTAAATGAGAAGATAAAGGTAAATTAACTCTGAAAACCTTTAAAGCAATGTAAGAGACAGTTATAATTATTGATATTTATCAATAAGTAGAGAAGCACTTAACTTTTTTTTTTTTAAAAAAAAGAAAACACTTTCATACAAAGCAGTTATTTTTCTTATCCGACTTCAATTGTAAATTGCTAAGGAAGGTCTAATTTCACCTTCTATCTCAAGATTTGGTAGCCAAAGTTACCAAAGGCCTGCAAAGTTACCAGAGGCCTGAACATTCCAGTAATGTGCCCACCATAGAGTATCGGCAAGAGAACTTGGAGGCTGGGCTTTGCCTTCTGTCCTTAAACAGGAATACATGTAGGATCCAGGGAGAATGAAAGAGTAAAAATTGGGACACCTAAACTAAGAATAAACCAAAGAGACAGGAATATTTGGGTGCTAAAAGGCAAAGACCAAACACAATCTATAAAAGAAAAACTTGATGAACTGGACTTCAAAATTCAAAGCCTTTTGCTCTCTTCAAAAGGCACCATTAAGAACATTAATTAATTACATACTTGCCAGTGAAAGGAAAGAAAGGAAAATAAAATGCAAGCCACAGATGGGAGAAAATATTTACAAATCATACCTGCTAAGGCACTTATATCCAGAATATATAAAGAACTCTTACAACTCAATAATAAGACAAGGAACACAATTTAAAAATAGGCCAGGTCAAGCGTGGTAGTGGCTCATGCCTGTAATCCTGGCACTTTTTTTTTTTTTTGAGACAGAGTTTCACTCTTGTTACCCAGGCTGGAATGCAATGGCACGATCTCGGCTCACCACAACCTCCGCCTCCTGGGCTCAGGCAATTCTCCTGTCTCAGCCTCCTGAGTAGCTGGGATTACATACACGCACCACCATGCCCAGCTAATTTTTTGTACTTTTAGTAGAGACGGGGTTTCACCTTGATGACCAAGATGGTCTCGATCTCTTGACCTTGTGATCCACCCACCTCGGCCTCCCAAAGTGCTGAGATTACAGGCTTGAGCCACCGCGCCCAGCAATCCGGGCATTTTGAGTGACCAAGGTAGGCAGATCACCTAAGGTCAGGAGATCAAGACCAGCCTGACCAACATGGCGAAACTCCATCTCTACCAAAAATACACAAATTAGCCGAGAGTGGTAGCGCATGCCTGCAATCCCAGCTACTCAGGAGGCTGAAGCAGGAGAATCACTTGAACCTGGGACACGGAGGTTGCAGTGAGCTGAGACTGCACCACTGCACACCAGCCTGGATGACAGAGCAAGACTTCATCTCAAATAATAATAATAATAAATTTAAAAAAATAAAAATAGGCCAAAAATCGAACAGACATTTCACCAGAGAAAACATACGAAGAGCTAATAAGCACATGCAAAAATGCTCAATATCATTAGTCATTACAGAAATGCAAATTAAAACCACAATGAGCTACCACCACACACCCACCAGAATGGCTATAATCAAGATGACAGACAATATCAAGTGTAGAATGGGATATGGAGCAACTAGAATGCCCTCATAATACCCTAGAGGTAGGAAGGTTAAATGGTGCAGCCACCATGGAAAGCACTGTAACAGCTTTTCAAAAGGTTAAACACACATCTACCATATGTCCCAGGAATTTCAATTCTAGGTGTCTACCCAAGGGAAATAAAAACATTTGTTGACACAAAAACTTGCATACAAATGATTATAGTAGCACTATTCATAATAGCCAAAATGTAGAAACAACTCAAATGTTCATCAGCTGGTGAATGAGTTAACAAGATGTGGCACATCCATATATGAGATACTCAGCAATAAAAGGGAACTACCAATGTACTTTATAACAGTGGTAAGTGTCAAAAACATTATGCTAAGGGAGAAAAAGCCAGTCACATAAGCTATATTAAATGACCCCATTATATGAAATTTCTAGCAAGTCCCTGCCTTGGGACTTTCTCTCTCTCTCTCTCTCTCTCTCTCTCTCTCTCTCTCTCTCTCTCTCTTTAAAATTAAAGCTAAAATACCCAGATCTCTTTTTTTAAATTATTATTAATTTTTGAGACAGTGTTGCTCTGTCACCCAGGCTGGAATGCAATGGCACGATCTTGGCTCACTGCAACCTCTGCCTCTCAGGTTCAAGCAATTCTCCTGTCTCAGCCTCCAAAGTAGCTGGGATTACAGGCTTCCACCACCATGCCTGGCTAATTTTTATATTTTTAGTAGAGACAGGGTTTCATCATGTTGGCCAGGTTAGTCTCCAACTCCTGACCTGAAGTGATCCACCTGCCTCGGCCTCCCAAAGTGCTGCAATTACAGGTGTGAGCCACCATGCCCGGCCCCAGATCTCTTAAAAGATGATTTTGGGGGGCCGGGCACAGTGGCTCACACCTGTAATCCCAGCACTTTGGGAGGCCAAGGCGGGCGGATCACGAGGTCAAGAGATCAAGACCACCCTGGTCCACATGGTGAAACCCCGTCTCTACTAAAAATACAAAAAATTAGCTGGGCATGGTGGCGCATGCCTGTAATTCCAGCTACTCAGGAGGCTGAGGCAGGAGAATTGCCTGAACCCAGGAGGCAGAGGTTGCGGTGAGCTGAGATCGCGCCATTGCACTCCAGCCTGGGTAACAAAAGCGAAACTCCGTCTCAAAAAAAAAAAAAAAAAGATTATTTTGGAAGCAGTTTGCCTGGAGGTTAAGGGTTGGAACTGTGGATCCCACCTGTGTCTAAAACCCAGTGCTCCTACTTACTAGCTGACCTGAGCATGTTACTTAGACTGAGTTTCACTTTCTTTTTCCTATATAACAAAATTAATACATACCACAGAGTTGTTTAAACTAGCACACTATCTATTAACAGCACCTGGTAAATACTCAACATGCTGATGTTATTATTTTCATTATCAACCCATCATCACTACCATCACTGTGACTGTAGTTTCCTTGGGAGACTTGAAAACTTGACTGATATGTATACGTTCTTAAAGTACATTTAGTGCTTCATTACTGCTACATTCAAGTTAATTCACTCCCCAAACATAACCATGTTCCCTTATAAACCTCATTCATTGTCTTAGGGACCTTATACTTTGAAATAAAATCCCCAGAACGTTTCACTAACAGAACAAACGCTGTATTATCCCCTGGCTAGAGCAAGGTACTTTCCAAATCAACCATAGGAAAAAAATAGTTTTAAAAGGTGCAGTTTTTGTTTGTTTCTAGGAGAACTGGACCAAAAAAATGTCAGCATCTCCTCAGAGAAGCCCGGTAAACAGGGAAATAACACTAAACAAAGAAAGCCATGTACAGGGAGCTGGTGAAGAAACACATTTGCCAGACCTTGCACCCAAAAATCACCAACACCTGCAGAGCAAAGCAAAGGGTCATGTACAGTGCTGGTGGCTTCCTGAGTGACAGCTGAAACCCGGCCAAGTTCAAAAACCCCTTGCTGTGGGTATTCTTGCTTTGTAACATCTATCTGAAAAGGGAAGGGAAACCGCACTGGGTAAACTTTCTATTCTGTAAGACAAGCGTCTTCTGGTTCTCTTTTTCTTTTTCTGGTCAGTGGGTGAAGGGACAGAACCCTGGAAAACTATCTGTGCCACCAAGCAAGACAACCCCATCACTGATGTCAGGAAAAGCAGAGCAATCACCTCTGGCTTGCCCAGCCCGCCTCACTTGCCCGTCAGCACACACTGCGTCTAAAGAACCCACTTCAGCTGGCTGGAGCATCCTTTCAGCCACATACCTCAAAGATCACCTGGGAAGAGATACCACAACATGGCAGGGGGCCATGTGCCAGGGAGGGACACGTGCCCTTCATTCACCACACTTGCCGGTCAGCCACAGAAGCCCTGTAACCTGAGCACGCTCAAGGGAAATGTGTCATGGGATTTACCCTTCTTTACCCAAGAAAACCTCACAGCCTCTGTGGGGACTTCTGGGCCCCACCTAGCTCCTGCCTCAGTAGAGAGTGGAGAAAACCAAATTCCTCACAGAAATGTCTTTTAGGGCCAAATGTAAGTGTCCCTGAAATCAAGTAGACAGTGATGTTCCTATCATTCTGTGTCTGTCCTTGAATGTTGTCTCCGTTCTGATTTTTTTCCACTACAAAGGCATAGACCCTGAGAGCTGAAAGGGCCCATAGGGATCCAGACAGGTCCCAGAGGATGGAAGTGGCCAGGCCCAGGCTAACAAACACCCAGCTTTATCCACAAAATCTGGAAAACGTTATCATGCTATCTTCGACCCAGAATATAGAAGCACTCACAAGAAAAAATATCAAGGGAGGCGAGTCCAGATTCTGAGCTAGTGTCAAAGTTCAAATCCAGTTCTGTCCCTTACGAGGGCATGTAGCCTGGGCAATTTCCTTAACCTCCATTTTCTTACCCATTAATAAGAGGATAATAACAGCATCAGCCTTACAGAGCACTCCAAGCATGAAATGTATCAATACCGAGAATTTCTATATGACTGATCATCATCATCATCATCATCCTAAAACAGACAGGGGAATAAAAGTGAAGAAGGGATGATATGGAAAAAAAGGTAGAAAGTGAATATACGGTCATTAAATAAGTAGAATATAATTTAACTTCAAAAATTCAAAGACATGGCCAGGGTCATATTAACAGGGGTTAGTGAGAACATAAACGCAAAATGTGTTACAAACCATTAGGTATGGTACGGCTCCACTATGTTAAATATTCATACCCACATGTATACACATACTTCCAGAAGAAGGTGAATTAAAATGCATGAAACATTAATTCTCTGGGCACTGGGATTAAGGTTGACCTTTATTGTCTTTTTTATTACTTTTATTTCCCAAATTTTATACAGCAGACATGTATTGCTTTAGAAATCAAAATAAATGTGGTTTTAAAGGCTGTTTAAACTTTTTTTAACTTATTTTTTTGAGACAGGGTTTCACTCTGTTACTCAGGCTGGAGCGCACTTGTGTGACTGCAGCTCACTGCTATCTCTACCTCCCAGGCTCAAGCAATTCTCCTGCTCCAGAGCCCCCGCCACCCATAGCTGGGACCACAGGTGCATGCCACCACACCCAGCTAATTTTTGTAATTTTGAAGAGATGAGGTTTCATCATGTTGCTCAGGCTGGCTTTAAACTCCTGGACTCAAAGCCCTCTGCCTGCCTCCATCTCCCGGAGTGCTCACAGGCAAGAGCTGCGGTGCCCAGCCCAGCCCAAGGCTGTCTTTTAAAAGAAGAAACTTGATACCAGGTCAGGCCTCAAATGGCAAAAGGGCTATTAGGTAGAATCCCAAGAGGGACGGCCTTTGTTTACTCAGCCAGCCAAGCCAGGAGCGCCTGTTTCTGGGAGGAGAAGAGACTTAGGGGAAAAGGGGAAGCTTAACCACCAAGCTAATGTGAAAGATGATGCCTGAGAGCACCAGGCCAGGGAAGGGCTCGGTAAAATAGGAATAAATTCCAAAAGAAAAGAAAACAGAAGAGATGACGTCAGCAGTCCCTAGTTAAAAAAAGAAGAAAGAGAATCCTGGAGCAAGCCTCTGCACAAAAAACTTCTTCCTCCTGGCTAGGACAGAAGATCAGTCACCAAAACCAAAAAGCTAAAGATCCAAATAGCTGAAAAGAGGAATCATGGGCTCCTACTGGGGACGAGACTTGCTTGGAAGACCATCTGAGGGCTTGCTGCCCAGTCCTCCACATCTGAGATCATCCCCTGATCTCAGCCAGGACCAGGGATTTCCTGCTTTTTGGCATTCAGATGCTAGAAACAGATCTGCTGACTCTGAGATCACCAACTGACAGACGCGAGCCAGGGCCCAGAGAGAACGCTCCGAGGGGTCTAAGAAGATTGAGTTTACCTGGCATCTTTCCTGGCACATATCTTCCTGGCTTGTCTTCAGTCTTTATTCCTCCCAGTTTGAGTTCCCAACCTACCTCTTTTGCAGAGATTTCTTGTAGCTCATGAAGGAGTGGACAGAAGATACAGAACAGACAACAGAGAGAAGGACTAGAGACTCCCAGCTCTTGTTCAGGGCCCCACTCTGCTCTGACAAGCATGTTAAGGTTTATCCGGATCACCCCTCCAGTTCCCCTATTTCACTGATGAGGGAAATGAGACAGGAAAAGGGAGACTGTATGTCTGTGCCCATCAAAGTCAGATGAGATGATACACTGTCTTAAGACCATCTGATTCAGGACCTTGCCTGAGTCACAAACCTTTGTAGTGACAGAGCCAGGACAAGCATATTAACTATCCTAATGGCTGCTCCTTCCTTCAGCACTCGTGGCTGCCTGCGAGCTGGACTCCACTCTCTGCTGCTCACCAGTCCCCCAACATGCACAGGGGCTCTGGCAGCCATGGCATGTCCACGTCCTCTGCCCTCTTTGTGTCCTTGTCCTCCTTCAGGGGGCTACAGCAGCATCCTGGCTAAATCTGACGGGCTGCCTGTGGGCAACAAGAAGCTTACCATGCAGAACCTCAATGACCACGTGGCCTCCTACCTGGATAAGGTGCAGCCAACAGCGAGCTGGAGGTAAAGCTCTGCGACTTGTACCAGAAGCAGGGGCCCGGGCCCTCCCATGACTACAGCCACTACAAGACCATTGAGGACCTGCAGGACAAGATTCTTGGTGCTGCCATTGAGAACTCCAGGACTGTCCTGCAGATTGGCAACGCCCATCTGGCTACAGATAACTCCCGAACCAAGTTTGAGATCCAGCAGGTTCTGCACAAGAGTGTGGAGGCTGACATCAACGGCCTGCACAGGGTGTTGGAGGAGGTGAACCCGGCCAGGACTGATCTGGAAGTGCAGATCAAAGGCCTGAAGGAGGAGCTGGCCTACCTGAAGAAGAACCATGAGGAGGAAGTCAGTGCCCTGAGGGGTCAAGTGGGAGGCCAGGTCAATGTGGAGGTGGATTCAGCTCCAGCCACCAATCTCACCAAGATCTTGAATGACAGGCAAAGCCAACATGAGGTCATGGTTGAGCAGAACCAGAAGGATACTGAAGGCAGGTTCACCAGCAGGACAGAGAAACTGAACTGGAAGGTCGCTGTCCACACACAGCAGCTCCAGGTGAGCAGGTCTGAGGTCACTGACCTGTAGTGCACCCTCTAGAGTCTTGAGATTGAGCTGCTGTAGCAGCTCAGCATGAACACTGCCTTGGAAGGCACTCTGGCAAAAACAGGCATGCTTTGGAGTCCAGCTGGCACAGATCCAGGCACTGATCTGTGGTACTGAAGCCCAGCTGAGCCATGTGTGAGTGGCAGAATCAGGAGTACCCACAGCTCCTACAGCAGGAGATTGCCACCTACCGCAGCCTGCTCCAGGGCCAGGAAGATCACTACAACCGCCTGTCCACCTCCAAGTTCCTCTGAGGCTGTGGGCTCTGGGGCTTCTGCTCTCCTCAGAGGGTGTCTCCTGGGTAGGGGGGTGGGAAGGAATGGACCCTTACACCCCTGGCTCTTCCCCTGACCTTCCAGTAAAATTTTATGGCCCAAGGGAAGAAAAAAAAGAAAAAAGAAAAGTTCCAGTCCAATTCCCAGGCTCCCAGTGGACAAATGTCAACATATAAAATGATCCAGAAGGCTAAGTCAAATTAAGGTATAATGGACAGGGGTGCCTCTTCACTTTTTCGAAGGGACAATTATAACAGAAAACATCTCAGTCAAAAAAGTGATCCTGCAATGTGGACTGCCAGGACCACAACAAGCCGGAGGGGTTGGCACCTTTTCGACACGAACCTGCATTCCTGCAGGTCCAGATCCCAGAGTGTACTGTATCCAAAGTGCCTGTGGCTAGCGTGTGTCTACAGACTCTGGAACCACACTCTTTGGCTTCCAACCCTGGGTCTACCACTTACTCTGTGACTTTTGGCCAGCGTTTTAATCTTTCTGTGTCTCCATTTCTTCTCCTGGAAGGTAAGCACTAAGTATCTCCTATCTTTAAAAGTTCCTAAGAAGTCTGCATCCTAGGCCACCCTATATTTATGTGCCCACCGACCCGCCCTTTCTGTCCCCTTTGAATCCAACCTGAGGCGGAGGACAGATCTCTCTCTCAGCCTCAGAAAGTGAATCATGATGGGATTCAACGTTTTCTTTGATTTTCTCCTTCTCTTTGGCCAGTGACAAGTCAAAGGCGGATATGACTTGGGTCTCACAAAACAGGGAGGTCAGCAGGGAAAGGCTTCCTCTCCCAATAAAAAGACATTAAGTTTGGCCAGGTAAGGTTGTTCACGCCTGTAATCCTAGCACTTTGGGAGGCTGAGGCAGGCAGATCACCTGAGGTCAGGAGTTCGAGACCAGCCTGGCTAATGTGCTGAAACTCATCTCTACTAAAAATAAAAAAATTAGTCAGGTGTGATGGCACACACTTGCAATCCCAGCTACTCGGGAGGCTGAGGAAGGAAAATCGCTTGAACCCGAGAGGCAGAGGTTTCAGTGAGCTGAGATCATGCCATCGCACCCCAGCCTGGGCAACAAGAGCAAAACTCCATATACAAAAAGTGAAAAAAAAAAAAGACATAGGTTTATGCAAAGTGTATTAGGCCATTCTTGCACTGCTATAAAGGAATACCTGAGATTGGGTAATTTATAAAGGGAAGAGGTTTAAGTGGCTCACAGTTCTGCAGGCTGTACATGCATGGCACCAGAATCCCGACACAGCTTCCAGGGAGGCCTCGGGAGTCTTTCACTCATGTAAGAAGGCAAAATGAGAACAGGCATGTCACATGGCAAGTGCAGGAGCAAGAGGGCTGGGGGAGAGGTGCCACAAACTTAAACAACCAGATCTCATGAGAACTCACTCACTATCACAAGGACAGTGCCAAGACATGAGGAATCTGCCCCCATGACCCAAACACTTCCCACCAGGCCCCACCTCTAACACTGGGGATGACATTTCAACATGAGATTTGGGCGGGGACAAATATCCAAACCATATAACACAAAGGAAGCCTTTTGACCAGGCATCCCCAGCTAGGGCCCGCGGGCTGCATGCAGTCCCCTGAGGCCATTTATCTGGCCCCCCACTGCACTTCAGGAAGGGGCACCTCTTTCATTGGTGGTCAGTGAGAGGAGCACAGTATGTGGCGGCCCTCCAATGGTCTGAGGGACAGTGAACTGGCCCCCTGTGTAAAAAGTTTGGGGACGCCTGCTTTTGACCCTTCCACTGCCTTTAGTGCTCCATCTGTAGCCATGGGGAAAGAGCCAGGAAGGCCAAGGGGATCTTAGCCCTGAGCCCTAACACTGTCCTGGTCTCTGTGCCCAGCCCAGCCTCCACCTATTCCAAGGATGACTATGAGGAATGTGACCCCTGCTTGTTTACAGCACTGTTGCCTAACTCTTCTTCTGCTTGTGGCCAAATGCTATCCCAATAGATCGACTGTACGAGTTTATTCTCATTAAAAAACATTTAAAATCATGTTCTTCAAAAAGTTACGAAGTGATGTCGCAATATCAGTATGACTCACAGCATTGTTTTATATACACACACACATACAGAAATATAGGAGAGTGTGTATATACACACATACACATACACATGTATACCCATATATAGTGTGTATATACATTATATATATAATTATGTACATTTTATATATATTACATATATTATGTACCAATATAGTTATATATTATATATATTATATATTAGTATATACCCATGGTATTATATACTCATATATAGTGTGTATATACATTATATATATTATATATACATATACAGTGTGTGTGTATATATACTATATATATATGTATATATATATATACACACACACACATATATACAGGTACACCCATATATAGTGTGTATATACATTATATATATAATATATAATGTATAATGTATATAATATATAATATATAATGTGTGTGTATAATGTATATACACACACTCCTATATTTCTGATCTGTGTGTGTATACAAAACAACACCGTGACTCATACTGATATTGCGACATCACTTTGTAACTTTTTGAAGAACATGATTTTAAATGTTTTTTAATGAGAAAAAACTCATACAGTTCATCTATTAGGATAGCATTTGGCTGCAAGCAAAAGAAGAGTTAGGGTGTACATGTCACATATATTTCCCAGCTTTGTCCACTCAGGCAGCCTTGAAGTTGTGATGTCCCTGTAGCAACAAGCACACCTAGTATCTGGACCTTGGTTTCTAAGTACCATCCTCCAGTAAAAGAGATCAGTGTTCCTTGAAGAAATGGCTGACTCAAGAACTGCAGCAAGGAAAATACAAGATGAACCTGGACATCTTAGAATGCCAGAAAGCAAGGGAGGTGCTTTTTTTAAAAGGTAAGGGTAAGAAAGGAAAAAAGAAGAAAGATGAGGCATGTCAAACGGACATATAAGCCAAACTGAAGGAGTTCCCAAAAGCCAAAGCTGGAACAAATTGGAGCAAAAAATAAAAAGAAAGGAACAGTAGTATTAGATCATAACCCAAAGAATAAAACAAATGTCTGTGAGTCCATACCGAAATAAATAAGTGACCAAGTAAATACATATAGCAAAAGGGATAGATCTTCCTTACAAATGAATTCCAATTAATAAATGTGGAAGCTGTCAGGAAAATAGAAAATCACCCATATTTCACTGGAGCAGAAATGTCTGCCCTAAAAAAAATTATAGCCTTCAATCTTTTGACAAATGATCAGCTATTGTACTTCCAATGAGAGCAGGATTATGGACATTAATACAAAACTCGACAGCTTACAAAACTTTTTTTTAAGAAAGAAAATAGCAAATCATGATTTGAACACCATAGTAGTAACTGCTTCAAGAAGACCAATTGATGAAGCTAAAATTAGTGTGTGAAACTTTATGGAGAAACATTATCTATACAGCCTTGAAATATCTCCTTCCCCAATAGTAATATTAATACAAATATTAATTACTATAGTGGTTTTAAAGTATGTCCACAGACGCTTTGATATGCCTCCAAGAGATGGAACTTAATTCCCCCATACCCTGAGTATGAGCTGGACTCTGATTCCTCTCTAATTAATAAATGATGGAGGCTAAGCATGGTGGCTCATGCATGTAATCCCTGTGCATTAGGAGGCCAAGGTGGGTGGATCATGAGGTCAGGAGTTCAAGGCCAGCCTGGCCAACATAGTGAAACCCCCTTCCCTACTAAAAATACAAAAATCAGCCAGGCGTAGTGGCAGGTGACTGTAGTCCCAGCTACTTGGGAGGCTGAGGCAGAAGAATTGCTTGAACCCAGGAGACAGAGGTTGCAGTGAGCCAAGATTGTGTCACTGCACTACAGTCTAGGCAACAGAGCAAGACTCTGTCTCTGAATGAATGATAGAAAGGGAAAAGTAACCTTACAGTAGTGAAACATAGCAGACATGACCTATAACTAAGTGAGGTTAACATCACCAGTAATAAGCCATCTTGACATCATGTACTCCCTCACAGGACGCAGTGAGAAGAGCATGTTACCTGCATTGTATTTGTCCCCAAAATCCATAACCGCAGTCTAATCCTGAGAAGGCACTACACAACCCCAAATGAAAGGACATTCTATCCAATACCTGAACACTATTCTTCAGAAGTGTCAAGGTCATATGTCTCAGTCCATTTAGTGTTGTTATAAAGCAACATATGAGGCTGGGTAATTTATAAAGAAAGAGGTTTGTTTGGCTCATGGTTCTGCAGGCTATTCAAAAAGCATAGTGTCAGCATTTGCTTCTGGTGAGGGCCTCAGGCTGCTTCCACTCATGGCGAAAGGTGAAAGGGAACTGTGTGTGCAGAGATCACATGGTGAGAGGAGAAGCAAGAGAGAGGAGAGGGGCCGGGTACAGCTCATGTTTGTAATCTCAACACTTTGGGAAGCAAAAGGGGAGAATCCCTTGAGCCCAGGCATTTGAGACCAGCCTGGGCAACATGGTGAAACCCATCTCTACAAAACAGAAAAATTCGCTGGGCAAGGTGATGTATACCTTTGTCACAGCTCTTTGGGGGACTGAGGTGGGAGGATCTCTTGAGCCCAGGAGGTTGAGGCTGCAGTGAGCTGTGATCAGGCCAGTCCACTTCAACCTGAGCAAAAGAGCAAGACCCTATCTCAAAAAAAAAAAAAAAGAGAGAGAGAGAAAGAGAGTACATGTGCTAGGCTCTTTTTAGCAACCAGCTCTCATGGGAACTAGCAGAGTGATAACTCACTCATTATCACAAGGACTGTACCAAGCTCTTCACTGGGGATCTGTTGGAGATTGGTCAGAATAGTGGAAGAAATTTTAGAAAGCACAAACCTTCTTGGAAGGCCAGAAGGTTTTACAAAAGCCTCGGAAGAAGGTTATGGCTGAAAGCAGCCTATCCTCTTATCTTGAACTAATAGCATAGAGCAAATAACAAGGAAATATAGAAGAGTTTATCTAAATAGCTTGTTTACTCATGTAGTACTAAGACTGACCTTAGAACATTTATGGGCAGAACTGCTCTCTACTGGGGGGGTCAGCAATGTTAATTACCCTCTACTGGTATTTACTTGAGACCTTTGTCATTTAATCTATACTAAATAAATGTGAAGGCCACAGGCTTATGGGGGCTGCTGCTGACCTTGGCAGAGATCCCTTGGCCACACTGAGTGGCAAGCCTGTGTCAGTGTACATTTTCCATCCATCGCTCGGTCAAGTCTGCCAGTCAGACCTGATAGGGATCCACTCACATGACCCAAACACCACCCATGAGGTACCCACTTCCTACACTGGAATTTCAACATGAGATTTGCAAGGGCCAAACATCCAAACTATAGCAGCCATATAAGACAAGGGAAGATGAAAGTATCATACATTGGAGGAGACTAAGGATACATGACAACTAAATACAATGTGGATTGGATCCTGGAACAAAAACGACATTAGAGGAAAAACTGGGAAAATGTGAATAAAGTATGTAGTTAATAACTACAGTTAACAGTGTTGTACCAAGGTAAATGTTTTCAGTTTGATAAACATACCATGTTGTTTAAGATATTATATTAGGTTGGGCATGGTGGCTCATGCCTGTAATCCTAGCACTTTGGGAGGCCAAGGCAGATGCATCACCTGAGGTCAGGAGTTTGAGACCAGTCTGGTCAACATGGCAAAACCCCCTCTCTACTAAAAATACAAAAAAAAAAAAAAGAAAAGAAAAAAAAAAGCTGGGTGTGGTGGTGCATGCCTCTAATCCCAGCTACTCAGGAGGCTGAGGTAGGGGTATTACTTAAATCCAGGAGGCAGAGGTTGCAGTGAGCCGAGATCACACCACCACATTTTTAACCTGGGCGATAAAGTGAGACTCAGTCTCAAAAAAAAAAAAAAAAGTCTGAAAACTAAACTAAACAAAATGATGCTCCAAGAAGACACAGCATGCTTATCCTAAGGCTTCAGGTTCCCAGAAAAGCCCTGAGGTTGCCCAGACACCCCCAGTTTTGGATGCATCAGAGCCTCTCTTGCTAATGAATAGCATAGCCATGATGACCACACATCCAGGAGGAACAGCATGTAGCCTCTACTTATTCACTGGAGGCTGTACCCGAAGGGTTTTTTCTAACTCCCACTGCTGCAAGGACCTGGATGAAAACAGCGATAAGCCTCCAAGCACAGCAAGGCTCCAGCCTGCTGCTTCTGGCTATGGTTCCATCACTCAGCACTTTGAAGACCTGAACAGAATGAGTTACTAACACACCCAAAGGACAAGTTCTGAGAGTGCATCAATATTAATTCATTTGCAGGGAGGTTTTGCTTTCTCCTCTCTTTTCTAAAACAGCTTGATTAAATGCTTATTGCTACCTCCAGAGATAACCTGTCACTAAATTCTCAACCAGTCATGGTTGAGAAATGAAAAGAAAAAATAAAATCTTCCCCATCACCTTAAAGGAAAGCATTTATTTAAAAGTTCTCATTGACCAGATGCAGTTCATGCTTGTAATCCCAATGCTATGGGAGGCCAGGAGTTCTAGATCAGCCTGGGCAACAGAGCAAGACCCCATCTCTACAAAACTAAAAATGAAAATGAGCTAAGTGTGGTGGCATATGCCTGTGGTCCCAGCTACTCAGGAAGCTGAGGCAGTGGGGAAAGCTGAGGCAGGAGGGGAAGCTGAGGCAGGAGGGGAAGCTGAGGCAGGAGAGGAAGCTGAGGTGGGAGAATCCACTTGAGCCCAGGAGTTTGGGCTTCGGTGAACTATATGATTTTGAGACAAAGTGAAATCCTGTCTCAAAAAATTAAAAAGTTCTTATCACCTAAACATATACCTTTCAATTCATATTTTATTTGTTTAATCTTTGGGTAAAGTTCTTGTTGTTTTCTTTCTTTTTAAGATGAAGTGATAGATTGCTTGCAAAAAATGGCCCCAAATCCTCCAACCCACTTCCTTGTATCCACACCCTTTATTCAGTGTGATTATGTGGCTTCTTTCGTCAAGGGAGAGAGTTTGTTTACCAAACCTTGAAGCTTGGTTGGCTACGTGGATTGCTTTAGCCAACAGAATGTGGCAGAGTTGGTAATGTGCCAGTTCTGAACCAGGCCCACGAGGCTCTGCTCTCTTCTGCCCCCTCTCAGAACCCTGCCTCGCAGCCATGAGAACAAGTCAAGGCTAGCTGCCGGAGAGCAAGAACACATGTGGCATAGAGGTGAGCCAGCCCAGCCAAGAGGACAACTGCCCACACGGGCCCTGGCCACACTGCTTGCCTGCAGAACCATGGGCTAGTTACATCACCACATTTAGGATAGTTTGTTATATGGCAAAATCTAACTGATACAAGTAAGGTGTGTGACTTTAGTGCTATTAATTATTCTGATCTTGAAAGTATTACTAATTGGAGAAAGTCAAAAAATACAGAAAAGATGAAAATCACCCATAATTTATCACTAGAATAAAACCAATATTCTGGTGGGTTCCCTCCCCCAATCTTCAGTATATTAGTATAACTTAATGAAAATGAAATTCACTTAGTTTTAATTCCATCTTTCTCCCCCCACCAAAAACAACCAATAGAACTGTTCTTATGCCACTAGTGTCTAAAAATGTAATTTTAATGGTTTAAATATTCTGTTTATCATGGATGTACAATAATTTGTGCCATATATTTCTGTAGTTTCTGTAATTAATGAAGTTTCTGTTTGTTACTGTATTATTGTTCATTTGAGCACAGAAAACTACGTTCAACTCTGTGATTATTTCTTTAAAATAAACTTCTAGAACTGAACTGAAAATCTTGATTCAAAGAGTATAGACTGCTAGTCAAAGCCAATCCCCCTACACACACACACACACACACACACACACACACACACAATCTTCTTTGCTGGCAGAGACACATTTTGTTCCATTGTTCACGCTAGGTTCTACCCTGTAATCAGAGTGAGGAGCCTCTCCCCAGCAAAGGAGAGAAAGAAGAATCCTGATAGTCTAAGCTGCCAGCTAAATCTAGCCCACCGCCGGTTTTAATATAGGCCATTTAATGTAATTCTGGCCAGTGAGACATGAGAAGAAGTATTTTGGGAACTTTTGGAAAAGGTTTTCTTTACAAATACCCATGCAAGAAGAAATGGTTCCTTTTCTCAACTCTAGACATGCGTGTATAAAGATGAGATGCCCAGAACTGATGCAGCCATCCTGACTATGAGGACGTAAGTCATGGGAACAGACTGATACACTCAGGATGGCGGAGAAGGAAAATGAAAGACTCATGTCCTTTGTAGTGTTTCTGAGCTGCTAAATTTCCTGGAAACACTCCACCTCTGGACAGTGAGATGATAAAGCTAAACCTCTGTCTGCGTAAACCATTTTTAGCCAGGTTT
This sequence comes from Saimiri boliviensis, assembly GCF_048565385.1. NCBI lineage: Eukaryota > Metazoa > Chordata > Mammalia > Primates > Cebidae > Saimiri > Saimiri boliviensis. The sequence continues at coordinate 38,005,853 of NC_133455.1, read as the reverse complement.
TCTGTCCCTCACAGCCTAAAGGACAGAGACTCTTTCAAGGCTTCCCTCACAGATTACCAAACTGAGTTCTCAGTGAGACTGTAGCAATGAACTTTTTCTGCAGAACTACATGGGCTTAACATACAATTTATAAAATAATATGGAGAAAAATAATAAACATAAAATATTCAACATTCTAATATCCACAAACCTGATACCTCATTTATTCAAAATTTTTAAAAAATCTCCTAGTAAATTCCATTGTTTACTTAGTCCAGCAATGTGCCGTGAGAGTTTTTCTAAAGGTTTTATGCTTTTCGCTGTTATTATAAATAGAAGCATTTTCTCTATTATATCTAACAGATTGTCGCTGGTATATAATAAAGCTATTATTCTTCATGTATAAACCCACAACTTTACTGAGTTGTCAATAAGTTTAGGAGAGTTACCATACATTTGTTTCTTTTTTATTGGTATGTAATTATGTTGTTTATTTTTTAAAAACTTTTTACTTTCTACTATCAGCTGTATTTTACGTATTTCATACTTTATTACATTGACAAGAAATTCCAGAACAGTAATAAATATCATCTTGGTTTTTTATTTTATTTTAAAGGGAATCTCTAGTGTTTCACTATTAAGTATGACAGTAAATTTTGGTTTAAGAGATACATACAAGTGGGTGCACAGACATAAAAAATTTATTTTTTGGTTTATAATATATATAAATCATGTAAAAAAATCTTATTTTTATAAGAATTATATTTTTTAAATTAAGAACAGTTACTGACTTGTCAAATGTAATTTAGGAATTTACTGTGATCATCATAAAGTTTATCTTAACTGAAACTAGACCAAACTGACCAAAGAGTCTAGTTACAGATTTCTTTTAAAAAAAAATTCATATGATTTGGATAGTTCTTCTACTTCAGTGTGATAGCAGTCATAGAACAGGAGAATTATCTCATATTTGGAAACTGAATAAGCTCATTAGTAAACCTGGAATAGCAACCCATGACCCCATGGCAAAAGGACAAAAATCCCAATAGATGAAGTCAAATGATTTATCGAGGAAGGGAAGGCAGTCCTTTGAAATGCTAATATTATTACCGACATTTTTCTTTTCTTTTTTTTTTTTTGAGACCAAGTCCCACTCTGTTGCCCACGCTGGTACAGCGGCACGAACTCAGCTCACTGCAACCTCCACCTCCCAGGTTCAAGTGATTCTCCTGCCTCAGCCTCCTGAGTAGCTTGGATTACAGGCACATACCACCAAGCACAGCTAATTTTTGTATTTTTAGTAGAGACGGAGTTTCACCATGTTGACCAGGATGGTCTCAATCTCTTGGCCTTGTGATCTGCCCACCTCGGCCTCCCAAAGTGCTGGGATTACACAGCCACTGCGCCGAGCCCCCAATTTTCAGGTTTTTTTTAAATTCAACTTATTTTTTGAATAGTTGATACATGTACATGCCCTAAATTCACAAACTACAAAATAATACAAGGGCTAAAGTAAGTTTTCCTGTCACTCCTACCCCTAAGCCACTCACTCACTTGCTCTTCTCAGTGACAACCATAGTTACCACATGCTCAGTACATACAATAAGTGCAGGTGCACATGTGGGCTGGCATGCAATGGCATGATCTCTGCTCACTGCAACCTCCGCCTCCCAGGTTCAAGCAATTCTCCTGCCTCAGCCTCCTGAGTAGCTGGGATTACAGGCATGCACCACCATGCCTGGCTAATTTTTGTATTTTCAGTAGAAATGGGGTTTCACCATGTTGGCCAGACTGGTCTCGAATGCCTGACCTCAAGTGATCCACCTCCCCTGGCCTCCCAAAGTGCTGGGATTACAGGCATGAGCCACTGCACCTGGCCTATTCTTTTTAGACTATAAATGGTATTATCCTAAAAACATTATTTTGTACCTTGCTTTTCTCCCCTCCTAATATTGTATCACAGATATTATTCCATAAAGAATAGCCTCAGGCTTTTCAAAGACTATATCATATTCTGTTGTATAGATATCCTATTACTTAACCAGTGCCTAAAAACTAATGAATGTTTATAATGCTTTTGGTATTTTGCTCTTTTTTTAAATTTAATTTTTTAAATTGTACTTTAGGTTCTGGGGTACAAGTGCAGATCATGCAGGATTGTTGCACAGGTACATACACGGTAATGTGGTTTACTGCCTCCATCCCCCCTCAGATATACCTGGCATTTCTGCCCATCTTATCTCTCCCTAACTTCCCCACCCCCCAACTGTCCCTCCCCTATTTCCCCCCAACAGACCCCAGTGCGTGATGCTCCTCTCCCTGTGTCCATGTGTTCTCATTGTTCAACACCCACCTATGAGTGAGAACACGCAGTGTTTGATTTTCTGTTCTTATGTCAGTCTGCTGAGAATGATGGTTTCCAGATTCATCCACGTCCCTACAAAGGATACACACTCATCATTTTTCATGGCTGCATGGTATTCCATGGTATATATGTGCCACATTTTCCTTGTCCAGTCTATCATCGATGGGCATTTGGGTTGGTTCCAGGTCTTTGCTACTGTAAACAGTGTCGCAATGAACATATGTGTGCATGTGTCTTTATAATAGAATGATTTATAATTCTTTGGGTATAGTATTTTGCTCTTTTAAACAATGTTACCATGAGTATCTTTGTACATAGGGCATCTTGCACAGGCACAAAAGTATCTGTAGGATAAACTGCTACATATTCGCTCTCTGCACAACCATGTATTTCTAACTTAGATACAGCCAAACCAACTTCAAGAGACACTAGACTGGGGTTGCAAACGATATCCCTCAGGTCAAATCCAGCCCACGAGCTAAGGATATTTTTACGTTTTTAAAGAGTTGGGGTGTTGTTGTTGTTGTCGTTGTTGTTGTTGTCGTTGTTATTGTTTTGAGATGGAGTCTCGCTCTGTTGCCAGTTTGGAATGCAGTGGTGCAATCTCGTCTCACTGCAACCTCCGCCTCCCAGGTTCAAGCAATTCTCCCGCCTCAGCCTCTTTAGTAGCTGGGACTACAGGTACTTGCCACCATGCCCAGCTAATTTTTATATTTTTAGTACAGACGGGGTTTCACCATGTTAGCCAGGATGGTCTCGATCTCTTGATCTCATAATCTGCCTGCCTTGGTCTCTCAAAGTGCTGGAATTACAGGTGTGAGCCACTGCAGCCAGCCAAGAGTTTTTTGTTGTTGTTGTTGTTGTTGTTGTTGTTGTTTTTGAGACAGAGTCTCTCTGTCACCCAGGCTGGAGTGCAGTGGCACAATCTCGGCTCACTGCAACGTCAGCCTCCTGGATTCTTGCCATTCTCCTGCCTCAGCCTCGTAAGTAGCTGGGACTACAGGCACATGCTGCCATGCCCAGCTAACTTTTGTATTTTTTAGTAGAGAGGGGGTTTCACCATGTTGCCCAGGCTGGTCTTGAACTCCTGAGCTCAGGAAATCCACCCACCTCAGCCTTCCAAAGTGCTGGGATTACAGGCGTGAGCCACCACACCTGGCTGAGTTGTTTTTAAAACAGAAAAGGGCCGGGCGCGGTGGCTCAAGCCTGTAATCCCAGCACTTTGGGAGGCCGAGGCGGGTGGATCACGAGGTCAAGAGATCGAGACCATCCAGGTCAACATGGTGAAACCCCGTCTCTACTAAAAATACAAAAAATTAGCTGGGCATGTTGGCGCATGCCTGTAATCCCAGCTACTCAGGAGGCTGAGGTAGGAGAATTGCCTGAACCCAGGAGGCGGAGGTTGCGGTGAGCCGAGATCGCGCCATTGCACTCCAGCCTGGGTAACAAGAGCGAAACTCCGACTCAAAAAAAAAAAAAAAAAAACAGAAAAGAAGAAAGCGGAGAGGGAGAAGGAAGAACACATGACAGAGACCTTATGAGGCACACAAAGCTAAAAATAGTTACAATCTGGCCCTTTATGGAATAACTTTGCTGAGCCCTCTACCAATTTACACTCACATCAGCAATGTATAACAGTGAATTTTTTCCCCACTATTTCCATTCTAATATTTGGTCAAATTAAGATTTAAGGTAATGCTTCGAGTTTTGTTTCAGTTGAAGAAAATAAGGCACTCATAAAATACTTACATACTGGCACTATGATCTTGCCAGGCAAACACACAGCCTGTTCTAGGATGCAAACATAAACTGACACTTGTACTTCTCACCTCACATTCACAGGTGGTGAGAAAAGGTTCCCCAACTGTTAGAATTGGAAGGAACTTTAAAGATTATCTGGTGTGAGAGTTAGAGATTTTGTGTACCATTAAAATTTCAAAACAAATTTAAATAATTAAAGCAATGCTGTCAACTTTTTATGTTGCCAATAAAGTCATTAAAAAAATAAAAACAATCCAACCATCATCTACTTTCACCATCACTTCCTAAAGGAATTTAACATTAAAAGTAAGGCATACCTAATATTAGAATAAAGGAGAGTCCATTAAATTGAATATACTTAGCTTCATGAAAAACCAAACACATCACCATTTTCCTTCTGCCTTTGCTTCGGATTGAGGAAAACTCCATGTCAAACGCATGTGTGGAAACCAACTTCACTATGTCCTAAACCAGCCAACGACCCTATAGCCAAGTGAATGGTCAAGATTCGATTCTGGGCTGGGCATGGTGGCTCACGCCTACAATCCTAGCACTCTGAGAGGCCAAGGTGTAAGGATCACACGAGGCCAGGAGTCCAAGACCACCCTGGCCAACATGGTGAAACCTCATCTGTACTAAAATACAAAAATTAGCTGGGAATGGTGGTGCATGCCTGTAATCCCAGCCACTCGGGAGGCTGAAGCAGGAGAATCGCTTGAACCCAGGAGGCAGAGGTCACAGTGAGCCAAGAACACACCACTGCAATCCAGCCTGGGTGACAGAGCAAGATCCTGTCTCAAAAAAAAAAAAAAGATTCCGTTCTGATGACAATGAATTTACGGCAGATCCAGAACTAGAGCCCAGGAGCTATGCCTGCCAATCCCCTGGTCTTTCCCCTAAACCACATTTTCCATGAAACCACAAAACAAATGACCAACATGACTGATCCCACAGCACCCCAGCCACTATCTTTCTTCCCACATCACTGCTCTTCCCTCTCAAGCGTAATCTGCTTATCTCTCAGCCAAAATGTGTTTTCACTCCTCTTTACTGGGAGGTGGGAGAGCAAAACCACAAAACGGAACATTTTCTCTCTTCTGAGTGGCTGGAGAATCCTAAATTCATGCAGACCCAAACAACAATCACCCATTCATTCTAAATGTGTTTTTCCCCCAACAATCCTTCTGAATAGTCTCCACCTCACTCTCCTTCGCTGTGTAAAATGGCAAGGGACTGGGGTCCCTGGAAGCACATACATGAGTTCTATGGGCACTTAAGTATCAACCCAAGGGACTTCCAGATGGTTGATGAGAAGCATCTCCTACAAATTCTTCCACAAGAAGAACCAAAATAATGAGTAGACAGTCACACTTCAAATAGATCATGTAAGACAGAACACTGGAATTCAGCAGAGAAATGACAGGAAACACCTAAAGCAGGGAAGGGAGGGAAGCGAGGCAGCCTACTCTGCCAGGGTGGGCTGGGATCCAGGACAGGCTCCCCAGTGCAGAGAAAGGGTAAGGGCCATGTTCCCACCACAGACTCCTGCAATCTTAGCCACAGAAGAGCCCCTCCACTCTGGGGGCCCCAGAGACTAACCTAAGGTGCTGCCTGGAGACTGTTGAACCAGGGACATTGCTCCAGAATTCATGCTGCGTCCCACAAACACCAAGTCCTAAGCACCTACAGCACAGTGCCACTTTGAAAGCCCAGCCCCCACCAGACTGCATCCTGCCTCCGGCCCCAACAGCCCCTGCATCTCCACATCCCTGGAGTCCCACTGACATTTCTCCCTCTCAGCCACCATTGCAGGGGCCAAGAAGGCAGCCACTGGAAACAACTTCTCCCAGTCTTCACCCCCCGCAGAGGGGCAGCTGCGCATTTTCACATGCCCCAGGACAATTGTACGGACCACAGCCAGTCAAGCAGCTAGCTATGGGCCAAAGCTAGTGAAGTACACATCCCTCAGACCCCTGCCTATGGCTGCTGCCACTGAAAACAACCCTGCCCTCCCCAGTAGCAGGGCCACAGCACATGGGCTGCTGCCTGCACCTGGGCATTTCCCTAGTGGCCTATAAGGTTCACCCTACCCCTGCCTACCACAGCCAGTTCCTACACACGCCACCGGGGGTGGGGCCAAGGACAGCTTGACTGCGATTTATCGCAGGGATGCAACCATGGTTCAACATATGCAAATCAATAAACATGATATATCATATAAACAGAATAAAGGACAAAAACCACATGATCATTTCAACACATAGAAAAAGCATTTGATAAAATTCAATATCCCTCCATGATTTTAAAAAAAAGTTCTCAGCCAGGCACAATGGCTCACACCTGTAATCCCAGCACTTCAGGAGGCCAGGGCAGGCAGATTGCCTGAGGTCAGGAGTTTGAGACTAGCCTGGCCAACATGGTAAAACCCCATCTCTACTAAAAATACAAAAATTAGCTGGGCGTGGTGGCACATGCCTGTAATCCCAGCTACTCCGGAGGCTGAGGCAGGATAATCACTTGAACCCAAGAAGTGGAGGTTGCAGTGAGCAGAAATCATGCCATTGCACTCCAGCATGGGTGAAAAGAGTGAAATTCCATCTCAAAAAAAAAAAAAAAAAAAAAAAATTATCAACAAACTAGGCCTAGAAGGAACATACATCAACATAACAAAGGCCATATATGACAAACCCACTGGTAACATCATACTGAATGGGGAAAAGCTGAACGTCTTTCTTCTAAGAACTGGAATAAGACAAGGATGCCTACTTTTACCACTCCTATTCAACAAAGTACTGGAAGTCCCGGCCAGAGCAATCAGGCAAGAGAAATAAACAAAAGGCATCCACATCAGAAAAGAAGACATCAAAGTGTCTCTCTTTGCTGATAATATGATCTTGTAACTAGAAAAACCTAAAGACTCCACCAAAAAAACTCTTAGATCTGATAAATTCAATAAAGCTTCACGTACAAAATCAACATAAAAGAATCAGTAGCATTTCTATATACCAATAATGAACTTGCTGAGAAAGAAATCAAAAAGGCAATCTCATTTACAATAGCTACAAAAAATAGAATATCTGGGAATAAATTTTAAAAAGGAGGTTGTCTTAATCCATTTTTCTGTCTATAAAGTAATCTATAAGGAAAAAAGGTTTATTTGGTTCATGGTTCTTCAAGATGTATAAAAAGCTACTCATCAGAACACTGAGCCAAGATCCCGGTATTAAAAGAAAGTCTGGGTGTTTAAGATAAAGGGATAGTACTGGTATCCCAGTTATTTGGGAGCTTTAAGATTGGAGCATGATATTACTGTCTCATTTTCACTTAGATCCTACTTACAAAGTGAGGTCTATTACCAGAATAAAGCTTTCCTTTAAAGCTTTATAATAATCAGATTTATTAATAAGGCTGTTGTGCATACCTATGGTATGCATATATTCAGCAGATGTTGCATGTCTTCAGAATTACATAAAATGAAGTCCCTTTCATTGCAACTTGCAAGTGAGAAAGTGGCTCCAGTGGAAGAAATAATACTTCTTCTTCTCAGGGTGTCTCCCTGCCTCGGCCCCTGCCTAAGCCCCAGGCTTTAAAAGTTAAGATGTGTGAAACATGTCTACGGGAAGCAGTAACATGGCCATAAGGCAATGATTTTCATGTATGTCCCTGCCCATTTAAGTACGTTGTTCACGTGAATAAATCTAGGAGTATGCAGAATAACTCATGTAAGAGCCTAGCGTGTACATGTGAAAAGCATTTTCAATATAATGTGAGGAGCATTGGCCATGAACCAGAGAAAGAAAGGTCATGTAATATTACAAATTTTCAGAATAGAGCCCTGCAAGATAACTGCAGTCATACCAAAAACTATTTGAGTAAATGGATTTTTAAAGTAATTTCTGTTTAAATGAGTTTATATTTCAGAAGCGGAAAATGTCAACTGATAGTCTTTGTCAATGGTGATGCATCTTCTCTATGCACATCTGTGTTTTACATCAGAAAGAGCTGTGGTCATGCTAAAATTAAAGATACGTTTTGAATGACTTGGTCAAGCTGTGTGTAAAATATTTAACCATAAGTCAAGTACAGTGTTCTATGTTTAATGAAGTTAGTATATTTAATGCATTTATTGCATATATGAAAATATACACGAAGAGGCTTTATGTCTTCTGGTATTTGATTCTGAATGTTTTTAAGTCAGTGATGCCTTTAGGCAAAAACTTTCAAATTAATCATTCTTAAGTTTGTGTTTTCTGATTTTTCAGGTAACATGTAAACTATTCAGAAACCATCATGGTTTATTCACCTTAAAAATTGATTGTATTATTTAAATATATCAATTAGATGGGCATTTCCTATAATTAGGACATTCCAAATAGTTGCTGAAATCAATTGTGCCATTGACCAATGGATGCACTTGGTTAGCCTTAATTTAAAAAAAAAAAATTAAAAACTTCCTTGGAAAAAAGAAAAAATATATAGTATATGTACATAATGGAATACTGTTTGGCCATAAGAAATGAAATCCTGCCATTTGCAGCAACACAGATGGAACTAGAGTTCATTATGTTATGTGAAATAAGCCAGGCACAGAAAGACAAATATGTCCTCACTCATACGTGGAAGCTAAAAAATAGTTGATGTCATGGAAGTAGAAAGCAGAATGATAGATACTAGAGGCTGGGAAGGGAGAGGTGGATGAAGAGAGGTTGGTTAACTGGTACGAACCTAGAATTAGGTAGAAGGCATAAGTTCTAATATTCAAGAGCAGAATAGGGCCAGGTGCGGTGGCTCACACCTGTAATTCCAGCACTTTGCAGACCGAGGCAGGTAGATCACAAGGTCAAGAGATAGAGACCATTCCTGGCCAACATGTGAAATCCCATCTCTACTGAAAACACAAAAATTAGCTGAGCGTGGTGGTGAGCACCTGTACTCAGGAGGCTGAGGCAGGAGAATCACTTGAACCTGGGAGGCAGAGGTTGCAGTGAGCCGAGATCATGCCACTGCACTCCAATCTGGCAGCAAAGCGAGACTCCATCTTAAAAAAAAAAAAAAGAGAGGGAGAGAGAGAGTATGGTGACCATAGTTAACAACGATGTATTGCAGTATTTCAAAATAACTAGAAGCAAAAACCTGAAAAGTACTCAACACCCAGAAATGATAAACACTCAAGGTGAAGTGTACCCTGACTTGATCGTTACATATTCTATGCATGTAACAAAATATGACACATACCCCCTAAGTATGTAAAATATTATGTATCAATTTTTTAAACCCACAATAAAAAAATAAACAAAAAAGAATCAGCTTCTCCTGAAATTAAGAGCCAAGGATACTTCAACAGCCTTGGATACAGAGCTGCAGAAACACAGCATCTTTAACAGATCCAAGCCCTGGCCTTCCTCTGCCCTCCCTGGTACCCTTTTATCCAACATTTGGCTCTCTTCTGCGTGCAAGGCACCATTCGTTTGCTGCTGTGGCTGCTCGTGTATATGTCCTGACATGGGAGTCAGCCTCATTTTGTGGCATCTACCACAAGGGTGCAATCCTCCTTCTGGCACACCATGTCAGTCCCTGCCACTCAGACGCCCCAACCCCTGCTCTGTGCTGCCAGGCACTGTGGTTTCCAGTAGCCCTGCAGCTAAAGCTAAATGATGCTCTGGACTGCAAAGCTTCCTGTAGTACTTCCAGAATCATAAGAAGAATCCATTTGAGAGCAGTGAGCATTGATAATAGCTTTAATAAATACAGTGTTGGCTCAATCTGTTCTATTTTCAATTAAGATTCCAGCTCTCACACAGCAGGGTTTTAATAGGAGTCCTAAGCCTGGGAGTAGGTCATTGAGAATTTATAACACCTTTTTTAATGAACCAAATAGCAGGACTTTTGCCACCATTCCAGGTTGCTTTGGTAATTGTTTTTTAAGTCTTTTTCTGTCTCCCATTGCTCCAAAATATAGTTGAGGACAACCATTTTCCCCTCATGAAACTATGTTATTCCTTTCCCTCTAATAATTACTACCTCAGTTTTTTATTCCCTTACGAAGTTGTTTAACAGGACTAGTAATCCAAGGGAGAAACTAATTAGTAGATGGAATTATTCCTTGTAACATGCTGTGGTCAGAAACATGCAAATTCTCACCAGGATACCAAGGATGAAGCACATATCCCAAGAAGATTTGACACAGGACAGGGGAGATGTGATCTCTCTGCCAATACTTCACATTTCCCTCAAGATGACATCTGCAGGTTTTGGCAGCCGGCTCCAGGTAACCTCACTTCCCTATAAATCAGCTCTGTCGTGCAGATGTGATTGAGTTATTTATTCCCAGAACAACAGGAGGTTGATTGATTTGGATTTCATATTGGAGGTAAATGAAGGGGCCAGCCTTAGACACTCTGGCCTCCCTGTTGCGGGACAGAGGCACTATCTTGCTTGCTACACCGAGGTATCAGCTTTTGGGCTTGAAGTTTGTATTCCAGGACATGTCCCATTAAAGAGATGGGCAGGAGATGGTGGGACCCAAATAAGCCTTCAGAGTCACGAAATGAAGATAGAAGAGACCACGGGGGTTATCAAGAAAAACATTGAGTTAAACAGACACATGAATAGAAGAATGGTGAATAAAATACAACAGATATGTATGCATAAATGCAGTAAATTCCCAATGTCAAGGTTTGTAATATGCCACGTGAGTGCCTTTTTTCAATCTTTCCACTCATTCAACAAATAGTTATTGTGTGCTAAATGGGTACCAGGTACTCAACAGTACTAAGCACTAGGGAAATGGTGGTGAACTAGACCTTTTTTTTTTCTTTTTTTTTTTTGAGACAGGGTCTGTCTCTGTCACCTAGGCTGGGGCGCAGTGATGCAATCATGCTCACGGCAGTCTCAACCTCTCAGGCACAAGTGGTCCTCCCACCTCACCTCCCGAATAGCTGGAACTACAGGTGTGCGCCACCATGTCCAGCTAATTTGAAATTTTCTTGTAGAGACACGGTCTCTCTATGTTGCCGTGGCTGGTCTCAAACTCTGAACCCAAGTGATTCTCCTGCCTTGGCCTCCCAAAGCACTGGAATTACATGCATGGGCTACCATGCCTATCCAACATTTCTTTTTTCTTTTCTTTTTTTTTTTTTTTTTTTGAGGCAGGGTCTCAGGCTGTTGTTCAGGTTGCAGTGCAGTGGCGTGATCATGGCTCACTGCAGCCTTGACTTCCCAGGCTCTAGTGTTCCTTGACTTCCCAGGCTCTAGTGTTCCCACTTCAGCCCCCCAAGTAGCTGGTACTACAGGCACATGCCACCACACCCAGCTAATTTTTGTATTTTTTGTAGAGACAGGGTTTTGCATGTTGCCCATGTTCAAACTCCTGGACTCAAGTGATCCTCCCACCTCAACCTCCCAGAGTGCTGGGATTACAGGCATGAGCCACCATATACAGCTGACATTTATTTAATTGTCTAGAGTTTACAGTTAATAATCAAAATTACAACTGCTACACACTGGGGTCTGTGTGTGGGGGAACTAGCGGAGAGACAGCAGGGGGTGGGCAGTTAGGGAGGGATAACATGGGGACAAATGCCAGATATAGGTGATGGGGAGAAAGGCAGCAAACCGCATTGCCATGTATGTACCTATGCAGCAATCTTGCATGTTCTTCACATGTACCCCAAAACCTAAAATGCAATAAAATATATTTTTTAAAAACCCATGTCAAATAGTTGGAGAAGGGAGAGTTTAATACATTCACTGATATCCTGAACTGAGAATTATCATAAATACCATAAAAAGATTTTCAATTTATCAATAAGTAGACTTACCTTCAGTACTATACTTATATATGAGCAAACCAAAACACTATTCATTCAGAAAATGTTTACTGAGGACCAGCTATATGCTAGTCACAAAATGACTGACAAAATTCCTGTCCCGGGCCAGGCGCGATAGCTCACGTCTGTAATCCTGGCACTTTGGGAGGCAGAGGCAGGTGGATCACTTGAAGTCAGGAGTTTGAGACCAGCCTGGCCAACATGGTGAAACCCCGTCTCTACTAAAAATACAAAAAATTAGCTGGGCATGGTGGCACATGCCTGTAGTCCCAGCTTGGGAGGCTGAGGCAGGAGAATGGCATGAACCCAGGAGGTGGAGGTTGCAGTGAGCCGAGATTGTACCACTGCACTCCAACCCAGGCAACAGAGCAAGATTGTCTCAAAAAAAAAAAAAAAATCCCATCCTTAATGAGCTCATAATCTAAATGAAAAGATGAAAAAAACTAACAAACAGCTTCAATATAGGTGACAAAATCTTTAACAAAGGATGGAAAAATTCTGAAAGAATGGGGTGGAGCAGATTATCACCTTATTAGGGGTGAGAGGATGGCAGTACTTGGGACTTGGAGCTGAGCCCTGAAGGGTGAGTGAGGTGATGCCAGGCAGGAAGGAGTTGAGGAGTTCCTTTCAGATGGAGGGAACAGCATGTACATTCCTAACTGAAAATAGTGCCTGCCGGGTGAGCAGGGAGTGCCTCTGGGCAGCAGCCAAAGAGAAGCCTAGAAAGGGAGGCAGAAGCCACACCCTGAAGGACTCTGTAGGCCCTGACAGCGTGGCTGGACTTGATCTTGTGGGCAATGGAAAGCCACTGCTGTGTCTTGACCGGCAACGTGATTAGATCCGCATGTTGGAAACGTGGTTCTGGCTGACCTAACATGTACTTCCTCCATCAGTGAAGTTGTGGCTGCAGATGAAAAAAAACCACAGGAAGGGAAATGGCCCAGGTGACCAATGATGCTGTGGTGGCAGAAGAATAAGCATCTTCACTTTCTCTTTCAACTTTGATTCCGATGAAAGAAACACATCTGAAAGAGTTAATCTGTTATGACTCAGTTTGATCTCTTCATAAACACCAAATCCTACAATCATATTACAAGAGGAATAAAACTGCCTGACCTAGTAATTCCTTGTTTTCAGGCAGGGTCTCACTCTGTTGCCCAGGCTGGAGTGCAGTGGCATGATCATGGCTCACTGCAGCCTCAACCTCCTGGGCTCAAGCCATCCTCCCACCTCAGCCTCCTATGTAGCTGGGACTACAGGCACACAAGCCACCATACCTAGCTAACTTTGTAATTTTTTTTGTAGAGACAAGGTTTTGCTATTTTGCCCAAGCTGGTTTTGAACTACTGTACACAAGCAATCTGCCCACCTTGGCTTCCCAAAGTGCAGGATTACAAGTGCGAGCCACAGCCCCTGGCTGATCTAGTAATTTCATTTAAAAATTCCCAAGAAAACAATTTAGATGAGCGAAAATAATTTTGCTCAAAGATGTTTTTAACTACTACTTAAAATAACCAACAAATGAAACTGATCCAAACATCTAAAAATAAAGGATGGTTAAGCCAAATGTCATCTATCAATATGACTAAATACTACATAAACATTAAAGTTAACTATAGCCATGCATGGGAATGTGTCTGGGAGCAAAAGCAGACTCCAAAACATCAGATGCACAACAGCTACAAGCTTAAGTACCACCAGGTGCCAAGCCCAACGCTAGGCTCTGGGGACACAGAAATACACCAGATAAGGTCCCTGTCTTCCAAACTCACAGTCCACTAGGAAAGCTAGACTCACATAATTGCAACAAGAATAAAGCAAGGCACAATGAGAGCCCAGAGGAGGACTTGCCCAACTTAGAGCCAGCACACAAACACAACACAAATGTGAATGTTCAAGTCTGTAGCAGAATCACTCATCAGTTACAAATCTTGATGACTCCAAACACATACTTGTTAATTTTGTTGGCTGGGTGCAGTGGCTCACGCCTGTAATCCCAGCACTTTTGGAGGCTGAGGCAGGCATATCACCTGAGGTCAGGAATTAAAGACCAGCCTGGCCAACATGGTGAAACCACATCTCTACTAAAAATACAGAAAAATCAGCCAGGCATGGTGGCACATGCCTGTAGTCCCAATGTAGTCCCAGCTACTCAGGAAGCTGAGGCAGGAGAATCACCTGAACCCAGGAGGTAGAAGTCGGGGTAAGCTGAGATCACGCCACTGCATTCCAGCCTGGGCAACAGAGCGAAACTCTGCCTCAAAAAAAAAAAAAATGTGTTAGATTATCCTGGACATGTAAAACTTCAGATGGGGAAAACTCAAATCACCAAGAATATTACATGGAGCCTTTTCAGAGTCCTTAGACACTACTTTGAGAAACAAAGATCTAATAGCAGGATGGTGCCTGTATTAATCCATTTTCACATTCCTCTAAAGATACTACCTGGGACTGGGTAATTTATAAACAAAATTGCTTTTTTTGCAATTGTTCATAAAATGTGTTTAATTGACTCAGTTCTGCACGGCTGGGGAGGCCTCAGGAAGCTTACAATCATGGTAGAAGGTGAAGGGGAAACAAGGCACGTCTTATATGGCAGCAGAAGAGAGAGGGGAACCTGCCGAACACTTTTAAACCATCAGATTTTGTGAGAACTATCACAAGAACATCATGTGGAAAACCACTGGGGATTACACTTCAAGATGAGATTTATGTGGGGACGCAGAGCCAAACCGAATCACCTCCAGTGGACAGGAATGAAGACAAAGGCCCAATAGCATCTGGCTCCAGATTAGGGTCAGGAGGAAGGAAGAGTCAGAGATGATCTCAAAGTCTGAAGCCTCTGCATCTGGAAAAATGGCAACAGGGTCCCTGAAATAAGAAACCTAAAAGAAAAGATTAGGTTAGAGAGTAAGAATAAGTTCTATTTTTCCTATATTGAGTTTGAGAAACATTTAAGAGTAGGAAAGTGGTGGTATTCAGGACTTTACTGAAAATTATCTCTGGAGACAGAGACACAGAGTAGAGACCCAGCATCCAAAGACATCTTCCAGGCTGGGTGTGGTAGCTCACGCCTGTAATCCCCGCACTTCAGGAGTACAAGGCAGGAGGATCACTTGAGGTCAAGAGTTCAAGATCAGCCTGGCCAACATGGTGAAACCCCATCTCTACTAAAAATACAAAAACATTAGTCAGGCATGGTGGTGTGCACCTGTAGTCCCAGGTACTTGGGAGGTTGAGGCTAGAGAACTGCTTAAACCCAAGAAGTGGAGGCTGCAGTGAGCCAAGATCACACCACTGTACTACAGCCTGGGTTACAGAACCAGACTTCATTTCAAAAAAGAAACAAAGTCAGCCAGGCGCGGTGGCTCACGCCTGTAATTCCAGCACTTTGGGAGGCCGAGGCGGGTGGATCACAAGGTCAAGAGATCAAGACCATCCTGGTTAACATGGTGAAACCCCGTCTCTACTAAAAATACAAAAAATTAGCTGGACATGGTGGCACGTGCCTGTAATCCCAGCTTCTCGGGAGGCTGAGGCAGGATAATTGCCTGAACCCAGGAGGCGGAGGTTGCGGTGAGCCGAGATCGCGCCACTGCACTCCAGCCTGGGCAACAAGAGTGAAACTCTGTCTCAAAAAAAAAAAAAAAAAAAAAAAAAAGTCATCTTCCAAAGATAGCTGAAGCTTGAAATGGATGCTACACAACAGGTATGAACACATCCAACTGCATTACTACATGTACAAGATACTCCTGCTAGTCCCTCACATATTTATAGGTATCTACTTACTTTCAAAGGACTATCTCTGTAAAGTTAATAAAAACAGGGGCATGGCATAAAGGATCAGAGTGAATATATTGATCTCATATTTTTCCATCGGAAAAAATATCTACTTTTTTTATTTGTTGAAATATAGTCTCGCTCTGTCACCAGGCTGGAGTGCAATGGCACAATCTCGGCTCACTGCAACCTCTGCCTCCCAGCTTCAACTGACTCTCCTGCCTCAGCCTCCCAAGTGGCTGGGACTACATATGCATGCTACCACGCCTGGCTAATGTTTGGATTTTTAGTAGAGACGGGGTTTCACCATGTTGGCCAGGATGGTCTCCATCTCTTGACCTCTTGATTCTGCTTCGGCCTCCAAAAGTGCCGAGATTACAGGCATGAGCCACTGTGCCTGGCCAAATTCTCTACTTTTATAATGAATACCATTTGAAAAGATGATTTGATTTTTAAATGGATTAATATTAAAGCTCATTTTTTTTCTACAGTGATTTATTTTGTGATCATCTTCCTTCTAGCCTGTGAACTTCTGAGATAAAGAATGTGGAACTATGCCTTATTTAAATTGCTAACAAGGTACCTGGAAAATAGTAAATACTTAATATTTGTGGTAGGAAATTTGCAAACAGAAGAATACTTTGTTGTGGCTCTCAAACATCAGGAATTTGCAGAGTACTATATGAGAGCATTTGTGTATATGTGCATACTACTGGATTCTACTGTGGTAAACAATCTGGGCTTCCAGGGTGGAGGTGGATGCTTTCATTCATTTGAAATCTACAATTACTCACATGTAAATTAGCAGCAATGCATAAAATGTGAGAAATTCACATTTATCTTTTTAGTACTACTGAGATTCTTTTTGTGTTTGTGATCTATATGTGCCAACACTACAACTGTGTTATTTCCAGAAATAACTCAAAAAGACATTTTCAGTGATGAGTTTTGAGTAGCAAAACTGGAAAGGATTTTGTCAATCTGCTGTACATTTTTGATGTGCACAATCTAGGCTTTCTTTCACAAATATGCTTCAATGCACAGAAGAAGGTGAAAATACCACCATAAATCTTGGGGCTGCAGAGGGAGAGCTGAAGCAGGAAAAACATAATTTGGGTTCATTCACTGGGTGAGACAATGAAACACCAGCTCTTGCTCTACTTCTACTTGCTGAAACAGACATCCCATAGAATATAAAGGGTAGATATTTTGTGCCTTTCCTGGCCCTCCCTCTTCCTAAACGTTTATTATTCATGAAGACAAATGGTATGAAATTTCAGTGGAATACTGCAAGCTAGGATTGAAGGAAGTACTTAGTTTACTTAATGCCATTGCTGAGGTTTATGGAACACATCGGAGTTTCCCAAAGTCTAAAAAATTTAGACTTCTAGGTCCCATCATAGAAATTCTGAGTCTGGGATGGGCCTGGGAATTTGTATTTTCTGAAAGCCCCACTCACTCCCAATAACCAGCCCAGTCTGTGAACCATGAATTCTCACTTGTCAGAATCAAGTGAGACAGCTTATGTTTGCCAAGTCTGAGAGACTACACTCAGACTTGGCAAACATAAACTGTCTCACTTGATTCTGACAAGTCAAGTGCATGTCAATCATCTTTATTTCATAGATGAGAAAAATAAGTCACAAGCCTGTATGTGCCAGTTTAGATGCCATAGTGCAATGACATCCATTACACCATTATTTAAGCACCAAATTTCTGAGCACAGGTGAACTCTAACCTGATCTTGGGTCTCACCTCACAGAGCATTCATGCAACCAACGAACCAATAACCACAGTGTGCCTGAACAGTTCCTGCAACTGTCCACAGTTCAGAGAGCCCTCTGCATCCCAAGTAACCACTATTCACCATATAAAAAAAAATCCATTCAAATAGAACTTCCATAAATTTGTAGTAGAGCACACAGCTTGTTATACTCTCAACTAACTTCATTTTATAACGTAATGAGAAATTATCTGAAGATGAATAAAGAAAACAAACAGATCTTTCCAAATCCATTTCTGTAAAGGAAACAATATCCTTGCCCTCACTACCAACTTTTGTAACATTCTATTAAATGCTAATTGCTTTATTTTCATTTTAATGTATAATTCAACATTTCTGATTAATGTAACTTACCAGGATCCCAAAGAATAGAAATGAGATCCCATGTCATCAAGAAAGGGTGTCATGAGCATCAAGCAGAGGTGTGTGAGGGAGAGACAGACAAGGCAGCAAGCGACGAAGGCAGAAGACAAATATCCTGGTTCCACTTGAGTTTCTCGTTTTCTAGCCATGTCGCTCTGCATAACCTACTGAATATGGAGACAGGCTTTGGCGCGAAAGGATGGCTCATGTACTGGGAAACAAACTGCAGGCACACCTGGAACACATTAGAGGAATCTCTAATGCTTTAGGGCAGAGGATAGCAAATTACAGACCACTGGCCAAATCTAGCCCATGGTCTGCTTTAGTATGATCCACAAGCTAAGAGTGTTTTTTACATGTTTAAATTATTGAAAAAAATCAGAATAATAATATTTTATGACATGTGAAAATGAGATGAAATCCAGATTTCAATGTCCATAAGCAAAGTTTTATTGGAACACAACCACATTCATTCATTTCATGTGTTGTCTACCCTTGCGTTTACATTTTAAGGCAGAGTTCAACCATTGCAATAAGAGACCCTGTGGCCCACAAAGACTAAGCTATTTCCTATCTGCCTCTTCACAGAAAAAGTTTGTCAACCCCCCCCTTAGGGCAAAGTAGGGGTGTTAGGTTGCTTCCTGAAAACTGACTCTGTCTAGCCTTAGTTTGCTGAATATGAAGTAACATACTGAATTTAGAATCATCTCAAATACATTTCCTTTGATATAGACCTATAAAATATTCTACGATCTAGTGATCCCCACCTGAATGTCCCAGTGTTGGATTGAGACTATTCCTGTGGCTTTCTGGCCCAAAAACAGAGTTGGGGAAGGGCTTAGGCACATTCAATTCCATTACTGGAATGATGAATGCATAGAGGAGCCCAGCATACTAACCCAGAAGAACCCTCCACACAGGCTGTGTCTGAGTCTTCCTTTTAGCAAAGGGAATAGGTAGCTTTACTCTGTCAACAACCATCTGGAACACTGTTGTCATTTCCCAGCACTGATATTCAAAAATCAGAACTGCAGCAGGTAAAGCATAATTCAGAGTTGAATAGCAGGAGCCACCCACTGTACTCCCATCACTGAAGGCAGGAGGGAAGCCTATCAGAGTCCAGACAGTTCTGGTCTATTAGCAGCAGCCTAATTTTTGCCATTTCTGAAGGCAACACAAATTATAAAGCATTTGCTACTGTTGCACCAGTCAGCTAATTCAATTGTCAGACCATTTCAAACCCTGTAATTTGGATGGGAAACAGAAGGGGAGCCTTGCTCTTATTAACTGCCTGTTGGACTATTCCATGTCACAGCTTGCTTGGGGGTGAGAATAAGAAAGCATTCGCTATCAGGAAATTAACATTTGTAAATACCCTGGAAAGCTAAATAATAAGCATAATGGTTTAGAATCCAAGTAACCACCATGGTTCATTATTAAAATTGCAAGAAAATATTTTAATTTGTGGCTTTACGACACACATTGATTGTTGGTTCAACTGTTACAGTATTTTACTCACTTTTCAAACTACACATAATTCAGTCCTCTTTCCCAGTGTTTTTACCTAAACGCTCTGTGAATGACACTTTCTAGTTGCATATAACTAGTCCTTAGATTCCAAGGTAATAGAGGTGCCCTTCTACTCAAAAGCTCCATAGGTTTATTTCCCTCTGGCAAACTTAAATATGCTTTAATGAGCCATTACACTCATTTGAATTCCAGTTCTGCCAGTGACTAGCTGGATGTGTGCGGATCCAAAACCTCATCTCCCTGAGCCCCAGTCTCCATCACAGAAAATGGAAGTGATGCTACTACTTCTAGTGGTGATTTTTGACTCAGTAAATGTACTTTAAAGATCACTGAATTGGCCTCCTGGTGCTTACCATAGGCTGTGTTCTTACACTGACCATATAGAAAGAGGAGGTGGAGTAAACCTATCCATATACACCTCAGCTCAAGTTCAGGCCCCATGCCTGGTCTGCGCTGTGAATGGGGGAACACAGAATTGAGGGAAAAAAATCATTGAATTATACATTTAAAACAAGTCAATTTTACAATATATAAATCATTCCTCAAGAAAGCTGTTAAAATTTTAATTAAAAAAAAACTGCTCGAGACCCGCCTGGATAACATAGCAAGACCCTGTCTTTAAAGAAAAAAAATTTTTTTTTCTTTTTTTGGAGATGGAGTCTTGCTCTGTCACCAGGCTAGAGTACAGGGGCGCAATATTGGCTCACTGCAACCTCCACCTCCCAAGTTCAAGCAATTCCCCTGCCTCAGCCACCTGAGTAGCTGGGATTACAGGCACAAGCCATCACACACAGCTAACTTTTTGTATTTTAATAGAGACAGGGTTTCACCATGTTGGCCAGGATGGTCTTGACCTCCTGACCTCGTGATCTGCCTGCCTCAGCCTCCCAAAGTGCTGGAATTACAGGCATGAGCCACCGCACCCAGCCAAAAAACTTTTTTGATTGTAGTTAAAAGAAGGCCGGGTGTGGTGGATCACACCTGTAATCTCAGCACTTTGAGAAGCTAAGGCAGGAAGATCACTAGAGGCCAGGACTTTATCTCTACAAAAATAAAAGTAAATAATGTAATTAAAAGTAAAAATTAAAAGAGGCAGCCATGACCCATAAACTATCAGTGAATAAAGCAAGATAGGACTGTCTGCAGAATAAAGAATGCAACTGTAATACACAGGAAAACATGCTATTTGAGCAGAAGAGACCAGGAAAATGTCAGAGTAGCTAGATCATGCTTGAGGAAAAAAAATAGAACTTCAAAGAATGTGTTCAGAAGTCATGTCCTGTTTAAAATTAAATTCCCCTGACACCACAATTTCTCTCTCCTGTCTAAAGTCATGTCCTGTTTAAAATTAAATTCCCCTGACACCACAACTCCTCTCTTCTGTCTGGAAAAGTTAATCATTTTTTATTCTAGGCTATATTTTAACTATGCTTTTGCTAATGTAGTCATCACACTGCATGGTAACTATTTGTTTTAAAGTCTGGTCATCAGTAAACTGAGTTCTCAGAGATCAGGGGCCATATACTTTGGCAGTCCTAGTCCCTAACTCAGCCCAAGAATGTTAGATAAATGAATGAATAAATGTTGCTTATTGCAAAAAGGAAAAAGATGGTTTTGAAGAGTCAATGAAATATACATATGTATACACAAAATGTGTGTATGTATTAGCACAATGCACTGCAGACAGCAATCATTAAGTGGTGATTCTTTTTATTATTACTGATAAAACATGCCAACAACTGCACTACAGTTCAAGTCAATTTTGAAGCAAATCTAGTCTAACAACAACAAAATGTTCAAGTGCATGGAAAATAAGTAGACCTAATTTTAGATGATCCCCTGCCCTATTACTAAGGTTTAAAGGCCTGGATATGAGCCAGACTTCAAAAAGCCTCACAGAGCCATTTACAATTTGTGATCAAAATCCTCCACACTCTCTGTTAGCACCAATTCCACTCTCACTAAACCTTGTGCTTGCAGGCTTGTTGCCATTTGAGTAGCAGTTGATGGGCTTTCTGAGGATTCATTCTTCAAGATTTTGGTCTGAATGAGAAGAGAGGAAATGGATAAATTTCTGAACATACAACCTACCAAGAATGAACCAAAAATAGACAGAAAACCTGAACAGACCAATGATGAGCAACGAAACTGAATCAGTAATAAAAAATATCTCCCGAAAACAGGAGTCCAGGACCAGATGACTGTCTTGTGGAATTCTACAAGACTTATAAAGAACAACACTTATTCTTCTGAAAGTATTCCAAAAAATTAAAGAGGAGAAAATTCTTCCTGATTCATGCTATGAGGAATGAATTACCCTGATACCACAAGCAGACAAGGACACACACAAAAAATAAAACTACAGGCTAGACGTGTTGGCTCATGCCTGTACTCCCAGCACTGTGAGAGGCTGAGGTAGGTGGATCACCTGATTTCAGGAGGTTGAGCCCAGCCTGGCCAACATGGTGAAACTCTGTCCCTACTAAAAAATACAAAACATTAGCTGGGCACAGTGGCGGGTGCCTGTAATCCCAGCTACTCAGGAGGCTAAGGCAGGGGAATCACTTGAACACAGGAGGCTGAGGTTGCAGTGTTCTGAGATCGTGCCATTGCACTCCAGCCTGGATAACGAGAGCAAAACTCTCAAAAATAAAATAAAATAAATAAAACTACAGACCAGTATCACTGATGAATATAAATGCAAACATTTCTCAACAAAATACTAGCAAGTCGAATCCAACAACACATCAAAAAGATAATACATCATAATCAAGTGGGATTTATATCTCAGGGATGCAAGGATGGTTCAACACACACAAATCAATAAATGCATTACACCAACAGAATAAAGGACAAAAACCATGAATGTCTCAACAGACACAGAAAAAGCATTTCATAAAATTCAACATCTCTTTATGACAAAAACTCTCAACAAATTAGGGACAGAAGGTACAATACCCTCAATATAATAAAAGCCATAGATGACAAGCCATTGGCTACAATCATACTGGAAGGCTTTTATGAATCCCTCAGACTAGGTTAGGAACACCCACTACAGTCCCCCAGTAACTGATCTTCCTTTGCAACCATATATGCCACAATTCGGAGTACTGCTTAACTCTCTTCTCAGAGCCTGCAAAGTCTGCAAGATCAGAGCCATACAAAGCTTGCTTACCCACAGTGGGTTTCTAGCACAAAGAAGGACGCCAATGTTAAAATATGTGTTTGATGAGTGTTAACCACATTACATTTAGTCTGCATGCAGACACCTATGAAACAGCCTCAGTTCTTTCCTTCAGCTTGAGGATATGTACAATTCTAAACTCTAAAAGTTACATATTATCTGCAGTATTCATATTTTATTTTCTTGATGCTTTGGTGAATGTGTGTCTACCACCAGAGCAGCTGATCAAAAGAAGCAAGAGGTGGCAAGACTCAAAACTAGTCAGCTGGATTTTCTAATCTTTTTTTTTAAGCCCCATGTATTTTTCAACACTGTTTCACCTCAGTTACAAGGGAGGCACAATGCCCGAAATCTTGTCAGAATTAAAATGATTAAACTAGAAAGCCTTTTGGCAAAAGAACTGAAAGTTCCTATTTTGTGTGTACGCTGGGATTTTCAGCCTAAATCACAGCTGGGTGTACTCACCCACTGCCAGGGACAGAGGATGCATGAAAGTTTACCAGCAGTTTATCTAGGGCAGAAGCTCTCAATTTTAAATTCCCAAACTTCCATCCCATCCTTCTTTTTTTTTTTTTTAAGCATAAATATAAGATCACAGACTCTGGTGCCAAAATGCCTCATTTAAAATCCCTGCTACATCATTTATTAGCCATAGTATGTTGGGAAAATTACTTAGCATTCAGCATCTAGCTTCCTCACTTGAAAATGGGAATAAAACAGCATCTATTTAATAGGTTTGTTGTGAGGCTCAGATGAGTTAATTACATGGAAGGAGCTTAGAGTAAGGGCTGAGTAAATATTAGCTATCCTTATCATTAAACATAGCTAGAGGCATAGGAATAGGTGTGGAGGAGAAGGGATGTGAAACAGACAGAGAAAACAGAAGCAAAAGTAATCTGCTGTGTAATGATAAGAATGGAGCACTTTCTATCAGACCTCAGGAAAACCTTTCAGTGCAGGTGAACCCATCCAAGCCACATGGCCAGTGAATAGCTGTGCTCGACTTGAACCCAGTTTGTCTCCAGAGATCCAGTCCTGAACCACCAAGAAACACTGTCTCCCATCTTCATCCCTTCCCTTTTAGGGAAAGGAATTCCTGGGTTGCAAAGGGAAGCGAAAGGATGTGAGGAATGAAAACAAAGAACGTAAAACAAAAGAAGGCCGGACTCATCTGCTTTCTCCATTTATAAGAGGTAAAATGACAGGTTTCCCTTCATCATCCCTTCACAGTCATAAAAGAGCCCACTGTCTCTGCCGACACTTGGCTTTGATTTCAGCAGGCCAAGCTGAAATCAAAATCACTGTTAAAGAATTCAAAAGACTGACAGATCCTTCTCAACCCAGCAAGATCCAAAAGTAAAATAGAAATGATGGACATGAAATGCAAAGGGTAGGCAAGAACAGTGTATGGGGTCATTAGGGACACAGGAATCTCACCTCTGTCTAGAGTGGCAAGACTAGCAGAGGTGCTCTAGTGTCAGAAAGACAAAGGATTCAAATCCCAGTTTGGCTCTGTAATATCAGAAAAAATGACTTAACTTCTCCAAGAATCATTTTTTCATCTGTAAAATGGGGATAAGAACATCTGCCTCTCCATGGATAAACCACTTTGAAAGTTTCTAAGAACAAACTGGGAGACAGGCATTCACACTAGTAGACATGTAAATTGGCTCAATCTCTATCGAAACAATCTGGTAATACTGCTCTTTTTCAAACTTAACACACTTATATAGCACTTAAAATGTGTCAGGCACTACACCAGGCACTTTACAAATATTCAATTCTTGTGGCACATTGTAAAAATGGTAGCAGTGATTCCCTTCACTGTATCCCTGCATCCCTGACCTTGGAGAGTCCCCTCCCACACAGACTCTGAGCTTGGCCATGTGATTTGCTTTGGTCAGTGGAACAGCAGCAAATGTAACACAAGCAGAGGCTTGAAAAGCGCTTGAGCTCTGCCCTCCTGTGCTACGCTATGGAACCCTGAGACCACCATGTGAAGAAGCCTGAGCTAGGCTACAGGAGCATGAGAGGTTGCATCCTGTCCCAAATGAGTCCCTGATGACCAACACACTTGTCAAGCACCAAACATGTGAGTGAGGCCATCCTAGACTGTCCGGCCTCCAGCAGACCCACAAGCTGACCACGGAAGCAGAACCAGAAAAGCCACTCAACCAACCCATAGATTAGTGAGCCAAGTAAAATATTTTTTTAAGCCATGATGGTTTGGGGTGTTTGTTGTACAATACAAACTGACAGAATCTGCATAACAATCCTATTAAGTAGCTAACATTATTATCCCCATTTTGCAAATAAAGCAACTGAGGCAAAGAGGGGTTAAGTGACTTGCGCCATGTGTAAATGGCAGAGCCAAGACTCAACTCCAAGCAATCTGTCTACAGGTCTATGCTCATAACTCCTACACTATGTTGCTTTAGCTACTAAAAATACAAGTATTCATAACACTTGACCCAGAAATTCCACTGCAATTTATCATATCAATATGCTTGCACACATACAAAGTCATGTATATATAAGATTATTCATTGCAGCCCTGTTGATAATGGCAAAATACCAGAAAAAAGTTCTAGTTCAGGCATACCTCGTTTTATTGTACTTCCCTTTATTGAATTTCATAGATACTGTCTCTTTTACTAATTGAAGGCTTGTGGCAATCCTGTGTCCAGCAAGTCTATATGCACCATTTTCCAACAGTATATGCTCATTTCATGTCTTTGGGACACATTTTGGTAATTCTCTCAACATTTCAAACTTATTCATTATTACTATATCTGTTATGGTGATTTGTGACCACTGGTCTTTAATGATACTATTGTAATTGTTTCAGGGCACCATGAACCATACACACACAAAACGGATAACTTACTGTATAAATGTGGTGCATATCCTGACAGCTCCACCACTCTTCCTCTCTCTCTCTTTCCTTGGGCCTCTCTGTTCTGAGACGCAACAATATTGAAATTAGGCCAATTAATAACCCTCTGATGGCCTCTAAGCATTAAAATAAATGGAAGAGTTGTCCATCTTTCACTTTAAATCAAAAGCTAGAAATGATTAAGCTTAGTGAGGAAGGCATATTGAAAGCTGAGATAGGCCAAAAGCCAGGCCTGTTGCCCTGAATGGTCAGCTAAGTTGTAAATGCAAAGGAAAAGTTCTTGAAGGAAATTGAAAGTGCTACTTCAGTGAACACATGAATAATAAGAAAGCAAAACAGTCTTATTGCTCAAGGGGAGAAAATTTTAGCAGTCCGGATAGAAGATCAAATCAGCCATAATTTCCTTAAGCCAAAAACCAATTCAGGACAAGGTACTAACTCTCTTTAATCCCATGAAGGCTGAAAGAGGTGAAGAAGCTGCAGAAGAAAAGTTTGAAGCTGGCACAGGTTAGTGCATGAGGTTTAAGGAATGAAGGCATCTATATAACATAAAAGTGTAGGATGAAGCAGCAAGTGCTGATGGAAAAGCTATAGCAGGTTATCTGGAAGATGTAGTTAAGATCAATGATGAAGGTGACTACACTAAATAACAGATTTTCAGTGTAGACCAAATAGCCTTATATTGGAAGAAGATGTCAGTCAGGACTTACATAGCTAGAGATGAGAAGTCAGTGCCTGGCTTCATAGCTTCAAAATGCAGGCTGACTCTCCTGTTAGGGACTAACGCAGCTGGTGACATTAAGTTGAAGCCAGTGCTCATTTACTATTCTGAAAATCCTTGAGCTCTTAAAAATTATGCCAAATCGACTTTGCCTGTGTTCTACAACTGGCATCACAAAGCCTGGATGATGGCACATCTGTTTACATCATGGCTTACTGAATATTTTAAGCCCACTGTTGAGACCTACTACTCAGAAGAAAAAAAAAAGGAAGATTCCTTTCAAAGTATTAATGCACATTGACAATGCACTTAGTCATCCAATATCTCTGATGGAAATATCCAAGGAGATTAATGTTGTTTTGTGCCTGCTAATACAACATCCATTCTTCAGGCCACGAACAAAAAACAATTTCAACCTTCAAGTCTTACAACTTCAGAATACAATTTGTAATGTTAGAGCTGCCATGGTGATTCCCCTGGTGGCAAAATAAATTGAAAACCTTATGAAAAGGATTCACCATTTTTACATGCTATTAACATTCTTAATAGGAACATTTAAAATATCAACATTAACCGGAGTTTGGAATATGATTCCAACTCGTATGAATGACTTTGAGAGGTTCAAGACTTCAGTGGAGGAAGGAACTGTACTGGAAACAGCAAGAGAACCAGAATTAGAAGCGGAGCCTGAAGATGTGACTGAATTGCTGCAATCTCATAATAAAACTTGGATGGGTAAGGCTTCTTATGGATGAGCAAAGAAGTGGTTTCTTGATATGAAACTACTCCTGGTGAAGATGCTGTGACATTGTTGAAATAACAACAAATAATTAGAATTTTACATAACTTTAGCTGATAATGCAGACAGGATTTGAGAGGATTGACTCTAATTTTGAAAGAAGTTCTACTATAGGGAAAATGCTTTCAAACAACATCACATGCTACAGAGAAGTCTTTCATGAAAGGAAGCGTCAATCAGGGCAGCAAACTTCATAAGAAATCGCCACAGCCACCCCAACCTTCAGCAACCACCACTCTAGTCAGTCAGCAGCCTTCAACACTGAGGCAAAACCTCCACCAGCAAAAAGATTATGACTCACTGAAAGGTCAGACAATTGCTGGCAATTTTAGCAATAAAGTATTTTTATTTAAGATATGTACAGTGTGCTTTTTTAGATATAATGCAATTGCATACTTAATAGACTACAGTGTAGTATGAACATAACTTTTATATGCACTATGAAACAAAAAATTGTTTGATCCACTTTATTTAGATATTTAGATATTCACCTTGTTGGGATGGTATTGTAGGTTTGATTCCAACCTACAATGTCTCCGATTTATGCCTGTATATTCACATAAAGGTTTCCCATTTACAGCTGTAAAGAGAACTTGGGGCTGGGTGCAGTGACAGCATACCTATAATCCTAGCACTTTGGGAGGCCAATATGGGAGGATTCGTTGAACCAAAGAGAGTTCAAGACCAACTTGGACAACATAGTGAGACCCCTATCTCTACAAATAAAAAAAAAATTAGCCAGGTATGATGGCATGCACCTGTAGTACCAGCTACTCCAGAGGCAGAGGTGGGAGGGTCACTTGACACAGAAGGTTGGGGTTGCAGTGACGTAGGACTGCACCACTGCACTTCTGTGTGGGAAACTGTCTCAAGACTCTGTCTCAAAAAAAAAAAGACATATATATATATATATATATATATATAGAGAGAGAGAGAGAGAGAGAAAGAGAGAGAGAGAGAACTTCACAAATCTATAAATCTATAAATACTGATCTTGATGTATGAGAGAAAAAAGCATGGTGAAGAAGAGTGTACTTCTATGCTACCATTTGTGCTTTTAAAATGAAAAGTATAAATATATAACTGCTTATATATGCATAGATTATTTCCAGAGGGACACAAGAAATGGGTTTAACATCAATTGCTTCTAGAAAAGGGAACTGGCTGGTGGGGCAACAGTATAGGAAGGCTCATTTTCGTTGTAAGCTTTGCATATCTTTTGAATTTTATACTGTGTAAATGTATCAGCTATTAATTTTTAACTTAAAAGGTTATGAAAATGAAGGAAGAGAGCTGTCACAAATAATCAATAAATAGTAGCTACCAGCCTGAGCAACATCGTGAGACCTCATCTCTAAAGAAAATTAAAAAATAAGGCAGGAGGATCGCTTGAGCCCAGGAAGGAGAGGCTGCAGTGAGCTGTGATGGTGCCACCGCACTGCCACCTGGGTGACAGAGTGAAACCCTGCCTCAAAAAAAAAAGTAGCTACCATTATAATTATTCTCCCACAACTGCTTTCTAACTTTTTCTAACACAAATAATTTTTTAAGGCAGCCAATCCTCTGTAACTCCTGGCTTGCATGGAAAGAGCTCATTATAGATTCAAAAATAAAGAGGGACATATGAGCTAGCTATGTGAAGAGGCGAAAGAAGACCCAACCATGGGGTTCTCTGGTGTTCAAAGCACCAGACAGCACAGCATGTACAACATCAGCCTTTGGTTGGAGTCTATTTGGGCTGCTACAATCAAATCCCAATGACTAGGTGGCTTATAAACAACAACAACAACAACAAAAAAATGCATTTCTTACAGTTCTGGAGGCTGGAAAGTCCAAGATCAAGGCTCTAGCAGATTCAGTGTCTGGTAAGGCCCACTTTCTGGTCCAGAGATGATGTCTTCTCACATCATGGAAGGGGCAAGGTAGCTCTCTGGGGCCTTTATAAGGCACTATTCCCATTCATGAGGGTTTTGCCCTTGAGACCTGATCACCTCCCAAAGACCCACCTCTTAATACCATCACCCTGAGGGTTAGGATTTCAACATATGAACTGCAGGGGACACAAACATTCAGACCACAGCTTCGCTCTTCAGAGCAACCCAAATACGGGGCATCTTCTGTGCTCCTACTCTGTACACTCCCTACGGACCTTCTCTTTCAATCAAGGACACCAAATGAAAGTAATTATGTTGGATTCCAATAGTGTGTCTGCACACTCTCACGCTCTGCAGTTATTGATCTGCCACAGTTGATGGGTTGCCACATGCATCTGCCAAACTGCCAAATTCTCTGCTTCACTAGAACCAGACAGGGTCTGGGACAGAAACAAGAAGTTTGTGGGCAACAGAGTGTAATGTCAAGAACCAGGTCTTTGGAGTCCAGCAAACCTGGGCACAAATCCCAGCTCCAACATTCAGCTGAGTAGAGTAGAGCAACGCTCAACCTTTCTGAGCTTGTTACTGCCATCTGTTCAATGGTGACGGCATTTACCTCTCACAGGACTCTTGCTAATGCACGTACCACAGTACCAGGTACACAGTGAATGTTCACTTCACGGAGGCAATTTTCATTGTCTTTGGTATTCTAACAGAGGCTAACCACCTTGTTTCTTCCATCTCTCTCTCTTTTTCTTTCTCACACACACCACCCGCAACAATTAGCAGCCTTAGGTGTACATAAGAGGATTCCTGTCTCTGCCTTCTGCTCACATCAGTAAGCTCAGTTGACTCTACCTCAAAATACATCCCCCATCTCTCTACCTCTCTCCAAAACTCCTCCACACACAAGTGATCTAAAATCTAATTTTTTTTTTTTTTTTTTTTTTTTTAGACAAAGTCTCGCTCTGTCACCAGGCTGGAGTGCAGTGACTCGATCTCGGCTCACTGCAACCTCCACCTCCCAGGTTTAAGTGATTCTCCTGCCTCAGCCTCCCAAGTAGCTGGGACTACAAGTGCGTGCCACCATGCCCAGCTAATTTTTGTATTTTTAGTAGAGATGTGGTTTCACCATGTTGGCCAGGATGGTCTTGATCTGACCTTGTGATTTGCCCACCTTGGCCTCCCAAAGTGCTGGGATACAGGTGTGACCAACTGTGCCCCGCCTAAAATCCAAATTTCTAACCATGACCAACAAGGCCCTAGAGGACTTGGCCCCTGCCTGTCTCAGCCTCATCTCCTTGCACACTCACCCCCTACACACTCCACCCTGCCCCAGCCCCCATGTCATCTGTTCCTGACCCAGAGTCTGTGCCTCAGAGCTCTTCAGTCTGGAACAGTCTTTCCCTGAACCTCCACACAGCTTCTTTTCAACACGTAGTTCACAGCTCAAATGTCGACCCCTCAGAAACGTCTTCATTTCTGATCACCCAAACTAAAATGCTTCCCTCCCCTGACTCATTCCTCATGACCTCGTCCTGCTCTGTTTTATTCATAGCACTCATTACTATCTGAAATTACATTATTTGTACATGTGTTTACTACTTTATTATCTGATTTCTCAATTTGAATGTGGCCTCCAAGAGAACAAGGCCTTTGTCATGTTCTTCACAGTATCCCTAGAGCTCAGAACAGCACCTGCAAATAGCAGGTGCTTAATACACATGGAGGTGGGAGCTGGGGATTTAAAATGCACTCTACTGAGCTCCAGTTTCAGAGATTCTGACTCATTAAGTTTGAAACAGAGCCTAGGAATCTGCATTTTCAGCAAGCATCCACCTCCTTCATCCTAAGGCAGATAGGAGGCAGATCACACATTAAGATACTCTGGTCAACGCCCTCCATCTCCAAATCATGATTCTCTCTCTAACACACACTACTTAGGCCTACGGATCCCATTCAGGCTTCTTTATTTAATTACTCTGGGCCACTGAGGGTAAAAAAGGAGGCTGCTGACCCCTGAATTTTGAGTTCAAACAAGTAACCTCACCATGGCCAGTTTCCATTTCCGCTGCATGCCAAACTAGCTGGCCAGTCTGGCTGGAATTCTATTCTCCCCAGAAACACCTGCGCAGGTCTGGACTAGCTCCAAAGGTATAAGCCAGGTGAATTTCGGTGTCAGCTCACTGAGAGACTTTTCAGGGGCAGCTGGGGCCAATTCACATTTGCTCTATACTCCCTACAAACACACCCCCCTCAAGACACACACAGAGAACACTTAATTCTGGTACCACCAGAAAAAAGAGGCCCGAGTTCCATTGGAAGGAACCCAGCCGCTGAGAGGCAGAAATCTATGAAAGGGTCACTCAGGTGACCAAAGCAATTGGCACATTAAGTACCTTCCAACAAGCCAAACCCCAGCCTTAACCTAGAGAAATGCACTGTTCTGGAGGGAGAGTCTTACTCTGTTTTTTTGTTTTTGTTTGTTTGTTTGTTTGTTTTTGGTTTGTTTTGGGGGCATTCCCCCCAGCATTTCTTCTCAGTCTTGTCTCTTCAGAAAACACCCCTCCACCTCTTCCTGGGCACCTAAACTGTCTTCAGAGTGGCCTTAGGAGGTCTGGGACAACGAGGAGGGTACCTAACAGGATTTCCTTAAGTTTCCTGCACTGTTTTCCACACTGTTAAATGCCGAGATCCTGTATTTGATTAAAGTACCTTCCATTTCCAAAGTTAAAACACAAACGACACTCCGGGTCTGATAACTTAAAAAGTCGCCAACACCTTCGCGTCAATTAACTTCCCCCGACAAGCAAGATCGAGCTGCATTAGGGCCTGGGAGCTCTCGGGGGCTGACAACAAGCAGCACCAGTGCCCCAAGGTGTCCCTGGAGGTGGAAGAGCTCCTCTAGCTGAGCCTGTTTTTCTTTTTTCCACAGGCAGCCCTGGCTGGAGGGTGGGGGTGAGCGCGGAGACCCCAACACCTGCCGGTAAAGCAGCAGCCGCGGCCCCCGAGGGTGCCCCCGGCCAGGAGCTGCGCGCCGTCGGCGGGCGGTGCCTGGGGGAGACTCGCGCCTTCCAAACGCCGGGGCTCAGCATCCTTTCAGGCGAGCCCCACCGCCCCCCAACCCCGGACCCGGCCTCCACCGGTCACCCACCTGGCCCGGACCTAGGGCTGGCTCCTTCCCTGGGGTGTGCGCAGAGGGAGCCCCACCGACGCCGGGCAGAGCTACCCGGGCTCCTGAGAAAGGAGCGGGGCGCTGGGCAGCAGAAGGCAGCCGGGCTGGCGTGAGGGGCGCACGGGAAGGGGCTCGCCCGGAGGCGGGGGGCGGAGCGCCGGGCGCAGCCCACCTCGCAGGCCCCAGCCCAAGGCTCCGACGTGCCGGCGCTGCCGCGAAGAGTGCGGACTCGCGGTCCCCGCGGCGCCCTTCACCTCCCCAGTCCGCCAGGGGCTCCCCGGTTCCTCGCCGACGTCCGGCCCCGCAGTGCCCTCACCCTTCCCCCCGGACGGACCCCGCCGAACCTCCCCCCGCCCCCGCGCACTCACCCTCCGCATGGTGCCGGGGCCGTCCGGGCCGGGCTCCGAGACGCTAGCGCGAGGCGGGCGGGGCGGGCGGCGGCGCTCTGCCGGCCCGAAGCTCCGCGCTGTCCCCGCCTGCACACGCCTGCGCCGCGGCCGCCGAGCTGGCAGGGGGAGGGGCAGGGGCGCGCTGGCCGCGGGGTCCCCGGGGCTCTCCCGGGCTGCGGCGGTGGCACGGAGCCGAGCGGGACGCGCCGAGCTGGCGGAGGCCCAGGGCCCCAGGGCCCTTCTTCCAGCGTCGCGGCGTCCCCACCTCCTTGGGCCGCTGCGCCCCTCTCCTCTTCCTCGAGTTCCCGCCCGACCCGGAGCGGAGCGAGTCTCCGATGCCGGCCCCGCAGACCCTAGAACTGAGCGGGAGACGCTTGGGGATGAACCCTGGGCCCACTCTGCGGGGACCCCAAGTTTAAAGAGCAAGAGGGGATTGGCGGAGAGTGCAGACGGCAATTATCACCTTCTTAAAATATCAGCCTTACAGCTCTCCCCATGGGAAGGAAATGTGGCCCGCTAATGTCCGTTCCCACTCTTTTCGTTTTCTTTTTAATTTTTCATACAGGGTCTCTCTCTGTCCCCGGGAGGGGGGCGATCTCGGCTCACTGCAGCCTTGAACTCCCAGGCTCAAGCGATCCTCCCGCCTCAGCCTCCCCAGTAGCTGGGACCACAGGCGCGCGCTCGACTACACCTGGCTAATTTTTGTATTTTTATTCTTTTGTAGAGACGGGTGACTTGCCATTTTGCTTAGGCTAGTCTCGAACTCCTGACCTCAAGAGATCCTCCCGCCAGGGTCTCTCAAAGTGCTAGGATGAGAGGCGTGAGCCACCGCACCGGCCCTTTTCTATTCCTTGGAATCTGCTATTGTTTTTTGAAAGTCCTGAGCATTCATAAAGCTTTGCGGGGAGGAGTGGGAAGAGAGTTAAGAGTAAACAGCAGGTTCCAGGTCTTTGCTATTGTAAACAGTGCTGCAATGAACATTCGTGTGCACGTGTCCTTGTAGTAGAATGATTTATAATCCTTTGGATATATACCCAGTAATGGGATTGCTGGGTCAAATGGGATTTCTATTTTTAGGTCCTTGAGGAATCGCCACACTGTCTTCCACAATGGTTGAATTAATTTACATTCCCACCAACAGTGTAAAAGTGTTCCTATTTCTCCACATCCTCTCCAGCATCTGTTGTTTCCCGATTTTTTAATGATCGCCATTCTAACTGGTGTGAGATGGTATCTCAATGTGGTACATATACACCATGGAATATTATGCAGCCATCAAAAACGATGAGTTCACGTCCTTTATAGGGACATGGATGAACCTGGAAACCATCATTCTCAGCAAACTGACACAAGAGCAGAAAATCAAACACCGTATATTCTCGCTCATAGGCGGGTGTTGAACAATGAGAACACATGGACACAGGGAGGGGAGCACTACACACTGGGGTCTGTTGGGGGGAAATGGGGGAGGGGCGGGGGGTGGGGAGGTGGGAAGAGATAGCATGGGGAGAAATGACAGATACAGGTGCGGGGATGGAAGGCAGCAAAGCACACTGCCATGTGTGTACCTATGTAACAATCTTGCATGTTCATCACATGTACCCCAAAACCTAAAATGCAATAAAAAAAAAAAGGAAAAAAAAAAAAAAAAAAAAAAAAAAAGAGTAAACAGCAGGTCTACCCCGGGCTGGAGGAAACACCGTGGAACAGATACGGCCTGGTCTCATTCAGGTGAAGAAGCTCGGCGGGGAAGGGGTCTGCCTCCTCATTCCAGCGAAACCTGTGGGTTTTCCTAGCAGTCCCCTGCGTGCACAGCTTTCTTTTCACAATTGACCTCCATACCTCCACCCCAACTTTTCCAAACAACGCGGGAAGCCCATCCCCAAATGCTAATGCTTCTGGGGGAAAAAAAAAAATGAGAACGGGGAAAAGACATATTCCCCCCGATCATGAAAACACTGCACACCCTTGAGCCCAGAAGGCAGGATCTAAATCCACAAGAACAGGATGGAATGATGTGGAAAGGTCTTCCAGGAAGAAATCTGATTTTATTCTGCTTTAACTGCTGAACAAAGTAAATCGAATAGCACGGAACTAACTCAAGGCAGCCTGAATTTTGCGTGGAAAAAATATCTCTTGTTTGTCAAAGAATCCTTTGAAAAGCATCCAAGAACGCTTGTATTTTCAAAGCGGCTGGGACAGGTATGCAGGCAGACAGCAGTAGGAATGTAAAGGCTGGTGCCGGGTAAACACTTCTCCTGAGTGTTTCAGCTTTGGCATTGCCTTTATGCCAATTATTCTGGCAGATCACCACTGTCAAAGAAATACCTTTATAATTTTCTAACGTTGATTGCCGGCAGCACTATAGAGACCATAGTATTACACAAAGTACCTTAATGATCTAATGAATAAAAACATTTCATTTGGATTTCTCTTTGGTATCTATCAGCACACATAAGGGGAGGAGTGACTGATGTGTTGGGGGAAGTGTAAGAAACGAAAATTAATGACACATGCTTCGTCCCTTTTTTACTTTATCTTATGATCTGTATACAGTGGGTTTTTTCCTCCCTGGATATGAATCTCTTCTGATTGAGCTTTTATGTTTTGCCTTTGAGAAAATAACGTTAGTAAGTGTACTTATGAGCCACACCTGTGTTATCATTTCAATCCACACAACTCTATGAAGTATGTACTGTGATATTATGGTTTTTCAGAGGCAGATACTCCAGCTCAGAGAGGATAGGTAATTTACCCAAGATCACACAGCTTGTTAGTGGCACAGCCTGGATTTCAACTCAGGCAGTCTGATATGATAGCCCACTCACTGAATGCCCATGCAATATTGCCCTCCTCTGCTTCATAGAAAAGGTGCAGCTGTGTAAAGGTGTTCCTGGAAGTAAAAAGACGAGCTTTTGTCATAAGTCAGATTAGTCACTTGACATCGCTGAGCCTTAGCTTCCTCGTCTGTAAAATGACAACTCAGACTAAATAGATGCATTAAAGGCCTAGCCAGAAGTGAAGCTCAAAATTTAGAGTATTATTATGTGACTATTAGCATCTCAGTATTCTTGCTCAGCATGGTAAGAAATCTTAACCTGCAGGTACAGTGTTAACCACTTCATTGGTTTGTGTAATCTCACCACAACCCCTTGTTTAACACTGCTTGTGCTGCCTTCCACAACATCGCCTCTTTCTGCTCCTTCTAACTAATACTCTTTGCTCTGCAAATGTGATATCTAATCGAAATAATGGTTTTTTTGCTTTTGTTTTTGAGATGGAGTCTCGCTCTGTTGTGCCCAGTCTGAAGTCCAGTGGCTCAATCTCAGCTCACTGCAACCTCCACCTCCAGGTTCAATCGATTCTCCTGCCTCAGTGTCACAAGTAGCTGGGATTACAGATGTCTTCCACCATGCCCAGCTAATTTTTTGTATGTTTAGTAGAGTCAGGATTTCACCATATTGGCCAAGCTGGTCTTGAACTCCCAACCTTAGGTGATCCACCCACCTAGGTCTCCCAAAGTGCTAGGATTACAGGCGTGAGCCACTGAGCCCAGCCTAATGTTCATTTCTTAGTAAACTTGAATAAGATTCCTGGTGTGGGGAGGAGGGGTCAGTTTCAGTTAAGTAGTTGGCCTGAATAATTTTTAAATTCCCTTCAGAAACTAAGACTTTTATTCAACTGTACCAAATAAATGACAACACATCAGTTGCTAATGGATCACAGTCACATTGGCCATCTATGGAAATCCTCATGTTTCCAATGCTGTTGTTAACTACCTTGAAGAACTGATTTAAAAGTAAAACTAGATTGAATCAGATTTCTCCCTTTTTCATTCCAGGGGGAGTGGGGAAAGGTCTTTTTGTGTATGTGTGTGTTTAAAGAATCTTCAAAGTACTTTAATGATAGAGTTGTCTATCTGTTTCATATTATCATATCTCCATTAGCCTTCTAAACTCAGCCATATTATTCATTTCCTTGAAAATCAACTAATGATTGAGAACACTATATTTTCCTTTTTTCTTAATTGTGTAACAACATCACCACCAGGCACAAACAAGTGTTATTCAGCCCTTTTTTTTTTTTTTTTTTTTTTTTTGAGGCAGTTTTACTCTTGTCGTCCAGGCTGGAGTTCGGGGGTGTGATCTCAGCTCACTGAAAACTCCACCTCCCGAGCTCAAGTGATTCTCCTGCCTTAGCCTCCCTAGTAGCTGTAATTACAGGCACCTATCACCACACCTAGCTAATTTTTGAATTTTTAATAGAGATGGAGTTTCACCATGTTGGCTAGGATGGTCTTGAACTTCTGACTTCAGGTGATCCACCCACCTTGGCCTCCCAAAGTGCTGGGATTACAAGTGTGAGCCACCACACGAGGCCTACTTAACCTTCTTGATCCACAGGCTGGATTCATCGGTCTTTTTCTTAGTACAGTAGGAAGCATACTAGCATCAGGAGGTAAAGCTTACTTCTTTCATTAGCTATGAAGGTAGATAGGCATTTGATATAAAATTGAACAAAAAGAAACTAATTTACAATTTTACATAAATAGTAAAAGAAAAATGATAATTTATTCTGCTTTTTGTAGATAAGAAATCTTGCCAATTAGCATAATTTCTACCATCCTCCATTTAGAAAAGCATTAGTAATTAAATGCTTTTCTTTACCATGTTCCTAAATTTGAATCCTTCATAAGGCATCTATTAAATACCTACTATGGGTGTGGGGGCAGGATATACATTATTGATTAAATAAATCCATAGTTTCCTGAGAAAGATCAAGAATAATTTCAAGGAAACATGTATCACAGCTGCATGCATTGAGTTACTTTATACGTTCCAGGCATCGTGAAAAACCACGTATCAGCCTGTTTCATCCTCACGAAACTCTGCAAAATTGTTGTATCTTCTCCATGTGATAGACTATGAAACTAACATTTATCTCGATGAAAAAATTTGCCAAAGGTTGCATGTTTAATTAGTGACACACATCTACCCCAATCTGACTCCAGAACCCAAGAGATTAACCTGTGATAGGTAGATATTAATGTATCACACAGACTCTCCTCTCTCTGGAATTTCTTCAAAGTGGTGAAAAATGTGAGCCAAGAATTTTATATCCATTAAAACGGACTTTCAAGTATTTCTACTAGAAATAAAATCACATTAGTTAAGAAAGAATTCTTAAAGGAGATGAGTCATCAGCTTGAAAAAATACAAGACTTGAATGTGAAGAGTGAAGAATATTCTTTTTTCAGCCTCTCAAGTAGCTGGGACTACAGGTACATGCTGCCACACCCATCTCTACAATTTTTTGTTTGTTTGTTTTGTAGAGATGGGGTCTTGCTATGTTGCCCAGGCTGGTCTCAAACTCCTAGCCTCAAGTAATGCTCCCACCTAGCCCTACCAAAGTGCTGAGATTACAGGCACAAGCTGCCATGCCCAGCAAGAATATTATTTAAAGGGTACAGTGGAGTAAGCCACAATGTAGAGGTAGTGGCAGTCAATAAACCATTCTAAGGGAACCCTGGGATATGTGACTTTTTAATTTTCATTTTTTATTGCAATATCACAGTCACTTAAGGATATTCCGGGTCCTTTATTTTGCTGTGAAAGGTCTGAATGGTTGCTATGCTATTTCTTTTCTTGCTCTTGCCAAGGCCTGCTCAACTTCTCTGAGCCACAGTTCAGGGGCTGGACATTCTATTGATCTTTTTTTCTTCTTTCTGTGATTCTATTGATGTTTTTTTTTTTTCTTTTTGTGGCCTGAAGATTCAGGGTAGAGTGGGAAAGAACTTACCTAGAGCTGTGTGTTGCCTTTGTCACAGGAATTTAGTTCTCTTCTTTCCTCTAAGGCTCTGTGCCATAGTTCATCCCCTAGTGGGTATTTAAAAAGACAAAATTCACCCAGATGTGCAACCCTAATGCTACTTACATATTTAATTCCATGCTCCTTTGTAGTCTTCATCCAAATGCATGTCCATCTGCAATATGTTAACATAGCTATCTCTCCTGCTAGCCCCTAACTCCTTGAAGGAAGGGACTATCTTAATTCTTACATCTCCATGGCCTACCCCAAAACAGGAGTGCTTGGTACATGTTTAATAAATGAATGAATGATGTTCAATCCATATTATAGTCTACTGTTTTCCCTTGATTAATGTTTTCTATATTTTTACATAGCATTAATAATTAACTTTATTGGCTGCTCAATATACACATTCTCAGTGATGTATTGTCATTTAACCATCCTCTCATGTTGCTATTTACATTGTTTCTACTCCTTTCATTGAGCCCAGGAGTTCAAAACCGGCCTGGGAAACATAGTGCAACTCCATCTCTATTAAAAAAATACAAAAATTAGCCAGGCATGGTGGCACGCACCTGTAATCCCAGCTACTTGGGAGGCTGAAGCAGGAGGATCACCTGAGCCCAGGGAGGCTGAGATTGCAGTGAGCCGAGATTGAGCCACTGCACTCAAGCCTGAGTGATAGAGCGAGACTCCATCTCAAAAATAAAGTAAAATACTCCTTTGAAATTCTCTTGAGTTAGTAAGTAGGGATATGACTTCATATTAAGAAGAATTTGGAGGATGAGAATATGATCATGGTAGATTAAATGGTCCAGAGGTACCAAGACAAGTTAGAAGGCTGACCTCAGTCACACAAAATGGAGCTGATGAGGGAGCGAAGGTCAAGATTAGGATGGTGGTTGTGAAAATGGAAAGGGAGAAACAGTTTCTACATCTACTGCTAAAGCTGGAAAGATGTAACTAGGAATTTACCCTATATGGGGCTAAAAATATGACAAACCGTAGGGACATTGTCATGTGATGGGGAGCACTAGTTCAGCACCATGGACAGCTCCCAGGTTATCAGGTATGCGTTGTGGGCGGTATGGGACCATTACTGCTGTCTGCGATGGTGCCTTTTAATAAAAAACAGTAACATTTTTAAACATATTTTTAGTGAAAGCTTTACACACATTAATTAATTCTCATAGGGAAATAGGCACGTAAAGATTACATAATATCACCCCAAAGTCATACAGATAGCAAGTGGCAGAGCTAAGTCTGAGTCCAGGTAGTCTGGGTTTAAAACCCATTACACCGTATTGGAAAAGACAATTACGACTAAGTATGATCATCTAGCTATATAGTTATAAAGGTTATATCTTTCCAGCTCTGACATTGGATATA
Source organism: Saimiri boliviensis (assembly GCF_048565385.1). NCBI lineage: Eukaryota > Metazoa > Chordata > Mammalia > Primates > Cebidae > Saimiri > Saimiri boliviensis. The sequence continues at coordinate 37,966,228 of NC_133455.1, read as the reverse complement.
GACAATGTTTCTCCCTTTCCATTTCCACCGTCGCCATCCTAGTCTTAACCTTGGTTCCTCAACAGTTCCATTTTGGTTACATTGGAACTAAGTTTTGAAAGACAAATGGAATTTAGCTAGAGTCCAGATGGCCAATAGGCTACCCGAAGCCCTGTGTTGAGAAAGGTTCTGAGTTCTAATCTAGGCCCAGAAAAAGTCTCCTGTGAGCAGAGAGCAAACGTGGTAGTGATGGGAAACCTTAGGTTAGAAAGGTAGGTAAGCCAAATAATACAGGATCTTGGATGTGAGGAAGGAAGTTTAGACATTTTTCCTAAAAGCTTTAAAAACCCACTGAAGAGTTTTAAGCAAGATAAGGCATTATGATGAGATTTGCATTTTAAAATATCATCCTAATAATTTCAGGGTAAAGATAACAGACTAAATCATGATCACAGATTCTCCTCTTCCTAATACCTGATATAATGAAGAGAAACTGTAGCTCAGAGAGAAGACAACAAACTTATCTGAGATAAAGTGAGACAGGGGCCAAGCAGACTTCATTCACACTATATAACAGTTACAAAAAGATCTGGTTGGAGGTGCTCCTATGAAACAAAATCGAGATGAAAAGAAGACCATGTAAATGTGGTACAGTCAAAAAAGGGTGGAGTCGGGAGGAAGGAAGATAATGTATATGCTGGGAAGAAACCAGTATGGAAGAAAACATAAGCCCATGAAACATATCCCCCAGGTAGTGCTTTGCACTACAAATGCCTTCAGAATATGAACCTGGGTAAATAAGACCTTAAAATTGAGATAAAAAATGACCAAGAGAGACCAAAAAGGTATCAGAGCTAAAGAAATGAATCAAAAACTGAAACAACACCATTATAGATCTAATATATAAATTAGAAATGCCAAGTAACAGGAAAGACATGATTGAAAATTAAATTAATGGGTAGTAAAAGGCTTGTGATAATTACGCAAATAACATAATTTGCCACAGAGGGAGTAAAGCAATTAGGGAGAGGATAATAAGATAATAAGAGAACCAAGAGAAAATCAAACATAAGATAGCTGATGTCCCTAATTGATGTAGATAATCCAATAAATGTAACAAAATACACATTTAGACACTCAATTCAGGAACAGTTTTTCTAAAACGAAGAACTGAATCTGCAGAGGAAAATTTATACTGTATGCCAGAGAAAAACTACTTTGAACAGACATCAAAACATAGTCTGGTTAAGTTAATAATTTTCGAGAGAAAATATTTATTTGGACATCTAGGCAGAAAAGGCAAATCATCCATGAAGATGGGGGTGGGTGGGGGTGGAAAAGAAATGGATACAAACATGTCCAAAACATCTCAAGCCAGAAGACAATGTCATCAGCCTGGACAACACAGCTAGACTCTGGTCTCTACAAAAATATACGTATTTTTAATTAGCTAGGCATGGTGGCACACACCTGTAGTTCTTGCTACTTGGGAGGCTGAGGTGGGAGGATTGCTTGAGCCCAGGAGGTTGAGGCTGCAGTGAATCATGATCACACCAGGGCACTCCAGCCTAGGTGACAGAGTGAGACCCTGTCTCTAATCTCTAAAAACAAAACCACACACACACACACACACACACACACACACACACACACACACAGTCTACCTAGCTTGGAGAGAGAATAACTAAGAAAGTTACACATAACCATCTGCAGATATTCTCAAGCATAAAAGAACTCAGGGAGTAAAACACACAAGTCCTTCTTGGGGGAAAAAAAATCTAGCCAATCAGAAACAGGAGATGAATGAAAAAAAAAAAAAAAACAGGAACAGAAGACACCAAAGTAAAAGGTAAAACTGCTGATGGTAGGCAGTTAAGAATTTAAATAGAGAACTACAATTAAAAAACTGATGGAATTCTAGCCATGGAACAAATTGAAAATGTTACCAATCTTGCAAAGTAAAAATAATAGGAAGATTTTAAAATCAGGAGGTACAGGAGTGTGAAAGGAAGTATGAGTGCTAATTACTTCATCTTCTATCTGCAGGGAACCAATTGAGATCATCCAAAATTGAAATAGAAAAGAAATACTTAAACCTCTTAATCATTTCTGCAGTTTTTTCTTAACCTCAGGCATATCTCAGTATAAATTCTCCCATGATGGGGAAAGAAAAGTTACCTGAAACTGAATTACTTTAGTTTAATTACAGATTTTTTTATTGTGTTAAAATAAAACAAACTTTAATTTAATAATAAAATAACCTTTGTAGTCATAAAACTCTCTTATCTTCTACCTTTACACGTAAGTGGAGAGGCTTTTTGAATTGTGTTAACATTCATTACTGGGTGGTGAGATTTTGAGAAATGTGCTGCTTTTCTTTTTTGTCCTTTTCTGTATTGCTTAAAACTTTTTTAAAGGAACAGATAGCATTCTTATTTAAGAGTAATTACTTTTTAATCATAAATTAATATGGCTGCTCCATATAATTCAGCATAGAAAGATATCCACGACATACTGCTGAGTGAAAGGGTTAGTTTAAAATTGCATCTGTAGTATAATCTCATTTAGGTGAAACCTATATATTATACATATTTAAAAAAAAAAAAAAACAGGCCAGGCACAGTGGCTCACATCTATAATCCTAGCACTTTGGGAGGTGGAGGCAGGAGGATTGCCTGAGTTCAGGAGTCAAGACCACCCTGGACAACATGGTGAAACCCTGTCTCTGCTAAAATACAAAAACAAATTAGCTGGCTGTGGCAGCATGTGCCTGTAGTCCCAGCTACTTGGGAGGCTGAGGCAGGAGAATTGCTTGAACGAGGGAGGCAGAGATTGCAGTGAGCCAAGATTGCGCCACTGTGCCCCCACCTAGGTGACAGAGCAAGACTCTATCTCCGGGAAAAAAAAGAGAGAGAGAGATGGCCAGGAACGGCGGCTCACGCCTATAATGACACACTTTGGAGGACTGAGGTGAGAGGATCACTTGAAGCCAGCAGTTTTAGACCAGACTGGGTAACAGGGCAAGATCCTGTCTCTACAAAAAAATTGTTTTAATTAACCAGGTGTGGTGGTATGTGCCTGTGGTCCCAGCTACAAGCAAATGCTGAGAGATTTTGTAACCACCAGGCCTGCCTTACAAGAGCTCCTAAAGGAAGCACTAAATATGGAAAGGAAAAACCTGTACCAGCCACTGCAAAACCATACCAAATTGTACAGACCATGGACACGATGAAGAAACTGCATCAACTAACAGGCAAAATAACCAGCTAGCATCATAATGGCAGGATAAAATTCACACAAAGCAGTATCAGCCTTAAATGTAAATGGGCTAAATACCCCAATTAAAAGACATAGACTGGCAAATTGGGTAAAAAGTCAAGACCCACCAGTGCGCTGTATTCAGGAGACCCATCTCATGTGCAAAGACACACATAGGCTCAAATTAAAGGGATGGAAAGAATAAAAGCAAATGGAAAGAAAAAAAAAAAAGCAGGGGTTGCAATCCTAGTTGCTGATAAAACAGACTTTAAACCAACAAAGATCAAAAAAGAAAAAGAAGGGCACTACATAATGGAAAAGGGATCAAAGCAACAAGAAGAGGTAAACTATCCTCGATATATTTGCACCCCATACAGGAACACCCAGATTCATAAAGCAAGTTCTTAAAGGCCTGCAAAGAGACTTAGACTCCCACACAATAATAATGGGAGACTTTAATGCCTCATTGTCAATACTGGCCTATCGATGAGACAGAAAATTAACAAGGATATCCAGGACTTAAACTCAGCTCCGGACCAAGTGGACCTAATAGACATCTACAGAACTCTCCACCCCAAAACAACACAATATACATTCTTCTCAGCACCACATCACACTTACTCTAAAATTGACCACATAATTGGAAATAAAACACTCCTCAGCAAATGCAAAAGAACAGAAATCATGGCCGGGCGCGGTGGCTCAAGCCTGTAATCCCAGCACTTTGGGAGGCTGAGGCGGGTGGATCACGAGGTCAAGAGATCGAGACCATCCTGGTCAACATGGTGAAACCCTGTCTCCACTAAAAATACAAAAAAATTAGCTGGGCATGGTGGCGCGTGCCTGTAATCCCAGCCACTCAGGAGGCTGAGGCAGGAGAATTGCCTGAACCCAGGAGGCAGAGAGGTTGTGGTGAGCCGTAGATCATGCCATTGCACTCTGGCCTGGGTAACAAGAGTGAAACTCTGTCACAAAAAAAAAAAAAAAAAAAAAAAAGAACAGAAATCATAACAGTCTCTCAGACCACAGTGCAATCAAATTAGAACTCAGGATTAAGAAACTCACTCAAAACTTCACAACTACATGGAAACTAAACAACCTGCTCCTGAATGACTACTGGGGAAATAACGAAATTAAGGCAGAAATAAATAAGTTATTTGAAACCAATGAGGACAAAGACACAATGTACCAGAATCTCTGGGGCACAGCTGAAATAAGTGTTTAGAGGGAAATTTATAGCACTAAATGCCCACAGGAGAAAGCAGGAAAGATCTAAAACCGACACCCTAACATCACAATTAAAAGAACTAGAGAAGCAAGAGCAAACAAATTCAAAAGCTAGTGGAAGATAAGAGATAACTAAGATCAGAGCAGAACTGAAGGAGATAGACACATGAAAAGACCTTCAAAAAATTACTGAATCCAGGAGTCAATGTTTTGAAAAGATTAACAAAATAGATAGACTGCTAGCCAGACTAATAAAGAAGAAAAGAGAGAAAAATTAGATAGACACAATAAAAATTATAAAGGGGATATCAACACTGATCCCACAGAAATACAAACTACTATCAGAGAATACCATACACACCTCTATGCAAATCCATTTACTTTTTAAGGATTGCAAAATAAAGATTTCGAATTCTGCATATCTTTTTCATTCATTAATCGAAATGCTTTTATAAAGAGGTAATTTTCCCTATTGCCTAAATAGTATTATAGTTTACAGAAAAGGCAAGATAAGAGTTTAATTCTATGTATTTATTTCCCAGTTTTCAAGAAAATGAATTGGTTCCCTATCATCCTCTGAAGGTGACCAATCTTTTAAAATATTCATATGAATTTACAAATTTAAACCTTTTTGATCAATTTTAATCAATTACAATTATTAACTTTCCTGAAAACTCAAATTGTTCTGGTTTTGGCCATTAAGAGCCCCTTCAATCTGGCTTCTCAGGGTTTTGTTTTGTTTTTTTCTCCACCTACCTAGATGTGTTTGATATTTTTCTTGCTACTGAGTATGACAAAATGCTCTGGTCACATCTTGTACATTATATGTCCCAGATAGACGGCAACAATTTCTCTGAAAATTATCAATTTTTCCAGGAAGTCTTCCTTTCTTTTAGTGGTAAATAGTGTTTCAAGACTACAATCTTGGTACTAGGAAGCCTCCTGGCTGCTGACTTGGTCAGAAATTTTAGGCCTCTTCAGGGGACAGAGCTAAACTACAAGACTATCTATATAAATACAGAATATAAACTATATACTCTCTCTAGCTAGTATTATATGACATATATATCATACTAATAGCTCCAATTCCAAGTCATGCTTGTTTTTATTTGGCCTCTTCTGTATTATATCTTCTTCCAAATGAGACTCCTGGCTCTTAAGAACACAAGTGATGATAGAAGTAGAACATCCTATAATTATTTATCTACTTATCACACAACTCTTTCAGAATGGCAATACTAATACACTAAATAGTACTACTGAGAACATTTAAGAACATTTTTATATTTAGTCTCTCTATTCTGTTGCCTCATTTTTTAATTTTAATTCTTTTTTTTTCTTTTTTTTTTTTTTGCAACAGAGTCTTACTCTGTTACCCAAGCTGGAGCGCAGTGGCATGATCATAGCTCACTGCAGTCTCAAGCGCCTGGCCTCAAGTGATCTTCCACCTCAGCTCCCAAAATGCTGGGATTACTGACATGAGCCACTGTACCTGGCCTTAATAGTTCCACTATATTACATTATCTGATCATTTACCCTCTACATGATATCCTTTTTTAACAGTCATATAGTCTTAATTTAAAATCCACTGTATGTCTAATTCTCACCACCAGTTTCTCTTTAGTGAATCTTATTCTCAAGCAGAATCCTCTGGAACTGTTAATGGGAACAATATTTCTTAAGTTCTTACATGTTGATAACAGTTTGTCTATTGATAACAGTCACCAAGTGCTTAAAAGTCTACAGAATAGAATGAAATGACTACCTTTTATTTAAAAGCCGCTAGGCTGGGCACAGTGGCTCACACCTGTAATCCCATCACTTTGGGAGACCCAGGCAGGCGGATCATCTGAGGTCAGGAGTTTGAGACCAGCTTGACAAACATGGAGAAGCCCCCATGTCTACTAAAAACACAAAATTAGCTGGGCATGGTGGCGCATCCCTGTAATCCCAGCTACTTTGGAGGCTGAGGCAGGAGAATTGCACAAACCCGGGAGACAGAGGCTGCAGTGAGCCGAGATCCCATTATTGCACTCCCGCCTGGGAAACAAGAGTGAAACTCTGTCTCAAAAAAATAAATTAAAAAAAAAAGGCACTAAAAGCTATTAAGTGAATGACAGAAAACATGAAAAAAATTACTGAATATAAAGTTCTTGGCTCACATTTTCTTTTTTTATTTTTTTTATTTGAGATGAAGTCTTGCTCTGCCACCAGGCTGGAGAGCAATGGCACAATATTGGTTCACTGTAACCTCTGCTCCTAGGTTCAAGCAATGCTTCTGCCTCAGCCTCCTGAGTAGCTGGGACTACAGGCACTCACCACCATGCCCAGCTAATTTCTGTATTTTTAGTAGAGACAGGGTTTCACCAGGTTGGCCAGGATCTCTGGATCTTGTGATCCACCCGCTTCGGCCTCCCAAAGTGCTGGGATTACAGGTGTGAGCCACCGTGCCTGGCCTCTTTTTTTGTAAGTATTTCAAACATTTTAAGATATATTTCTTGAGTATCTTAAATAAATATGTTATTTAATTTTCTCGTGGGGTAAATCATTGCTCTCAAAAATTCTGGTATTGATGTAATTTTCTTTCCCTCACTGTTTTTGCTTAGATGTTTTTTCTTCTTTAAAGCACAGTAATTTTATTGAAATGTGTCTAAGTGCTGTTAGTTTCAGCATGATCTTCTCCAGTGTGCAGCATATTCATTCATTATGTAGCTTCAAATCTTTTTTCAACTTCAGAGAAAAGATAGTTTTTTAATTTATAATTTTAGTATGCATTGTATTCTTCCTTGAGTTTTTGTCTTCAGGGATTCCTGTTATCTGTATGTTGGAGCGTCTTCTCCTATCTTCAGTATCTATCACTTTCTCTTGATATTAACAAGATTTCTTTCTTAATTTCTTTTCAACTTAAAAAAAACTGTCTTTTCACTTTCTTTTTTTCCTTTTTCACTCTGTTGCCCAGGCTGGAGTTCAGTGGCATGATCTCAGCTCACTACAACCTCCACCTCCCAAGTTCAAGCAATTCTCCTGCCTCAGCCACCTGAGTAGCTGTAGCTGAGAATACAGGAGTGCACCACCACACCCAGCTAATTTCTGTATTTTTAGAAGAGTCAGGGCTTCACCATGTTGGCCAAGCTGGTCTTGAACTCCTGAGTTCAAGTGATCCATCCGCCTTGGCCTCCCAAAGTGCTGGGATTACAGATATGAGCCACCACACGTGGCCCACATTCTGGTTTTCTGTTGGATTTATTTGTCTTTAATTTTCAGTTTAGTCTTCATTCACAAAGTTTAGTCTTCATTTATTTTATTCCTAATTCTTTCCTGAAGTCTATAGCCTCATTTAAAATTATTTTTTCTAATTTGATTTATGTTATTTTTTCATATCTTCTGTCATTCTCTGAATATCTTTTTGTGTCTTTTAAATAAAAGATCATCCTTTCGATCTATTCTGTAGACATATCTTGCTGTGTGGTTTTTGTCTGAATGGATGTTGTTTCGTTCTACATGGCTTTTATTTATTTTTCAGAACCAAGGCCTTGCTGCTATGTTGCCCAGGCTCGTCTTGAACTTCTGGCCTCAACTGATCCTTCCATCTTGGTCTCCCAAAGTGCTGGGATTACAGGCATGAGCCACTACACCCAGCGTCTTTTATTTTTAAAATAACTTTGTGTGGGAGTTAGACTTGAGACTTTGTATTGCTTATTTTTTTATGTAAAACTCATTTCCTGAAACTTAAGAAGTGTGACCCAAGGTAATATTTCTAATTTCATGGAACTCTCTTTTCTGAGATTTTTATAAGAAGCTTAAAAATATATTGCAGCTTGTTTTCTGAGATTTTCTGGTCCTCTTTCTTTTTACCACTTACATCTGTTTTCTGCCTCTGCCCCCACCTCACCCCACCCCTGCCCCGTATTCTCTACTGCCTACTTGCATAGTTTCTCTTCAGGGTAGAATTCTATCCTGAAAGGGATCCCTGGCTGGTCAGTTTTGAGAGTTCTAAGGGCTAGACTGCTCCAGTGCCTTCAATTTTTTACAGCAAACCCCTTCCACTCACCTGCTATTGAAGTTGGCAAATCTCTTCCCAGTTACAAATGGTGTCCTGAGCTTGGCCTGCCATGCTTTCCAGTGAATGACTGTTGACTATTTGGGGATTCTCTTGTTCTTAGACCCATCAGAAGTCCCAGAGAAAGCCTCTCTGCTTTCTCGTGCACAGACGCTAGTACTGTGCAGGTCTTTGTGGATTTGGGAGTGTGCAGGGATATCTTCTCACCCAGTTTTGCTGTAAATGTGTTCATGGGTTTTTTTATTTGACCATCTAATTGTTCTGTTTTTATTTGGGAATTCAAAGAAATTTTAAAAACTATGCTGCAGCTACTATCTTCCCAACTCCCTTTAATTTTTAAATATTTTCACAGTAATCGTGTTTCTCGGGGGGTAAAAGCAATAATATTTTCATTTTGGGGAAAAAAAGAAGCACCTGGCCACATTGTTTTGGATGGCTTTGAGGGATTTAAAACATATACAATCAGCTGATATAAACTAGCTTAGCTGTACCATTGTCAAAATATTTAAGTGCTTTCGTTCCAACAAGAAAGTAGCCAGTGCTCCAACCCCTAATGCCCCTTTCTCAAGTGTCCTTTCCCTAGGTCCCCCCGAGTGAAGTAGAAGCTAAAGAGTCAGTGTCTATCGCAAGAGGAGTCCTGTGGGCTCCTGCTCCAGCTCAGTGGCTGACTGGTCGAAGCCCATGCTGTAATGTTGGCTTAATACTTTGAGTATCACCTCTGGATAGACTCCATCAGATTTGGAGACAACATGTGGGAGGTGAAAGTGAGGGTTTACAGGCCTTCTGAATGGGCCTCAGCAGAATATTTCAACCAACATTTATTAAGCGCCTCCTGTATGACAGGCACTATTCCAGGCATAGAAGGTACAAACACAGTAAGACAAAGTTCTTGGCTTTGGGGCATGCACAGTCTAGCACTCTGTGTCTAGGGCTACTTCTCTGCTGGAAGGATGCCGGTTTCACTGAATTGCGTTATACAGCTCAGTCTCTGAGCAGAAATGAAAGGAAAAAAGTGCAGACCTGATGACAAAGCTCTTACTTAAGCCATTACCTAAACATGATCAAATCTCTCTACCTTTGGAACAGTGATGGCTGTAAGAGACCTGGCAGCTAATTAAAACACGTGGTAAATAAGCCAAGCAAGGAACTCTGTCCTTGTACACAATAATTTGAGCAGTCTCCTTAGACACAAAAGCCTGTATCCTTATCTACAGAGCAAAGCAACTGTTGGGCGATTCATGTTCTGTGTCCTCATTGGACTGGCAATGCTTTGAATGAGGAATAAGAGAACTGGAAGGAAATCTGCTTGGAAACGTAGTGTTTGGCTAAATAATAACTACAGCTTTTCTTGTAAAAAGATTTTTACCAAGCTGGGTGCAGTGGCTCACGCCTGGATTCCTAGCACTTTGGGAGGCCTAGGCGGGTGGATCATGAGGTCAGGAGATCGAGACCATCCTAACATGGTGAAACCCTGACTCTTTAATAAAAAAAATAAATAAAAATTTTTTAAAAAACTTTTTTTTGCTCAGGAGTACAATGCACTTGAGGAGATGCTGTGATTTTTGTTTGCCCAGTTACCGGAAGCACAAATCCCTCAGTAAGGGGAGGGGCATGGATCAAATAGGACTAGCTATTTCCTGTCAGAGCCCAATGCCATAAGGGAAAAAAGTTACCTTGACACCCTTATTACCCCAAAGTCAATTAAGTTCCAATTTACCACATTTATTAAGCAAATATATATTAAGCACCTACTGCGTGTCAACTGTAGTCCTTGCTATAACCAAATTCCACCTTAACCATCAGGAAAACTGACATGCAGAAACCAGCTGGGTGGGGCGGCTTGTGCCTTAATTCCAGCACTTTGGGAAGCCCAGGCAGGAGGAGTGCTTGAGTCCAGGAATTTGAGACTAGCCTGGGCAACAAATTGAAACCCCATTTTCTCAAAAAAATAAAAAATTAGCCAGCTGTGGTGGCACGCACCTATAGTCCCAGCTGCTCAGAAGGCTGAGATGGGAGGATGGCTTGAGCCCAGGAGGTCAAGGCTGCAGTGAGCTGTGATCATGCCACTGCACTCAGCCTGGGCAACAGCTCAGCCTTGCCTCTGTAAAGAGGTATAGAAACCCAATGGTTCCCACAGCAGAAGTAATGCTTGAATAGGAATCAGACATACAAGTAGGAGATTATTGTTTATACCTTCAGCTGTGACTTCTGAGAGACTGAACAACTTGATTAGTCCGTAGGAGTTTATGGGGCATCTGGGAACCCCCTACCTCAGAGCGTGTTTCAGAAGCAGGAAAAACAGGTCCTATAAATTATCATCTGACAAAATGAGAATATTATATTGGCAACTGCTACCATTAACTTCTGGTAATATAGCAGTTTTCAAGCAGGAAGAGAAGGTATCAAATAGCTTGGTGCAAAGGCAAGGGAAAAATAAAAGGCACTTTTTCAAATTATACGTCCCCTCTTAATAGATTTTTGTCTGGTAGCGGTTAAGAGCACAGGTTCCAGAGTCAGACTGCCTAAATTCAAATCCTGACTCTAATCCTTACTAGCTGTAACATTCTGGTTAAATTAGATAGCTACCGCATGCCTCAGTTTTTGCATTTGTAAAATGGGAGTGATGACATTTGTGGTATCACTCAGCTGTTTTGAAGATGAAATGAGTTAACACATGTAAAGTAGTACTTAGAAAAGTGCCTTCCAGCTGGGCGTGATAACTCACACCTGTAAACCCAGCACTTTGGGAGGCAGAGGTGGGTGGATTGTGCAATGGCACAATCACAACTCACGGCAGACTCAACCTTCCTGGGCTCAAGCCATCCTCCCCCCTCAGCCTCCTGAGGAGCTGGGACTACAGGTGCATGCCACCATGCCTGGCTAATTTTTGTATTTTTTGTAGAGATGGGGTTTTGCCATGTTGCCCAAGCTGGTCTCAAAATTCTGGGCTCAAGTAATCAGAATAATCTGCCTGACTCCGCCTCACAAGGTGCTGGGATTACAGGCACTGCCAGTGTTCCTCTTTAATTGCAGTTCTGTGTGACATAGTGACATTTTGGTGAACAACAGACGCTTGTACACAGTAGTCTCACAAGATTATAATACGGCATTTTTATGTACCTTTTCTATGTTTAGATACACAAATACCACTGTGTACAATTGCCTGCGTATTCAGTACAGTAACAGGCTGTACAGGTTTGCACCAAGAGCAATAGGCTCTACCACATAGCTTAGGTGGGTGGTAGGTGATACCATCTATGTTTATGTAAGTGCCCTCTATGTTGTTGGCACAATGATGAAATTATCTAATGACACATTTCTCAGAACATATCCCAGTTGTTAAGCAACACATGGCCGTTTATCCCCAGAACCGAGCTCAGGACTTTAGTGGGTTGTGGCCCACAAAGACCAAGATGTGCCATCCTCTCCCCTGCTTCGTTGTTTATTCATTCAGAGATTCATTCACGAATGATTTTTTTTTTTTTTAGACAGAGTCTTGCTCTGTTTCCCAGGCTGGAGTGCAGTGGCACGATCTCGGCTCACTGCAACCTCCGCCTCCCAGGTTCAAGCGATTATCCTGCCTCAGCCTCCTGAGTAGCTGGGATTACAGGTGTCTGCCACCATGCCCAGCTAATTTTTTTATTTTTGGTAGAGATGTGGTTTCACCATATTGGCCAGGATGGTCTCGATCTCTTGACCTCATGATCCACCCACCTCAACCTCCCAAAGTGCTGGGATCACAGGTGTGAGCTACCGTGCCCAGCCACAAATGATTTTAAGGGTCTGTATTTTTTTTCTTTTTCTTTCTTTTTTTTTTTAAGACCAAGTCTTGCTCTATTGCCTAGGTTGGAGTGCAATGGCACAATCTCAGCTCACTGCAACCTCCACCTCCTAGGTTCAAGCAATTCTCCACCTCAGCCTCCTGAGTAGCTGGGATTTCAGGCACCAGCCAGCACGCCCAGCGAATTTTTGTATTTTTAATAGAGATGGGGCTTCATCATATTGGTCAGGCTGGTTTCAAACTCCTGACCTCAGGTGATCCACCCACATCAGCCTCCCAAAGTGCTGGGATTATAGGTATGAGCCACCATGCCCGACCAGTAGTCTGTATTTTTATTAAGCCACCCTAAGAGAGAACTGGCTTTTTTTAGTGCACTTATCATACTCTTGACTCAAAGTGAACTTGCAGTGGGCTAAAAGATGGGTAAGTAAACTCTTCTGTAAAGGGGGCAGACAGTAAATATTCTAGGCTTTGCTGTTCATATGGTCTCTGCTGCACCTGCTCAATTCTGCTGTTGTAGCACAAAGGCAGCCACAGACAAAATGTAAAACTTCACTTACAAAAATAGGAAACTGCCTGAATTTGGCTATGAGCCATAGTTTGTCAACCTCTGAACTAAAACATGACATAAATGCGTTGTTTTTCCACCGCTCACCTACTGCCTAGTGTTTGCAGTTGGTGGTGGTGGTTCTGTTTTAACACAGTGCAAGTCCTTTCATTTACCTCTGTTCAGCTTTATTTTGTGGGTTTGCCCATTCCTCTAACCTGCCGAGATTTTCCTGAGCCCTGAATGTGACACTGTCTGAAGTAACCCCTGTCTCTCTTAACCTTGTGTCATCATCTCCAGTGATAATGTGTCTTTTTATATATTTATCCAAGTAATTGATTAAGATTTTGAAGTGGAAAGATCTGAGCACAGAGCCTTAAAGTGTACAACAAACAAACTCCTTCCTTGTAAATTCTGCGTATCGTTCAGGACTCAGCCCAGTGCCACTTCTTCCAGGAAGCTGTCCTTACAACTACGCTCCCTTCCCAAGCCACCCTGTCCAGTCTGAAGCTGCCGCCCTTTGAATGTAGTCCATTCCACCTTCTGCATACCTCTACCCTAGCACTACCACTGCCCTGGAATTATCCCTCTTCCCATACTCTATTCCAGATCATGGCACAGAGTAGATGCTCAACAAATGCTGCTAGAATGAATGAAGGAATTAATAAATGAAAGAATGAATGAATGAATCGATTAATGAATGTGTGGCTTCCTGTGGGTCCTCCTTATCTTCTTTCATCAAAATTCATCAAAAATTACTTTTGAGGGGCTAGATGCAGCGATTCAGTCCTGTTATCCCAGCACTTTTGGAGGCTGAGAGGGAGAATCACTTGATGCCATGAGTTTGAGACCAACCTGGGCAACATAGGAAGATGCCATCTCTACAAAAATTTTTGTAAAATAGCTAGACATGGTGGCAAGCACCTGTAGTCTTAGCTCCTTGGGAGGCTAAGACAGGAGGCTCTCTTGATCCCAGGAGCTTGAGGTTACCATGAGCTACTGCACCACTGCACTTCTGCCTGGACAACAGTGTGAGACCCTATGTCCAAAAAGGAAAATAATAATTCTTTCTTGATGCCTTCCTTTGATCAGCAGCTGGCTTACTGGAATTTGATAAACTAACTAGAAAATGGTATAAGTGCAAGATAACAGCTCAATGTATCATCTCTATCTCTTCCCAGACTGCCAGGGAGGTTTTGTTTTAGAAGGGTGTCTGATGTCCTTATCTCAAAAGTCTAAATAACATGGCAATTTTAGCTGCTATAGGAAAGAGATTTTGGAAAAGGAAGGTAAATACTTTATCATCCCCTTCTAATCATACAGCATCATATTCTCCTTATTAGGCCTTTGCATAAGAAAACCTGAACACGGATTCCTTGAAGAATACATATAAATGTTTGTGATTTATAAATAATATTAATGAACACCATCTGTACCCCAAAGAGTCTTCTAGGCTTGTCCCCAGAGAGTCTCTAACAAAACAACTCTTGGCCTCACCTTTAAAACCAATATCATGCTGTTCAATTGCCAGGAAATGCCTGTCTCAAAATCCAGCTCATCTTAAGAATAAATAAAAATAAAGTTGGTATTATATTGTTGTCATTGTTAATAAATTACTGAAAATTATTGGGGGTCCCAGTCACACTGGAATTGGAGTAGATGAATCCTGTACCCTGAAGTTCTTGGAGTGACCTAACTCCTATTTCGTTAGAAATTCAATAGGGAGTGTACTTTGTCACCAGCAGTTGAAAACTGAGGGTTAAGACTTGGGATTTATTTCCCAAATACAGCTCACTCAGCTCCTTGAAATACATTCTACTTTTTTTTTTTTTTTTTAATTAGAGACAAGGTCTCACTATATTGCCCAAGCTGGTCTCAACCTTCTGGGCTCAAGTGATCATCCCACCTTGGCCTCCCAAAGTGCTGGGATTACGGACATAAGCCACCGCACCTGGCCCAAAATATATTCTACTTTAAATCAGAGAAAGGGGTGCAAACCGGTAGGTCCAGGGCCAAGTCAAGGTAGGAGCCACGTACAGTGTTGCCTTCTTACCTCCCTCCTTCCCTTCTTCCCTCTCTTCCTTCCTTTTTTTCTATTATAAAATTTGAGCTAGAGTTTCTTTTTTTTCTTTTCTTTTCTTTTTTTTTTGAGACTGAGTTTTGCTCTTGTTGCCCAGGCTGAATTGCAGTGGCGTGATCTCAACTCACTTCAACCCCCGCCTCCCCGGTTCAAGTGATTCTCCTGCCTCAGCCTCCCAAGTAGCTGGGGTTACAAGCACCTACCACCATGCCCAACTAATTTTTTTGTGTTTTCATTAGAGACAGGGTTTCGCCATGCTGAGCAGGCTGGTCTCGAACTCCTGACCTCGTGATCTGCCTGCCTCGGCCTCCTAAAGTGCTGGGATTACAGGTGTGAGCCACTGCACCCGGTCTAGATTTTCTTTTAGCAGAGCATGCACTCCCCATTCATCATAGTTTCTTCCATTCCATGTTGCCTGTCCTACACCCCTTTATATATTTGAATTGTTTTCCTGGCCCCCGAAGACATTTGAGTTTTAGACTTCTGTATTCAGAACACTGAGCAATTTGTAAAAGGGAGGGATATTTATAATAGTTATTATTTCAGAGCATTTACTATGGACAGGCCATGCACGAGAGGTACTTTCTACATATTATTTCACATATCCTACAACTTTTAGGAGGCTAAGAAAGATGAACTAGTCCAGAGCCACAGAGCTGGTAAAGAACAGAGGCAGGACTGATCAACAGAACCTCTCCAGAGTAAGCCACACTACAACACATGACTGTGCTGTTCTGAAACAACTGCACCTGGTCCTCTTCTTAAATATTTAAAGAAATAATTACAGAGGCTTTAACTCAGCAGCAAACTACAACTGGATCTGAAATATAAAACCCAGAAATGAGAAAAAGCAGAGAAGCCCCAGAACAAAACTGTTAAAAAAAAAAAAAAAAAAATTACCTACAATGGCAGAAATCCTCATGAGAACAAGAGATTTTTCTAGGATGCTTTTTAAACTAACTGTTTTTCTGTGCGCATATATATATATATATATATATATATATATATATATATATTTTGTTTAAAATGTTTTTATTTTACCCTGATCCTCAGTGGAAAATTTTACGTCTCTCAGGATGGTTCAAACAGAGCATCTGAGCTGAAAGCTGGCAGCTGTGTCCTCAGAAACAGAACCAGAACAGGGAAAGGATAGCAGGAAACTGGGAAAATTCTGGAAACCTCTGGAAAATTCCAGGCTAGTCAATCTTCAGGGGTGACAGGAACCCTTTTACCCTCTCTCTGTATTCCTAACAGGAGCCAAATGAAGGTGACACAGTAAGTCCCGCAAACTACTGATCTTCTATCTTCAGGCAGGGCTGCCTTTTCTGAATTCACGTTTATCAGGGCCTGCTGCTGGGCTCTGTACTGAAATACTGAGGCACAGTCCCTGCCCTCCTGGAGCTTAGAATCTAAAGGCAAAGTCCTTCCCTTTAAATTCCACTTGCTCAATTTCAAATATTTCTGGCAACTATTTTCAAGCATGAAATATTTTCTAGAACCATGAGATTTCTGTCAGACATGGACTGTATCCTCCAGTATCTAGATCCCAGGATGTAGGGACTAAGTTGTCTTCCTTCTCCCTAAATTCATATGTTGAAGCCCCAATCCCACATGTGACTATACTGGAGACAGGGGCTTTAAGGACTAAAGTTAAATGAGGTCGTAAGGGTGGAGCCCTAATCCGACAGAAGTGGTGCCCATCCAAAAAAAGAAGAAGAGATACTGGAGATCTCTCTCTCTCTCTCTGCATGCGCATCCCGAGGAAAGGCCATGCAAGCGCACAATGGGAAGGCAGCTGTCTGCAAATCAGGAAGAGAGTCCTTACCAGAACCTGACCGCGCTGCACCAGATCCAGACCCCAGAACTATGAGAAAGTATATTTCTGTTACTTAGGCCGCTAAGTCTTTTGTCCTGTGGCAGCCCAGGCTGAGGAATATACGGGAAAACTTCTGGACCATGTGATATGGATGGAAAGCAAGCTTGCGTGTACAATGGGGAGCTAGAGAAAGACTCACCCTCCGCGTGAGGCCGGTGGTTTCTCATCTTCACTCTTGTCTTCTGAACTTGCCAAGTGCATCTGAATTTGAACAGTAAGGCCATTCCACGGGGAGCAAAACCTAGAAGAAAAAGTCAATATAGTACACTTTTTCAATATGCATCAAAACTGGGTCCTAATCACAGCTAAGCAGGAGAAACCCTCTATAAGGAATTCTAAGATGATAGTGACCAATAAACTAACCAGGTGGTCTTCCCTAGTTACAGAATCTATGAAGAGGAAAACAGGAAAGCATATGTGTAACCATTCTGCATGTGAAGTTCTATATCTGAGAGGTATTGGTTCCAGAACCTCCTACATATAGTAAAATCCTCAAATGCTCAAGTCCTGATATAAAATGATCTAGTGTTTGCATATGACCTGTGCAGATCCTCCTATATACCTTAAATCATCCCTCGGTTATTTATAATACCTAATACGTTTTATTATATATTATATGTATTATATGTATATATTATGTAAAGTACCTAATATAATATAATACCTAATACCTTCCTGCTAAAGGAAACCAGTGTTCCTTAAAAATCTCTCTCACCATCATCTCTCATCATCTTTCTATTATCAATAAGATCATCAACCAGGCATGGTAGCTCACGCTTGTAATCCCAGCATTTAGGGAGGCCAAGGCAGGTGGATCAACTGAGGTCAGGAGTTCAAAACCAGCCTGACCAACATGATAAAACCCTGTCTCTACTAAAACTACAAAATTAGCTGGGCATAGTGGCACATGCTTGTAATCCCAGATATTTGAAAGGCTGAGGCAGGAGAATCACTTGAACCAGGGAAGCAGAGGTTGCAATAAGCCAAGATCAGATGGAGCCATTGCACTCCAGCCCAGGCAACAAGATTGAAATTCTGTCTCAAAAATAAAAAATAAGATCATAGGTTGGGCACGGTGGCTCATGTCTATAATCCCAGCACTTTTGGAGGCTGAGGTGGGCAGATCTCCTGAGGTTGGGAGTTTGAGACCAGCATGACCAACATGGAGAAACTCCATCTCTAAAATACAAAATTAGCTGAGTGTGGTGGCGCATGCCTGTAATCCCAGCTACTCGGGAGGCTGAGGCAGGAAAATAGCTTAAACCTGGGAGACAGAGGTTGCAGTGAGCCGAGATTGCACCATTGCACTCCAGCCTGGATAATGAGAGCTAAACTCTATCTCAAAAAATAAATGAATAAATAAATAATAAGATAATCAATGGGCTACATAGATACCCATGCACTCTGCATAGTAAGTTCTCAATAAATATTTATTGATAATAATAATATTATAATTTTACTCACACAGTTGCCCTTGACCAATGCCAGCAAGAGCATCATTCAGTTTGAAATTCAGACATAAAATCTCATGGGGTCAACCCTGGATGTCTCCATCCATCAACAGAGGATTTCCTGGAAGTTTCGGGATCTTGCTGATACGACCTCTCGGTGCCAAATTCTATCAACTTTGGACAACACATCTCCAGAATTTTGTGACTATTTTTAAAAGAACTTTTGTGCTAAAGATTATTAAAAAGAAAATTCTCTTCCTGTGACATCTCTAGTTCAGTTGGAAACAAAGCAATCACACTCCTGCTAAGGGGACGAGTTTCTCTGGGCCCTGAGCATGTGGCTGGAAGGGTTTGCTGCTCCCTGCAGGCAAACTCGCTCCATGACTACATGTGCAACTGGAGCCCAAGACAACTGCTCCATCCTGGGAAGGAGCCTTTTTATACCTTTCTGACAGCCCTGCATAAGACACAATAACATGTTGGATTATTTAACATTACATGTAAAGATCAAGGGAAAAGACGGGTAATGCAATGTCAAGTCTAAATGACAACTGGGAATGAGTAGATTTGTTTGTCTTGGTAGTTGGAGACCTGCTTTCTGCTCCTAATAGTATTAGGTGACTTAGCCACGTAAGCTGTCATTCCCTATTCAGTTGGATTCTCCTGTAGCCTTATGCTCTATGTCCAATCTTTTTAAGAATATGCTGCCAGCTTCTAAAGGACAGGTATCGGAACTATGAAGGAGATATAGGAACTCCAGTTAAAAGAAGATAAATGTAGATGAAAACACCACCAAGACACAATTTCTCAATCATCAGAAAAGCAGAAATACAATATTGGAAAACATACTCTCTCTGTTGGCCATTTCAAGGGCTAATAGGCATTCTTATATATTATTGGCAAGAATGCAAAATGGCATAACTTCTACAAAGGGTAATTTGGCAATAATAGACAAAACTATACATGCATTTACTCTTTGACCCAGCAAACCCACAGTGAAGACTCTATCCCAAAAGAAAAGAATGTGAGAGGATTGGAATATCACCACTAGACAAACCCTAAAAAAATGAAGGATCTGGCCGGGCGCGGTGGCTCAAGCCTGTAATCCCAGCACTTTGGGAGGCCGAGGCAGGTGGATCACGAGGTCAAGAGATCGAGAACATCCGGGTCAACATGGTGAAACCCCGTCTCTACTAAAAATACAAAAATTAGCTGGGCATGGTGGCGCGTGCCTGTAATCCCAGCTACTCAGGAGGCTGAGGCAGGAGAATTGCCTGAACCCAGGAGGCGGAGGTTGCGGTGAGCCGAGATCGCGCCATTGCACTCCAGCCTGGGTAACAAGAGCGAAACTCCGTCTCAAAAAAAAAAAAAAAAAAAAAAGAAGGATCTAAACAATGATCACCAATGGCTGCTAGTAACACATAAAGAGAGACATCATATGCTTCCCGGTGAAGTTCACAATATCCCCAGTAATGTAGTCTTGCAAAAAAATCAAACTTAGATTGAGCCTCGAAATTTAACGAATTATCAGAAGTATAAGGGACAGAGGAACATATTAAACAACACTATAGGTAATGCAATCAACAAAATCCAGACTGCAGGAAACAGTATAGGATAAACAATCTGGCTGAGAATCTTCCAGGATTTGTGACAGATATGAATCCTTAGATTTTGAAATCACAGCGAATCCTAAGCAAAACATATAGAAAACAAAATCCACATTTGCACACATTGTGTTGAAAATGGTATACAATAAAAACAAGATCTTGAAAGCAGCCAGGGAGAAAAATATTACCTAGAAAGCATAGCTCATGAAAAACAGGAGGAACGAACAGATTGAGACCAAAATCTATTGATTGTAAGTGACATACAAAGATCTAAGCTTCCCTTCCCAGAGAAGGGTACTTATCAGCAACAAAGAGAAATAACATAGGTATGTAAACTCTGCTTAAAATCACTATTTGTTTAGAAATCACTCTTGGCCAGGCACGGTGGCTCACACCTGTAATCCTAGCACTTTGGGAAGCTGAGGTGGGTGGATCACCTGAGGTCAGGAGTTAAAGACCAACTGGCCTACCTGGTGAAACTCCGTTTCTTCTATAAATACAAAAATTAGCAGGGCACAGTGGTGCACACCTGTAATCCCAGCTATTTGGGAGGCTGAGGCAGGAGAATCGCTTGAACCCAGGAGGCAGAGGTTGCAGTGAGCTGAAATCATGCCATTGCACTCCAGCCTGGGTGACAAGAGCAAAAATAAAATAGAAATCACTGTTGCCTATTATTCTAATTTCTGTTAAAGAACAGGAAGAAACTGCGTCCAGGTAGAAGAGTTGAAATTAGATGTCCCTATGAGCCCTCGATTTCTGCTCTTAGGAAATGAATAAAAGGAGTTAGCCTTCCTTGCTTGGCACAGTCACTTGGTTGTGATTGCAAAGCTTTGGTTGAGTTCTGAGCAACAATTCTGGTGTCTGCTATCACCACCAAGTGGGAGATACCACCCTAGGGGTGAGGATAGGTTGCACAACTAAAGAAGCCATTATTTCGGCTGAAGACAGAAGAAGCAGCGGGAGGACAGGCATCCCCAAACTACGGCCCGCTGGCCGCATGCGGCCCCCTGAGGCCATTTATCCGCCCCCACTGCCACACTTCAGGAAGGGGCACCTCTTTCATTGGTGGTCAGTGAGAGGAGCACAGCATGTGGCGGCCCTCCAACGGTCTGAGGGACAGTGAACTGGCCCCCCATGTAAAAAGTTTGGGGACGCCTGACTTAGACGGTGCATCTGATACGACAGGAGATTATGGAAGTGCAAAACTCTTCTGGCTGGTCCCTGTCTCCTGGGATCCTGCAATTTCTATTATGTGACATCAAAAAGAATCACAGTATAAACTGCCTCAGAGAAGAGAAACAGTCTTAATTTTGGCAGACCCCAGAACCACTTCTATGATCATTCAAGCCTCTCTGACCAACCAACCAGATCAGGGCAATACTTGCTCAGGCTTGGAAACACTGAACATGGCACTTGGTGGGCCAGCCTCAGCCAAGGCCGTGGGACCTTAACCGGCACAGACAGAGATCTAAGCAATTTGACCCCTCAGACAAAGCCTTCTACCATCCCTGACAGCAAATTACCCCATCTCAGCTTGGGCTGAGACTTTCGCTTCCTTCCCTTTCTGGCACACCAGCACAGTATACACGACTCGGGCATCCAATTGTCTCATTTAGTTCCCACCCATTATATATGGGAAGAAACTGAGGCTTAGAGATACTAAATAACCAGTCGGTAAGTGGAAGAACTTGAAGGTCTGTGTGACTGCCACACCCACATTCTTCCCCATTGCCATAAAACATTTCCACGTATTTAGGCCAGCGTGGTGGCTCAAGCCTGCAATCCCAGCACTTTGGGAGGCTGAGGTGGGCGGATTGCTTGAGCTTAGGAGTTTGAGATCAGGCTGGGTAACATGGTAAAACCCCGTCTCTATAAAAAATAGCTGGGTATGATGGCACCCACCCCGCTCACCAGCATGTCCCATTACTAATGGGTCTTCGAGGGAACCAGAGAAGTGGGTTTCCAGCCCTAGCACCTGACCATTTGCTTCAGAGTCTCTGGCCAGGCCCACTGAGGATGTAAAGGCTGCGGATACCATGGCACTGACTGTGCCCTGAGGACAGCAGAGCGCTGCCAAAGCAGCCCAAGCTGTTCAGTGGGTGAACAGACCCCAGGTACCTGGGAGGCTGAGGTGGGAGGATCACCTGAACCCAGGAAGTTTGAGACTGCAGTGAATGAGCCGTGGTTGTGCCGCTGCACCCCAGCCTGGGTGACAAAGTGAGACTCTGTCTCAAAAAAAATGGGGGGGGGGGGTCGGCACGATGGTTCACACCTGTAATCTCAGCATTTTGGGAGACTGAAGTGGGCAAATCACCTGCAGTCAGGAGTTTGAGACCAGCCCTGCCAACATGATGAAACCCTGTCTCTACTAAAAATACAAAAAAATTAGCCAGGCATGTGCCTATAATCCCAGCTACTCGGGAGGCTGAGGCAGGAGAATCACTTAAATCTGGGAGGTGGAGGTTGCGGGGAGCTGAGATTGCGCCACTGTACTCCAGCCTGGGCAGCAGAGCAAGACTCCCATCTCAAAAAAAAAAAAAAAAAAAAAAATGGCCGGGCGCGGTGGCTCACGTCTGTAATCCCAGCACTTTGGGAGGCCGAGGCAGGTGGATCACGAGGTCAAGAGGTCGAGACCATCCTGGTCAACATGGTGAAACCCCATCTCTACTAAAAATACAAAAAATTAGCTGGGCATGGTGGCGTGTGCCTGTAATCCCAGCTACTCAGGAGGCTGAGGCAGGAGAATTGCCTAAACCCAGGAGGCGGAGGTTGCGGTGAGCCGAGATTGCACCATTGCACTCCAGCCTGGGTAACAAGAGCGAAACTCCGTCTCAAAAAAAAAATAAATAAAAATAAAAAATGTAACTGGATATGCCCGGAGCTGCTTGCTACTCTGTACAAATGATACCCAGAGGCACATTTCATCAAGGGTATCATTTCACCAGCATATCACTATTTGAGAAACACCTCGTTTATGAGGTTTTGAAAAGTTTTCAAATAACCATCACTTGAGCTTCATTCAGCAGTTGGACAATCAACCCAGGATAGAAAGTCAAGGTGATATTTGTTGTCCTGTGACTACCACATTGATTTCAGTAATGCCAATATGGCAGCAGGATGGGCATAAATTGGGTGGGGAGGGTATTTACTTCTAAATTAAAGGCCCTTCCTCACCTCATTTCTACTCTCATTAATCAGTACTAGACACAGCCACCTATGAAAGATTTTCTTTTTAAATGGTGTTTTATTTTATTTTCCTAAAATGTCAGCTGGGCAGCCAAGGAAATTTCTGCCCCAAGAGTCCTTGGAGATTGTTTTGAGCCAAAATAGCCACCATCACGGTTGGCTGAGCACTAAATGAAAAATAGCGTTAGATGTCAAATGAATGTTTTAGGACTGAAAATGTACAAACCCCCCCTGGCACATCGGCCGGCGTGATAGCAAACGTCAGCTACAAAACCGCAGAGTGACCACTGGAGGGCCAGAGCCACAAGTGGCCATCAGTTCAAGAGCTGAAATCCAAGAGCAGAAGAGAGAATTACGGGGAGTAGGTCTCTATTCATCAAATTTGGCAGACGAGAGGGGCGAGAAAAGGCAAGAGTGATGAAGTTTTTAAATGGATTCATTCTGTGAGGCGACTGCTGGGTGAAAAGCAGTGGATTAGGGTTTTGTCAAAACCGCAGCTGAGCCTTAAGAGAAAAATAGGATGTTGTATAAAAATGACAATGGAAGATACAGCAACATGACAGAAGCAGAGCTACAAACCAAATGTACAATATTCTCCAATTTTGAAAAAGTAACATGAGAAGGGGGAGCACAAATGAGTGAGTGCCAGAAGCCTGCCTTTGCCATAGAATGTTCTAGAATGTTTTCCTAAAAAAAAATACAGATCCCTTGGCCCCACCCCTAGAGGTTCTGATTTATTAGATCTGGTTTGGGTCTCAGGAATACAGGTTTTTAAAAGCTTTTTAGGTGGTTATCTCTGATATATAGAGAGTAAGAGAGGGGTGGTGGGGAGGGGAAAATAAGATCAGAGAGAGCTTCATGGGGAGTTTCTTTTTTCTTTTTCTTTTCTACTTTTTTTTTTTTTTAATGCAGTGGAGTCTTGCTCTGTCCCCAGGCTGTAGTGCAGTGGTGCAATCTTGGCTCACCACAACCTCTACCTCCCGAGTTCAAGCAATTCTCCTGCCTCAGCCTCCCAAGTAGCTGGAATCACAGGCATGCACCACCACTCCCAATTAATTTTTTTAATCTTTTTTTTTTTTTTTTTAGTAGAAATGG
Source organism: Saimiri boliviensis (assembly GCF_048565385.1). Classification (NCBI taxonomy): domain Eukaryota; kingdom Metazoa; phylum Chordata; class Mammalia; order Primates; family Cebidae; genus Saimiri; species Saimiri boliviensis. Next base: position 37,942,081 of record NC_133455.1, on the reverse strand, counting down.
GGTTTCACCAGGTTGGCCAGGCTGGTCTTGAACTCCTGACCTCAAATAATCCACCTATGTTGGCCTCCCAGAGTGCTGGGATTACAGGCATGAGCCACAGCACCAGTCTCATGGACATTTCTGATTTAAATGTTTTCCCTGTGGATTTTCTATATTTATATATTGCTCTGTGAATATTCATTGTATCTACTCTCAGAAAAGGTTATTATTAAAAATTCTAACTGAACTTCTTAGGAGAAATAGCCTCTGGCAACAATAATAATAATGATAAATGCTTACAAAGTGTTTCCTGAATGCCAGACACAGTTTTATTAATGCTGTTGTTTGGTCTTGAAAATAACTCTGATGTAGGCACCAGTATTGCAGCCTTTTAAAGATGAGAAAATCAGAGGCCCAAGATTCTAGCTCAGACAACTAGAAAGGGGCACAGGCCGGGTGCAGTGGCTCATGCCTGTTATCCCAGCACTTTGGGAGGTCAAGGCGGGCGGATCATGAGGTCAGGAAATCAAGACCATCCTAGCCAACATGGTGAAACCCCGTCTCCACTAAAGCACAAAAAATTAGCTGGGCATGGTGATGCATGCTTGTAGTCCCAGCTACCTGGGAGGCAGAGGCAGGGGAATCGCTTGACTACGGGAGGTGGAGATTGCAGTGAGCCGAGATCACGCCATTGCTCTCCAGCCTGGCAACAGAGCAAGACTCTGTCTCAAAAAAGAAAGAAAGGGACACAGTATGAGCAGAGAGTGTGTCACTGGGAGCCCAAGGCTTCACTGCCACATTCTACTTCATCCCAGTGAACAGGATGCTTTGGACAGGAAGAAGTCTGTGGTCCAGACACCCACCTAGAGACCAAGGGCTCCCCTCGGATCACATCAGCCCATGCGCTCTGGCTCCTGGGCCTCAAGGTACCTGCTTTGAGCTTCCCTGGGAAGTCATGCAAAGTTTCTCCCTGCCTTCCCATCAGTGTCCTGTTCCTTCCAGAGACTTCCCAGAGTTTGCTACTTGCCTGACAGGAAGAATTCTATCACCAGGCAAGCTAGACAGAGGGAGAAAGAAAGAAGAAATTGAACACCGCAGGACACTGGCTGGCTATTAAGGCATGCCATCAGCAATCCTTTGAAAAAAAATTCTTAATTGGTTTCTTAATTGAAGTGGAGAATGAACTTCTATGAAGTGCCCCACGTCCTTGGACATGAGGATACAGATATGAAATCTGCAGGGGTTTTGACTGGAGAGAGGACAGAGCATTCACTGAGATGATTTCCCCATTTCACAGATGGTGGAGCCAAGCCATTAAGGAATATCCTCAAAGAGAAAAGGATGAGCCGATGCCCCTGCCAGAACCAAAGGTCTTTGCTAGTATAAAAGTAGTCTGTGGATTTTAAATATTTTACAAAATCAGCAGGTTTTTCAATTTTTTCTCTTTCATGGTAAGGTTGCCAGAGAAAACACAACATGCCCTGTTAAATTTTATAATTTAATAATTTTTTGTAAAGTATGTCCCAAATATCACATAAAACATATTTATATTTTAAAAGTATTCATTGTTTATCTGAAATTCAAATTCATCTGGGAGTCCCGTATTTGTATTTGCTTAATACGGCAGCCCTATTTCATGGGAAACATGATTTATATTCTCCTTGGAGATTGCTTTCCTTCCTCAGTGCCACCAGCTCAATGATTTGAAGAAGCATAAACCAGAAAATTAATCCCAGCCCATGCTTTTGTGCCAAACACCCACGGGGTCAGCTCCTTCAGTAGTCAATGAGTATTGCATATTGCAAACGCACACATGCACGCACACTCACCCACACACCTTCAAACACACAGGCACACACTCTCACATAACTGTTCTCACACTCATACATACGGATACAAATGGATTCTGTTTCTCCTCATATTCTAAAATAAAAATCCCTCACTCCGTTCAGATTGTCATGGCTTTCCAAACACATCATTTTTCTTTTTGGTCAGTGCCTGTCTGTTCAAGGAGAAAGTCATATCCCCAGCTTGCTTTGTGTGCTCAGCTACGCCGACTCGGCTTCCCACAGAGAAGGTTGGCACTAAGACTTTATCTCTTGTATCTCAGAAAATGTGAATTTCTCTTTTTTTGCCATTGCATAAAAACTGCCTATATTAGTATAAAGGGATGAAAGTTGTCTTACAGTCTGATAATGATTGCAACTTAATAGCAAGGAAAAGTACAGAACTGAGAATTCAAAACTTGAGCCATATAATAAAAACATTTGAAAATGAGAGACGCTGGGCGCAGTGGCTCATGCCTGTAATCCCAGCACTTTGGGAGGCCGAGGCGGGTGGATCACGAGGTCAAGAGATCGAGACCATCCTGGTCAACATGGTGAAACCCCATCTCTACTAAAAATACAAAAAATTAGCTGGGCATGGTGGTGCGTGCCTGTAATCCCAGCTACTCAGGAGGCTGAGGCAGGAGAATTGCCTGAACCCAGGAGACGGAGGTTGTGGTGAGCCGAGATCGTGCCATTGCACTCCAGCCTGGGTAACAAGAGCGAAACTCTGTCTCAAAAAAAAAAAAAAAAAAAAAAAAGAGAGACAAGAAAATATGTTTTCATATTCACAGGAAGCAGTATTGCATAGTGGTTAAATCGTCACTCTATAGCCAGGCTCCTTGAGTTACTAGCTGGACAAATTCTTTACCCTTATCCGTAAAGTAGAAATAACACCTGCCTCTTAAGGTTCTTGTGGTAATTAAGTAAATATACAAAAGATGTATGAGGCCAGGTGCGGTGGTTCACACCTGTAATCCCAGCACTGTGGGAGGCCAAGGTGGGCAGATCATGAGGTCAAGAGATGGAGACCATCCTGGCCAATATGGTGAAACCCCGTCTCTACTAAAAATAAAAACATTAGCTGGGTGTGGTGGTACACGCCTGTAGTCCCAGCTACTCGAGAGCATGGGGCAGGGAAATCTCTTGAATCGGGGAGGCAGATGTTGCAGTGAGCTGAGATCATGCCACTGCACTCCAGCCTAGTGTTAGAATGAGACTCCATCTCGGGGTGGGGGAAAATGTATAAAATTGCATCTGACACATAGTGTTTGCTCTCATAATGATCTTTGATTGGCCAGGCACAGCAGTAGTCTCTTCATGTGTATCCTCCTATTTAATTGTCAAAATACACCTTGAGATGTGTGGACTTGAGGAAACTGAGGCCCCAAGAGGTTGACTTGCCCAAGGCCGTGCAGGTGGCATGCAGCAAAGCCAAGATTCGAGCATCAGTCTCAGGACACAGACACCAGTTACCCAGCATTAAGATGACACAAGGTGGGAGGCTGATGGTTCTTTAGAGAGGTGACAGCATTCCATCTACAATTGTTGCTTTTGTGGGATGGTGGTGCATCAGGAGAGGTTTGCCGTGATGCTTTTGGGGGAGAGTAAAGGACCCTTTGTTCTGGTTACAGACCTCACCCAAGCATCTGCCAACCAGATGAGGACCTTACTTTCTTGTGACCTCTCCAAGCAAATCCCCAGGAAACGGGAAGCCCTGATCCTGGACTCTGCCTGGCTTGCCATCGTTAAGGCAGTATAAGGCAAGGTCCATCAGCACAGGGGAGCAGTGGTGCCAGCAGAAGCCTCAGGACTCCATCCTCAACTCTCGTTTTGTTTTTTTAGACAGGGTTTTGTTCTTGTTGCCCAGGCTGAGTGCAATGGCGCAATCTTGGCTCACTGCAATCTCAGCTTCCTAGGTTCAAGCGATTCTCCTGCTTCAGCCTCCCTAGCAGCTGGGATTCCAGGCATGTGCCACCATGCCCGGCTAATTCTGTATTTTTAATAGAGATGGGGTTTCTCCCTGTTGGTCAGGCTAGTCTTGAACTCCTGACCTCAGGCAATTTGCCTGCCTCGGCCTCCCAAAGTGCTGGGATTACAGGCATGAGCCACCAGGCCCAGCCAACTCTCCTCTCTATTTTCACACTTACCACAGATCATCTCATTCAATCCCTTTAGTACCATTTATAGGCTCCTGATTCCCAAATTCCTGTCTCTAGCCTAGACCCCTCCCCTGAACTCAGACTCACAACTGCCTACTCCGCACCTCCACTTGGATATGTAATAAACATCTGAGACTTTAAAAATCCAAAAGTGGATTTGATTTTAAAAAGCAAAAACCGGGGAGAGATCCAAGATGGCTGATCACTAGCAGCTGGGGACTGTAGCTCCCAGTGAAAGCGCAAAGAACGAGAGGACGCCACACCTTCACATGAATTCTTGTTGCTCACACACCAGGAGATTCCCAGCGGAGGAGCCCCACGGGTCGCCAGCGCGACTCTTGTGACCGGTGAGGCGGTTTTCCCCGCGCCTTGGAGTGTCGGTTCTTGGTGCAGAATCAGAAAAGCACCAGCAATCTTAACACCGCTGATTTAGTCGGCGCAGTGGGTTGCTCAGATTTCGGCGCTGAGAATCAATAAGTCGGATGTCCACTCAGAAAACCAATTACAAAGACAGTATATACAAAGACCACAGATGGATAAATTTATAACGAAGGGAAGAAAACAGCCAAAAAAGGCTGAGAATACCCAAGATCAGAACGTCTCTCCCTCAGCAGGGGATCACAGTTCCTCATCAGCAACGAAACAAGGCCTGATGGAGAACGAGTGTGTTCCAATTACAGAAGCAGGCTTCAAAATGTGGATAATAAGAAACTTCTGTGAATTAAAAGAACTTGTTTTAAACCAATCTAAAGAAACTAAGAACTTTGAAAAAAGATTTGATGAAATGTTAACAAGAATACACAATTTAGAGAGGAATATAAGTGAATTGATGGAGCTGAAAAACACAATAGGAGAACTTCGTGAAGTATGCACAAGTTTTAACAGCCGAATTGATCAAGCAGAAGAAAGGATATCAGAGGTCGAAGACCAACTCAATGAAATAAAACAAGAAGACAAGATTAGAGAAAAAAGGATAAAAAGGAACAAAGCAAAGTCTCCAAGAAATATGGGACTATGTGAAAAGACCTAATCTACGCTTGATAGGTGTACCTGAATGTGACGAAGAGAATGAATCCAAGCTGGAAAATACGCTTCAGGACATTATTCAGGAAAATTTTCCCAACCTAGTAAGGCAGGATAATATTCAACTCCAGGTAATACAGAGAACACCACAGAGATATTCCTCAAGAAGAGCAACTCCAAGGCACATAATCGTCAGATTCACCAGGGTTGAAATGAAGGAGAAAATACTAAGGACAGCCAGAGAGAAAGGTCAGGTTACCCACAAAGGGAAGCCTATCAGACTCACAGCAGATCACTCAGCAGAAACCCTACAAGCCAGAAGAGAGTGGGGACCAATATTCAACATCCTTAAAGAAAAGAACTTTCAACCCAGAATTTCGTATCCAGCCAAACTAAGCTTCACAAGTGAAGGAAAAATAAAGCTTTTTGTGAATAAGCAAGCACTCAGAGATTTCATCACCACCAGGCCTGCTTTACAAGAGCTTCTGAAAGAACCACTACACATAGAAAGGAACAAACAGTATCAGCCTTTCTAAAAAAATACCAAAAATAGCATCGATATAATGAAGAATTTACATCAACTAATGGGCAAAATAGTCAGCTAACATTAAATGGCAGTATTAAACTCACATATATTATTATTAATTCTAAATTTAAATTGACTAAATCCCTCAATCCAAAGATAGACAGGCAATTTGAATAAAAAACTAAAACCCATCAGTATGCTGCATCCAGACTCATCTCACATTCAAGGATACACAAAGACTCAAAACAGGGGATGGAGAAAGATTTACCAACCAAACAGAGAGCTAAAATAAATAAATAAAAAGTAGAAGTTACAATTAAGCAACAAAGATCAAAAGAAGCAAAGAAGGACATTATATAATGATAAAAGGATCAATGCAACAACAAGAAGAGCTAAAGATCCTAAATATATACGCACCCAATACAGGAATACGTAGATCAGTACCACATCATATCAACTTAGAAGTTTAAATGAAATGTTGGTTGGCTCCTTGTTTGTTATTCTCTTCCCTCATTTTCTTTTATATCTCTGTTATTAAGGACAATTATAGGCATACCCATATTTAGATTGCATTCTAGCCCAGGCAATAAAGCAATACCCCCATCCTCTCTCCCTCTTCCTCTTTCTCTTTCTTCCTCTTCTTTATTCTTTTTCTTATTAAAAAAAAAAAAAAGCAAAAACCTGCTTCACTTCCAATGTCCCTGGCCCAGTATATTGCATTCTTCCAATCGTGCAGCCCTAAAGACTTGAGGTCACTCCTCACTTCTCTCTTCGCATGCCTTGGCTATCTAATCCGTCAGCTCATCCCACTGGTTCCACCATCAAAATGCATCCTGAGTCAGACCACCTGCCATCATCTCCACATCCACCATTCTGTCTCACCTGGACCACTGCAGTAGACTCCTAGTCTCCCTGCTTCCAATCTTGCCTCCTGCCATGGTCTATTCTTCATATTGCAAAGTACTCTTGTTAAAGCACAACTCAAGTCACATCATTCTTTTGCTCAAACTTCTCCAAAGCCTCCCATCTCAGAGGACAGCCAAGGTCTTTTGTGACCTGAAAAGCCCTCCATGATCTTAGCCTGCCCCAGCTCTCTCAAATCTCACTTCCCGTCACCATCACCAGCTCCACCTGCACCAGCTGCTAGGCCTCCATGGCAGTCCTTGGATAAACCAAGTGTGCTCCTGTGTCGGGCCTTTGCACCTGCTCTTCTTCCCACTGGACATGCTCCATCCACCACAAAGTCCTCATGACTCACACCCCAGCATCCTTCAAACTCTGCTCAAATCTCACCCGAACACCTGCATGAAACAGCCACATGCTGCCCTCAACTGGGCATTCCCTCTCCCCTAACCTGTCTTACATATTTTTTTCACAGCATTCATCTTTTATCAGCGCCTGATGGGATCCATTCATTTATTCGCTTATTGCCTCCATCCTCTGGAAGAGAAGATCTATGTGGATAGAGATTTTGTCTGTTTTATTGACTGCTGTATCCTCAGTGACCGGAAGGATGTGTACACACAGCAGGTGCTCAATCAGTAATGAGTGAATGAGTGAATGGAAAGAGCCTTCTAGATCGCCTCGTGCCAGCTGAGCAGACTGCTTCAGCTTCCCTAGCACGCAATCAGGCTTTCAGAAGACTCTCTCCTGTACACCCTTCCATCTAGGGAGTCAGAATTCTAGGATGATATTACATACAGATCTTCCCTTTCTTTTCTTTCCTTTCTCTCTCTCTCCCTCCTTCCCTTCATCTCTTCTTTCTCTTTCTTTTTCTTTCTTTCTTTCTCTCTCTCTCTCTCTCTCTCTCTCTCTCATTTAGCTCTGTTGCCCAAGCTGGAGTACAGTGGTATGATCATAGCTTACTATAACTTTGAACTCCTGGCTTCAAGTGATGCTCCCACCTCTGCCTCCCAGAGCACTGGGATTACAGACATGGGCCACCATGCCCAGTCACACAAATGTTTTCTGATGGCTTGTTTTTGTGTTCTGTATCTCTGCTCTGTTTGATTTGGCGGAAAAGGCTCCTGCACAAAGCCACATAAAAGTATCTCTGTATGTCTTAGCTGCTCCTGTGCTCCTGACGGAAATGTGTCTGGGGACATTATTCTAAAGGCTTCAAATCAACCAGCAAATGATGAAAGCCTCATTGCTCAAGGAGAGAAGAAAACAAATCCATCTATCCTGACTCCCACTTCCATGGAAACCCGGAATGAGTTCAAAAGGCCAGTACAGGCAATGCTTGCAGCTTTTCTTATCCTCTCTTGTCATTTCAGGGAATTGTGTTTACAGGCACAAGGTGAGAAGAGGAGGCCTTTTGAATGGAATGCACCAAGGATGAAGCTTTCCAAAGTCCAGGGTAATCATCTGCAGCAGCATCAGAATAATTACTATTATGTGAGTAGTTTATAGCCAAACACTTTGGTACATCTATTAGGGACCTTCAAACCACACCAAGTGCTCAGCCACTCTGCAGAAATTCACTCACTCCTAAATCAAGCAAGGCCATTAGAGGAAAGCCTTGCTGATTCAAGGGGGAGGCATCAGCCAATCTTCCAGCTTCTATAGCACCTCCTGACAAAGTGTTGCTTCTGGAACCCAAGAATGAACATTGAACATTCATTGCAAGAGTCATATACGAGGACCTGTGATATCTCTAGATCTTTTCCTAAAAGGATCCAGCTATATCCAATCAAAAGACCCAGGTAGACTGGGCATGGTGGCTCATACCTGTAATCCCAGCACTTTGGGAGGCCGAGGTGGGTGGATCACCTGAGGTCAGGAGTTTGAGGCCAGCCTGGCCAACATGGTGAAAACCTGTCTCTACAAAAAGAAAACAACGAAAAACAAAAATTAGCTGGGCATGGTGGCTAGCGCCTATGATCCCAGCTACTTTGGAGGCCAAAGCAGGGGAATTACTTGAACCTGGGAGGCAGAGGTTGCAGTGAGCTGAGGTCACATCACTGCACTCCAGCCTAGGTGACAAGAGCAAAACTCCATCTCAAAGAAAAAAAATGCAGACATAGAAAAGGATAAATGAATACTTTTCTCCAGAATTATTATTAGCAAAACTGTCACTAATCCAGAGTGCCTATTAATGGGTCCCAGGTTCAACGATGCACTTTCCGGCTACGTAAAGACTGCCCCAGTGGAGCTGCTAAACTCTGTGGTTTTTGATACTCAGATCAGCAGTGACACCTGAGTATTCCTCAACATTCAGCCAGCACCAATTTCTAGCTCATCTTTTAAGTATATATATGTCTGTATAGCATATTTGATTTGATCTGTCCTCTATTTTAAGACAGACCATTATTTTGTGTAAAACTAAGAAATAAAATGATTTTGTCAATTAAATTAGAATGAGTCATTGATTGTAAGATGTGTCCTGATCAGAGACTTAGGTTGTAAAAACCTGTGCATCTTACAATTATGCGTGTGTGTGTATGCATGTGTCTGTGCACGTGTGTGTGTGTGTGTGTGTGTGTGTGTGTGTGTGTGTGGTGTAGGGAGAAACAAAGATAGAATTTTTAAAAAATAATGTAGGTGGTTTGGAGCAAGTTTAATATTTAATATTCTTACCCTTTCTAAGATTAAGGAAGGTAACTATTATGTTGTTTCTAAAAACCTACCTAGAGGAGTTTAATAGAATTTTTAAAATTATTAACCGCATGAGGCTGTTTCTATTTCAGACTCTAGTGAACACGCACAGATTTCTATAATGTGGAAATGAATTATCTAATTGCTCTTCCTCCTTGCTCTTGTTGCAAAAGGCTAAGCCAGGTTCAGTGCTGCTGCCTCAGCAGAGCGCACCTGATTCAGTAACATGGCGAAATGGCTTTCATTCTAACATCTCGCATTCACTCCAGAGTTCATTCCCTCATAGCCTCCCTAAACCTCTCTTGCCGGCGGTCATTTTCTAGGTTTATCACTAATTTCTCATTTGCAAAATCAGAGAGTAGAACTAGATTGATTTCTTTTTTAAGTTAAATTTCTTTCTTTTTTTATTTTTTGTAGAGGAAAGGTCTATGTTATGTTGCCCAGGCGGGTCTCAGTCTCCTGGGCTGCAGCAATCCTCCCGCTTCAACCTCCCCAGGTGCTGGGATTACAGACATGTGCCACCGTGCCTGGCCTTGGCTGATTTCTAAGGACCTTTCTGCTTTAATATTCACCTTTATACGAATTCCTCTTTGACTTTACAAGTGTTGGCAGCAGCAGCAGGCAAATATTTAACGAGAATATTATAAAACAGAGTGCATTGTTTACAGCATTTACTATGTGCAAAGCACTAAGGTAATTGTTCTCCGTACAGTATTTCATTTAATCCTTGGAGTGGCTCTGTGAGGTAGATGTTGCTATGCCCATTTTATAGATGCAGAAGCTGCCAGTGAATGCCAAGAAGCATTTTATTCTATGTGACAAATTTATTGAGATATACTTCACATAGTCTACAGCTCATCCTTTAAAGAGTATGATTCAGGGCCAGGCACAGCGGCTCACGCCTGTAATCCCAGCACTTTGAGAGGCCAAGGTGAGTGGGTCGCAAGTCAAGAGTTCAAGACCAGCCTGGCCTAGATGGTGAAACCCCATCTCTACTAAAAATACAAAAATTAGCCTGGTGTGATGTCTGGCACCTGTAATCCCAGCCACTCGGGAGGCTGAGGCAGAGAATTGCTTGAACCCAGGAGGCAGAGGTTGCAGTGAGCCAAGATCATGCCACTGCCTTCCAGACTGGATGGCAGAATGAGACTCTGTTTCAAAAAAAAAAAAGTACAATTCAGTGGTTTTTAGTGTATTTGAGGAGTTGTACAGCCGGCACCATAATCAATTTTAGAAACTTTTCATCCCCCAAAAAGGAAACCCCATATCCTTTAGCAGTCACACCCCATTCCCTATTCTCCCAGTCCCTGGAAACCACTAGTCTACTTTCTGTCTACATAGAGTTGCCTATTCTGGAAATGTCCTATAAATGGAATCAAAACCACGTGTGGTCTTTCCAAGTAGGGCCTTGAACCCAGGTCTTTCTGACAATAGTATTGTTCACTATATCTTCCAGTGCTAGGCGCTTTGAAGGACAGAGATAAAGTAGGAGACTTGTATTTTTTTTAAGGAATCATTTTATGCATTTTCTAGTAAAATTTCAATTCACAGACTGTTCTCTGAATAAATCTGGTCAGGGAAAAAAATTATTCTTACACTATAAAGCAATTGTTAAGGGTCAGCCATTTTCAGCACGATAAAATGGAATCACGCTCATGATGTCTCTGTTTTTTATTCGCTTCCCCCATCTTTCATCTCATGCTGGTAGTTGACAGAACTAGAGAGAACACTGAATGTTACCAAACAGAACCTGGCACATCAAACTCAGCAAGAAGAGCATTAACCGTTTTCCAAATTGATGCACTGATAACAAGCATTTGAAAGCTCCAAATTGCAATCAATTGCTAAGGAGTAAATACAAGAGGCTTAGACCATTTACAGGATGGAATTAGAATGGCATAATTCAGCAGAGGGGATAGACCTCTTACCAGCAGAGACAAGAGAAAATACAAAACTACAAAAAAGACACACTCTGGGGAAACACTCACATATTTGAGCATGCTGTCTGGTTAGAGTAAGCCCAAACTCAAAACTTTTATTTTCAACCTGTGACCCCGAACAAGCCCAATCTGAGCCAAACAGAAGGAAGTGTTCTTTTCTATTTCAAGCAGTGGCTCACACCTGCAATCCCAGCACTTTGGGAGGCTGAGGCTGGTGGGTCACTTGAGGTCAGGGATTTGAGATGAGTCTGGCCAACACGGTACAACCCTGTATCTACTAAAAAAAGAAAAAATACAAGAATTAACTGGCTGTGGTGGTGCGCACCTGTAATTTCAGCTACTTAGGAGGCTGAGGTAGGAGAGTTGCTTGAACCTGGGAGGCGGAGGTTGCAGTGAGCTGAGATCACGCCACTGCACTCCATCCTGGGTGACAGAGCATGACTCCGTTTCAAACAACAACAACAAACTTCATAGGGGGAAAAGCTTTAAGCACCTAGCATCCATTCTGCTAGCAAAAGCTACTAATATTTATGTACTGGAAACCTGTATTAGTCAGGGTTCTCCAAAGAAAAGAACCAGTAGAATGTATACACAGATATATTGAAAGAGATGTATTCTGAGGGATTGGCTCATGCAATTGCGGAGGCTGAAAAGCCCCAAAATCTGCCATCTACAAGCTGAAAAACCAGGAAAGCTGGTGGTATCACTCCAGTTCAAACTAAAGCCCTGACAACTAGGGAGGCCAGTGGTGTAAGTCCCAGTCTCTGTCTGAAAGCCTGGAGAACTGGGGAGCCGATGTCTAAAAGCAGGAGAAGATAGATGACTTAACTCAAGCAGAGAGCAAACTCACGCTTCCTTCATCATTGCTGTATTCAGCCCTTGAATGGATTGGATGATGCCCACCTGTACTGGTGAGGACAATCTTCTCCACTCAGTCTACCCATTCAAATACTGATCTCTTCTGGAAACACCCTGCTAGGCACACTCAGAAATGTTTTACCAGCTCTCTGTATATGCTTTAGCCCAGTCAAGTCGATATATAAAAGTAACCATCGTGAGACTAAGCCCTGCTTGTGTGAATGAGAAAGCAGTCACTTGAAGCAACAGCAGACAATACAAAATGCACATTTTATACTGAATCAGGAAGAGAAATAATCAGGAAGAGGAAGCAAAAGTGTAAAACGATGAATCTCCTGTGCTCCTCAGTTCTGCCCAGGCTTTGCCCACTCTTTCCTGCCTGCATAGATATTTAGAAGGTGCACAGAGGCACTGGTGTTCCAAACCGTCACCCACCCACTTGATTTCTTGCACTCTGTAACTCATTCAGAAACTGGAAAATAGAGTGAAGAAGAAAAAGCAGGTGATTTTCCCTGCCTTCTTTTAGCAAAGAGGAGACATGCTGTGGTCTCGTTTCTGCATCTATAGAGTGTTCCTTAATCATCCCAAACCACAGCTGGGCTGCTCTTCCGTCCTGTACCCCTGCTGAAAGTTTTAATCTCTCCATTTTCCTTAAGCTACTGCAAATCTTGTCGCATAAGGGCTACTTTGCCCTGGCACTTGGAAAGACACAGGGCTTGATGGCACTTGCAGAGGAGACTGTCTCCATTTGCCCCCAACATCTACCACCATCCATTGCCCTCCTCTACCTGCCTGGGGGTCCCCAAATGACTGATCTCTAGGGCTAAATCACCCAAGCTTCCCTCTCCTCAGGTTAGACCTGGAGGAGGGAGGGACAGGAAGTAGTTGGAAAGCTGGTGGAAGTGCATATGGAATTAGTAAGGCATTATATAGATCAAGGCTCTTAGCTGCAGACAATAGAATTCACTCTGACTAGTTTAAGCAGAAAGAAATACATGAAAAATCTCATTTACTCAGATATGATTATAACACATTGTATGCCTGTATCAAAATATCTTATATACCCTATGAGTACATACACCTACTATGTACCCATAAAAACTAAAAACTGGGCTGGGTGTAGTGGCTCACACCTATAATCCCAGCACTTTGAGAGGCTGAGGTGGGTGGATTAAGAGGTCAGGAGTTCAAGACCAGCCTGGCCAAGATGGTGAAATCCCATCTCTAATAAAAATACAAAAAATTAGCCAGGCCTGGTGGCATGTGCCTGTAATCCTAGCTACTCAGGAGGCTGAGGCAGAGAATTGCTTAAATCCAGGAGGCGAAGTCTGCAGTGAACCGAGATTGTGCCACTGCAATCCAGCCTGGGTGACAGAGAGAGACTCTGTCTCAAAACAAAACAAAACCTAAAAATTTAAAAAAGAGAAATACATGGAAAGAACTAAAGAGTTTATAGAATCTTTGGGAGGAACAGAGAACCAGGCTTGAACACTATTCAGCCAGAAACCATGCTGCCAGAAAGAAAATGTCCTCCTATGACATGCAACAGTTTCTGTGCATACCCCAGCAGAGAGAATCTGCTCTCTCTCTCTGGGCTCAGCCACCACCTTGCTGCTATGCCTTACATGTTGGCAGAAACTGTCTTGTGAATATCTATCTAGCTGCAAGGGAGTCTAAGAATGTAGCTTTTTGCTTTCCTGATCAAAAGTGGTTCGAATACATATTGAATGAGTCAACTTACAGTCTCAGCCACAAGAATGTTAGGACTCTTCTCCTGTGGCTTTATTAATATGATTTGTTCCAGAAAGACCATGAGGTACAGTGAAAAGAATAAGGGCCATGAAGTCAGACAGAGGTGGTGCTTTCTTTGCCTTGAACACACCAAATTTGTTCCCATCTTAGGGTCACTGTGTTTGTTCACCTTTTGCCTGAAACACTCTGCCCCAGTATCTTCTCACGGGTCTTCAAGTTCCAATGCAAACGTTACCTCCTCAGAGAGGCTGCCTTCCCTGGCCAGCCCATCTACACGATTCCATCTCACCCCCACCTCCCATCATCTCACCCTTCTTATTTTCTTTTTAGTACTTCGCTGCCATTTTCTTGCTTTTTGGTGTTTATGATCCATGTTCCCCTCATCCCAAATAGACTATAAATTCCACAAGAGCAGGGACTTGGTCTGTCTTGTTCATAGCTGTATCCCTGGAGCCCAAAACAGTATCTGATACATGACAATAATAGCATTCATTATATAATTACCATCTGCCACATATTGTTTAATCCTCATGCAACTCTTTATGAAATCATTACTGTTATCTTTGCCATTTTGCAGAAGAGAAAAAAGAAGCTAAGACAGAGTAATAACTTGTCCCAGGCCAGATGGCAAGTAAATCATGGATTCAAACCTAGGCAGTCTGGCTCCAAAGCCTAAACACTTAACTGCTATAGCATGCTGAACACAGTAGCTGCTTAATAAATGTTTTGTGAGGCTGCATGTGATGGCTCACACCTGTAATCCCAGCACTTTGGAAGTCCAAGGTGGGAAGATCACTTAAGGCTAGGAGTTCAAAAGTGGCCTGGGCAACATAGTGAGACCCTATCTCTAATAAATAAATAAATACATACATACATATTTTGTGGCTAAGTGAACGGACACCTTGTAGTCAACTCACCGACATTGTCTGTTGCATTTAACAGTGCTGAATTATCAGTTTTTCCATCTCTCTCATGGGCTTCTCTTTCTTAAACTCCTTTCCCCCTTCTTTAAATACTAGCATTCTCCAAGCCTCCATCATGTGTCAGCTGCTCTTCTTATCACATGCTCTCTTGAGTGATATTATTCAGAATCATGACTGAACCACATTATATGCTGAAAAGTCCCAGCTCAACCATAAATCTCTAGCATTGACTCTCCCAGAGTGACAGAATTTAATGTTCATGGCTTCCTACCACTTTTTTTTTCCTTGAGATAGGGTCTCACTCTGTCACCCAGGCTGGAGTGGTACAATCTTGGCTCACCGCAGCCTCCACCTCCTGGGTTTAAGCAACTCCCCCGCCTCAGCCAACTGAGCAGCTGAAATTACAGGCATGAGCCACCATGCCCAGCTGATTTTTATATTTTTAGTAGAGACAGTGTTTCACCATGTTGGCCAGGCTGGTCTCCAACTCCTGGCCTCAAATGATCCACCCACCTCGGCCTCCCAAACTGCTGGGATTAGCCTAATATCAACTTTTGAGGATCCTTTGGGCATCCCAAACTCAACAAACACAAGTTAACTTAATTTGCTGTACATACTCAGGTTTAATTCCAGCCAGGCCATGAAAAGCATGCCATTTCATCTTCCCCCAAACAAAATCTGCTCCTTCTCCCTATCCCCCACCTCACCCAATACCATCACTGTTAGATACAATAAGTTCTTCTTCAAAGGTTCAGCTTGTTTAACTTTGTTCTTAGGGTCAACTTCCTTGTACCCCACCCTATTCCTAGTTACCCACACCATAAACAATCTCTCCTGCCAGTTCTGATCTGTAGCCCACATCTATTCCTTATGTGGAAAGACTCCCCTTCACCCTTGGCTACCCACTCTGTAACTTCTGTAACCGTTCTTCCCACCTTTGCCACAACGAGACATGCCCAGACATGCCTTGTACTTGTACTTCTGTTATAAAAGGCCCTTCCTGCCGAAACTCCCCTTCCCACTGCTGTAAGCCACACCCGTGCTCTATTTGAAATAGCCAATTGGGATCAGCTTAGATTGTGTGGTCTGACTCCAACCAATGGAGACAAGACACAGAAGCAAGGACTGACTGCGTTAGGGATAAAAACCCCTTCCCTCCTTTGTTCGGTGTACTCTTGCAGTGGCCAGAAGTGTGAGCAGCATCCTTCTGCAGAAGTAATTTTGACTTGCTGTGTGCGTGCTCATTCTCCTTGCAACTCCAAGCTCTTATTTCCAACACCACCATTTATCCAGCCTCCAAGGCCAACAGCCTGGCAGGCACTTTGGAGTTTTCCTCCCTCTCCTCATTGCCCACCTAGGACTAAGTCCTGTGAATTCTACGTCTTAAGTAGTTCTCCAATCCATTTCTTCCTCTCTATTCCTGCTCCCAGTGGGCCTATTGAATATGTTTTTAAGATCACATGTCACAGTAGTGTTACAGGAAAGGGGCTCCGATCCAGACCCCAAGAGAGGGTTCTTGGATCTCATGCAAGAAAGAATTTAGGGCAAGTCTGCAGTGCAAAACAAAAGAAAGTTTATTAAGAAAGAAAAGTGGTGAAGGGATCACTACTCCACAGACAGAGTAGGATGCTCCCGAAAGAAAGAGGAGGAACGCTTCCACCATGGGTACAATGCTTGTATATATGGGGAGATGTGCTCGGCTACAAGGGTTTGTAATAAAGAATTAATTTTCTTTATGACTATATTTTGCAATAATTGATATTATTATCTTTAAAGCAAAATTAGGAATGCCTTTGTTCTCCAGATATTGGGATATCTGCACACTCCCAAGTCTGGGTCTGTTTAGTAAATGTTATTAATTTTTTGCCTTAATTGTAAACATCTAGAGCAGGTGTCCACAAACTATGGCCCGTGGGCCACATGTGGCCCCCTGAGCCCATTTATCCGGCCCCTCTGCCGCACTTCAGGAAGGGACACCTCTTTCACTGGTGGTCTGTGAGAGGAGTACAGTATGTGGCGGCCCTCCAACAGTCTGAGGGCCAGTTCACTAACTGGCCCCCTGTGTAAAAAGTCTGGGGACGCCTGCTCTAGAGGCTAAGAATGCCTGACATTCTGAGAATGCAGCCTAGAAAGTCTCAGGCTTATGTTCCTAGCCTTCACTCAAAATGGAGTTGCTCTGGTTCAGACGCTCTGACAGTAGCATCCTAACCCCTCTACCTGTCTCTGGTCTTGCTCCCTTATATCTGTTTCCCGAATACCCCAGCATGACCTAACTACAGTAAACATTTTCTTGCTCTACTCTCGCCTCCTCAGTGGCTCTGCCATTCATTGACTTCAGGGCAAAGTTCCAGCCTGTTAAAAATCAACTTTGATGCAATGCTTGCCTCTGTCTCCAAATCTGGCATCAAGCCTCCCTCCCCCGACCTTTACCATCACCCTAGGCTTCAGAAATATCCAGTTCACTGCATTTCCCCAGCAAAACCCATATAGAGTCCTGTTTTCCTCCTTATGAAACAGTGATCAGGGAAAGCCAATCAACTTAAGAGGAAAGGGACAGACATCATTAGAGCTTTTCAGCCCCCTATTTTAGTTTCTCCCCAGCTGCAATTCTGCCATTTTATTTCACCAGACACTCCAAGAGCTTTATAATTCAGACTCTCCATTTGCCTCTGCAGGCTCCTATTGAAGTCTGATATTTGCAACCAAAAGAGTTCCAACAAATGCACTGATGAACCAGAAGAAAAGGCGTCTGTTTACATGAAGTGATTTGCATGAGAGGAAGGAAGAGCCACTTTCCACAAAGAGGGAGATAGGACTGGGGAAGACGGTCTAGGCCCCAAGGATTCACATCTGAGCATCGTGGCAAGAGAAGCTGTAAGCGGAAGACAAAGCCTCTGTTTTACAAAGGCTCCCTCTTGAAGCGCACAGTTTGTGTGCCCAAGGGATAAAGTGCCACACAGAGCAGGGCCTTCTTGATGCAGTGCACTTTGGTACATTTAGGGTTCCCAGTAACATGAAACTGCTCTGGCATCTCCAGGGCGGGCTATCTAGAGATCAGTGGACGTTGGCATTGTTGGGACGCTCTTGGGGTTATCCTAGGGGCACCAGCAGTTTGGGTGGTGGAAATGCACATCCTCAAATGGCTAGCCGGGCAAAGGATATCTGTGGGTCAGAGTACAGGAAGAAGACATCCCATTACCCAGTAACTGTAAGGGATAGATTTCTTTGTAATATACACTCTGAGAACTTTCAGAAATAACTCAGGGAGGCTTGAATGGGATACTTGAGGCTCCAAAACCTGAAGATGTTAGACAGATTCAGCAAAACATGGGTTATCACCTCTAATCTGCCCCCTTTTAACCCACAGGCCAAGGAAACCTGAGGAAATCAGGTTCATGGCATTAGGCTCACTTTAATAAATGAAAAAGATAAAGAATAAAATAACCTACGAAACTGCAAATAGAATTACATGTGGGGCTTTCATTCTTCCTTCAAAGTCTTTTCCATAGCTCTCAAGATATTTATGAAATGTCATCTGCTAAAAGAAGTAGTTTATAATTTAGCTTGCTGAGATTTTTCTTTTAATTCAGCAAAGTAGAATGGGACACACTTATATTCCAGGGTCACAGGTCTTAAAGCCATAAAATTATGAAATTTTAAAGTCAGCCAGGTGCAGTGGCTCATGCCTATAATCCCAACGCATTGAGATGCTGAGGCAGGATGATCGTTTGAGGCTAAGAGTTCCAGGCCAGCCTACGCAACATAGTGAGATCTCATCTCTACAAAAAAAATTTTTTTAAACCGCCAGACGAGGTGTCATGGCCTGTGCTCCTAAATCCCAGCTACTGAGGAGGCTGAGGTAGGAAAATCACTTGAGCCCAGGAGTTCAAGGTTACAGTGAACAATGATCGCATCTCTGCACTCCAGCCTGGGCAACAGAGCAAGAACCTAACTCAAAAAACAAACAAACAAACAACCATAGGGTCTCTGGTTAATCAAAGAGCCCCTGGAGATTTTCCTTGTGCTCCTTTGGGAAAGTAGACAGGCATTTTTGGAAGCTTACTTTTAGTCCCACGTTTTACATTGCATTGCTTGACCTAATTGTGAAATGACACATTTTGCACAGCCTGGTTGGGATTAACCCAACTAAACATATAGTAAATCAGTTCACCCATGGAATGGATGTCAACAGATCCTTAAAGAGAAACTTTATATCTACAGAAAACTTCGAACTAAGTTCAACTTGACACTTAGATATCCTTTACGCTTTTCAAGTGCTTTTTTATTCTTATTAGTAATGAGATAGTGAGTTTTTTGTTTGTTCGTTTTGAGACAGAGTCTTGCTCTGTCGCCAGGCTGGAGTGCAATGGCTCGATCTCAGCTCACTACAACCTCCGCCTCCTAGATTCAAGCAATTCTCCTGCCTCAGCCTCCCAAGTAGTGGGGACTACAGGTGTGCAGCACCATGCCTGGCTAATTTTTGTATTTTTAGTAGAGAAAGGATTACACCATGTTGGCCAGGATGATCTCCATCTCTTGACCTCATGAACAACCAACTCGGCCTCCCAAAGGGCTGGGATTACAGGTGTGAGCCACTGCTCCCAGCCGATAATGAGTTTTTAATTCAAACTGATGCACTACAAAAAATCTTTTAAAACACCTTAACTATGTTTATTCTTATAAAAGCCTGGAGACATGACATGCAGGACCATTAGTTCACTGGAAGATAAAAACTTGGGGGATGATGTTTTTCAAACAGAAGCTTTCACGTAAATGAAATCCAGGAATCAAACTTGCTATGTGATAGGAATTGTCCACAGCAATTCACAAAACCTTATGAGAAAGATACTGCTGTTATCCCTGTGACATAGATGAAGAAATGCAAGCTTGGGCAGCTTATGTAATTGACTTGCCAAAGATCCCACAGCTTGTGAGTGTTCAGGCAGGGATTTAAGGCAACCAGACTACAGAGCCCACATGTAATGATCAGGATACTCTGCCATCTCCCAGTTTCTCCTACCTCCTTTCTTTAGCTAGCGGGTATGTCTTTGGGCTGTTTTGCTACCAACTCTGACTCCATCTATACATGATCTTACCTTACCTAGTACCTAAGAAAGTCTAACTGGCAGCCCAGCATGGTGGCTCATGCCTATAAGGTTGGCATTTTGGGAGGCCAAGGCAGGAGGAATGCTTGAGCCTAGGCATTCAAAACAAGCCTAGGCAACATAGAAAGACCCCATCTCTATTTTTTTAAAAAAGGAAGTATAGCTGGTTTAGCTCAGATTATGTCCATATTTAAATTGTGAGGACGTGGGCTGGAGAGTCCCTCAAATGCACCCACTACGTCTTGTTGAATTCTCTACAATCAAGACTGGAACAACCACCACAAGCAATAACATAGCAGGAGGAGAGCGGCAGGAAAACTAATGAGTGTTGATTACCTAGTAGGTGCCAAACACCATGCGAAGTGTTTTAAATACATTACCTTATTTATCTTTATGACAACACAAGGGTAAATGAGACCAAAGACTAACAACAGGTCAATAAAAACCACTTCTAGGGTTAAAGAACAAAGACATTAGAAGACCCCAACGCCGTAAGAGAAAGGAAGACAAGAAAAATGGCACTAAGGAAGAGGCTTGAAAAGGGGGACTTCATTTTTTCTTAATCTATGCTTTGAATAAACATTACAACAATGCTACAAAATTCAAAAGATAGAGAATTTTTTTGTTATTTTCTTGTTTCATGTGGTCAAAATAGTTTATTGATTAGGACAAACTTTTCTTTTCTTTTCTTTTCTTTTGTTTTTTGAGACAGAGTCTCACTCTGTCACCAGCGCTGGAGTGCAGTGGCGTGATCTCGGCTCACTGCAACCTCCGCCTCCCGGGTTCAAGCAATTCTCCTGCCTCAGCCTCCTGAGTATCTGGGATTACAGGTGCCAACCACTACACTCAGCTAATTTTTGGTATTTTTAGTACAGATGGGGTTTCACCATGTTGGCCAGGCTGGTCTTGAACTCCTGACTTTGTGATTCACCTGCCTCAGCCTCCCAAAGTGCTAGGATTGCAGGTATGAGCCACCAAGCCCGGCCAACTTTTCTTTTCATAAGAGTTTTATAATGGACATTTGTCATTTGTGTCTACCTCAAATCTTTTTTTTTTTTTTTTTTTTTTTTTTTTTGGTAGCTCTTCTATATTGTGAATTCTCTTTTCCATAGGTAGAAATAAACAAACATGGTGAGCGTGTTGGCTCACACCTATAATCCTAGCACTTTGATAGGCCGAGATGGAAGGATCATTTGACCCTAGGAGTTTGACACAAGCCTGGGCAACATGGTGAAATCTCATCTCTATAAAAAATACAAAAATTAGGCTGGGTACAGTGGCTCCCGCCTGCAATCCCAGCACTGTGAGAGGCCGAGGTGAGTGGATCACGACGTCAGGAGTTCGAGAGCAGCCTGGCCAACATGGCAAAACTCCATCTCTACTAAAAATACAAAAGTTAGCCAGGTCTGGTGGTGGGCACCTGTAGTCCCAGCTACTTGGGAGGCAGAGTCAGGAGAATCCCTTGAATCTGGGAGGCAGAGGTTGCAGTGAGCCAAGATCATGCCACTGTACTCCAGCCTGGGTGACAGAGTAAGACTCTGTCTCAAAAAAAAAAAAAAAAAGAAAGAAAAGAAAGAAAGAAACAAACAAACAGAACAGAACACATTTCCTAAGACCCTTTGCTGCTAGGATATAGACATTTGACTATCTTCCAACAAATCCAAACCTAAACAAGACTCGGAATATAGGTGACAGGCTGCAGACACAGAATTCTAGTAAGTCTGGATGCAACAGTGCCTGATCTGCATGAACTGCAATGCGGTCCTGGTGGTCAGTTCTAGTTTTATAGATGTTAAGCATCATCTAGCAGCAACAGCAGGATTTCTTCTAGACGAGTCTTAGGATATCTGGGATGTGTGAAATGCTTGGACATTCCTCCTGGCTGCTTCACTTCTGGCCGTATAATATCCAGGCTTTGTTTCTTGGCCTTTCTAGAAATTCTAAGAAATACCATGTAATAAAGTTCCACTGAAACTAGCTAGACTGGATTTTTCTCCTGAAAGACATCCCAAGATATTGGGAATCTGGAGCTGACTAGGTAACTTGGTTGGGTTTGAAAGTAGTAAGCATAGGATACAGGAAAAACATGACATCTGGTGGCCAGAAAGTCACTAAAACTATTGTTAGAGAAGTTAGTATGACACTATTCTTGCCTGTGTCTGTTTTTTCTTTTTATTTTTTTAAGACTGAGTCTTGTTCTGTTGCCCAGGCTGGAGTGCAGTGGCGTGATCTAGGCTCACTGCAACCTCTGCCTCCTGGGTTCAAACAATTCTCGTTCCTCAGCCTCCAAGTAGCTGGGATTATAGGCGTGTGCCACCACGGCTGGCTAATTTTTGTATTTTTCGTAGAGACGGGTTTCACCATGTTGGCCAGGCTGATCTCGAACTCCTGAACTGAGGTGATCTGACCTCCTCGGCCTCCCAAAGTGCTAGGATTACAGGAATGAGCCACCACACCTGGTCGCTGCCTCAGTTTAGATTGAAGCATCAATAGACTAAATCTCAAGATGCCAAAATTAGATTGAGACCAACCACCACACCCTCTCCCTGCCACCTACCTCACCCTGCCATGTAGGATTCAGAACAGGCGGGAAGAGGCCGGGCGCGGTGGCTCATGCCTGTAATCCCAGCACTTTGGGAGGCCGAGGTGGGTGGATCACGAGGTCAAGAGATCGAGACCATCCTGGTCAATATGGTGAAATCCCGTCTCTACTAAGAATACAAAAATTAGGAGAGAGATCCAAGATGGCTGATCACTAGCAGCTCGGGATTGTAGCTCCCACTGAAAACGCAAAGAACGAGAGGACGCCACACCTTCACATGAATTCTTGTTGCTCACGCACCAGGAGATTCCCAGCGGAGGAGCCCCACGGGTCGCCAGCGCGACTCTTATGACCGGCGAGGCGGTTTTGCTGGCGCCTCGGAGCGTCGGTTCTTGGTGCAGAGTCAGAAAGGCACCATCCACATTAACGCCGCTGATTTGGTCGGCACAGTGGGTTGCTCAGATTTCGGCGCTGAGAATCAATAAGTTGGACGTCCACTCAGAAACCCAATTACAAAGACGGTAATTATAAAGACCACAGATGGATAAATCTACAACGAAGGGAAGAAAACAGTCAAAAAAGGCTGAGAATACCCAAGATCAGAACGCCTCTCCCTCAGCAGGGGATCCCAGTTCCTCATCAGCAACAAAACAAGGCTTGATGGAGAACGAGTGTGTTCCAATTACAGAAGCAGGCTTCAAAACGTGGATAATAAGAAACTCCTGTGAATTAAAAGAACTTATGCTAACACAATCTAAAGAAACTAAGAACTTTGAAAAAAGGTTTGACGAAATGTCAACAAGAATACAAAATTTAGAGAGGAAAACAAGTGAATTGATGGAACTGAAAAACACAATACGAGAACTACGTGAAGTATGCACAAGTTTTAACAGCTGAATTGATCAAGCAGAAGAAAGGATATCAGAGGTCGAAGATCAACTCAATGAAATAAAACAAGAAGACAAGATTAGAGAAAAAAGGATAAAAAGGAACAAAGCAAAGTCTCCAAGAAATATGGGACTATGTGAAAAGACCTAATCTACACTTGATAGGTGTACCTGAATGTGACGAAGATAATGAATCCAAGCTGGAAAATATGCTTCAGGATATTATTCAGGAAAATTTTCCTAACTTAGTAAGGCAGGATAATATTCAGCTCCAGGTAATACAGAGAACACCACAAAGATATTCCTCAAGAAGAGCAACTCCAAGGCACATAATCGTCAGATTCACCGGGGTTGAAATGAAGGAGAAAATACTAAGGACAGCCAGAGAGAAAGGTCAGGTTACCCACAAAGGGAAGCCTATCAGACTCACAGCAGATCTCTCAGCAGAAACCCTACAAGCCAGAAGAGAGTGGGGACCAATATTCAACATCCTTAAAGAAAAGAACTTTCAACCAAGAATTTTACATCCAGCCAAACTAAGCTTCATAAGTGAAGGAAAAATAAAGTTTTTTGTGAACAAGCAAGCACTCAGAGAATTCATCACCACCAGGCCTGCTTTACAAGAGCTTCTGAAAGAACCACTACACATAGAAAGGAACAAACAGTATCAGCCTTTCTAAAAAATACCAAAAAGTAAAAAAATCAATATAATGAAGAATTTACATCAACTAATGGGCAAAATAGCCAGCTAATATTAAATGACAGTATTAAACTCACATATATCATCATCAATTCTAAATTTAAATTGACTAAATTCCTCAATTCAAAGACAGGCAATTTGGACCAAAAACTAAAACTGTATGCTGCATCGAGACCCATCTCACATTCAAGGATACACAAAGACTCAAAACAAAGGATGGAGAGAGACTTACCAACCAACCAGAGAGCAAAAATAAATAAATAAAAAGCAGAAGTTACAATTTTTGCCTCTGATAAAATAGTATTTAAAGCAACAAAGATCAAAAGAAGCAAAGAAGGACATAATATAATGATAAAAGAATTAATGCAACAACAAGAAGAGTTAAAGGTCCTAAATATACACGCACCCAATACAGGAATACCCAGACATACAAGACTTATAAAGAGACTTAGACTCCCACCCAATAATAGTGGGAGAGTTCAACATTAATATTAGACAGATCGATGAG